>NC_090659.1:102603999-103211499 GCF_013368605.1 Nyctibius grandis
AGTTTGCTTGAGGCTTTTATAGCTGTGTCCCGTACCAGCTGCGGTCATCCTTTCCTTCCCCCTTCAGCATGTCCCAGAAGTCACAAGCTGAGAAGGGGGACTGGAGAAAGGGCAGAGGAAATAACATCTGCTTTTGGCTCATTTTCTGCTGGTGTATAGTCATGTGGGTATGGTAGCAAACAGGTGTGAATTAGAATTGTTTCTAGGCTTTTCTCACTTAAACCAGAGATGAGGCAGCTTTAGTATCAGGGAGGCATAACCCGAAGAAAAAAAAAAACAAACAGCTTTTTATTTTATTTCTTGTTGTTTTTACAACAGATACATTTCCACCAGGTGTGGAAATAAAAACTGTTGATGCATTTTTGCGAGAGCAAGAAGAAAGATTGTCTTGGGTGTCTAGTAGGTAGGTGTACAGATTAAAATATTAAAGTATGTGGTATGCTTGGGAAGGAGAAATTAAAAAATTGCCTTTCCTCAGAAATGTAACTCTTTGGAAAGGAATTTAATATTAATAGCCCTTCAACAGTTTCAGGTTATTCAGAGAAAGAGCCGTGATGGCCAGGTAAGGCAATAAATGACCTTCTGCTTGCTAAAAATTTGTGATTTCTTAAATTCGCCAGCAGACGCACTTCATGGTGTGCCAGACATCCACAGGCAAAAAGCGCAGTGTCCCTGTGGGATCCCCCCAGTGCTCACAGCCCGTGGGGAGAGATGAGGCGAGAGGTCGGGCGTCCCTCTGCTTCCCGTCGGCACGCTGGGCCCCGCGGCTGGGACCGCCGCCGGCACGCAGCGAGGCAGAGCCCCGGTGTGCTTACCGACCAGCAGCCAGGTTTTAGTCTGTGCCTCTCTTGAGATAAAGTAACCAAAATATGGCACTGTATTCTAAGTGTGATGTTACAGGTTCTTTATCATGTACCAGTTTCTGACATGTATGTGGTATACAAGCAGGAATTCAAAATTAAAATGGAAATAAAGATTTTTATATCTATCCTGAGCTAACACTAGGAAGACAAAACCATTACCTTCTCCTACAAATTTTGGAAATCATATCCGTCTTGCATATCCATGAGTTTCCTCATATATAAGTAGTCTAAGTAAAGTTAGTGTCACATCTTGGCAAAAAAGGGCATCTTAATGTCCATGTGCACAGTGAATAGAAAACTTTGTATATAGTATATTTTTTCCACCTAAAAATAATAACAATTTGAGTCCTTACCTCTCCATCAGCGCTATAGACAAATCAACATCTCTTTCAATGAATTTCAGATGTTCATGTCCTCACTTACCACAGAATCACAGAGTGGTTGGGGTTGGAAGGGACCTCTGGAGATCATCTAGTCCAACCCCCTGCCAAAGCAGGTTCTCCTAGAGCAGGTTGCACAGGGTTGTGTCCAGGCGGGTTTTGAATATCTCCAGAGAAGGAGACTCCACAACTTCCCTGGGCAGTCTGTTCCAGTGCTCTGTCACCATCAAAGTAAAGAAGTTTTTCCTCATATTGAGATGGAACTTCCCATGTTTCAGTTTGTGCCCATTGCCCCTAATTGTTAAACTTATTAACTTATTTCATATAAAGGATCTTGCTGTGTCTTAAGTCATCAAGTAGAAGAAGTAAAAGTAATCACAGATACTTGATTCTCCTGAACATTTGTTTTTTTTGGCATAAAGTGTGTTTATATTGATTTGTCTGGTTACATGCTGATCTCTGGTGAAGGGAAGGATGGTATCATACTCCTGGACAACCTCATATTGTCTTTGGTCTGGCTATCTCAAAGAGATAGTACTGGCGAAGGTGCAAGGTGCAGTGAGGGAAAAGGAAGGTGCAAGGTGCAGCAGAAGGCACGGACCCCTTCCTGGGGTGGATGATAAGTGCTGCTGCTGAAGTTCAGATGAGAGGATACTCCACGATGTAGCTCATGGCTCTGTGTGCTCATTCCGCCATAAACCTGTTATTCCTGTAGTGTCCTCACTGCTGTTGCACATTCCTATTGTATTAAAGTCTGTATTTCAGTAGGCAAACCTCTGTAAAAAGTAGACATTTTTTTGAGACAGTTCATTTTCTCATTGGCAATCGTGCATGGTACTAGGTGTATGCTACCGTAAGCTGTTATTAGGGAGAAACATCAGCATAAAAAGTTACTTCATCTAACACGCTGACAAGCTAGAACTTCTCACAACCTTCAGATAGGCATAACAGTGAATGTTTTTATAGAAATTATATTACTTTCTGTCAGTTTTACAGTGTTTTAAAATATAGTAAGATTATCTTATTTTAGTTTTTCCCACCATGTTACTAAGAGGCTAAAAATCTACATGTCTAGAAATGAAGAGTTCATGAAGATTAAAATATCACCTTTATTGATTTTAGACCACTCTCTTTTATTTAAAATAATAAAACAAATTATATATAAATATGAAAAAGCAGCAGCACACAGGAGGTGAGCAAACACACTGCAGGTACTCATGTTTGCCTGAAGGGGAATCTGCTGTGATCAATTAATGGTGTATAAACCTCTTGATGTAAGGTATCACTGTAGCCCTTCCTGTAGCTGCAGCATTCTGTGGTAAAAATGTAAATCTTGTAAAGGTCTAGACACTCAGCTTATTTTTCTAGGACTAGTTTGGTGTCTTTTTAATTAGAGCTGTGCGCTGTGTTACCCGATTTCATCCTTTTTTTGTTTACATATTTAGGCTCTAATCCTGCCACTGGATTTGTTCAAATGGACCTCGATAGCCGTGGGGCCTGACTGAGTTGATGGGACTCTGGATGACTGCAAGTTTCTACTTTGAAGATCTGATTCTAGGCCTGAACCTAAATTTCTGTTTTATTCCCCTATTTGCTTCTAATTCATGAAAATTATCCTACAAAACGGTATTCTCTTTGAGTCTCATGCACGTCTACTTTAGTAGCATTCAGACACCGCATGCTTGGGATGTTGTCAGACATCGTTAAAATATTTCTGTTGTGTCACATGCCAAAAACTCATGATTGCCGTGATTATTGTGTTGTATTTTTACATTCAATGGCTTCCTACCTAAAATGGAGGAGATAATCACTTGTGTTTTCAATCGTTGTGGTATTTCTCTTAACTCAGATTTTGAAGTCAGAGTAACTGTTGGAACTCTGTTCAGGTAATTTTTAAAGATGTTGGTAGATTTGTTTTTTATTTGTTGGACACAAAGTACATCTATTTTTTTTTTTTATTTTTCAATGTGCTATCTTCTTAGTATCCTACTAGTACTGAAATCTTTCAATATCATGATACACCGTGTTCTAGACCAACAAAATAAGCAGGAAAAGGCATTAACTTTTACTAGCTCTCCTGTTCCTTTTTTATTTCTGTGGCCGTGGTTACATGACATACTATACAGCTGAGACTGAGGATATTTTTATTTTTGTGAGCCAGAGAATATATTTTGTTTACACTGAGTGCTGTTCACTGTCCTATTCCATATGACTATGTTGCAGTTTCACTGAGTACTAAAGTTAAATAGCCCTGATAGAAGCTGGAGGACTTTGCAAAATCACATTAAAAATAGAGTTTGAGGAGAAAAATGGATATGCTCCATCTCTATGCATGTTAGTATTTATATTGTATAGACTTTTTAAAGAAGTATGTAGCAATGTAGGATAATTAACGGATGAAAAGATCCAAAACTTTCTCTGTATACAGAGAATCAGAAATACCTTCATTTTTTTCCTTTGTAGGCTTGTTACAAGGATATCTAAGAGCTTCACAGTATTTGATGAAGTTTTGTGTATTCCCAGAACAGCAGGAAAGCACCGTTGTCCTGTTTGACCAAGGAGAAAACTGAGCCACTCGTTCAGTCAGTAGTAAAGTCGATGTTATTAATTGGGTTCTCCTGCCTTTTAACCTTGTGCCTCCAGCTCCATTTCTCCCTCAAAAGCCAAAGCTTCCATTATAATCAGCTGCTTTGCATTTCTGCATAAAAGGCCCAAGGTGTTTCAGTTTGGACTCACAGAAAAAGAGGAAGACAAGGTTGGTGGCCACCTGCTAAGGTGCTTGGTCTGACTTGCTCCTCGTTCACAGAAGCCGATGGCAAAGGCAGAGGCAGAACTGAGCGTTCCTGTGTGGCGTTCAACTGCCTTAACCACATGCCCATTGCTCTCTTCCTGTAGTTGTCTGTCTTGTTCTCTGCACAACTTCTAGAGCAAACACATATACCAACCTATAAATAATCTAATTCGATACACAACCCTGATTCATTTCCTGAGCAGCGTGTGTCCTGCACACACAGGGCGGCTGTGGTCCTGTGGAAAAGTTTAGCACAGTGGATGAGGCCAAATATTAAGGCTATTAAGTACTTAAACTTTGCAATGAAACAACATTATTTTAATGTAGCTTATTATAGCTATAGCTTGAAGTATTTTTAACAAGGAACAAGAAAAAATGAATGCTTTTACATCTGGTTGTAACCGTTGTAACCTGTTAGCATCTGAATGTGAATACTGAGCTCAGTGAAATACTGCACATCAGCTGGTAGGAGGAGGCTGGCCACCTCTAGGGAGGAAGGGAAGGGTGAAGGATGAGTGGTAAACACCATCGGTATACACAGTTTGCCTTCAGTCTCAGGGACCATTTGTGGAGAGTTTACCCTAGCTTTTGTTTTTCCTTCAGCGTTCCTAGCCCAAGAAATGAGCTCCCCCAGAGTTTCTCAGTGCAATAGATGCTGTGGATGTGCGGTGTGTTGCTCTAGTCTCCTAATAGTGTAAATAAAGAAATGGAAATCAAAGGTGGGGTTTTCCCTATCCATGTTTTTCTGTTGGAAAATAAGAGGAGGCGCTCCTCAAGTCTCCCAGTTTTCTCCCAGATGAATTTCAGGGGCAATCCATATGATTCTTGATCTCAAAAATATGTAGCAAAAGCTTTTATAGTAGAAAAATATTGATCTCTGCTTCCCCCTTTAATCTTCTTCCCGATCAGACTGTAGTGGCCTGTTGTTTTTGTAAGCTGCCAAGGGTGGTGTGTAGACACCAGTGCCAGAGCAGTGTTGGGAATCACAAGCTCATCTCTTTCTCTTTTGTGTTGGACTTGATTAGGATGATAGGTGTTTTTCAGAGAAATCTTGCCACACCATGGGCTTGGTTTCAGTTTTTGTTGATGTTCTACATTATTCATGGATGACACTTGAGATTTGGTGAGCAGGCTAGTGATTTGCTATGAGGAAAACAAAGCAACCTCATGCCTTCTTTTGCATATTTTTCTCTGAGTTATGCAGTCTTTTCCAACAAGTAATGCAGCAAATTCAGTTGTCCTGTAAACAGCGCCGGAGGTGATACCGAGATATAGGGGTAGTGAGGAAAATTTTGGTCAAAGCTGTTCAATGAAATTCATAAAAATCAAAATGCTTGCAAAAGTACATCAGTTCCACTGGCATTTTATTGTAAAGAAAAATCGAAAACCCTGCTTTTGACACTTTTTTTTTTTTAATAAGGATCAGTTTTCAAAGTTTCATAGCTGTAGAGAAGTTGTGGGAGCAGGAAGAATCAGTCTTGATAAGGCAGAATCACCTTAAGCCAGTATCTCAACTCAACACTTTGTATTGTGAAACCATGGCCTGAAACTGCTTCCTGTCATATCAGATAATATTATTATTGATTTATTATGTTACTTCATCTTATGCATTGTTTGTGACTTTTTGGCAGGGATTGTTTATCTTTTGTGGGTTTGGTTTTGGTTTTTTTTTGGTTTTGGGTTTTTTTGGCGTTCGTTTGTTGGGGTTTTTTACTAGCACCTACTGTGAGGGAGCCCTGATCCATGGCTTGGCTTCCAGGTACTAGGATAATACAAGTAGTAATCATGCCTGCTGCTAAAAATTTTCTACCTTATTTCCATTTGCATTTGTTTGCCTTCAGCTTCCAGTCATTGATTCTTGTTATGCCTTTCTCTGATGGATTAAAGAGCTCTTTAGTACTCACTATTTTCTCCCCAGGAAGGTGCTTTTACCCTGTAATCAAGTTACTGCTCAATCTTTTTTTTTTTTTTAAAAAAAAGCTAAACAGATAGAGCTTTTTATGGTTCTCATTATTTTTTCACATTCTCAGGTGATTTTTGTGGCTCTTTTCTATTCCTTCTCTAATTTTTTTTATTAAAAAGACACACAAAACAGTATTTTACTAGTCACATACACAGAAGTAAAATTACTTCACTAGTTACCTGATGTTTTTGCAAGGTCAGATAATATAAACATCAATTTAATATGACTTCAACACATCTGAGTATGTTATTATTAGAGGACAGAAAAAGATAAATCATTTTAAAAACACTTAAATGCTTCATAAACTTCAAAAGGGCTATCAAATCAGCAAGAGTGGGTGTGCACGAGGGGTTGCAAAAGTATTTGTGTTTGTGTTGAGGTTTTTAAGGAGATAGAAATGAAATGAAAATAATAATCTTAATTGTAAAGCAACAATAATACATCAAAACCTTAAGTGCTATGGATAACGCAGCAATATGTACCTGCCAAAATTTTGTAGGATTGGATGCAAAACCTTTGTTAGTAACAGACTATCTGGGCCACTGAAAATAGAGACTGTGAATGGATGTGAATTTAAACCTGTAAGTAGCCACTTACTTACATTTGGAAACCCTAGAACAGTTATGTGATCTGTTATGCTGTAATAGAAGAAATAACATAGTATCAAGAATTTCTTTTGTTATAAAAGCTATCTCCATTAAGTCATATAAGTTCATATAAGATCCATATAAGTTCAAAAAATGAAAATCCACAGCTTCAAAGAGGCTCATGAAAATGTCACTGCTTCGGTTTTGATTTTTATCCATACTTTAGGAAAATGTTGAGTTAAATTTACCCTGAGGAGACTGATCAGTTCCCTGCCTGGACAAAGCATCTTGGCCTACCCAATGACTTTTATGCATATCAGCATCTGAATTGAATCCGCACTCCCAGATCCACACTTATCTCTCATGGAAACCATCAGATTTTCATTAAACTGAACCACAGACGGTTTAAACTCTCAGCACTACAGATCAATTTAATGCAAGTTCGTCTAACATTGTGTCTTACACAAATTTGAGGTCACCACGTTGACTGTCTGTCTGAACCGTCTTGCTTTTTGACTTCTAAAACAGGCCTTTCCTTTGTGGCAACACTCCTTCAGAGAAACTTGGGGCATGTTCAATAAGGGACTTAATTTGTTTCAACAAAATTAAAGTTCATGGAAACATGGTAAATATGGAATAAATGAGAATTAAAATAATGTAAAAGACTTAAAATCCTCTAAAACTCCTGAAAAAGGAGTAAAGGTGAATAAGGACAGAACAGAAAGCCAAATGGCTTCTAGTGAAGAAAGTACTAGGCTAAATAGATTTAGAGTACAAATTGTGTAAATGAAAAAGTTAATGCTAAGATTTTGGTAGCGCAGGGTGACTTGGGGTAGAAGTTGTCCCCCTGTGATTTGGAGCTCACAGAGCCCTTTCCAAACCAACTGTCGGTTGTTGGAAAGAGAAGTGGACAGTCACGTGAATGCCTTTTGGTATCACAGGCTTAGTCGATATAAAGTGTGTCATTTCTTACATCCTAGGTTACCTCAGTTTCTGCTCCTGAGTCTCCCAAGTCCTGGAATAGAACTCTTAAATAAAGGGAGATGATGGCTCTGTGAAAGAAGATGGTAGAAGAAACAGGACGATTATGATAGAAGCTGGAGACAGTCTCCGTAAGAATACTAGCAAGACTTCATTTCTTTGAATGACCGTGTAAGAGAAGATCCTTCTTCCTGAACCAGTAATAAATGGGGATGGCTGCATGTAATGGTAGGTGTTTGACCAATGCAGCACCCACTGGAGTATAATATATACTGGATAACCATTCTGGGGGTGGGGGGAAAGGGGTGGTGGCTAGAAAATTGCTTTCCCATTAAATAATGCTGCTGGTGAGTAGTTGGTGAGCAGGTACAGCTGCCACAGTGCATTTTCCAGCTTATCTTTGTACAGGAGTATGGGGAAAAGGAGAGAAAGGGAACAGAAAGGAGAGGGGTGGAGAAAGGATAACAGTTTTTTGAGGCTTCTTCTGCTCTTCCAGGATATGTTCTTTGCCCTTCTTAAGTGATTCACTCTGATAGCTTGTAGTACTTGTAATCTTCCTTGAGCACCACATCTCATTGGGAAGTTAGCAAGTTAATGAAGTTGCTGAAGATGTGGACAATTCCCTGAATGAATGAGAAACATTTGGTTATCTACCGTTGCGTTGTGAGGGATGAGACGGACGCTACTCAGTGACAACCATGTATACTAGGCTGTATTCAGTGAAAGGGCAAGGCTGTCCTGTCAAACTATGCAAATTTCTTTTTGAAGCTGTAAGCTAATTGTTATTTCCTCCAGCAGTTCCTGTAACTGCTTGTATGCAGTGTAGACACCACAGTAGATCCTTTGTAGTTACCAGAGTGATGTGTGCTGCATCCTCTGTTTCTTTGGATATCAGCATTCCATAAATTCGCATTATTTTCCTGTCTTGTGGAGATAATACTGTGCTAGGATTTCTAATATCAGGGACTGCGTTGGTGTTAAGGTATCTTTTACATATTCAGAAGCAGATGGTTTAGCCGGTGTTGCAGATATGGATAGAGTCCTGTATAAAGCATCAGAGTACAGGTCAGAGTGATGTTTGTATATTGGGTATTTTCAGAAAACAGATAGATAAAGAAATAGTAGCTCTGTCCCAGCACTATACCTGGCTCAAGGAATCTTTCCAATTTAACATGTAGCATTGAGTCCTGGGTGTGAGGGAGCATATCATGTTGAATCTTCTGGGCTGGATAAAATAGGAAGGAAGGGAATGCCACTTATTTTTCATCACCTTAGGCCTAGTTGGATTCTGCCTATTCAGGTGTAAAAGTCTAATAGCGGTGTCAGCATCAGAAGCTTACCTGCCTCTAGACTGGGGTGAGGTAGGCTGAGTACTAATACCTTTAGAGGAGAGTGTCTGTGAAGGTGGACAGCAGCATTTTGGGTTTATTAGAAGCAGCTGGTAACTCTTGTCTTGGTGGTGGACTTGAGTATACAATCACACAAATGGTCTGGAGATTTTGGAGAGGAATTGAATATTTGATGCAGTGTTTCCAGAAAGTTGAAGAGATGGTAAGTGGATGTTGCACTGCATGTTGTGCTCTCAGCAAAGCAAACATCTCAACAGGTCAGTGATTTCAGAAATAGTGCAGCTCTGGAAGAACATTTCTTGAACTCCTTTTTGCTGTTGAAGCTGAACACACTTCCCATCTGTCTGAAACTCTTCACTGAGAGGTCCACAGAGGCATTTAAAGAAGTTATGTACTTACACATAAGGAATAAGATGCTAAAGGAATCACATGTCATAATAGTAAGTAATTTCCATTACCATTACCATGAAATGGTTACTTTCTATACACATTTTCACTGTGAAAAAATGTTCATGGCACACTGATTATCAGAAGTCCATACTGATGTATCTTCATCACTTTTGCCCACTTTGTGAGCTGAACAGTGTGAGTATACACTTTTGCTATGGAAATGTGTTTTCTTGTATACTGTACTGTATATCTGTTAATTCCTCAAAAAGCATACAAATTTAAACGTTGTCCATTCTATGGATAAGAGCACTGTGTAAGTACTGACCCTGATTTAAGAACGTATCAGCGCTAGAAACGATGGAATTGTCTGCAGGGCTCACATGTCAACAAAAATTAACTGGTTCTCACATGAAGCCTGGTGAGGAAATTACTGCAGCAGCACCGGTGCCATCCCTGCTCCCTGCCTGCCTCTCCCAGACCACTTCCTTTAGTCAGCCAAGGGTACCATGTCCGGCTGCTGCTTCTCCTCGGTTATGACTTACTCGCATATCTAGAGTAGCCAGCCACTCATCCACGCTGAAAGGACAAATGGCCTTCTGAAACCCTGTTCTCTAGGTAATGCTCACAGAAGAGAGCCAGCAAGATATGCAGAATACTTGATGCAATCTGAGCAAATCCAGCCAGAAAGGTAAAGCAAAGCACATTCCGTGCATTGCTATTTGCAGCCATGCTAAGTCTCCTTTCTTTGAATGGAGTCTTTCTCTTCCAGAAATGATTTTAAGGAAATATTTGAACTATCTCCTGAAGATTCCAAATAAGATACCAGAGGAAAATATTGCTTATCAGTCTGCATCTAATAAGCAACTGAGAATTGTGTTCATCTGGGCTGCATACAGGCTGGCACTGCAGCCTCAGGAAAAGGGCAAATATGGCCAGTGCTTCTTCCAAATGCGCTGTGAACAGCCTACCCGCTGTGCGGCTGGAAGTGTTTGAAAGCAACAGTGACAATCTAAATCACCAGCAGCTCTATCATAAGTACGTGTGCCCAAGTGCCCTGTCTCTGCAGATGTTTTTCTCTTGTTTTGAGCTGAAAATGTAACATTTTTGTTAAGAAAGGCTTTCAGATCTTGTTAAAAATAGCCTAATAGTAGCTTTGGATTTGACTGACAAGCTAGTTTTTGATGTGCCATTTTCACGGTAATGTTATCTTAATTTTGACCCAAAGGAACAATGATCTTATTCCTTGGGAGGGAGGACAGAATGACAAAATCCGGAGGTCCAGTGACGACACTGAATCTCTTCATTGTCAAAGTAAGCTATGAAATCATCTGCCTTCCAGCCAAAACCACTGAGGAGTAAGCAGTGTCCTTCACAGAACACAAAATTTGCAAGAGAAGGTGGTGGCATGGAACAGCAACCTCCTTGCCCCAGGGGAGGTGTGCTGCCCCGCATCCCGTGTGTCCTGTGCCCCGTGTGCCATGTGTCCTGCGTCTCATGGAATTGGTGCAAGTTCCTTTTCTCACTTCTGTCAGCAACAACAGCGCTCAAGTGGGCAGAGACTTTCTAAGGTCTGGCTCTGTATATGCTGTGACTTCCTCGAAAATTCTGCTGGCGGAGTCTCACCAAGGTGTTTCACAAAGTTATTTTGGGAGCTGGGAAGACTGAGATCCCCACTCTGCATCTTTCTTGGTCAGGCTTCACTGCCAACCAAGTGGTCTGTACTTCTTGGGATTCTCCATCCTTGTTTGTCTTTGCTAGAAGTCTTTAGTTGTGAGCTACACGGGGGATGATCTGAAGTGAGAGGATAGTTTTAAATAAATAAAATAAAACTTTTCATCCTTCAGATGGAACTTTTCTGCTCCTACTTAGTAATACATTGTTTAGAAGAACAGTTCTGTCTTTGGAGAGGACTTTCTGTTATCTCTGAAGAAAATGGAAAACGAAAGAATGCTTTAAAAAAAGGTTAAGGATGTATATCTGATGTTTCCATCCAAGTTCAGCTTGCCTTGCATGGAAAAGACATTGAACCAAAAGGCTCCATACAAACATTTCTACTAGTTTTCAAGTAAGTAGCTACAAAGGATATTGTAAAAATTGAAGTATTTGAAAACACATATCTAATATTCTTACTCTTGCTTTGCAATGTGACATCCAATCTGTGTGACTTTTCCCAATGTATGCTCTTGTTTGCAAAACAGCAAAATTACTACATAGGGGTTTTGAAACTTCCTGTGCAGCTACATACTTTTTTTCCGGAGCAGTCTTATTGGGCTGTTATGACCCGAATATTCTGTGGACAAAGCCTTTGTGCGTGAAGTTGAAGGTGGCTTGTGTTATCCGAGTGATTTCAGTGACTACACCTGTCACATGGAGTGTAATTTAAAACAGATTTGGACTTCAGTAAGGTTTGCAGAAGGCATGTTTGTAAAGTATCAGAAGGGATGTGGCACAGTATGAACAAGAGATGAAACATACACAGTTTCTATAAAAAATGCAACTGATGAGTAAATTCATTTTATTTCTGTCATCAAGGGCTGCAGGAGAAACCCACTGGAATATGGAAACCTGTACAGGCCTTAGCATGTAAATAGCAGAGATGAAGGAAAACCTTTACAGGAATACTTCATGTAATCAGAACCTCCTCATGACTCGCCTTTTACTAAATGTCTTAGCTCTAGACAGCAGCTGGGAATAAATGCCTGCCTTTTCCTTCCTTTCAGGTCTGGTTTTCATGGAAGAAACTTTAAGAAGTTCAGTATGTGCAAAGCTATCAGCTCCTACACACTAGGCCACATAAGCACTTGTGCTTTTTACAGTTTTCCTCTGCTCCATATTCTGTGTAAAGGTTTAAACTTTAAGACACAAACCAGCCAAAAGAAAAGACTTTCCTTGAGACAGAAACGTTAGTGTTCCTTACTGTTTGTGTATTTTCACATGATTTCAGATAGCAGAACTGCTGTCTTCATGTGTCCATCAGCACTTCTTCACAAATGAGGCAGTTTTAGAATTAGGGTCATTACTTAGAAGGATCTTTGACTTCCATAAAGCACTCCCCTTTGCCAAACAATTGATAATTGCAATAGAATATTTGGAATTTGTTTGCCTTCTCACTGGCAATATCTTGAAAGAAGCACCAGCTCAAGGAGGAGAAATGTTAGGAGGCAACAGTCATAACCAAGCAGCAGCAACTGGCTTGGGCATTGGATCCCGAACAGAAATTACTGGACTGTTAATTGACTAAGGGGATCAGATGATGAATAATACAAAAATTCTGTCAGCAGATGTGTAAAAATGTGTATGATTTGCGGGGCCTGTTCCTCAACCATGAGGGGCCCCCTTAACTTAGGAAGACTTTGAGGAGAGATTGGTGTTTTCTTGGATGGGAGAATTGCCAGAGGACAAGGATAGAAAGTCTGAACAATGCTCAGAAGCAGTGCTGGTATAAACTTCTTGAATGACAAAGTTACCCTCCTGCATATTCAGATGCTTTCT
Organism: Nyctibius grandis; assembly: GCF_013368605.1. Classification (NCBI taxonomy): domain Eukaryota; kingdom Metazoa; phylum Chordata; class Aves; order Nyctibiiformes; family Nyctibiidae; genus Nyctibius; species Nyctibius grandis. The sequence goes on from NC_090659.1 coordinate 102,616,796, forward strand.
GGGAGGTGGTTTACATCTTGTGAGGCTGAACACCTCTCAGCTTAATGGATCTTAACGTTTGTTGCCAGCTTGCTTAATGGGAACCTATTATAACCTATATAGAACCTATCTATTACTTCATGGTACTGTGCGCCAAAGCGTATTAAAAGAAGCCAGTGAGGAAAAAAATGCAATTTTTGTTTCACATCATCCAATATGACACAAATGTCAATGTGAGACTGAGACCAGTCATCAATGTGTAGCACTCCGGACCGAGTGTCGCTGCACTCCATCCACTACGATAACTCCTTCTAGCAGATCAGCACCCCTGGCCTCTGCTAGGGGATCTGCTCATTTGAGACTTACTTTGGTTGTAATAGTGTCTTACAAACATTTTGGAAATACCAACACACTTAAAGAAGGCAGAACGAGCACAAAGATTTGTCTGAGGATCATCGAACAGTAAGTCTGTGGCAAAGCCAACCTCTTGCAGCCTCTTCTGTGGCTTAATTCCTAGAGACGAGCTGTGCAAAGTGACCACGTGGGTGAAGCTTCACAGGAGTTTATCATCATGGTTCTTCTACTGATAAAATTAAAATGATTCAATCCACCTAACATGGACACAAGCAAGTAGAGAATTGAGCCATCCGAGCATGAAAGTGTCCGCAGTGAGCTAGTGCTATTAGTGCTAGTATAATTACATTGGTTTCTTTTTAATCACATTTGGATCTAAAGAAAGAGGAAGCTAGTTTACTGGATTTAGGCCTGGCAGCACTGTAAATTGGTAGAATTATGACTTTAAGATACGGGTTTGGGGCTTTTTTTAAATTCTTGGTATTTGTACAGCTTATCATTTTCATAGGCCTACAGTTAACAGACCAGTATTCTCTAAGTTTCTCTCTTACTAAGAACTAAGCAAGCAGTGTTGGGCTAAATGAAAAGGTACATGGTATTATTATTCTTGAATTTAGGGGCTGGTTTTGCTTGGGACCTTAAATGTGACTTCCTAGGATTCACTTTTCACTGTAGTTAATTCCTGCTAGTGAATGATATCAGCAAATAAAAGATAGAGACTTTATCAATTTGTTTATTTGGTCAGATTATAATACTTAAATTTTATTATCAGTCACAAAGTTCACGTGTAAATAGTTGATTTTGACAATCTACTCAGTTATCACATTCTCTTAAAATCTTCTCCTACCCATGAAGTTTTGGAAGGGTTTGTGGTCTGTCAGATGAGGATTTGTTCCATGTTCACGTTTAAGGTGGCCTACCAAACACTAAGGATCATACGGACCATCTCTTAACGTTACCTGCTACTCACATTGCCAGCGGTCACAACGGTGACGAGGTAAGAACAGTTTTTAAGATGTACGCCCGTATGTAGCTCTCTTCATTCAAGTTTCTGTCACTTCAGTAAGTGCACCGATAACGCCTTTCAGGGAAGGTGGGTGGTTTGGGGTTTATCACAACAGTGCTCCTCCCAGCATCGTTTGCACCGGTAAAGTAGATGTAAACAGGGAAGCAGGGGTATTCCTTCTGTTCGATAGTCCTCCAGAGGTGATTCGTACCGTGCAAGTGACTACAAAAAAGCAGGCAGAGGAGGGGCAACGAAGCGCGGTGAGACGTAGCCCAGATTGCCAGCTCTGTGCCGGCGCAGCCTGCCTCTGCGCGGGGGTGCCTGGACTGGTGCGTCCTTCCACAAGTGCTGACAACCACGGGAGGGCTGCCCGGCCCCCCTGGCCCGCTCCTTGCCGCCCGAGACCTTCCGATTCTTGTTCTTACAGATAATTTACCTATTTCTGAAAAAAAAACCAAAAAGCGCCCACCCCGAACTACCCCGTAGCGCAGTGCGTGCAGGCAGAACCGCGCACGCCGCCGCACCAGCGGACGACAGCGGCCGTCTGCCAGCCAGCCCCGTGCGACGGCTGGAGCCGCAAAACGCGGGCTCGCCCCTGTGAGCACCGCTGCGCCCCGCGCCTGTGAAACAGGGCGGCGCGGCGGCGGCGCTGCCGGGGCGGCGCGGGAGCGCCCGCGGCGCCGGCACCCTGTTCCCCCCCAGGGCGGCGGCGGGTGACCCTGGGGGCCGGGGGGCCGCGGCAGCGGCGGGCGGGGTGGCGGCGGCCCGCTGCTCCTCGCAGGCAGCGGCGCGGCGCCCGGCCGCCGCCTCAGAAGTCTGCCTCCCACCGCTGCCCAGCTCCCTCCACTCACTTTTATATTTGCGCGCCCTTTCAATCCTCAGTGACGTATCCCACGTCGCGCCCAATCGGCGAAGCTCTCTGGTCAGGACAATGGAAGGGCCTCGGCCAATCGGTGCGGCGGCTGGCTTGGCGGCAGCCAATGGGGACGGGGCTGTGTTGAGAGTAATGTTACCAGCGCTGAGAGTGTGAGGAGGCTGCGTATCGATCCCGCTCTCACAGCCATTGCGGTGCACAGGGCTACACAGGGACCCAGGCAGCGCTGGGGCCGGGCGGGCGGCCGGGGTAGTGTCTCTGGGGCTCGGGGACGAGCGAGGACAGTGTGCCGACTCTGACACGGGTGAGTACGCGCCGGGGGCCGCCGGGCCGGCCGGGCGCGCTCGCCCGCCTGCTCGCAACCGGGCGGCGAGCCGGCGTTGCCCGCCGTGTCGCCGCCGCTGCCTGCCCGCGGAGCAGTAGGGCAGCCCCGGCTCGGGCGCCGGCACACAAAGGCGATCCGGGTTGCGCCCGGGAGACCCTTCCCGGGCGGCGAGCCCCCCCCACGGCCGGGGCGGGGCGGGGGGCGCGGGCGGCGGGCGACTTCGGGAGCGGGGCGGCGGGAGGCAGGGAACGAGACGGGCGAAGGAAGCCGCCCGGGCGGGGGGACGGGGGCGAGCGGTCGGGGGTTGCCCGCCGCGGGGGGCGCGGGCCGCGCCGTGCCCCGCCGTAAGCCGCTTAGGGTTCCTCGCCGTAGCCATCGCTGCGGCCGTGGGGCAGCGGGCGGGCACAGGCGCGGTGAAGCGGCGGGGGCTTCGGACGGGCCGTACCGCGCTGCCGGCCACCGCCGGGGCCGCGAGGAGCGTGGGGGCAGAGGGGCGCGGGCCGGGGAGCCGCTGGCCCCGCGGCCGCCCGGCTGTAACATGGCTGACGGGAGCCGCGAGCGAGAAAACAAGGCGAGCGGCGGCGGAGCAGAGAGGCGCTCGGGCGGGCGGGGGCGCAGTTCGGGGGAACTTTTTTTTCCAGCTGCCGCCGCTCGCCCGGACGCGGGGCCCGCGGCCGAGGGGCTGTACATCTCGGCGGGGCGCGGGAGCGAGCGGGGGTCTCCGCCGGGGCTCTGCTCGCTCCGCCGGGGCTCGGGCAGGCGCTGGAAGCGCGCCGGCACCCCCCCCCCCGTTCCCTCCGCACCCAGCCACCCACCCACCCCCCCCCCGTCTGCCTCCCGCCCGCCCTCCCCCGGCTGCAATGGCTGAGCGTGTGCGCCAGGGTAGCGGGCGCGCTCACACAAAGGGAAGGGAGGAAGGAGCCATGTTCTCTGCGCGGCGGCGGGCGCGGGCGACGCCAGCAGCGGCCATTCCGCGCCGTCCCGCCGCTGCCGCCGCCGCCGCGCCCCCGCGGGCCGGGGGACGCCGCCCGGCCCTGCCGCGGCCCCTCGGCGGGGGTCCCGCGGCCTGGCCTGCCCGCCCCGCCCGCCGGGCCGCGGGGAGGTGTGGTGGCGTGCTGGGGGGGGGTGGTGGCTCGCTCTCCTCAGCGCACAAAATGGAAGGAGCCTCAGCGGCGGGTGACCTCCTCCGCCAGGAGCCTGCGCCATGGCGGCCGCTCCCGCCGCCACCGCCGCTGCGGCGGCGCAGGCCGCGCCTCACCGGCCAGGCCTCATGGCGGCGGGGCGCGGGGGAGGCCTGCGGACAGCGCGTCCCGCCGCGGGGGGACGGGGGCGGCGGCCGGGAGGTCGCTTTGTCCCGGGGCTGCGAGCGGCGGCCGGGACCGGGGGTCGCTGCCCGCGGGCAGCTGCTGCGGCCGGCTCCTGGGCATGTGCTTGCCGCCCGCTGGCTGCGAGCCCTCGCGTGAACACAAAATAAAACTTCCACGGCTTTTCCCTGCTAACGGGACTCTCTTATTTTTTTTTCCCTTCTCCCCCACCCATAGCAGGTCTCTTAGGGGACTTCGAAGTTTTCCTCTGCCCCCCTTGCAGGGGAAGCGTCCAAAATGGCGGGAAGGAGGCTTTTAAACGCCAGCTCATGGTCGCAGTGCCTAATCCTTCCCACAGCCACTCCACGCCTCTGAAACACCCCTGCCCCGTCCCCCCCGGCCCTCACCGCCTTCCCCCCGCAGCCAGTGGGAAGTGCCCCAGCCGCTAGCCGAGCCCCGGGTGCCGGCTGGCTCTGGAAGCGTCTCCATGGCAGGCAGGAGCGGCTCCTGGTTCTTCAGCCCTCTTGTTTACTTGATAGAAACTTCAAACCGGACGTGTTTAGTCACAGAGCAGAAATCTGTTTCTGTCTATCCGCCAAACCGATAGGAAATACTGCTGCTGTGGCAATACGGGCAGGCGGTGTGTGTGCTTTTTTTTTTTTTTAAATTATTTTTTTAATTCCTGCTGATGAAGAGCAGAGTTTGTCAGGGTGCAAGTGGCTTTTTCCAAGGAGCTATGAAGAAATACTCTGAATGTCTGACTTGGGTGTGAAAGTTCTAGGAAGGTATTTTTCATTCCCTCTTGGTCCCTGAAAGAGTCAAGATAGTCCTCGCACTAGTTACATACAACTCTGCTAATTGTATGTAAATGTCATACTTCTAGCGTCCCTGGCTTGGTTATAACATGTTGGACCGAGTGCGGTGTTTCATTCCTGTATTTCTAGGTATATGTACGAAGAGAGAGTAGGTTTTTGCAGTACACTTAAAGGAGACCGATAATATATGGTGTACAAAAATAATTAAAAAAATATATTTTGCAAATGAGTACCCAAGGCCTATGGGGGAGGGGGATAGAAATACAAGCTTTAGGAAGAAAAAAAATCGTAACCCATAAAGCCAGCTGAGACAGGATACTCAGGTACCCCCTTTTTCTGTCAATATAATTTACTCTTTCCAAGCGTAGGATTGATACACTAGCAGTAATCGAGGAGTGCAGTCTCCACTGCACTGATGCTAGTACTTGCTTTCAGATTGCTTGGAAGGGACATTTGTGTTTGTAGGAGACCAGAACTGCATGTTTTGAAGGCCCTTTGAGATTTCAGGTTGCTTGCATCCAGGCCACCTCAGACAGCAATGGCAGAAATCTTTAGTACATTTGCCAGAAGACAAACTTTTCCTGTTGTACCGTTTTGGAATACTGCTACAATGGGTCATGTTTGGCATGATCATTCATCATGGCTTACTTCCCGCATTGGTTTGTAAAAAGTAGAAGCTTTAAAGGTGTCTTTTTTGCTTTGTTACAGAAAATCATCCAAAATGGGCAAAGGCGATCCTAAGAAGCCGAGAGGTAAAATGTCTTCATACGCCTTCTTTGTGCAAACCTGCAGGGAGGAGCACAAGAAGAAACATCCAGATGCTTCAGTGAACTTTTCAGAGTTCTCAAAAAAATGCTCAGAACGATGGAAGGTAGGAATAGCTGCTTAAAAAAAAACCCCAAAACCTTGAGTAATTGCTTTGTGTGAAGTACTACTCGAGACTGTGAATTACTTCCTTAAAAGTTTAGGTTTTAGATAAGTATAAAGTATAGTTGTAGGATTAGTGGTAACTATCCGTTGTTCTTGCCTTACCTTTAGCTCCCCCAACTGAAATTTTGGAATGGACTTGGATATGCTTTTGAATCTTAAAATACCGTTTTGATCCTTACGGGTCCCTTCCAACTTGAGATATTCTGTGATTCTATGATTCTAATTGCCTTCCAGACTATGTCCTCTAAGGAGAAAGGGAAGTTTGAAGATATGGCAAAGGCTGACAAGCTTCGTTATGAAAAAGAAATGAAAAACTACGTCCCACCTAAGGGGGAAACAAAAAAGAAGTTCAAGGATCCAAATGCACCGAAGAGGCCTCCGTAAGTTGATTCCTAGTTAGTTAATCTTGTTCGGGACCATCACGCTGGAGTGCATCTATAAAATGATCATTTTATCCAGGTTTAGGAGCTTCAGAAATACAAGACTACGTTATTTTCCTGACCAGTGGCGTAAAGATAGGTTGAAATTTTAGTTCCGAATTACAGGTTTGTGGTTTCAGGTTGACCCTCTCTTCTATCTAAGTCGGAATAACGTCGGCCTTTAAAAGCGGATGCAAAAATCAGTGATGTGCCGTTCTGACTGATTTTTCCGATTTCGGTTAAGACGGTAATTCTAGCGTAAAATGGCAGTAAAATATTTCAGGCCCTGCTCTCCCCACCTGTTGTATTGAGCAGAATTTTTGATTGGCAGTCCATTTAAAATAGAGGCTTTTGCCCAGAACAGCTTAGAGGGATGATCTTGCACAGAAAACAGCTTGGAGAATTAAAACTTCAGCCACTACATAAATTCTGCTGACTTCGAGTTCACCTGGTACTAGACACTAGTACTTTGTAGCAATACATTTTTGTGTGTGTTTTAAATGGAGCTAATGCTGAAAGGAACAGGGAAGGTCCTATACAAGTGAATTGTCTTTTTTGGGCTGATGCTGTCGTCTGGAAATCCTAATTTTCGTAACAAATATCGCAGCTTCTCTGCATTTAACAGTTCTGACATAACATTTGCTCCCCGGTATCATTCACTCATTCTCTTTTTAAAGATTTTTCTCTGCATATGGTATATGAAATTGGCCCTTCTGGGGGTCCTGCCAAAAATGGGACCACATGTGAAGCATTGCTTAAGAGACAAGGATGTGTTAAGTTTTCAAACTAGTTTATTAAGTTCTAATATCTTCCTTTGTAATTAACATTTGTCTTACTTTTAGGTGCTTTTCCAAAATGCTCTTGAGAAACAGTAACAAAGGTCACAAAACTTTCTGTTATAGTAAAGTCTAAAATTAAAATAATCTCTCTTTTTTTCCTTTAGTTCGGCTTTTTTCTTATTTTGCTCTGAGTTTCGTCCAAAAATCAAAGGAGAACATCCTGGTCTGTCCATTGGAGATGTCGCAAAGAAACTGGGAGAGATGTGGAACAACACCGCTGCAGATGATAAACAGCCTTATGAAAAAAAGGCTGCTAAACTGAAGGAGAAGTATGAAAAGGTAACGTTGATGTTTACAGAGATGGTTTGGGGAGGTCAAGCCTCAATTTATGTGTTTTTTCTCTTCTCGCGTATTCTGATATCTGATGTTTCAAATTATAATGTGCTAATGACAAATTTCATTATATTTGTTGGAAAATATCACATAAGGGGGCATACGGTTTACTACCATAACATTAAATTGCACTCCTTTCTGTTCAGCTATTGCATTTGTCTGTAATTCAGGACCGCCAGTGATGGTTTAGTAGATATCATGGTGTCTGTATGGTTATTAAAACAATAGGTCACAGCAGTATTTGAGTTAAGTTGGTAGTATTAAGTAATGCCAGTAAAGAATAAAATGGTTCTCCCTGGTTTTGGAGGTGTTCAGTATTGATGAACATCCCTGAATGTGAGGATAATTGATACACATAGATGCTATTTGTAGCTTATTCTTGGGATAATGTTAGAACAGTAACGAGATGCTAGTTTTAGACCTGTGTGTACCTCGTTTGTGTCTGTCTCCTTTCTGGTAATTAACGTAGTTAATAATACATATGAAGCAGTATGTCATACAATTTCTTGAATTATTAAAGCTAAATCCTGTCATTGGAGCTGTAGAGAAGTGTAGCACTACCCTGCATGCGCAACATGTGTGTCTATTTCCAGAGGCAGATTCCCATTCCAATAGGAGGAAACCAAGGGAGGAGGGGATGCATGTTAGCCTCCCCTGATGATGTTTTACGATGGGTCAGTGACCGCCTATAGCTAATGTATGCCACATATATCCATTTGTGTGCCGTGACCTTCCTCTGGGTATTTCTTCTGCTGGCAAACAAAACCACTTTAAAATTGTAGCGTTGTAGGGAGCAAGGTGGCCTCTTGGAGTCCTAATTATGTGCTGGAGAGGAACTGCAGGTCTAGAAGCTTTCCCATATTGTCCTTCCTGTGCGACTTAAACTCTTCAGCATGGCAATTGTTTGTACGTACAGCCAAGGCAACTCGTAAGAGACTTCTTAAATGGTAGAATTATTAATCTTTATTTCCAGATATTAATCTTCACTAGTATTGTCTTTATTTCTTAAGCTTACGAATGGGGTTTTAAGGTGCAGTAACCTCAGTATTTCACTGCTTGGCCTTTGGCTCCGTGGATATCATGTCTTCTGAAAATTTCATGCTAAGCTTTAAGGGAGTCTGAGGGAACTGTAAGATTAGTGGTGTCATGTTTACTGGGTGGGGAATATTGGAAAATTTGCCCCATCTGTGTAAAGGTGTTGACGTTTCTCTGTAGCTGGTATGTTTAACCCTGTAGATCAGTTCTGTTACGTAGTTGTTTTTATTATTTTGGCACAAAGTCGGGAAGTCGAACAGTTTTTCTGGCTTGGTCTTCCAGGTACAGTTTTGACTTCCCTATAACAGGAACTGAATTTTGTGCGTTATAAACCACTAGAATAAATTTATTGCATGCAGAAGGTGGCACTGTCTACCCTTTAATCAAGTGCTTGTACCTTTTATTTTGTAAACTTCAGTGAGTCAGAATTCTGTGTAATTGCTCTTCGCTGAGGCATAACATTGCAAATATTAGGCCATGTCATTCTAATGTGTTTCGGATGGCTAATGACGATTTTGTGCCTCAAACAAGGCTTTTCCTGTGCATTTCTTTAGGCATCGTAGAAGGTAGGGCTAGAAAGGGACCTTAAGAGGTCTCCCTACTTCATGTCCTTATGGGATAGTGGGCTCAACTGTGCCTTTAGCATCCGAGGCAGCAGCTTTTCCAACCTTTTCCCAGAAGCCTAACAGCAGAGATTCCTCAGCAGCCGTAAGCAGCGTGTTCCAGCGCGCCAGTATAATTTCTGTGTTAGAGGGTTCCCCTTCCTTTGCCATTGGCCCTCAGTTCACCTTGTAACTGAAGCTACAGCTCCCGGTCCGACCCCAGAGGGTGTGGAGAAGGGGCAGATACCTGGGTTGCTCTGGTTTCACAAGTACCGTTTCGAAGTTGCTTAGAGCTCTTAGCTGGTTAAATCTTTGAGAGATTCTTCCTGCTTTTCTCCTCCAAGGATATTGCTGCGTACCGGGCCAAAGGGAAGGTTGATGCAGGCAAAAAAGTAGTTGCCAAGGCTGAGAAGAGCAAGAAGAAGAAGGAGGAGGAGGAAGATGAGGATGAAGATGAAGAGGATGAAGATGATGAAGAGGAGGAAGAGGAGGAGGAGGAAGATGATGATGATGATGAATAAGTCTCTTTTAGAGCAATTTCTTTCTTGTCTATAAAGCATTTAACCCCCCTGTACACAACTCACTCCTTTTAAAGAAAAAAAAATTGAAATGTAAGGCTGTGTAAGATTTGTTTTTAAACTGTACAGTGTCTCTTTTTTTGTATAGTTAACACACTACCGAATGTGTCTTTAGATAGCCCTGTCCTTAGTGGTATTTCAATGGCCACTAACCTTGCCTGGTACAGTGTGGGGGTTGTAAATTGGCATGGGAGTTTTAAAGCAGGTTCTTATTGGTGCACAGCACAAATTAGTTATATACGGGGATGTAGTTCATTTTTTTCATCTTCAGTTGTCTCTGATGCATCATAAAAATAATTGTTGTTCTGTTAACTGAATACCACTCTGTAATTGCAAAAAGGAAAAAAAAAAGTTGCAGCTGTTTTGTTGACATTCTGAATGCTTCTAAGTAAATACAATTTTTTTATTAGTATTGTTGTCCTTTTAATAGGTGCCCTTGAAAAATCATACTTTTTCTTTTCTTTTTTTTTTCTTTTTTTGAGGGGAACTCATCTTTTGCTTTATTGAATGCCCGTTTGGGATCACGGGAATATTACAGTTTTCATCTTTCATATAACCAGCTGATAAACAAAGCTTTGATCTGCATACCCTGCATAGTCATGATAGGGTAAGAAAAGAAATATATAGGCATATGATGAAAGAATATTCTTCCGTAACTGGAAACAAAACAAAAAATTCAATCTCAACAAACTGATACTTGTTCAGATTTTTGTGAAATGTAATATTCTATTGAGTTGCATGAGTTTACCAGTCTTGGAGAGTTGAGAAGTATAGAGTTCAATTTTACAGAAATTAAATACTTGGGGGTGGGGTGGAGGGGTGGGGGTGGGTGGGCAGGGAGGGAATGTTAAATTTTGTCCTAGAAGGACCCATAGGAAGAGTGTATGTCCATCTGGTGTGGAGACATTTACACGTGTGACTCCGTTACCATGTAATGGAAGTTGTATTTGTAAATCTCTGAACACCTGCGAGCGATGAGCGTACCTAAAATGTGTAAAGTTAAAAGCATGAAATTACCATATTATTTTTTGGTGACAGGTCTGGTGATGGCCACGGGCTTTATACCATGAAACTCTCCTGGTAGCAAATGGCCCACGAGAAATGATTTTTCTTTCTAAGATTTCTATAAATGGTACCATTATTATTTGTTAAATCTATGTAAATTCATATTTGTATTCTTGAAATTCTAGTTTTAGCCCTTTAAACAAAGTTGTATATTGTCTCAAATTGAAAATGAGATAAGATGTATTTTTCCTGTTAGGTTTTATACCGCACTCTTGATGTTTGCCCATTTTTAAGTTAAATATAGCTGTATGGAAAAGTACATTTTATTAAATTTTGCATTAAAAAGTGAAATGTTTATGGTATACCAACAATGTCTAATTTGGTCAAATACAGTTCTCTTCCAAAACCAAAGCTAAGGGTTTTTTTGCATATTTAGTAAAACTTCAAGTGCTGGCAACTGTAACTATTTTCACATATACCTGCTTACCAGTTTGGGGGACAATTTGGCAATTTTGTGGTTACAAAATTATGGTTCTTTTAAGTGCCAGTGTTCAAAAAAACAAAAAAAATAGCATTCTTGTAATTTTACACGCTTTTGTGATGGAGTATTGTTTTGTTATACAATTTTGACTTTCAGATTCTTATTTCAATTTGCATTTATGTATAACTTCAGGAGAAATATTGAACATCTGAATCCTGGATGATACTAATAAACTAATAATTGCAGAGGTTTTAAATACTTAGTTAAATGGCTCACTTAATATTCTAAGGGGTTTTTTTGGTGTCTGTTGGCGTTTTCAAATACGTACATCCCTGCTTTCTGTTTCACACAGAAGAATGATGCTGTTCACAAGGTCTCAATATAGAAAGCTTGGGACATCAGATTTTTTTTCTTCTTCTTAAACTGGCTGTTACCCATTCAAACGCTCGTAACTGATTACAAATAAATTTTCTGTGCTGAAGGGCTTTTTTGTTTCCCCAGGTCATCAGAGGAAAGTAGACACATTTCTTGTTCTTGGAACAAATAATGAGATCCCTGTAATCTTGTGACTTTGTTCTTGGTGCTTGATGTTGACAGAAGTAACCCAGAGGATTCAGCTGATCTTAAAAGATGAAGTAGCAAGTGCTTCCCCAGCAGCCAGGCCTGGTGTTTGCCTTTATCTTTGGGGTCAGCGCGTTGATAACAAACAGAGCATGTTCAAGGCTGAAGAGGGTAGGTAATATAATAATTATAAATGCTCCTTTCTGAGAAAAAGAACCCACAGTACTACTCTGCAGAGGCTGATGAGAGTTGGGAGGTGTACCAAAGCCTCCAGAGCTCTCCAGGATGGCCATGGTTTTCTCATGAGCAGTTGGTATGTGCCTGTAAATCAACTGAGACTGAAGTCTTCACTCCTGTCTTCTAGGAAACTTGTGAAAACAATGAAACCATTATTTCTGGAGGGGAATACCTTAGGTAGATTAATTCTCCTTTTCTTTTCTGAGAGGGGGGCCCGTGTGAACTGCATGAAGTTCAACAAGGCCAAGTGCAAGGTCCTGCACTAGGTTGGGGCAATCCCAAGCACAAATACAGGCTGGGAGGAGAATGGATTGAGAGCAGCCCTGAGGGAGAAGGACTTGGGGGTGATGGTTGAGGAGAAGCTCAACATGAGCCGGCAATGTGCACTTGCAGCCCAGAAGGCCAACTGTATCCTGGGCTGCATCAGAAACAGCGTGGCCAGCAGGTCAAGGGAGGTGATTCTGCGCCTCTGCTCTCGTGAGACCCCACCTGGAGTACTGCGTTCAGCTCTGGGGCCCCCAACATAAGAAGGACATGGAGCTGTTGGAGTGAGTCCAGAGGAGGGCCACGAAGATGATCAGAGGGCTGGAGCACCTCTCCTATGAAGACAGGCTGAGAGAGTTGGGGCTGTTCAGCCTGGAGAACAGAAGGCTCTGGGGACACCTTCCAGCAGCCTTCCAGTACCTGAAGGGGGCCTACAGGAAAGCTGGAGAGGGACTTTCTACAAGGGCATGTAGTGACAGGATGAGGGGGAATGGTTTTAAACTGAAAGAGGGTAGATTTAGATTAGATAATTAGGAAGAAATTCTTTACTGTGAGGGTGGTGAGCTACTGGAACAGGTTGCCCAGAGAAGCTGTGGATGCCCCCTCTCAGGCAGTGTTCAAGGCCAGGTTGGATGGGGCTTTGAGCAACCTGGTCTAGTGGAAGGTATCCCTGCCTGTGGCAGGGGGTTAAAACTAGATGATCTTTAAGGTCCCTTCCAACCCAAACCATTCTATAATTCTATGATTTTAAAATAAAATAAGAGCTTCTGAGAGTTGTTGCTGGAAAGGACCTCCCCATTCCCTGGCTGTGGTCCCCTGTGAGCTCCAGCAGTTAAATAACCCTCTTGGTCAAAACTGCCTGATTCTCAGCACCGTTAGGTTGGACTTGACTACTACAAGATTTCTTGATCTGAGGTCAGTTATTGCTGACACTTTTGTTTGAATCTGCCTCCCCGTGATCTTTGCAAGTCAGTGCTTGCTGAGGGATAAGGAGAGGTGAAATTGCAGCCACTTAGGCAGCGGTTCCCTACAAGGGAACTGTGAGGCACTGGCATCGCTGTCAAAACGAAAAGCATTTCCTAAGGGCTTTAACCTTCAAATAAATACTTTGTGTAGAGGAAAAAAGGGCTTTTCCTGTTCTAAACAAAAAAATGGGGAGCTGCTTTGGAGAGAACTTCAATATTAATAAGCAGTAGTTATGGTATCCTGAATGCTAACTGAAGCCATATCAATTTTATGGTGGCATATCTCCGTTGGTCCTGAAAGGGGCTGCATTGTGGCCACCTGCTTTCTCAGTTTGCTCTGTAATTTTAAACTGGTTTAACTAAGTGCACAGACAGCGCTCATCCCTTCTGCCACACTTTCAATGATCACACCAGCTCTAGCAAAAAGTTGAGCTTATTTGACAAAATGTTTCTGTCCGGGCAGATGGGACCCTAGAAACCTGATATAACAGGTATCAAGTGGCTGAAAAGATTTTTGCAGCTTAATTAGGGTGATGCTGGCACTGCTGACACCGAGCCCCTTTACAGCGCCTTTTATTTATGTGACAAGCCCAGTATGAAGGGGGAAAGGATGAGTAGTAGCTGGGTTTAGGCTTGCTAGAAAGCGGAAAGATGTGTTTGAGTAACTCCACCAGAAGAGGAGCCGAGTGGACTGCAGCAGCAGCGTCAGGTTCTCTGGGTGGGTGACAAGCCGAGCTTGGAAAAAACCTTTCCTAATTCTTGCTAGCCTAAGGATTATACCTGCTAGTTAGAATAAACATTCCCGTTCTGCCTTCCCAGCTATGCCTGACAGAAGATTAAAGGATGAAAGCTGATGTACAGCGTTGGGTTGTAATACGTTATTCAATACCGAGGCTGTAACAGAGACATGGCAAAACTCAAATATAGTATTTAATAGAAGAGGTGAATAATTTTCAACACTTCCAGGCTCCGCCAGTAGTAGCTGACCAGCTAACAGGCTTTTAGGACACAAATGTACTGATTGTTTTATTAACAACAGTAAAACGCCGAGTATTTTCAAACAACGTTCCCTCGTTATATTCTTTAGCTTATCATCACGCTCTACTTGACTACAGACCCCCTCTTTTTGGGGCTGCTTTAGAAGAAAATAACTGCGGGTGACATTTTACTTTGGCAGGCTGCGATACACATTATTTTAGCCCCTGAAATACATTAAGGGATGTTTTACAAGTGAGCTAGTCCTACGCAGTGCCTAAATGTGGATGTTGATCAATAAACTCTTCCCCAGACTTTGCTACTGGGTTGCACCCTACCTCTGAAAAATACTCTGAGATGGTATTAATTCAGTCTAGAATAGGTTCACTTTAAATTAACACCACCCTTTATTCCAAAATAACGTAGACAAGCTCTCAGTTTTTCTTCCAATGTTTGAGTAATAAAATAAGAAAAGTAAATCTCTGAGAGTTCTGTATCGTTTCGCAGAAGTTGTCCTGTATTTTTATTTTGTATATGTTGTGCCCCGGCTTTTCTTTTGACAGTACTTCAAGCAGAAAAAACAAAGATGGATTTTTTTCTCCCCAATGAATTTATTACTAAGAATGAAGGTCAGATTGCTCTTACAGCTGCTTTGCGCTGTTGAAAAATACTGCGTGGCTTCTGCTTCGAGAGCACCTAATGTTGAAATCCATCTTGCTGAAGTGATTGCTATTAGAGGTGACCCGCAAGACAGACAAGCCTTCCCTTTTGCTACTTTATGATGGATTAAAAGACTTAAGCTATAAATTAGCTTAGTCCACCTGTTTGCTGCATCAGAAGCTCAAGCCTTCCCTGCAGCAGGAGTGCTCGAGATCAGCCTAAGCCATTGGACAGTGGAGCAGCGAGGAGCGAGAAGACGGGCAAGTGTGGGTTTTTTTAGCTACACCTTTTAAAATCTTGCTTATATTGTTAAAAAGTGTTTGACTTAAATGATGGGCATTTGGCACCAAGGGAGTTCATCCTAACGCTGCCAGCAGCTTTTCATCTATTAAGGCGGCAAAAGCTCAAACCACACATTTCTGACCTCCCGAAAGCTCTTCAATAAAAACAGGAAAGACCAAACGCTGCAGCCTGAATGCCTGGAAAGGACCCAGCTCCCCGCACACCTCACAGCAGCAAGAGGTCACCATTTAAATGCTCTTTGCAAGACGCCGTTCAAAAAATTACGCTTATTGAGGGGCAACCAAGGACGTGTGCTGTGATGTTTGACAAGCACATTTGTTACTGAGATTAAAACCAACGTTTTCGAAGAAATATCTGGGAAGAAATTGCAGCCGAGGTGCGACATCCCTGACACCTCCCTGCTCCTTCACAAACGGAACCGCAAGAAAGCAACGCGAATAATGCCCTTCTGGGAATAAAGTCTCCCTCGCCGAAGTGCTGGGGTTCACCACGCTCTTCCTCAGCCTGCCCACAGGGCAAATGCCAGTCCCCAAACTGACGCCAGCCAGCGGCACTACAGAGGATGCAGGCTTGCAGCAGTGCGGGGGTACCGATGGCAGCCGGGGGGGTCCCGGCAGCCCCCTCCTTGCTGCCAGCTCTCTCCTGGTGCTGGGGAGACATTGGGCATGAAAACTGCCAGGACGAAGGATGGCATTGAACGGCTGGCAGGCTCCTGCCCACGGCCGCCTGATGCAGAGCGTAAGTGGTGGGTCACTCTGGGGTGAGGGGCTCGTGCCTGGATTTGAAATGGAGATGCAGAGGGAGTGGGGGGGTGGGCTGCAGATAGGGATCACAGGCACCAGCCCTGTGAAGACTCAGCTACGCAGTAAAAAACAAAATCACAGAGCTCTCTTTATTAAAAAAACCTCTCAAATTTGTGTGGTGATGATTCCTAGAAGAGAGGAGTTCCTTGCAAAACGTGCATTAGTAAATGACTGTATAACAGTGACTCATATTTTATTATCAGACTTGACTGTAGCGGCACTTACGCTCCTTTTAGTTCTGTTGACACACGTTTCTACTGACACCTTCCAGTAAGGAAGATGCCACAAACAAGCACTATGTTGTAAAACCCAAACTGGAAAATGCAGGTGAGGATTGTTCACAGCCTGATCCCCTCGGCACGGGAGCCGCTTTAACAGGCAGGTTTTGGGGACAGGAGGTGTCGGTTTTGCTATACCAGCCACTGATGGCAAAGTGCTGGTGGGTTTCTGCTCATGGAGGCCGATGGGCACAGCACCTGCCTGGGTGTTTGGGCATTTCGCAGGACTGACCCCTTGGGTCGTGCCTGGCACTGATGGCTTGTCCCAGCCTCATGCTCTGGGATGTGTAACTGGCTCCCAGCGGGAGGCTGCCAGTGAACCTGCCCGTGATAGGGACCCCTCCTTGCACCGGCCCGGGCCGGCTGTGACTGAGCCTCCTCCCAACACCGTTTCCTTTGAGGTGGAAGAAGGAAATAATCTATATTTTGAGAGCATTTGTACCAGATGTTCATCAATGGCAACACCATCTCGAGTGCTGCAAGCTCTGCCTCTGTGCAGGGCACAGAATCACAGAGTGGCTGGGGTTGGAAGGGACCTCTGGAGATCATCTAGTCCAACCCCCTGCCAAAGCAGGTTCTCCTAGAGCAGGTTGCACAGGGTTGTGTCCAGGCGGGTTTTGAATATCTCCAGAGAAGGAGACTCCACAACCTCCCTGGGCAGCCTGTTCCAGTGCTCTGTCACCCTCAAAGTAAAGAAGTTTTTTCTCATATTGAGATGGAACTTCCCATATTTCAGTTTGTGCCGATTGCCCCCTGTCCTGTCACTGGGCACCACTGAGAAGAGTCTGTCCCCATCCTCTTGACACCTGCCCCTAAGGTATTTGTAAGCATTGATAAGATCCCCCCTCAGTCTTCTCTTCTCCAGGCTAAACAGACCCAGCTCCCTCAGCCTCTCCTCATAAGGGAGATGCTCCAGTCCTCTGATCATCTCTGTAGCCCTCTGCTGGACTCTCTCCAGTAGTTCCTTGTCTTTCTTGAACTGGGGGGCCCAGAACTGGACACAGTACTCCAGATGTGGCCTCTCTAGGGTAGTGTAGAGAGGGAGGATAAATTCCCTCGACCTGCTGGCCACCCTCTTCCTAATGCACCCCAGGACACCATTTGCCTTCTTGGCCACAAGGGCACATTGTTGGCTTATGGTGAACTTCTTGTCCGCCAGAACCCCCAGGTCCTTCTCCACAGAGCTGCTTTCCACCTGGGCTCTGCCCCCCTGCCTCTGCCTGTGGAGGGGGCCAAAACAGGGCAGGTGCCCCTTGCCCCTTCCTCCTGCCCTGCCCAGCAGCCACCGCTGCTAGCCCAGCTCCAGGGGGCCAGGAGCGAGTCCTCCTCCCCCTGCCCCGTGGCTGGCCAGGGCTGGATCCATGCTCCCCAGGTTTCACAGGAGGGTTTTCCTAACACCTTGCCACCCCCAGGCAATCCATGTCATTCCCATGGTGCCAGGGAGGCTGAGGGCAGCAGGGTGCTTGGGGACACCCACCAAAGCACCCCTAACACCACGAGCATGTCCTGCCTTCCACGCACCCACAAAATGGGGGGAAAACCCTAACGCCAGTGCTGCAATGGGGTGCAGCATCCCCAGGATGTGCTACTACCTGGGATCGGTGTCCCTGGTCTGCTGGCCTCGACGCTCCTCTTTGAGTCCCCTGTTCCTACTGACGTGGGTTTTTCTTTCCATCTGAATCATTTAACATGACTTCGGAGCACAATGGAGCTGTGATTTTTTTCAAAGCCGCCAGCCTGCAGGAAACAGAAGGTCTCTGAATAAAAGGGAGGCTCTTGTTACAACTTCCCTCTTATTTACTGTTCCCAGTAGCAGAGAAGTAAAAAGACAATGAATGAAATGGAGGATTAATCACGCGTAGCGCTGAAATAGAAACATGGACACTGCAAGTCCCAGAGCACTGCTCCGGGCGATGGCTCGTACCCATGGCGTACAGAAACCTTGCGGCACCAAGACGTCGTGGGTTTAATGAGAATGGGCAAAAGGCAGAGGGGACTTGACAGGCTTTTTTTCAAAGGCAAACATTCAAAATGTGAATTTTACGTGGACTTTTCTCTGTTCAGCGCTCTCAAAAATTGAGTGAAAGTTGACAACCCCAGTGCTTAATCATCAGCCCGCGACTTCTGCAGAGGGAACTCCCTTTTTTCCCTTTTTACTGCATTAATTTTAAAACAATAAAAGTTCAAGGCAACTCCACCGTCCCACGGAACACTTTGAAAATGCTTCAGAGAGAAACTACTGCGCTGCTCGGTGTGTAGCTTTGCTCCTAAAAGGGACTGCGGGCACGAGGCTCGTGCCCTTTTTATGTTGTTTTTAGGTTTGATATCCAAGCATCGATAGATTACTAATCATGATCTTTATTTATTTTTACTTTTTAATTAGATGTCTACTCATATTTGATTTCCAGCTGTATATGTATTCACAGCAGCCTTTGCAAAGGTGTTGATCTCCTCAAATTACTTGGTAATTAATCAACCTTGGGAGAAGCCGCGGCCGAGCCATGGCTTCAAGCAGGCTGTTCGTTTGAGGCAGATGATGTGCATGCAGCTTCGTGAAGGTCTTTAGTGAAGCAAAATGTAGGAAAGACATGCGAAAACAGGGATGTGTAACACAATTCTCATGGCCTGAAATGTCTTTAATGAAAGTTGGTTTGTGTATCTGAATATGTGCGCCTGCCATGTAAGTTTGAATGATTTTTCTGGCCTTCAGATGCTGCATTGAATGTGAGGATTGAGGCAAAATGGAGAACATCATTGTAAAACTGACAGGGAAGTTGCTCCTGATCTTCAGTCAAAAACTCAAATAAAACTCTCGACTGTTCCTTTACAGTTCTCTTTAGGAAACATACATGAAAAAGTTAATGAAAATTTATTTGGGCCACATGCAATAATAAAATTGAAATGACCTAAGTCTGAAAATACCATGATACACCTGTAAGTGAATATTAAAAGCTGGAGCATGTGATATAATTAAGGTAAAAACCAAACCCAAATGATCTGTGATAATACAAGACTTGGAGAATTGTATGAATAAAAGTCTAGATAGCCAAAGCTGCAGTGCTGCTTAACGAATCCCTGCTAGAACCCCATCATGGAGCCTTTTTCCGGGCCTGGGACCCCGGAGCAGCCATGCCTGGGGGGGCAGCAGCCCTGCTTAAGGCTCCTCCTGGCCTGGCCTTCTCCCTGCCCGGCCCGGGGGTTTTTATAGCTTGCACGGCTGGATTTGTTTCACTTTCTGCTGTGCAGGATGGAGTTGTGGCTACCTCCGTTGATTATTTGCACTGTTTGCACGGAAATCATTAAAAAAAAAAAGTATTCTTTTTAGTATTAGAAGATTTTTTTGAATGCTACTTCCAAAGCCATGCTGGTGCTGCATTAAATTACTTGATGATATCCTTTTAAATGCCCTTTTTAAATACTTTTTAAGAGGGGGAAGAGGCTCATGCAGTAACCTCTCAGCTGCAGCTCCCATGTTTAAACATGGCAAAGGCAACGCCAGCCCGAGCCAGCCGGGTGCCCTCTGGCTGGTGACCCCCATGGGTCCCACCACCCCGAGCCCCCAGCGCTCACAGCCTCCAGGTGCCTCATCTCCAGAGGTCAATTTACTGGCAATTCCCTGGTGAGGAAGAAGAGGTGGGGAAGAGCTACCTGGGGTCTCTGGTCATGGTACAAGTGCTTCCCAGATGGGGCCTTCATTGCTTGCCTTTGATTTTATTTATTTTAGGGTAATTAGTAATACAGAGCTCCTGAGCAACTCAAATTTGGACAGTCTTTGGAGATCCAGGTAACAAAATTTGGGAAGAGTCTGGTTTTCTGTCTCCTTCCACCCACTACAGCAGACGTTGGAGGATCTCAGGTCAGAATGGGGGTTTGCCACCGTGCCCTGCTGGGTCCCCTCTCCGGCCATGCTGCTGTGGCATCTCCTGAGCTGGGGACACAGGTCCTGTCCCAGCATTATCCCAGGAGGATGAACATGCCGACAGCCCTGGGAGGTCAGGGGAGCTGTGCGGCATGGGCCAGCTGGCCAAGCCAGGCACTGCCAACGCGGTGCTGTTAAAAGGATGTTCTTCCCGAAAGCTGCAGTTCATCAAGGCGGTGCAATACTTCGGTTGACTGAATAGTTAATCTCTATAAGAATCAAAAGCCTCCGCTCCTTCAAGAAGACTTACAGCCCAGAAAAATTATTTTCATCACATGCCGGTGAATTGCTGCGTTTGGGAGGAGCCGTGATTGCGATGGAGCCGACTCGAAGTGGGCGCTCTGGGACCAGGAGCTGCCAAACGTTACCTAAACCAGCAGCACTGCTGAGGCCGGGGGTTGGAGTGGGGCATAAGTACGACTGCCTGGAGTTTTTGCACTAAAAGCGTGATGAAAGTCCCTCGGTTTCATATTTTGTTGCTGTAACTGAGCTGCCAGATTTAACATATTCCTTCTCCAGGGGTTGATGGAAACTGCAGGGATGTTCGTGGTGCTGGATACCAAGGGAACTGCAAAGTGACAACCATGTGAGACGACCCGGCCCCAGGGCCTTGGCCCCCTGCATCCCTGCCGTCCTCACAGCCCCATTGTCCCCATGTCCCATGGGTGCAGGTGGGGACGGGGGCTCTTGGCATCCATGGGACTCCTTTTGGAAACCCACCTCCTGCCCGCCCGCTGCTCATCTCAGCGTTACGATTTCATGGCAGACTTGTCGCGTCCCGCTGCTGGGAAATGCTGCTGGGTGCCGTGGTTTTGGGCCTCCTGGACAGACACCCCAGTGCTCTTATAGGCATTTTCCTGTAGCCGCTTGAATTCACGAGAATCAGGAGATGTTAAATGAGCTCTGAATGTGAACTGAAATACTTCCGTAAAATCCTAATAAATAAAGTGTGCTGGGTTTTTTTTTTCCCCTTCCCCTCCAACTTTCTAGTTTCAGCACATTGCTAGCAGAATCTCAATGAAGCTTCATGATAAGAAGATTCCCAAACTCTATAGGGCTTTGCCTGCTTTCGGACTCAGTCGTGACCGCTCCAGCAAGTCACCTGGAAGTTCATGTAATTGCCATAATACAATAGATTTTAAAAAATAGATTATATCTTGTTATAAAGTCTGAGGGCCTGTCTCCGGCCGAGGCTGGTGGCACACAGGATCCCCAGCCAGGAGCCTTAAACCTCACTGCCCAGAATGAAGCAGCCTTTCTAGGAGAGAAGGTGTGTGCTCCCTGCCTCCCCCAGCCCGGCCGAGGAGGAGCATGGGGAGAGGGGCGCAGGTCGCTGCCCCCCGTCCCAGCCGCCTGGCACCCCGCACCCGGCCCGATGGGATGCCATGGGTCACACGAGCTGCGTGCGGTGACGACTCCTCGGCATTCCGGGTGTTTGATCCGAGGAAATAGCCAGTGAGCCAGGAAATGTCAAGATTACATCACGGGCAGAATTTTTTTAAAGCCCTGAAAATGAGCTTATTAAAAGCCCGTTTCTCTGCAGTGTGATCCCAGCTGCTTTCGTTTCTGCTTCACATTTCAACTTTACGGGAACAGGCAGGCAAATCCTCCCCCTGAATATCGCTGTGCTTTTCTCTCCCTTTGATTTGCAGCCCTTTTGCTCGCCACGGCCTCGGCACTCGTGGGGCTGGAGGAGTCAGTCCCCGCTTTGCTAGGCCCCTCCTGATGGGACGATGTGTGGGATGCCCGTGGGGCGCATCCTGCGGCTGGTGCATCCCGTCACCCCAGCACCCCAAGCCCCCGGCTGAGTGCAGGCGTTGGGCCCATGGGGATGCTGGCTGGAGCCCGGCTGTGTCCGCACCGGGAAAGGATGGAGGGCACGTGGGAGCGGAGCTGCCAGCCCCTTCCCTGTGGGTTTGCTCATGTTCTGGGTGGGCGCCCAGGCAGCTACAAAAAGGTACCAAAACTTCATAGCAAAACTGCACCTCGTTGTTCCACTCATTTCACAATATCCTTAAGGAGCATCCAGCAGAGTATGTGACCCACATATGTTTAATTTCTTTTATGGTCTCTGTTTTGATATATGCTGGATTTGTTTTTATAAAACGAAGATTTATTAGAACCTGGAATTTTATGGCTTTAAGGTTCAATTGAGTCCAGATTGCGAGTTTTTCCTTTTGGAAGAGGAGGAGGAGGTTTAAAAGAGTCCGAAAAAGCGTGTTCCGCCTGTGGCACTCGTGAAACTCTAGGCCAAGGCTGACACCTTTTCGCTTCACTTCTGCTATAATGTCAAAGCAAAAATTTACCATCAAATATTATGTCTTCCATATGCAATGCCCTGCTGTAGATACATCTCACAGCAATTGTGTGGGGCTTCTTTCTTTTAAGTTATTACCTGTGCCATAAGAAAGGCAGGACTCAGTGCAGGATCCAAGGAAGAACGGCAAGTCAGCACAGACCCAAGCCATGTATAAGTAATGATAATGTGTCTTCACTTACAAACGTGCACTTGCACTCTCGATTTTTCTTGTAAAAGCACAGTGATGCCTTTGCTGCCTACAACGCTCAGGAAAGCAGTGCATTTTAAAAACACATTTAGAGCTGCAGGAGTGTCTATTAAACACATTCCATGCATTTATATAACATTGAGCACAAACTGAAGTATTTTCTTGGATGTTAAACGTAGCTCAGTGAATAATAACATCGGTTCAGAAGAAAACTCAGCTACCGTTCCATACCAGAATCTGGGGAACCTGCCCAGAGAGGTGGTAGATGCCCCATGCCTGGAAATATTCAAGGTCAGGTTGGACGGGGCTCTGAGCAACCTGATCTAGCTGAAGATGTCCCTGCTCACTGCAGGGGGTTGGAGTAGATGACTAAAGGTCTCTTCCAACCCAAACCCTTCCGTAGTTCTATGAAGTAACTCCATCGCCTCCCGCAAAGTTATCTTGCCTTTGCATCAGGCCAAGGGAGAGCAGGGCTGGGGATCCTTGTGCTGCAGGGTTTGAGTAAGAGAAGGTCTTACGGGCACTTGCTCAGTGGCCTGCAGAAGCCGAAGCATTCATCATCCACAAGCAACATGGAAAGAAAATAATGAAATGCTCTTCTTCTGCTTTGCTACCTGTGTCAAAGGGCTCCAAGTGCTCTGGTAGGAAACGACCAGCGTCCGAGGGAGCAGAGCCTGAGTCCAGCTCTCCGGTTACCACGACATAAGTAAACAAACAAGTTTATCACGAGCAATGAGGGCATTGTGCCAGTTTCAGTTAAAATAATAAAATGAAAAAAAAACAACCCCAAACTAACAAATTATTACAGTACGAGGAATCCTGAATGAAAATGATTGTTCATGCGAACACCAGAAATATATCCTGTCATAAACTCAGGCCTCCACATCTGCTTCACCACCAGAGGATTCTTTATAAACAGCCTCTTTAATTTTATCTAACAGCCTGTTTGCAGACATGCAGTCCAAAAATACATCTCCTTTTCCTCCTTGCACTATCCGGAGCTTGGCAGGGCACCAAACATGAGGTTCAGCTCCTAGTTCAAAAAAGCCCTTCTTTAAGTGTTGACTCTGAGCTTGATTTAATAAAAACTCTGTCCGCCTTCCTCCAGGGAGCCCTAATGGGATGCAGAGCCCTGCACCTCTCGGGGGCTGCTCCAGACCTGCTCCGCATCGGGCAGAAAGATTGTTTTATGGTGAAACGCAATTACTGCACAATGGATTTGGGGAACAGGCTGGTGTTTTCCAGAGTGTCTTCTCCGAGGGCTACAGAGCTTTGCTTTCAGCCGTGCCATCCTCTGAGAATGGGAGTGAAGTGGGCAGCACGGGAAAAGCAGAGCAGAAGCTGCAGCGAGGGATGTGCTGGTGCCTCCCGTACCCCGAGGGATGCCCCGGTGCTGCCGGTACCCAAAAACCCCTCCCACCAGCCCTGCCTTCCCCAGGAGAATGAGAAAAGCATCAAAGCCCCTAAAATGGCTTCCAACCCCCGAGTGCCCAGGGGGGAAGGTGCACCCATCATGTCCCCAGTGTGGCACCGCGCTGCCGGGCGCTTGGAGGTGCTCCTGAAGGAAAGACCGGGCATTTCCCGAAACAGAGGAGTGTTCCAGTGGGGCTTCTTTCCTAATGGCCTCCCCAACACCAGCAGCTGAACAACCACCTTCACACCTCCTGACACTTATGTTCCCAAGCACAACACTGATTTTCTGGCTGCTGGTTGCCCGGGAAAGCTGGAAGGGGTATTGGCTGCCTTTTAAAGCCAGGGCAAAAAAGGGTGATGTCACCCTAGAAGATGAAATACCTCCCTGCTGCAACGGCTGAGCCAAATCATGGGCCCAAACTTCTGAAAAAATTAGTGTGAGAAACACCACGTAACGTAGCATTCACCGCAATGCAGAATTTAGTACTAATTACCTTGATAACTGAAAGCATTTAAGAATTATCCCATTTGACAAACTGAGGAATGAATATTAAGCATCGAAATTTGCAGTGATAAAGAAATATTAATGGCCTGGTGCATCTTGATGTCCAGTGGAAGAGGATAGTTTAATAGTTTCTCCTTATGGTTCAGTTGTTTACTTAAATTACTTGGAAGCAGCAAACATAACCAGTACTGTTGGAGGGGTGGGTTAATAATAAGCAGATTTTATTTAGCATTGCAGCAAAGGATTAAATGGAGTAAAATAAAAGAGGGGGGAGTTTCCCGAGTGTTCAGCAAGGCAGATCACATTGCCAGGACGCGGAGGAGAATCAGCTGAAATCCCCTGGAGCCCGTCCAGTCACTCGGTTGCCCTAACAGAGGCAAATTAGCAGTGCAGGTGCGAACGAAAGGGAACCCCTGCTTCTGGCAAAGGGTGCTGCAGGGCTGTAGTGATGGAGGGACACTCACGGCTGTTGCGGAGGATGCTGGTGGCACCCTGGGGTTTGCCATCACCTCTGGAGGGGTTTTCCAACTTGTCTGTGCGGCTGTGCCAGGGCAGCTTGAGAGCCTCGTGCTGCTCGGCCGTCAGTCCCCAGCAGTGCTTGTCTGCTGTGATAGGGAGGGAACCGGGGTTTGCGGGGGGGGACCCTTGCCACCTTGTGCAGCAGCAGCCCCTGGGCACCCCCCTTCCAGTCGGGTACCGCATTTCAGTGTACAAGGAGCGCCAGCGTTCATCTGATGACGCCTCGCTGCTCTGAACTTGGCTGATGCCTTTCAGCTGAATATTTAGGAGAAACAAATGGAAGACGGTTAATTGAAAGGGAGAAGCGGGTTTAGCTGACATGCTGCCCAGCTGTGAGCCACAGTACACTGATCCTTCCTTCAACGTACTACAACAGGAATGTAGTTCAGTTTTAAATTAGACATATTATGTTGGAAATCTTGCCATTTTGTAAATCACATTTCAGGAGGTATTTTATTTATACAAGCATCCATTCATTAGCTGTATCAAAATGCTACTGGCACCTGTGCACACTCTGCAGGAGTTCCTGACCCAATGACATTTGAAAGGGTTGTCAAGCATTGGAACAGGCTGCCCAGGGAAGTGGTCAAGTCACCATCCCTGGAGGTATTTAAAAGATGTGTAGATGTCATGCTTAGGGATATGGTTTAGTGGTGGACTTGGCAGTGCTAGGTTAACGGTTGGACTCGATGATGTTAAAGGTCCTTTCCAACCAAATGATTCTGTGATTCTATGACATTTCCTATCTCCCAAGCACGAGTTCAGATAACCCCACCTGGGGGGTACACATGTATCTTCCTGGCTTCTCTTTTTTTGGCCAGTCCCATGGCCGGTGGGGTCAAACGGAAAAGCCACTTTCGAGTGAAGAGGCCCAGAGAGATGAGGTGGGCAGGGGAGCAGGATGCGGGCAAGCACAGGCACTGCTGCCCAGGTGGGCTGTGGATCTGCTGTCTTTGGAGAGTTCCCAAAGTTGGCTGGATGAGGCCCTGGAAAATCCCATCCCTCTCCAAAGCCCTTTCAGCCTGGGTTGCTCCACCTGGAGCTTGCACGCAGTGACAATCTGGCCCCGAGCATCCCAGTACTCCACGTATGGGATGCCCCTCGGAACCCCCTCGGGCAAAGATGCTAAAAGCCTTCTTCCAGCAAAGCCCAGAGGAGCCAGCTCACCCCGGCTTAGCTGACGCTGCGGTAGGAAGGAGGCTTGGAAAGGTCACGCCGAGGCTATGATTTCCAAACCAGCGTGAAGGAACTGGATGCTGTAACGCCCTCCAGCTTAAACACTCGCTGTTGGCTGTTAACAGAGTATGCCATAAATTTAGCATTTTCTTTACCTAATCAAAGAGAATTAGAGGGAGGGATCTGTTAATACCTGGGAAATACTTTTTGTCTGCAGTGGCCATTCTTCCCCATGGGTTGCTGGTGGAAAATGGCAGCTTGTGGGCATCCTAAGGAAATGTGGCTGTAACAGCAGCAAAAGCGGAGGAAGGGAGACAGACCCTCAGACAAAGCTGAGACAGTAAACAGAGAAATAACAGTCCTGAAACATCCGTAGGTTTCCTGAATTCATTTTCCTCCTTTCCCAGCATTTTGCTGAGCACTACAGGATTCAAGCCATTATTATTTTAAGAAGTTTTTTTTTGCTTTTCTGCCTGCAAAAATAGTCATCACTTGTAAATTGGAGGCATTGCTGTCTTATCTGGTCTGCAGCCAGAGGGGCTGGAAGCAATAGAAGAAGTGTGAACTTTCTCCTTCATCTCAGAGAACATTAACTTCAAAGCCCAGCCATAAACTTTCAGATGTAATGACTATTTGTCCAAAGGAGAAACACATCAGCTTGATCAGTGACCGAAAGGTATAAAACACAGAGGTTACATTTGCTAAACACTTGTGAAAAATACGTGGTTATAGTCGGGTGTGTGGAGGGGGTAAGTTATTACTGAATTATTGGGGCAGGGAGGCCCTAGAGGCAGAGTCAAAGTCGTCGTGGGTTGTTTTAGGTCCAGCATCAAGTGGTTTCTGTCCCCGAGGATACTGGGCTGCCGTGTCAGAGCATGCCCCAGTGTGCCTTCGGGTGCAGACCTTCATCACCAAGCAGGGACCATGCGGCTGTGTTGGCAGCAGCACCGCTGAGACGCTTTTCCTGATAAACTGTGGGAGAAAACATCTCTCCTTTCAGCTGTTCAAAGCGTTTAGGACCACCAGCATGTTCTCTTGTGTCCTTGCTCAAGCTGTGTGAGCACTGAGCAGAGGAAAACCCCCCTGGGCGTAGCCACCTTGTCCCCTGAGCATTGGTGATCTCCAGGGCACGAGGTCCCCAGACAGCCCAGCAGTGCTAGCACAGCCAGGCAGGCATGCTCAGGGATTTCAGACAGCTTCAGTAAGGTTCCCCACATCCTTCCTTTTTTTATTTTTTTTTTTTTTTTTTAACATGCTTTCCATTTTTCTGTTGAAAATTCCCCAGAAAAAGAGAGTAAGGACATCTTTTTTTTCTGTGGCTTGCATATGAGGAATCTGGAGGGAAGAAAATTTATATTATATGACTTCTTTCCCCAGGGTAACCATTGCACGTGCCCTTCCTGAGAACATCCCTTCTCCCCTCAGCCATCAGGGGTTGTGTGAGGAGCCCAGCCCCTGTCCCCTTCCTGGGCGGTGGGTGCATGGCCCTTGTGCACGGCCCACAGCGCTTGGGGAGAGCACTTTGTAGGAATAATCAACTATTTGGTGAAAGTGTTTTTAAAAGAAGTAATTGGGAGGACTTGCTGCTAGACACTGGCTCCTGCTTGCTGGGGCTCTGGGGCCGGGGAATGCGGTCCAGACCTGTGCGATTCCTGCCCGAGGATGGAGAGAGGGAAGTGCTGGAATATGAAGAGAGATTTTGAAAGGTTTGTAACATCTTCTGCCAACATCTTTTTTGAATCAGCCCTGCGTGAACGAGTGAGAGCCTGGGAGAGCCGTGTTGTCCTTGCAGGAGATCTGGGCTCGCTGGGAGGCAGTTCTGTGTGGGACGGGGGATGGAGGGCTGCCACTGCCGGGGGAGCGGGACGTTGGCAATGGGGCTGCCAGCTGGTCCATGGGCTTTGCTGCCACCTCGCTTTCCATCTGCCCTGCGTTGGCCTCTATAGGGAACCAAGGAGCAAAACTGAGCCCTCCTTGCTCACCATATATGCTTAGGTCCCCAAATCCCTTTTGGTCCCCAAATCCCTTTTGCACCACTCTTCTTAGTGGTGCCCAGTGACAGGACAAGGGGCAATGGGCACAAGCTGAAACATGGGAAGTTCCATCTGAATATGAGGAGGAACTTCTTTACTTTGAGGGTGACAGAGCACTGGAACAGCCTGCCCAGGGGGGTTGTGGAGTCTCCTTCTCTGGAGATATTCAAAACCTGCCTGGACGCAACCCTGTGCAACCTGCTCTAGGGGAACTTGCTTTGGCAGGGGGTTGGACTAGATGATCTCCAGAGGTCCCTTCCAACCCTTGACCATTCTGTGATTCTGTGATTCTGTGATTCTGTGGAGTGGATGGAGCTGGTGGGGTGCACCCAGGTCCCTCACCACATAGGTGGTTTTGGGAGGAGATGGCAGCTCAGCTGTTGAAGACTCTACCTGCCCCTGGATGGGCTCTGGCCTCCAGAAGATAAGTTACCAGGTGACCTTCTCCAGGCTGTCCCCCTCTCCTCCTTTGATGTCCCAAACTGAGCTCTTCTCAGCACCCCGGGGAACAAGCCACGGGGACAGCCAAGAAGGGCTGGAGCTGGGGGTGGCAGTGGGGTTGAGATGACATTCTGGAAAAGTAAAGCACGACCACGTGCTGAATCCATCTGGTAACCTTCCTCCTCATGGCACATTACCCTCTGCCTCCTCGGTCCCAGTGGAGACCCCAGGGACAAGGACTAATGGGGGTAGTGGTGGGGCAAGAGGGGTAACAGGGGGGAAGATAAGTAATTCCTTTTAAGGGGCAGCTGCCTTTACCCAGGTAAAACCAGTTCAATGCCAGCAGGACCCACATTCAGAAGATCCCCAAGGGTGTTACTGGAGCACAGTGCTCAGCTTCCCCTGTAATGCCACTGTTCGAGGGAGGGCAGGCAGCTGCTTGGCTCCTTTCCTCCCTATAAAGCCGTACCCGCGTTCTTTGTAGGTGTGTTGTGTATTTAAGTCAGGTCTTTGCAAAGGGATCCACTACAGCAATCCCCTTCCTGTGCCTGGAGTCCTATTTTCTACTACCACTGGATCAGGTCCTGGACTTCAAAGCACACGGGGAGCAGTGACCCGTTTTAATACGCAGTCATAAAGCAATGGCCCTTCTCTGGTTCTGTATAAATAATAAATAGTAGTTATATTTGTAAATGGAGGCCTGCCAGAGACTTTTGAGTATGAGATGTGAGATTTACTATGAAAAAGGAAGAAGAAAACAAGAATCCCGACACTTTCTACCTGGCTGTGCAGCTGCACTGAAAAAGGTGCCCTGCAGATCAAAGGGAACCCGCTCGTGTTCTCCCCAGGTGCCGCGACACTTCGCCTGTTAGACCAGATATTAGTTATAAGGCAGCAACGCTATGAACGGCACAAATATGCACTTTGCTCTTCAGATGCTGTGAAAGCCAGAAGGATGCCAGATTAGATTTAGGAAAGCACATACGGATGCGTTGCCGTCTCTGGCCTTGCACTGTTCCTTAAAATCCTCTGTTGCTCTGGATGAAGATAGAAAGCATGGCTGTGGACAATCACAGCTGTAGAAGCATAATTGCAATTGCTGTCTGAGAGCTGCTTAGTGCTTCTGATAATCCTTGAGACCTGCAGCGAGTGGCTGCAGTACAAACGGAGAGTATTTTGGGGTAGCGATAGAGTATATGAACAACTCTGCAGAAGGATTGAAAAAACCCACCTCTAACCTTTCGGTGGTTACATTTCACTGAAGGAAAAACAGAACAGAATCATAGAATTGTTTTGGTTGGAAGGGACCTTTAAGATCAAGTCCAACCATTAACCTAACACTGCCAAGTCCACCACTAAACCATGGCCCTAAGCACCACATCTACACATCTTTTAAATACCTCCAGGGATGGTGACTCAACCACTTCCCTGGGCAGCCTGTTCCAATGTTTGACAACCTTTTCGGTGAAGAAATTTTTCCTAATATCCAATCTAAACCTAAATCTAAAGCCTGAGGCACAGGCACAAGTTCAGATCAAAGCCCAGATTTCCCCACTCTGGGATTTCGGGTACTTGGAAGGCATCTCTGAGGCAAAGTCCTATACCATGGCTTACCCTAAAGGCTGAGATGCCCCCATAGCTCAGCTCTCAACCTAGTCACTGGCCAGAATTACACCACCAGTCCACTGACAGCAAACCCCAGCAGTTCACTTCATATGTTCAAAGGGGTGTTCAGCTTCTGGGGAGGTAACGAGAAGGTGACAGCAGTGAAGTCTCATGTCAGCGTTGGGAACAACTGTGTTTCAGCAAAACCTCCCTCTAAACCCCATACACTGCATAACAGATGGTACATCTGTTTCTATTTCCAGTATGTTCTCACTAATCACTTTTTAAGAATCCAGCATTCAGGGTTAATCAACATGAGCTGAATTACAATAAAGGTTCCTACAGTAACAGAAAAATCCCGTGCAACTCCCTTTCCCCAAGTTATCCCCTTGGATAGCAGGGTTTATCCCCTGCCTGAATTCTGCCCAAAGCCCCATGATCCCTGAAAAGCCAGGGCCTCTCTCCAAAGACCTTCTGCCTCTTCTGGGTCCTTGTCTATTTGACAAGGCAGATCTGCCAAAAGTTAATTTTTCTGTTCAGTAGTCAAACCAAAAGCTAAACATATGTTATAGGTCAACCCCAAAACCCTCACAGGAATGGAAGGGTGGATTCCCAAGGAGACCTTGCCTTCAGCCACAAGGGTTGTGAAGAAAAGCTATCATCCACTATACTCCACTGCCTACGACATAAGCTCAAAGCACATAAGATGCAAGTTCAAAAATCCTTCTGTTTCTCATACAGAAAAAAGGTTAAAAAAAAGGTTTTCTAGAAGCAGTATCACACCCAGTCTGCTGGGCAGCCCTGGAGGCATGTTGGGGCTGGAGCACAGCAAGGCAGGAGACTGGCTTAGCCTGGCCATGCCTACACTGCTCAATAAAAGCAGGCCAGGGCAGAGTGGCACTGCTGGGCTTACAGGCACCACACCTAGAGCTTTCTCCCTGAGGAGAAAATTTGTCTTGGAAACAGCTACTTGGAGTGATCCAAACCTGAACCTCAGAGTCATCAGAGTCCAGCAGAGAATGAGCAGAAGTCCAGGGCTGGAGTCCATCCCTTCTTAGCTAGTGACGTAGACATGCCTGTCAGATGTGCCTGTGCCATCAGAAACAAGCCCCCAGCTGACTTGTGGGTCCTCATCCTTGATTGTCCCCATCATGTTGGTTAGCACATGCCTATGCTCTCCTCGGGCGCTGGACAAGCAGCTCCATTCAGCTGCCAAGCAGCACTGCTCTGGGCATAGCTACTCCTGGGACAGCTTTCAAGCTCTGTCTCCCTTTCCTCATGATGCTCCTTCAGCATGGTCCCACCAGCCTTTCCATCCTCTAGCTCTCCTGAACGCTCTCATGCCTCAGCCCAGGGCATGCAACACACCCTGACTGTTTTACACTATGGAAACCCAACACTGGTGAACTACAGCATCGTCTTCCTTATTCCAGGCATTTTTGAGCTTGCATTAAAAAACCACAACCCTACAAAAATACTAGTTCTCTCTTAGGTCCATAAGCACAACACACAGGGCCAAGCTGACCTGGAGTCAAGTGCCATGTCATGCAGACAAGGCCAACCTACTTTACATGGGCTGGCCCTGAGCAGCATGGACATAACCACTCCCAACCACTATCTCCTGGTTCCCAGGCCAGCTCTCCAGAGCAGGCAATTTAGCAGTGTAGATATTCCTGCTCTATCTGGTCCAATAAACAGTGTAAATAATTTATACAACATTATATCCTGAGCAGGAGGAATAGGAGAGCCCTGTTGCAGGCTGTCCCACAGCCTGTGGTTTGGCCAGTCTTAAGACATAGCACATGTCAGTTAAATCCTCGCTCTGGTTGAGGCAGAGAGGGCATTCAAACCTCTCTTCCCAGTGTGACTTGTCTGGACTTTCTTGTGAGATCAGCCTCAAAAATAGTCAAAACGCACCTCTTCAGAAATATCAAAGCAAGCCATTTTGATGTTTCTAATTTTGTGGGTTAAATCTGATGAACGGATTGCACACCAATTGGCAGATTGTGTAGGACAACCAGAAAAGGCACTTTTCAGTGAATAAACTGTTCTCCAGAAATCCTTGGCTCTGCTTGGACCTCCCTTCCTACTGCCACAGGAGAGAGCAGGGATGTTGTAGGCAATGCTCCATGTACAGATCAGCTCTGCTCTGGCTCTAATGCAGTCACCAGCTGGCCTCATGCTCTGCCAGCTCTTCTGTTTGGAGACACTGAGGGTCTTAAGTAGTCTCCACCTCTCGCTTTGGGCAGCTTCTTCCTCAGCCACACCTCTCCCACTGCCATCAGAACGGCCGTGTAAAGATTTGATTACCGAACTTAATTTCCATATTGAGGATTTCTAGCTACTGTCATTGGTATTTCTATGTCCCTGCTTTCAGGACACAAATCTTTATGATCCCATCAGGTTATTTCATCTATTGTCTGTTATATTTTAAAGAAATACCTTCATAGGAACAGGCACAAACACAGCAATGCTAATTTTTGTTATCAGGACATGGCAATGGGTTTCCATGGGTGGCTTAGCTGAGAACAGCCACGTGTCCTCTGAGGACAAATTGCTTGGATCTGTTTTTTTGCTGCCTCCATCACCGTACACACGAGCATCAGTCAGCAGGGTCCCACAAAGCCCAGCTGTTAAAATGGCAGCCTTGGCACCTGTAGGGCAAGCACTGCCTGGAGGGGGTGAAAGCCACACACTCATGGTTGTGTTCCTTTTAAAGCCGATTTATTTTAACAGGAATTTCATGGTGTGCAGGTGGCAGTGGCGACCAGCAGACACAGCAGTGTCCAGGCTCCGCTTCGAGATCTTCAAGAAGCCTTTGGGTCTGGCAGGGGACTCCCAGAGCCCTTTGGGGACCACCTGGGTGCTGCTGTGGTTGAGGATGCTGCAGTCTCCAATGAGGCCTGGCCAACTCCTGCGATGCCAGTGGCCTCGGCCCAGGTTGAGCTCCCAAAGGAGGGTGCAGCTCCACAAGGTTGGGGCTGAGGGACACTGGGGACCTCTCGCCAGGGTCAGGGAGATGCTTGGCTGCCCCAGGCCCCCAGCAGCACCGGGAGGAGGTGGCAAGTGGCAGCAGTGGGATACTCTCTGCTGTGGGCAACAGAGCCCCCATCTGCTGACTGAGCCTGGCATCTAAGGAGGTTTGCTGCTTGCTGGGGCTCTGGTTTCACTTTTCCATGAGACCACCAGTGAAGTGGCCAGGGGAGACCTGGAGCACATCATGGCTACATATCTCTGGGGGCGAGGGCCAAGGGCGTGGGGTCCCAGCTGCTTTTCTCCTCAATCCTGGTGTTGATGGGAAAGGGCTTCAGGAGGAGTGAATGGATCCTGTGGTGCAACTACTGGTTGTGCAGCTGCTGTTGACGACAAAGATTTGTTTTTTATGACTGTGGGACCCTCTGAGGATTGAGGACTGCTGGGAATGGATGGGATCCACCTCACCAAATGGGACAAAAGTGGGCCAGCTGGGGGTTGGCCAGTGGCCAGCCTGCTGGGGAATAACTTCGAAATAGGAACAATGAGAGAGGGAGGTGGCAACTCACCATCAAGTGAGAAAGTGCTGGACCAGGTTGGCAAGGAAAGGGTTCATTTGATGTGGACAGGAGAGACATTATAATCAACAAAACAGGGCTGAAGGGGGCGAACCTCAAGAGTATGTGCAGAGATGAGGAAATGCCTATGGGAGAACTTTATGGTGGAAGCTCTCATACCTCTTCTGGGAAATCAGCATGACAGGGAGCCTCTCTGAAGTGCCTGCACACAGCATGGGGAACAAACAGGAGAAATTACAGGTCTATGTGCCATTGTAGGGCTACAATCTCCTTGGGATCATGAGTCATGGTGGAATAGCTCACTGCTATGGATGCTGTCAGTGATGGATACAGGTTCTACAGGAAGGATAGGCTGGGAAAGCAAAGGGGGGAATTCCCTTGATTCGAGGGAACAGTGAGAATACATGGAGCCCTGCCTTGGATGTATGACGAGCCAGCTGAAAGCTTATAGGTCAGGATAAGTGGCAAGACAAACACGGGTGACATTGTTGTGGATGTCTTCTGCAGACCACCTGATCAGGAAGAAGTAGTAGAGGCCTTCTTGAGGCAACTGTAGGAAACCTCATGTTTGCAGGCCAATGAGGGCACGGGAGACTTCAACCACCCCAATATCTGCTGGAAGGGCAACAAACCAAGGCACAAGCAATCCAGGAGGTCTCTGGAGTACACTGATGATTGAAGAGACACAGGTGATTGAAGAGACAACAAGGGGAGATGATCTGCTGGTCCTCAGAATCACAAACAAGGAAGAAATGGGCAGGGATGTGAAGGCTGCGGTGGCCTTGGCTGCAGTGACCATGAGATTGTGGAGTTCAGGATCCTGAAAGGAGGGAGCATGGCAAAGAGCAGGACAACAACCCTGGATTTCAGGAGAGCAGATTTAACCTCTTGCAATTGCTGCTTGGAAGAATCACATGGGATACAGTCCTGGAAAGAAGAAAGGTCCAGGGGAGCTAGTTGATTTTCAGGGATGACCTCCTGCAAGCTCAAGAATGGTCTATGCCCAGACGCAGGACATCAAACAAAGGTGGCAGGAGGCCTGCATGGATGAACAAGGAGGTCCTGACAAAACTCAAACACAAAAAAGCACACAAGGGTGGAACCAGAGTCAAGTAACCCTAGGAATAATATAAAGACACTGTTGGAGTGTGCAAGGATGAGGTTAGGAAAGCCAAAGCCCACCTGGAGTTGAATCTGTTGAAGAGCAACATGAAGGGTTTCTACAGCTAGAAAATGTAGGCCAGCTCCTGAATGGGGAAGAGGGGACCTGGTCATACAGGACATGGAGAAGGCTCAGGTAGTGAGGACAAGAAGGTGATTGGGAGAAGTCATTATGGTTTTATGAAGGGGAATCCATGCTTAACCAACTCTATAGCCTTCTATGATGAGACGACTGGCTTGGTAGATGAGGGAATAGCAGTGGATGTTGTTTATCTCAACTTTAGCAAGGCTTTTGACACTATCTCCCATGACATCTGCACAAGCAAAATGACGAAGTATGGGCTAGATATGTGGACAGTGAGGTGGATCGAAAACTGGCTGAACTGCCAGGCACAAAGGGTGGTGATCAGTAGCACGAAGTCCAGCTGGAGGCCAGGCACTAATGGAGTACCCTGGGGGTCAATAATGGGTCCAATACTGTCTAACATCTTCATTAATGACCTGGATGATGGGATAGACTGCACCCTGAGCAAGTTTGCAGAGGAGGAGGGAAGGAGGCGTTGACGTACCAGTTGCCCGTACCGCCATTCAGGGGGACCTCAACTGGCTGGAGAAATGGGATGACAACGATCTCATCAAGTTCAATGAAGGGAAAAGTCCTGCCCCTTGGAAGGAATAACCCCATGCACCAGTACACACTAGGAGCTGACTGGGCTGACAAGCAGCTTTGCAGAGAGGACTTGGGGCTCCTCGTGCACAAGCTGACTGTGAGCCAGCAATATGCCCTTGTGGTAAAGCAGGCCAACAGCCTCCTCAGCTGCATTAGGAAGAGTGTCACTAGCAGGTCAAGGGAGGTGATCCTTCCCATCTGCTCAGCACTGGTGAGATGCATCTGGGGTGCTGTGTCCAGTTCTGGGCTCCCCAGTACAAGAAGACATGGACGTACTGAAGCGAGTCCCTTGAAGATGATTAAGTAATTGGGGCAACTGACATATGAGGAAAGGCTCAGAGAGCTGGGGTTGTTGACCCTTGAGAAAAGAAGGCTCAGGGAGGATCTTATCAGTCTATATAAATAGCTGATGTTGGGAGACAGTAAAGAAGGTGGAGCCAGGCTCTTCTCAGTGGTGCCAAGAGGAAACGAGCACAAACTGGACTACATTTACTGTGAGGGTGAGAAGAAGTTGCCCAGAGAGGTTGTGAAGTCTCTGTCCTTGGAGATACTCAAAACCTGACTAGACACTGTACTGGTCAACCTGCTTTGGCTGACCCTGCTTGAGCAGGGGGCTTGGCCTAAGCAGAGACCCCCTCCAACTTCAGAGACCCCCTCCAACTACAGAGACCCCCTCCAACTTCAACCATGCTGTGATTCTGTGAGATTTGTTTAAATCTTCAGCATAAAACACAGTTATTTTCAAGTATTCCATGAATTCTCACCTCAGTACAGGAACTTTGGTTTTCAAGCCCAACAGCACACTGAACCTTTACCAAACCTGTGAGGCCAGAGGTTCATGAGAGCTTTAACAACCTAACAAACCAAGGAAGTACAAAACATGCCATGCAAGTCAGATGTTTCTACTGCAACAACCATATGATCAAAAGTTTCTCAAACAAAACCATTTGCTGTCAGGACAGAGTGGAGCCAAGTCAGTGTGATTCAAGTTTTTAGAGTTAATTTTGTGAAATGTCAGAAGGAGTTACTTAGTGCCACCCAGTGTTGGCAGCTAGAAAAAGGAAGGTTAAATATGGTTACAACTGGGTGTAGTCTGGTGAAACAGGAAAAAAATCCCTGCTCTTGCTTTCTGTATCAGGGATGAGTAATTCCGCAGAAGCTGTGCAGCACTGAGTCTAGGAGATAGCTGTCCCACAGCCAAAATGCAGCTTAGACGTGTTGTTAAAAAAATCTTCCACCTTTTATATTCACTTTTCAAAGCAGGTAATCAGTTTGAGGTGTAGATGGCCTCTTTTGTCACAAAACTCACTCCTCTAGTCTGACACCAGTCTAGAGAGAAAGTTGTGCTGACTTTTCTGGTTCGATGTTCAGGAATTTAGATGAGAAACAACTATATAAGAGGTGTCTCTTTCCTAGGGCAAGTAGAGTACAGTTAAAACGTTACCTTTTTCCTCCTTTATCTCAGATGCTGTGCATGACCTGCCTTTTCCCTGAAGTCTTTTAAATTATATAGGATCTCACGTGTATCAGACATGGAAATAAATATTCTCCCAGTTATAATCTTTGGATGGCTGAATAATTGCACTTATGCTTTTGTCCTTCAAAGGACTATATAAAGCTGGTTAAGTGTCATGGTCTCATTTAAAAGACATGGGAAGTGAGGTGTTCAGCAGGCACTGTCCTCTCCATCGCAGCGGAGAGCTGGGTCCTGTCCAGGAGGGGACCTGGAGCCCAGAACCCAAGTGGGAAACAGAGGAAGTGGAAAGCAAGGCACTGAGATGCCTTGAACACACCAGACGTTGTGGGGGTAGGGGATCCCAGGGTTGTGGTTTCACCTGTAGTGGCCATGGCAGAGAAATCCCCCTTTCAGCATTTTGGGCTCCTTTACTCTGCCCTGGAGTAGTCTCATTGCCCAGAGGGAAAAAGACAACAGCAGTTTGAGCATTTCTCTGACGGTTCTTTATTTCAGCCCCTAGAAGACAGGGCCAAGGAGAGACTGACACAGGAGTTTAGCTCAGGTTGATACAACAAAAAAACAACAGCGAAATGAAGGGTGGTTGCCCTCTGAAGCAACTTCACCTCCATGAGATGCCACGCTGGTTGTCCGTGTTTCTGGGTGGGAGGGGTCCCTACTGGCATTTTTACTTTATTCTTCCCCCCCATGGAGCCATCTCCTAGTCACACAGCTGATCCCTTGGATTTGTGCCTGCTGACAACAAGCTTCCTTTCTCACTTACCTTTCACCGAGCACTGGGAAACAGGTCAGGCAGTGCGGCAGCAGGGCACGTGCCGAAAACTCCTCTTCTGGGGCCAACACACTCGGGGTGTTTTTTCTTTCCTTGCCAGTCCTACAAGGTTCCTGGAGGACCTGGGAGCTGGTCTGGCACTGCTGGCTCCCGTAGGAAGACCTCTGCAGTCATTAATTGCATCTGCATGTCTCACTAGGGCCCCACATGTCTTAGTTGATCTCCACAGCTACGAGATTCCCACTCCTCCTCCCACACAGCTCAGAGTTTAAAACCCAAGGTAGAAAATCACTAATTCCTGTGATGACTGCTCAGCTCGTACCTCAGGAATTCATCAAAAAGGGAATTTTCCCAAAGAGGGGCCACAGGACACAGTGAGCACAGAAAGAGTTGGGTGGAGGAAGGAGACCAGACAAATACAGCATTCATGAAAAAAAAAAAAGAATCTGTGTGTATCCCCCTAGTTAGGAAGGTTTACAAAGTAGGTTTACAATGAGAGACAGTCCCTGATCCAGAGGTTTTACAGTCCCAGCGATCAGGATGAAATGGCAGGAAGGGGAAAGGCAGAAGCAGGAGACCTGGGAGTCCCTGTGTTACACAGAACAACTCTGCTCACTTTGCAGGTCTGAGGCATTTTTAAGCCTATAAATAAACTGGGGACGTTAATGATGCCATTAATCTCCGTTGGCTGCCGTCCCAGCTATTTTCAGTGCGAGGTTACCTTGCCTCTCCCAGCAGAAGTAGGTCTCGAGGGGAGGGTCGGGCGAGTGGCAGGGATGGATGCTGTGTGCCCGGGGCCAGGGGCCACCATCCTCGGCGGGAGGACACTGCTGCTGTCCTTGGCAGCGCACCAGGAGGAGGTGTCCCAAGCACCAGCCCTCCTGGCTCCCAGCCTGGAGGGAAACTCATGAAAACAGTCGGCAGGTAATAAATGACGGGAATAAGTGGAGTGCTGCCAGCTGCAGAGCGAAGCGTGTGACTGCTCCTGCCTGCAGCCCCCGCAGCAGAGACGCCTTATTCATCTCCTGCAAGGAGATACCCCCGATGGAGATCCTCTGCTGCTCTGGACCCCCTGGGAGCCTGCTCCCTCACCTCTGCCTTTCCAAAGACAGAAAGTAGCAGGGCTCAGAGCTACAGGAGAGGACAGCCAGGGTAGAGAGTGGCTGGGGTGCAGGTCCTTGGGGAGAACAAGGTTTGACCTGAGAGACCTGCTCACCCATCACTTACACCAATAGTCAGTGCTTCTCTCACAAGCAGAGAGGGAGAAGAGGTCCCTTTCCTTTCCACTCAGGGGGAGCAGGAATGTCATGAACTCTGACGTAAAAGGTGCTTTTCCTCCTTCCCACAAAAAAAAAAAAAGGAGGTGGATGCATGTTGCTCTTCCATTCTTGCATGAAGCTGAGCTGAGGTAGGTCAATATATAGGCGCCCCAACACATCCTTGGCTTCTCATGTATGGTATGACACAAGAAAAGCTCTGCCTCTGCTCTTCACTAAGGTCTCACTATGGGATCCTGTGAGGAGAGCAACCCCAAGACCACATCTGCCAGGGAGAAGAGCGGCCCAACATCTGCCCTCTGCGTTCACACTGCACCCAGAGCTGGTTTGGCTGTAGACGGTATGGTTCCGAGGTTCATCTTAAAAGTGTACCATGCTTTTGTTTATTTTATTATTTCTGTTAAAATCTGCCAGGAAAAATGAATTCCTAAAAAAAATGAAGTTCAGACTTACTGGAAATAGGTGCTTTTGAAAACCAAGTCTAGATACTGCTTTCCTTTGACCTTCCTGCTCAGATATCCAAGACAGTCAGATACCATCACACGTGGTTAGAGAAATGAATGTTCCTGCACCACCAGATAATAATGCTGGCCAACCTTTTCTTTTATCTTCTGCAATGAGCTCAAGAAGTTGAGACATTCACTAAGTAATATCACAAAAGAGTTGTTCACACTCTGGTCCCAGGTGACATTTACCTACTGTAGCTATTAGGACTTATTCTCCTGAAGCATTCAGTGGCATAGGACTCAGTTTCCCTGTCTTCTCAGAAAGCAACCACTGGTTTTTGTTCCTTGTGTTATTTAGTGTTGTCTCCCAAATTCTTAATACCTATAGTGGTCTGAATGCCACTTCATTATAACGTATGAACTAGGAAAAATTAAGATAAATTTGGATGTTTTTCTTACCTTAACAATGACATTTTGGGGCCAATGTCTGCAATTTATCTGTGGAAGATCCAGCCCTCTTGACCTGGCTTGCACAAACAATGCAACCTGTTCTCCCTCAGGAACTGCTATGAAATGCATTTAATTTACTTGGTTTTGCTGTTTTGCCTCAATTATATCCACTGGACAATCTGAAAGCGCTGTTAATGCTACAGCTTCCATGCTGCAAATGCTGTCCTACCCTCTTTTAGGGGTCATGCAAAATATGACCATTTGAAGGTCTCTAGAGGCCTGGGTGGCATGTGCACGGCATAAGGAGGCAAGGTCTGGTGCTGTGTATAGCCTCTTTGGCAAGCAGAGACATAACTGGATCCCGCATTGTGCACTGGATTTGTGAAGGGGAGCTACGGACTCACATGTTGATGGCAAGATCTGAGACACCAACCCCAGTGATATCCTACTATGCAATGGAGAAGAATTTTCTTTCCCACCTTAATGAGCCTACATAGTGATAAGCCATTTTTGCAATGCTTTCGCAAAGGCTCCTTTCTGGTCCCCACTGCCTGTAACTGGCACTTTGGGGAGCCTGTCAGCCCCACCGCTCACCCAGGACGCTGCCCTTTTGGACGTGCTGATGCAGCGCAGCAGGGAGCAGGCACTGCAACAATTCTTTGGCTCCACAAAGGTGTTTTTTAGTCCCATCTCCAGCAGCTTTGGCAGACTTGGTGCAGTTACTATTAACTCCTAATCGGTACTTGTAAGACTTCGCTGGGTCGTTGCCAGGATGGAACTTTCTTTATCAATGGAACTTCATCAGTTGGATTTGCTTGCCATGTATTACTTTGTCACATGTAGAGATATAGGCATCTAAATCCTATTGGTATAAACTGGAGTAACATAAATCTCAGTAGAGAAGTGGGGAAAAAAAACCCTCAAAATCCCAGTTTTACTCCTGGTATTCTGTGTCTGGAGAAACAGCTTGTCCAATAAGGAACCAGCTTGCAACTGCAATCTGACACAAGATGCACAGAGATACTCCAGACAGACTTAACATTCACCTTGACAAAGTAATCCACTTGTCAAGCAACAGAAGTCATCGTGGCCAGAGTGGTGATGGAAGGTAACTAATACTCTCCATCTACAGCATCATGCAATTAAGGATTTAAAATACTACAAGAGAAGAGAAGTGAAATGTTAGAGAAGGAAACATATATACAGACATATATACAGAAGTGGAGATATTAGCAACACGTAAGGGCCAGAAAAATGGAAAAGAAATGCCAGAAATGTTTCATATTGCCCCAAATGAGTAACAGCCTCATACTGGCCCCAAATGAGTAACAGCCTCAAATGAAGTGGTTAAGGCTTGTTGCCCATAGTAAAAATACAGGCTAAGCCAAGCAAACAGTCTCAGGCTAGTAGCACAGAAGACATTATCTCCCTAGAGCAAAAAAGGCATCTGTTTGTTTATCTCGGTTATGAAAATGTCCTTGTCAGATGTTAGCAGTGCTGAGCTCTCCTTGGCAGGTCACTTACCTCCTCCCAGCTCTGGAGGAGACCTATAAACCACTGCCCCCCAGTACACGATGTATCTACCCATCCCAAGCAGTCATCCCCGCTCTTCCCAGGAGTGCTGAGCTCCCTGAGCTGTCTCAGAAGGCACAACCTGGAAACTATGCCTGGAAAATCCTGCTACAGAAAAACGTGTCTGCCAGCAGTAGCATCACTGGAAGAGATCCCTGCGCTCCCCTGAAGCCTCACCCGCACAGAATCACTCTGCAGGGACAGGGTTACATAAAAAGTGCCTTTAATGGAAATACCAGCTAAAATAATTCCTTCCTGCTGACCCTGCTGCTCACTCACCCCAGAGCATGGCAGCCCTTGCTGGCACCAGGAGGGGAGTGCTGAGGACCAGGGCCCAGAACTGACCAGTCTTAAATAAAATCCAGCAAAAATTTGTTGCTGCTTAGGAAAAAAGCACCAAACAAATAAAAAAACCTAACTCGGGGAGTTCCCTGCTTGGCACACCAATGAAGAGGTGATGCACTGCAGCTCAGAGGGAGGAGGGAGCAGCTAGAGCAGGGATGGGCATTGTTGCCAAAGGTTAGGCAGTGTTGCCACATTTCCAAAAGGAGGAGGGTGACAGTATTTCAGACAGGCAATAGCTGGAGTGAGGTGGGAGAGCTGAGCCCTGCACCAAGGCTTAAGTGAACCAATGCACGCAACCGCTGACTGACAGCACTGGGGTCTCCAGGAAGGCTTGAGGACCCACACCTGATCTGCACGTTTCGGAGACCAACAAAAGCAGTGATTCAGCAGATCAGTCATAGAAACATGAAAGTCTCTCTTGTTAATGTTGACAATTAACTCTCATATTTGCCTGGGAAAACGGGTCCTGGTGCCCTTTCTCCAGGAGGCTGAGGTACACAGTGGTGGGAGCCCGTTGTTGCCTTCTGTAGGACCAGGATGATGCTGTGCTGGCCAGGTAAGAAAATGAATTTGCTCCCCTGGTCCTAAGTGAGCGCTGAAGAGACTACAGGATTCAAAAACACTGGAAATGACCACAGCTATACAAATTGGGGATTTCACTGTGCCCCTGAAGCAGCAGAGCTTCCAAATGCTACTGGTCTGAACGGACTGCTTTAGCTAGTTTGGGTTTCTCAGTGTCCTGGAGGAGACATTAGACAGTTGTGAGATTCAGTCTCTAATTAGGTCCCTGTAGTGGTAAGATTGCTTCTTTTATAATCACTCAGTGGGAACCGGTACTTTATCCTCTGTACTCAAATTTTTATTTCTTTTACCCTCATCTTCTCTCTAAAGCCCGGAGCCTCCCAGTCCACTGGATGACAGCTGCAAAAGCCTTTGACATTCACTTTAAGGACATTTCTTTTCAGCTGCTTCACATTTCCTTTTGACAAGCTCTTTTAGCAATATTTACTGCAACTAATGAATTAAGTCGCGGCTGGACCACTTGCTAGTCTTTTCAATCCAGCACTGTTTTAAATATTGATTAGCTGGTTTGATTTTTAAATCTCATACAACTGCTAAGCCCAAGCTGTCCTGTCGCACATCGTGATGTGGAGATGGTTCCCGGTTACACAGAGCAGCAGCCATGGGCAGTACATAGGCATTAGGCATTCGAGGGGACTCCGCCTCCCTAGCAGGTTGAAAAACAGTGTATTATCCAGAGGAAACAGTTCAGTTCACAGGGGAAGTTATTTGGATAGTTGGAAAGAAAGAATCTTACTAATTTAAGCATATGTGAAAAACGATGCAATGCAACATGCACCACATTTCACAAACATCTTGCACAAGTGCTATTACACAAATGCACCTTTCTCCACATTTTTCCAGATCCTCTTTTCTGTTTCTAGCTACTGAGCTCATCCTTAGCAATAAACAGAAGTCCAGAATTTCAAATTA
Organism: Nyctibius grandis; assembly: GCF_013368605.1. Taxonomy (NCBI): domain Eukaryota; kingdom Metazoa; phylum Chordata; class Aves; order Nyctibiiformes; family Nyctibiidae; genus Nyctibius; species Nyctibius grandis. Next base: position 102,660,051 of record NC_090659.1, read on the forward strand.
GGATCCTTATTTGAGTTCCTATATAAAATTAGTCTGATTTCTATAGATTCTGCCCTCTCAAGTCCCACGATACTTACAGGGTCTGCAGGTATTCAACCATTGCAATAGTCAGGCCATTTTTATTTTGGCAGCTAACTGTGGTTTTAGGCATCTGATTTTTAGCAATTTGACTTCCAATTCTAAAATTGTGGCCTGAAGGTAAGGAGAAACTGGAATTTGTAGGCCAGAGCCCAGAAACACGCTAGTCATGTAGTTGCTCAAGTTCAGGCTGTAATGCCCACGCACATGGAGGCTCTTCACTTGTCAGAAGGCTTACAACAAAACAGGAAGTTATTAATACCAGAGCCTGAACGGACTTGAGAGTCGACCAATATCAAGCAGAAGGTGTCTCCCCTTTTTCCTGTTTATCTCTTGCTATTTTAGAAGCCAGGGGAGACAGAGTCAGAGGTTCTCAATTTGGTGCTACAAGGCAGTGAAATTGAACCAGCAGACCATACCTCATCACAGCGAAGAAACAGCGTCTCTCTCCTCAGGACTTTAAAGCTTTTGCTGTACGTTTAAAGAAATAGGCAACCTATTTTGAAGCGATGGGGTGGAACATGACAAATTAATGCAGTGCAACAGCATGCAGGAGTTTAGACACAATGAACAATAAATGAAACTACAGGGGAGGGTAATCGGCTGGCTTGGTATAATTATCTTAGGAAAACACTGGAACTAAAGAACTTTCTCCTGAGAAAGTGTCGTTTGATTTTTAATTAACGCAGGTCATTAGGACTACAGTTCCGTGTCGCGTTTGTGTGATGGTTTATCAAAGCACGATCAAATTACTGACAGTGTCCTGGGAGGAAGCTCTAGGGTAAAGGAAAAATACCATATGTGCCGGCTTACCACTACATGGTATAGAAACAAGCAAAACTGTATTGTAAACAAAAATTGTATTGTAAGCAAAATTGGATTGTAAACTGGCTGAAGGAAAGAAGCCAGAGAGTAGTGGTCAATGGGACAGAGTCCAGTTGGAGGCCTGTGTCTAGCGGAGTCCCTCAAGGGTTGGTTCTGGGACCAGTTCTATTCAATATATTCATTAATGACTTGGATGAGGGATTAGAGTGCACTGTCAGCAAGTTCGCTGATGACACAAAACTGGGAGGAGTGGCTGACACACCGGAAGGCTGCGCAGCCATTCAGAGGGACCTGGACAGGCTGGAGAGTTGGGCGGGGAGAAATTTAATGAAATATAACAAGGGCAAGTGTAGAGTCCTGCATCTGGGCAAGAACAACCCCATGTATGAGTACAAGTTGGGGACAGAGCTGTTGGATACCAGCGTAGGGGAAAGGGACCTGGGGGTCCTAGTGGACAACAGGATGACCATGAGCCAGCAGTGTGCCCTTGTGGCCAAGAAGGCCAATGGCATCCTGGGCTGTATTAGAAGGGGTGTGGTCAGCAGGTCGAGAGAGGTTCTCCTCCCCCTCTACTCTGCCCTGGTGAGGCCGCATCTGGAGTATTGTGTCCAGTTTTGGGCCCCTCAGTTCAAGAAGGACAGGGAACTGCTAGAGAGAGTCCAGCGCAGAGCCACGAAGATGATTAAGGGAGTGGAACATCTCCCTTATGAGGAGAGGCTGAGGGAGCTGGGTCTCTTTAGCTTGGAGAAGAGGAGACTGAGGGGTGACCTCATTAATGTTTATAAATATGTAAAGGGCAAGTGTCATGAGGATGGAGCCAGGCTCTTCTCAGTGACATCCCTTGACAGGACAAGGGGCAATGGGTGTAAGCTGGAGCACAGGAGGTTCCACTTAAATTTGAGGAAAAACTTCTTTACTGTAAGGGTGACTGAACACTGGAACAGGCTGCCCAGAGAGGTTGTGGAGTCTCCTTCTCTGGAGACATTCAAAACCCGCCTGGACGCGTTCCTGTGTGATATGGTCTAGGCAATCCTGCCCCGGCAGGGGGATTGGACTAGATGATCTTTCGAGGTCCCTTCCAATCCCTAACATTCTGTGATTCTGTGATTCTGTGATTCTGTGAAAACCTGCCGGACTCATGGCCCGGCCTCATCACATCCGCGCAGCACACGCCAGAGAGTGCTTAGCCCTCTGTTTTCACTGCTGCCAAACAACAGTATTTTCTTTCAAACAAGGACAATTTGAAAAACTGCTTTTTCTAAAAGAGAACTGGAACTGGACACAGTCCCTGCTTGAAAGGCGATAGTGAGCAGGGAACCCCATGCTGAGAGCTACCAGCGAGGGCAGAAATGCAAATCCAACCTGTCGGGATGCTGCACGTTGGCTGCTGGAGCTCTTCGGTGTTTCATTGGCCGCTGTGGAGGTGACAGGGCTAGGTAGCTGCCTTCCTGGCCTCCAGATTCTCAGAGCGTTTCTCAAAAGGCTCAAGTTGGGCCCAGAAAAACTGGCACTGAACAGGAAAAAGGCAAAACCCAAGACGGTTTATTTGTTTCAACTTAAAATTGGGCAGGTGATATTTCCTCGTGTAACTTGGCTTTTCTTTAAAACAAAACCCTGAACACTGGCAGTAGATATATCAGCTCCCTTGGAAAGGTTTCCATTCTCTTGGGGAAGCAGAAAATGTGAAGATTCATTCACTGGGCTTTTTCAGCCTTTTGGAGTTATTTGAAGGTTTAGGCCTGTCTCTTTTTTCCCATCCCATCTTGTTGAGCCACTCACAGCCATGTGAAATAAATTCCTAGAAGCGGATCACTCCCACAGAGCCCTAGGCCTCTCAATTTACACCAGAAAAACACTATTTGTACCTGCAGAAGATTAAAAAAAATAGAGGTGCATCTTCTTTTCTGTCCTTGATACGGCTTCAGCTGCAATTGCAAGGAGAGAGTCACACTGTTTTCTTTCAACTGGGGTTGCAGATATCAAAGAAAAACACCACGGATTTCATCACTCCCTCAAGCAAAACTGCTGTAAATGACTTGCAGGCTCTAGCACCTCTGACAAATATTTGCTACCTGCAGCATTGATGTAAGCAGTGTATTACTCACAGGAAGGCACAGCAGCCAGCAGTCCCCCAAAATGGCATCTTTTCTCCCACTCAGACCACTTTGGGGGGGTGGTGAGTAAAGGGGGGGTACAGAAAGCAGCTGCAAGGCTCCTAGCCACTTTTATAATCATTGCTACAGTCCCTACTAGACTCTTTCATCGTCCCAAACTTCATCCCTAGAAGGGAAGAAAATATTGTTCTCTCTTAAAAAGAGAGAACAGGAGCACAGGATGACAAAATGGCTGCCCCACTGCCTGGAAGATGCCGTTTCATTTTATAGCTGCATCAGTCTAACAGCTTCATGCTGTAGACAAAAATGGGCTCCTCTCCAGCTCTGGTCCAGTGCTCCCATTCCCGCCTTTGCACTTTGCTGACTCGCACCCTGAGGACACCGTTTCAGGGATCTAAACCAAAGAAAACTAACTCTGTAAACCAAGTAAGCCTCCTGAGTCCCACACTAATATCTTAGCTGCTACACCTCCTTTCCTGCAAGTAGGGAAAACAAAAAAGTTAAGGAGAGGACAGAGACAGCATCTTTACAGGCTTGAATCCACAGTGATCCCACACTCTTATTTTTCCCCCTTTCTCTCTCCAGCTATCACTCCAGCAAGCTCCTGTTTCACACCGCAGCACTTCTCGGAGCCCCAGCCCGCCGAGGACCCAAGCCGCTCCCCAGCTCCTTGCTCAGTGCACACCGGCCTCTCCTGCACACGGCGAGCACGGCGCAGGTGGAAGGAATAACCAACCACTCAGCTCAGCCTCACCCAGGCACCGAGCGGGATGCAGGAGCCGGGAAGCACTCCCCACTCTTGCAATACACCCTGTGGCCAGTCCCAGCCAGCCACTCCTTGCTGCAAAGGGTCTGTAAATCCTGGGATTTTCCTGCCCGCACGGTCCTAGCAGGTATCCCAGTGATGGGTGGCTCCCACTTGAGCTCATGGATGAGGAGGAGGAGGAGGAGGAGGAAGGGAGGAAGAACAGTTTCAGATGAAGTGGAATTAGGCAAGACAAAAGAGTGGTTACTAGGAAAAGAAAATGAGTGATATAAAAATAGATATGAATAGTTTTCATGTTTTAAGCAAGAAATGCAAGAGGTGAAATGAAGCAGAGTGAAAGGAAAGTGTTCTGCAGAGTGAATTAGAGAGATTTACAGCAGAACATCAGCTCCCTGTGTATCTCAGGTCAAACACTGCTCTGCATTTAACAGTCAGCTACAATGAGTGCTCCGAAGGATCCCCTTTGCTGCCCAGGGCGTACAGTCAAAAGGTAATGCAGAGTGAATCTCTTCAGGGCCTGATATGGCTCGCTCTCATACCATACCTGAATGCCTCACGGGCTTTGAAGTATTCATCTCATACACCTCAGAGGTATGGAAGTGCTGTTTTTCCTTGGAGAATGGGGGGCAAAAGGCAGAGGGGATGGGAGCAGCTTACCCAAGGGAGTCACTGGCAAGTAAATCATCTAAGTCCCAAGCTAGCACCTGAACTTCCAGTCACACCCTCTTCTCCCCCAAAACGTGAGAAAAGAAGAAACAAAAACAAATCCAACCACAGTGGTTTAAGTCGTTTGGGAGTCCTGGCTGCAACCTCCCACACAGCAACCACCGCACAATCCTGGCTGGTTTCACCACTACCATCTTACCTTTCCCCTCTCAGGTTTTCTGTTGCATCTTGACATAAACTGGGAGCTGCCTGAGGCAGAGGCCGTTTAACCTTCCCCATTACTTTGCATGTGGCGCCGCAGTTTTTGACTCTGAATTGAGTTTTTGACTCTCAAATTATTTAATGCCACTTGTTTCTGCTTTGTGAAGCCTGTCCATCCCTGTGAGCAGCTGACAGAAGCAATACGTGTGAGCAAGAGCCATCCGTGCACACCACTCAGGTTTTAGCATCTCTACTCATTCTGAGATTTTTGATACTAGGGAGATTATTCAGGTTGCAGGTGATGATAGCTGTTGAGGGTGACAAGAATCTGGCTAGTGAGTCTGTCCATAGGCTAGCCAGCCTAAAAGACCTGCACACAGCAGAGACTGCTTTATAGGAATGAACTGTTTATGAAAACTTTTATGTCCAAAGTGCTGCTGTGCAGGATTTATGCAATAGAGATGTCAGTATGTGTTCTGGCTCCACTACTGACTATTCTTATGCATCTCCTCTCTCCCTGCCCTTCAAGGCTTTGCCCTGAATATAGTGATGTATACTGTTCCTGAGGAGTCTTGGGAGAGAATCTAGAGGGTAAAGATTTGCTTCAAAGCAGATCTCAAACACCTGTTTGTACTTATGGCACAAATATTTAGCACACTACAGCACATAGCTGCCTGTAGCTTCAAGGCAAATGCAAATGCTAAAAACGTATTAAACACTCATAAACATAAACAAGATAGCCTGGAGTAGCTTATCGGTTAGGTGGTAATGGGTGGGGAAAGGCTCCCTGTGTATTTAAGGCCCAGACTTTTTCCCACTGATTTTTTCCGTGTTAGTAACGGGTCAGGGAGAGGAAAACTCTCATGCGTTTTAGCCCAGCAATACTGCTCAGATCAGAGTCAGTCCTGACTCGCTCCTGGAGTGGCTCCTGTGTGCTGTGGCACCAGGGTGCCAGGGCAGTCTCCAGCTAGCCACTGTCCAAGCTGGGAGAGGAAGGAGACAACCGCTAATGGCAGCTCCATTTCTGAAGCAGTGCCACCTACCACAGCAGGTTACTCCTATAGCAGAACGGAGATTACAGCTGAAGGGTAAGGGGTAACTTCCCTAGCAGCAGAGGCCTTGCTAGTTGGCCATACAGCAGCATCGGGGGAGTCTCTGGCCTCAGATTACCATTTGGTGGGAAAACAGATGAGCAGATGAAGACATTATCACCTGCTGTTGCTTGACACTACTCTACCACCAAAGACTAAAGTGCAGCTGAGACACCAGAAGGACACTTGTGCCATTGCCCAAGAGAGAAGTAGCATGATTAAGCTGATAGAAGTTGGTAGTGTTTTAGTCCCCCACACTCCTTCTAGGTGAATGACGAGATCATTTGGCTGGTTGAAGTTCCTGAATCATCTCCTATTAGGATCAGACAACTGCCAGTTCTGGTGCAAAGAGAGGACAGAAACATGGGGCAGAAGCTGTAAGGACATGAGGCATGGCAGCAGTGCTGGTCTTGATGGACATAAAGCATTATGGACAACATCTCAGTATCTCTGGTTCACAGTCTTCTGTCTAGTCTAATCCCACTTCCTTGGAGTTTTCAACTAAAATGCCATTTGGAACAGCTCTGCCCTGGACATATGGTGTCTTCTGCCAGCTCTGCTGCAGGGGCAGTAATCTTTGCCAGTGGAGCATCAATGAACAGCTGGCTGGGTCACCTCTTCGGTCACCTCACCATCATTTGCTAGAGCTCATTTGTCAGAGCCCTAAATCAGAACACAAACACTAAAAAACAGCCCAGAATGGATATGCCTAGACCACAAAACTTGCGAATTCTCTGAAAACATGCAGTCTAGCTCAATAAATAGTGCCTTCCCCAGGAGAGCTCATTTTGGTTCTCCAAGCAAAACAGTGTTAACAAGAAAAGCACTTTTACACCAATAATTTTGGTGGTATGGAAACATCCCTGCATATTACAAGGTACTTACAACACGGGCAGAAGTTTCTAATGTAGATCTGCATTCAGTTCTGTGTTTCTGGAGGTGAAGAGGGCTTTTCAGTCATGCTGCGCTAATGCGACTGAGCCAACAGGAATTAAAGCTATGCCCTTTTCTGCCTGTTGAGACATGGTGAAAGAAAACAGCCACCTTAAATCAAAGGGTCCAGATTCAGGGAGATGCTCCAGCTAGAAATCAGAAGGCAGTTTACAGATACTTTGATAACTTGAGCTTTTATCATTCCACAGGCCCCGAGATCAGTTGGTGAGGGCGGAGTCAGTTTCCTCATATGGTATTTGAAGGCAAAGTCAATCTAGATTTGCTTCCCAACAGGCAAGCCTGGACAGCTACAGCGTGTTATAAAAAGAGATTAAACACAAGTTTTGCAGTGGTACTGTCTGAAAAGATACAATCGGTTCTATCGTTAGGTGCTTAGGAGTCAGGATTTTAAATCTGATATAGGCAGCTTTGAAGCACCAGTTTTGTCAAGAATATCCCATGCTTTGTCCTATCTCGAAAACCGAATTGTTTAGCTATTAAAAGAGATTAATGTAATCTCTGTGTCTGTGAAATTGGATTCTGAAACTGCTTGCTCACTGTACTATCCCCAGTGCAGTGAATGAAATCTCTCCTCTGCTTTGCTACAAATTATGGGTCACACCTTGTTTGAGCCCAGCGCGTGTTGGCATCGCCAACGGGACGAAGTGCCTGGTGGGCTGCAGGAGGAGGCACATAGCTGGCAGGGTGAGGGAAACTGTTGTTCCCTGGAGGCCACCAGTGACATAGTATGTTGCTTTGGACCCCTCAGTGTGAGCAGGCCCCGTAAGAGGGATACCAAGATGGTTGGGGCAGAGCACACAAGCTATAAGCAGAGGTTGAAGGAGCTGGGTGGGTTTAGTCCAGAGACGAGGAGATGGAGGGGTGATCTAACAGGAGCCTATTGGAAATCAAGCCTCCCTCAATGGAAGTTACATTGACTCCAGCGAGCAGCAGATGGAAAAATGAGGGACAATGAGACCAGGCTGGAGCTTGGGAATGAGAATGGACATCAGGGAAGACATCTCCCAGAGAGAGGGACTCTCCATCCTTGGAGGCTTTCAAGACTTGGCTAGACAACGCCAAGGCTGACCTGACCTAGTGCGATAGTCCTGTGTTAAGTGGGAGCCTGGATGAGCTTGGGCCTTCAGAGGACACTTCCAACCAACATTTCTGCGTTTCTGTGCTTTCCCTAGTGAAGAAGATGAACGTTGTTCAGCTCCATGGATCCATGTCCTTTTATGCTAGCTAAGGATCTGGTCCGCAGTCTGAAAATCCTGAAACAGTGTTTAGAAAACATTTCAGAAAATTGGTTTGGAAACGTTCTTTCTTCTGCTCATGCATTCAGCCATGGTCTGCTACAGAAAGGTCTGGAAACAAATTGTCTCAAACATCTGGCTTCACAGAAAAATTAAAAGCAAGTGCGGGATTTTTCTCAGCTGTGAACCACCATCTCCTGACACAAACGCTCAGTCACCCAGTGTCAGAAAGCAAGACTAGACAGTCCCTCACATTTGGGGCAGTACCAGTTCTCAGGGCAATCCCACATCTTGTGTGGGGCCACAGGGATCACAATTTTGAACTCCACCATGCCAGTATGGTCTCCAGGAAGACAAACACAGTTACACAGGAAATGTGCACATGCACAAGCTGAAGTCCCATGCTTCTAACTAGAGCAAGATGATCTCTTCACCTCAAGGGGAAAATTGACTGCAAGGACCAGACTGTAACAAAAGCTAAAGTGGACAAGCTGGGCAAAAAGCAGCAGAGAGTCAAGCAGCGGACCCCTGACAGTTGTATCACTACATTGTCCCATGGCACAAATATTCTTCAACATCTTCTGTTCCTCCTGTAGGATGGAATGTGCTATCAGAGGTGGAGACAACAACCTACCCCATCCTAATTAAGGACTCCTTGCAAGGTATGTCATTGGATCCCTAAAACAGTGTCTCTGAGCTCCACCCTGAGGAGGATGATGGGACACAAGTGAGACATATGAAGAAGACTCTGCTGGCCCTACACCTGCCATGGGAAACCAGGGAGCTCAAAAAAGCTGCCTTTGGAACATGGGAAGCAAAAGCTGAGGCTGGTTCTAATGAATCAGGGGCATCAAGGAAAGGCAAAACAGCTCTGCTGAGTGCTACATGCTTCGCCTCCTGCTCCTTCCACCACATTTTTCTTTTCTTGGCATACTCCCCTACCTTTCTAAGGAGGATAATTTAAAATGGGTGTCATTATCCATGCATAGAGGGGGAAAAAAAAGCAAGCAAGGTTTCCTCTGCTGGTTTAATAAGCTGGCAGCTTCCGAGAAACTAACAATAAAGGTTAAGAAATCCGAGCCCCTCCTCCATGTTGCCTCCCCCTCCCATTGCCAGCAGCACGTTGTGCTCTCCTCCAACCCACCCTCCACCTGGGAAACGTAGCTTGTGGTCTTGTGAACATGGTCTAGATGTGAGTGTTGACAGTCCAGTTGCTTCACTCAGAGGTAAATGAAGAAGAGATATCCCAGGGCAGGAGGCAATTGCTGCACGGATTTCTGCTTGTCGTCAACTAACCCAGACCATGCCTCCTTGCAGCAGCAGCTTCTGTTCACTTGAGGTTCTTGGCTATAGCGACTTTATTACCGCTTCCACCCATGCACATCACTCCACAGGCACTTCAGCAGGCTCCTTTTCTGCTAACAGCGGGACCATGAAGCATCCTCTGGCTGTCTGAAGCAATTGCTCTCTCTAGCCAGAGATTAGCAACTCCATGCTCCAAACTTTGTAATGCTTGCTAGCCCCTTGCATCCTCTGGATGCCCCCTGTCAAGTTCCCCTCTCTTGAGGAAAGGGGACCTATTTGCAGAGTAAACTCATCATGGCAGCACTGGCTAGAGCTTCTGACAAGCCATCCCTGGCTGCAGCCCTACAGTGCTGCCCTGAGTGCGTAGTGGGTAAAAATAAAAACATAGGGTTTTTCAGCAGCTGAAAATCAAATTTGTTTTCTGTCTTTCCCAGAAGTATCCTTGACTACAATGGCTTGAGAAGCACCCTGGCAGTAGCAAGGTTGTTGTTAATGACTGATTGCTCCAGGGCAGTGGAGCTCTTGATACAGGGAAAAGAGCAGAAGAGAAAGAAGTCAAACGAGCAGGTGCCTGTGTTTGGTTATGCTTCTCCTGATGTATCTGGCAGAGGCTGCAGAAATGGCTAGAGGACTAATGGAAGTGTTTGTATTGTATGAGGAGCCCCACACCACAAAGCATCACAGGCACAGACCAGGTCACCACCAGTAGCAAACTGCCCAACACTGGTGGCAGAGACAAAAAACTAGCGCCTGTGTCCTCTGCTTTCAGGCAGAAAAACAATCTTTTGTATTTTCTCCCTTTTTTTTTTTTACTTTGTAAATAGTTTGAGAGACTGTTTATACACAACTTGTTTTGCCTGGTTGGATGCATCTGGCTTACTTGTTCTGTCAGTCTGTTCTCCACAGTTTTAAGCACCTCCCTGCTAACTGCCGTTTCCTTGACCAACAGCTTTACTTTTGCCTCCTGAATTCCGTATTCAATGCACAGCACATGCATACGCAGCCCCAATACCACCCTCAATGCCTCCCAGGGCTCTGAGATGCCCCCAAGTCCAGATCCAGACTTCAAAGTGAAGACATGGCACAAAAGTGCTGCCTCAGGGCTTCTCTCCACCCAAGAGCATGCTGGCATCCCAGGTGCCTGTGCTAGTCTTCTCACTCCAAACTATATTCATCCCCTGATGACTTGCTCCTGGCAGCTGCAGGTGTTCTCCTCCCCTGGCAGACAGTAGCCCCACAACCTCTGCTCACTGTCCCAGGTAGACTGACAGGGCCAGTCACTCTGGGGAGCTCTTTGCAGCAGCAGTATTGTGGTAGCTATCTATGATGGTCCTAGTTAAAACAGACTGAACGGAGACAAAAGGAATGGCAAAGATGGCACCATGGAAGGATGAGACAGAGCAGCCACAGTTCCCGTAGGGCTGCACTAGCACCAATTATTGCACATTGCTGGAATGTGCTGCAATCAGAAAGCCCACCTGCATGTACCACATTTTCAGCTGGCAGGGAGACTGGCATGAGGGCTGGGGGGAGCTGCTACACGTACTGTGTTGTATGCATGCTTTGGAGCCAGAGGAGTACTCATCCAGTGCTGGGAACTGACAAGGTTTTAAATGTACACACGGCTTTACATGGTCCTACTGGTATCTGAACCAGTTTTAAGCTACTGCTTAAAAGACAACTCAGTCATGTCCTACCTACAGAGAAGATCTTGGATATTGTTTTTTAAAGCAATGGGTAGGTCAGAATGCAATGCTACCAGGAAAAAGCCCAATTAAACACTATATGTTACATTTGGCTCTACCTGCTCCTGGTGCTATGATCCTGCCCATTATTTCTTACAGTGAACTCATTTGAAGCATGTGTGGTTTGTTCCTTGTTCAGAGTCCCATGCAGCATGATTCTGGTTACGAGTATTGGCTCTTGGGGACTGTAGCAGTGACATTAATGAAGATAGTAGAACCCCTATGACAAAATACCTGGTAATACTATTAATAAAAGCTATCCACCTATCTATAGAATTATTAGTTAATGCTGCTGTCTTTTTTGCTAGGGTAGCGTAACTAGGATATAATGATAGATTTGTATTGATATGGCTTCTAGAGCGAAGAGTTAAATTATATTTGCCATCAGCAATGTGATGTTAAATGTATGAACTGAAAATTCACTAGCCACCAACAAACAGGAAAAACTTCTTTACGGTGAGGGTGACTGAACACTGGAACAGGCTGCCCAGAGAGGTTGTGGAGTCTCCTTCTCTGGAGACATTCAAAACCCGCCTGGATGCGTTCCTGTGTGATACGGTCTAGGCAATCCTGCTCCGGCAGGGGGATTGGACTAGATGATCTTTCGAGGTCCCTTCCAATCCCTAACATTCTGTGATTCTGTGATTCTGTGATTCTGTGAAACAACATTGTCTAAGCACCAGAAAACATGGAAAAGAAAAGTTCTTGACTTTGGCCCAGTAGGGCTGCCACTTAGATATTTTTGAAATTTAATTAAGCAAATGTCATCATTCCGAACACAAACCATCTTGCGGTGAGAATGCTTTTGAACACTCAGAGCAAAGCAGAAAGGAGCACTGGAACCCTGAGGAGTTAGGAATTATTCCCATATTAGGTACTATTTCCACAGTGAGCTGTGTTCCCAGTTTATCCATTTTCATTATGCCAGTTTTTGCATATTATGCACTAGGGATGTGTGTTTAGATTAAAACCTCAGTTTTGTAGGTGCTACATGAACAAGTCATGAGACAGTCCCTGCTCCTGCAGACTCCAACGTAGTGTCACAGTGACCTGGAAGCAGAGGATAAAGGATGTGTACAACGGGGAGAGGGTACAAGTTGATGTGTCCAGAAAAAAAGCACATACTTCAGAGTAGGCAAAATCTTACTTTTCAGAAGAAAAATTGTAGGGCATGGAAGTGCACATGGGCTATGTAGACATCTCATTTCTATTTAAGGGTGGATGTAGTGCTTATGAAATGAGACAGATAAATAGCCTAAGAAATTTCAGTCCTCTCCATCTAGAGAACAAATGTATCAGGTGGCCACGTTCCTCCACAGCAACCTGCCAAGCCTAAATGTAAAAGTAGCTGGGAAGGAGAGGACAGTTCAGGCTCTGCACCCATTGCAGCTTAAGCTCTCTGTTCCCACTGCCATCAACAGCAGCATCTTCGCCACTGTGATCTCTCCATCCTCTGAGAAAGGGGCTAAAAGAACTAACACTTGCAGACCTCAGATGTGACAATAAATCCCACCACTGCCTCTGGCGATTTATAACAGTAACTTGCATTTTCCAAAGAGATTTTGGCATGGAGGAGCCTGAATGTCACTGTAAGTGTGTGGAAGTCTCAAGCAAATGAGTCTGTTTTCAAAACGGGGCCGAACCATGTAGCTAGAAAGCCATGAAGGACTTCAGGACTTACCTACACCGCACCACGTGAAGGTGGCCTGCAGAGCCTCAGCTGCCCCCGGGGCTAGGATCAGCACAGCCAGGTCAGTCAAAGCCTGGCTGAACAAGCTTTGCTCTTTTGCTGCCACGTGTTACTGCAAAGATACTCCCCTTCCTACCCTCATGAGCACCTCTGCATGGCACTACACAGCAGCACGGCATGATACCAGCTGGACAACGGCTGCTGTGGGGTGCAGTGTGGTCTATCTGCAAGCGCTTACACCACCCCATCTACGCTGGGGCCTCCATCACTCCTTACTTCACCGAGGTAGCCAGGGGATCCATTTTAAAGGAGCTGGTAGGGCCCCAGGAGGCAGGTGGGACAACTAAAATAGCTTTAAATACAGTGGGGGGTGGGGGAAGGCAGCTGAGATAGCAAGAATCTGAAGGTATAAGGCAACAGATTATTAAGGAAAGGACTTGTTTAAGTGTCTTGGTAATGGGGCAATGAGAAACCTCGTATTACTGCTTCAGCAAACAGTGCACATATAACATGGTATTATGAAATCTTGAAATCTTTACACACAAATACAGTTAGGAGAAGAAAGTGATAAAAGGAAAACTTGGCCATATTTCTGAATATACTCTCTTCTTCGGGAAATAATGTTGACACAGCCAGAACAGGCCTGCTCTATCCAACTCTCATGCACATGTCCTCATTCCTATGGCTTAATAATCATAATGAACTATGAGGGGAAGGTAAATAGTCTTCATTCCACATCTCCAAGGATAACAATAAGAAGGAAGAGATTTCAAACATTGGTAATGACTTGTAGAGCTGCACATTGCTTAAAACATCGACCACGAGCCAAGAAATACCCCTCTAGGCTGCAATCAAAAACTGTTCCTGGCTCTGCACCGTGAAGAGAAATTTTATTTGATCAACAGAGTTATTGCAACAGACTGGCTGTTTAGAGCCTGGCAGCTTGTCTCTGAAGTGACACCCCTCACTGCAGCCAAAGCCTCCTCATGGCAAAGCTCTGTGCTCAGGGGACGCAGCTCCAGCTCACAGCTTCAGGTTAATTGTGAGGACGACTGAGGAGTGTCTTTGATGCTTCCCCCTTCACTAGCTTAAAAGTCTGTGCAATCCCTGGCCCATAGGCCTTGCAGTCTAAAAAGAAAACAGACGTCTCTGTGTCCCCCTGCTAGACAAAAAACCCTGCCTGCCAGAGAATACTGGCACGGAGAAAAGGGAGGAGCTGAAAATTATTTTTTAACAGAGTTTCTCAGACAATGACAGACCTTCTCACAATATTTTAGATTTTTTTTTTGTTGAAATGTAAAAAGTAGACATTTAAGTTGAAATTTGGAAAACTGAAGGTCTATTATTCATATTCATATCTGCCATCATAAATGTGTTTCCTGCTGGTAAGGAAACTAAGGAAAAAGAATAGTTTTGAGACGAGAGATGGTTGTTAAAAGCAGAAAATAATTTTCAACAAGAAACAACAAGCTACACCAATCTGACAAAACCAAGGAATGATACTGACTGCTCTTGAATACTACACACTGAACCCTATCCAGCTAATTCCTTAGGGACATATGGATAATTGGCATCTCCATGCTGACAGTTTTGTGATCCAGCAAAACAGAACCTTCTCCAACCATGGGAATAAGATTTAAAAAATCACAGGCTCCTGCTTAGGAAAAAGAAACCAACGGGGCATGGAGACCCTTACCCATGTCAGAGACACAAGAGCTCAGATGCAAACCAGACATGAGCTGCCTGAGATCCTCAGAGAGAAGGAATTTCAGACAAACGTGCCATAGGAGAGAGCTCTAGAGTCCAGAGAATCAACTGGGTCCTCAGGTAGCCCATGAGCAAAAGGGCCAGAATACAGGAAAAATAAATAAGCTAGAAATAGAGATATTTTGGGTGTATGATGTATGCTGAGTGGCACCCCAACACTGGAACAGGTTGCCCAGAGAAGTTGTGGATGCCCCGTCACTGGAAATGTTCAAAGTCAGGTTGGATGATCCCGTGAAAGTGTCCCTGCCCACAGCAGGGGGGATGGACTAGATGATTTTTGAAGGTCTCTTCCAACCCAAATAATTCTATGATTCTCTGATTTCCTATTTAAGCATTGAAGTGAGAAGCCTGAAATTTGCTGGTTCTGACAATTTGAACTACCATTAAAATCAATATGGCTTTTCCAAATATCATCTCTGATTTTTTTTTTTAACTGAAAAGCACTAGCATCACTTTTTTTAGAAAGAATGGAGTAACTCAGGGAGTTTGCAATGAGTTTTAGAGTCTGTGACTTATTAAAATCCAGGCAGTATATGAAAAGAGGTGATGATAAATTGTTATGATCAAAGATACACCTTTCTAAGAAAAGAGAAGACAGAGTGGCAAAGTACGGAAGAGGAGAAACACAGGGGAAGAGGAAAAGCAAGCCCTTTGTCCACTGTTGCCTCCAGTCTTTATGTCTGACAGAAACAAAATAAACCACTTTTAGGAAAACAGTATGTTTATTTCCAGTGAGAAATACACAGCTTAACATCCTAGCTAAAGCCACAGGGCAGTGGGAGACTGCAGCAACAGTTTGTATCCCTGTCATATGGCCCAGGTCAGCATTTGCTTTCTGCAGAGTGGCCTTGGATGGACAGAGATACATTCTCTGCACAGGGGAGATATAGATCACAATCATTGTACTACTGTAACACCTGATCCCTTCTTCAAAAACCACGTATTGTCTCCGCAGTGTGGTCGTGTCTGCAGGTGCAACCACCAACAGCAAGCTGACAGCAGTGAGCCCTGGAGAAAGAGTGGAGGGGCCACCCCAGGCTGCTAGGAACAACTGCATGAGCAGTTAAAGCCTGTAAGAAAGGTTGGCACCTACTACTGTGAACAAAAAGTTTGTACTAAAAGTCAAATCCCAGGAAGGGTGTGTGTTGCATCACTTGGAAGCACATGTAGATTTGGGGCAAACTGGGGAAATCAGTAGTGTTGACACTTTCACTTCTGCCTCAATAAGCCACAGAGGTGGTAATCGATAATTACCAGCATGGTAAACATGGGCATTTAACACCTCCTGGGCTTCCTTGCTGGGGTGCTGAGGACAAGCAGTGCAGCACTGGTTCCCATTCATGCCTCTGTGTAACCATGGACTGGGCTCCAGGATCGTAAATACTTCATCTGAGATCAGGTGCTGGCCTGGTCCCAGGCCAACTCTAGCAGCAAAGGACCATGAAGGGATCTCAAAGGCTTGCCCCTTCTCTCGTAGCAAAGGCAGTCACTGAACAGGGGCTCCCCCTGTTATTCACAGAAGCACCTGAGAAACAGACTGGGACTTGGCCCACTGCAGTGCACACTGGTCATACAAAGGCCATGGTTACTTCTGCTCCTTCAGTAAAAGCGTGTCCTCTTGCTAAGACCTGCTTTCCTACAAAGGCTCTGCATGGCCCCCTTCATCCTCTGGAGCTCCTGCCTGCCAAGGAGGGAAGGGGGCAATTACAACACAGTGGCTCCCCAGCACAAGTAACATTTGATCACTTAGGAGAGCTGGGAACAAACACCAGTCCTGAAGCAAACAGCCCCATCCAGTCCAGCCATGCAGCATGACTAAACGCATCTGCCCAGGCAGAGCCGTGCAGACTGTGAGCGGACATCAAACACAGAGCACGCCGCACATTGGCAAGCCCAGTCTTTTTTTTTTTTTTTTTTTTTTTTTTTGAGCGGAGGCTCATCCTTCACTTTTATTTAAGCAACACTTCCAATGGGAAGAAAGGCTGGGAGAAACTACTGCCTCATCACAGGGCCTCTCTCCTAGCTCCACGGTGCAGCTATGAGGAATTCTGCCTGTTTTCCCAAAATGAGTACAGCGATGCCTTTGCAAAGGACAGAGGAGGAGCCACGCGTGAAGGGAGAAGGCAGAGATAGGTAGGATACCCTGGGGCAGGGAGAAGCTCCCCAGCTTGTGTAACTTGCCAGCCTAGAGAATTGCTCTGACAAGTTACGCAGGCTTCTATAGCAGCTATGAATTTGCCCTTATAAAAAAACAAGTATCAACAACTTAATCACATGCCTGGGTCACATGGCAGCAAAGGCAACACACAGTAGCGAATGTTGATTTTTTTGGGGGGTTTTGTTTGTTTTTTAATATAAAGTGGGAGTGAGGAGTGAAACTTGGGTGGGGCTTTCTGCTACTAACTGGGAGGAAAAATAAAGTCTTTGCAACAGCTCCTGCCTTGTTTTTGCTCTCCCTCAAAAGCATGGGGCTCTCCGGGCTCCAACAGGGCTGGTAATGCTGCAGTTTTTCCAGGACTCACAGACCCCAGGTTGTTCTGCAGCCCAAACTGGCTTCGATACCGTCTCACCAGGTATCAGCGACTGAGCTGAGCTGGAGTAAGCTGAGAGCAGGACCTTTGGCTCAGTGCCTGGCACAACCGTGAGCAGCAGGCAGCGGTGCCTGGCTGGGTTGTCTTCATGAAAAAGATGAAGGTATCAGGAGTGGGAGGTGTCAAGATCGCAGCCCCGGGGAGGGACGCTGGGAGGAAGGCTGTGCAGGGCAGCTGTGCGACCACGAACCTGAGTCACGCCAACGCTCTGTGCCTGTGCAATGGTGCAGCCCTCTCAACCTCACTGCAGGCAGGAGCACCAGCTTGCAGAGGTGGCACGCAGCTGACAGGGCTCCCATCAACCCTCACCTCTTCTCAGCAGTGGTACGAAAGCAATCCTGGCTGGTGCGTGCATCCTGCTGCCAGCAGCAAGGCAGGCTCACCGGAATGGCTGCGTTAAAACCAGATCACTCACCGCCTGGTCAGATTTTACTGGTCACGGTTGGTTATTTTTTTCCAAAGATGCATGTCAAAGTCATCTTGTCTGAAAGTGTCTCAAAGTGAAACAGTTTGTTTTAACTCACAGAAACCTCTGTGTTTCATACTGTTCTGTCTCCACCTCTCTTCATTTTCTGTGAGGCAGAGACCCCGAAGACCCAAATCCACAAACAAACCAGTTTGTTGTTTTGACAATTTTCAAATGAAAACCCTATCTTTTCTTTACCAACTTCTCTCATGCAGTATCTGGTCACAGATCTGCAGATCTTACACTTGCAGTCCATTTTCAATAATCCTGGCCATGTTAGACATAGATTATTGCAATAGGCCAAAACACCAGAAGGTCAGTGAACGGTCTACCTGCCTCTTCCATTGCAGGGAGTGCAGCAAACCAGCCTTCCCAGACAGAAAGCAATCAAAGCTTTGCTGTCTTACACCATGAGGTCCTCATGTAGATGCAGCTTTTCCTGTCAAACCTAAGCTTTAGTGATGAATCTTGTGTGCACTCATGTAAACCAGCATACATGTGCTGCACGGGGCCGGACTCTTGCCTCCTCACATGGCTCGGCCAGCAGCCGGCTGTGGGACATGCTTGGCTCAGCTGTTTCCTTTTAACTCCTCTGGTACAATTAAAGCAGCACAGACTCAAACGGGGCTACAGTGATGCTGCTATAAAAATACAGGTAGGGAAACTAGTTTGTTAAGAGTATGGCACCTTCGTACTAGCATAACTGTTCACATTGGTAGTCGTACCAGCATCAATCTCCCTGTGAAAATATAAATTATCTCCCTAACTGAAAGTCTTGTACGGGCACGAGCACTGTGGGGACATAAGACCCCTGCACTACTTGGCAGGAAGAGTTTGTGTCTTGCAAAGTATCCTGGTTTGGAGGAACCAGAAATGTAAAGGAGAATTTTGTTTTTCTTTTAAAAATAGCTTGTTCTAAGGAGTGCCTTTTTCAACCACAAGAGGATATGAGGTGGAAAGGATACAGGACCTAATAACCCACCTGGAAATACTTTGTATGGAAAAGCAGTCAGCGAGTTTGGGGATTGTGCCAAAGAATTATCAGACAGGCCTTGCTTGATATGATTTGGGTTTGTGGGCAGCTTTTACAGCCCAGCAGGATTTCCCAAAGCTGAGGTACTTTTAAGCTGCCCGTGTATGTGCCTGGCCCTTATTGCAGTCCTGGCTGTTGGCCAAAGCCATTCTGTTTGTGAGAGAGTGAACAAGTGAGGATCATTATGACTTGGAAGAAGCTCAGTTCTTGCTCACTGAGGACTCTGGAGACACAGAATGGGACAAAAAAAGTACAGAAATGTATCAGAACTGGGAGCCGGTAAGGAGATGGCATGCTCCTGCAAATTTCAGCTATTTAGGACATGGTCTGCAGGCTGTAGGACAACTTGTATGCAGAAGTAGGTGAACATGGATGCAGGAGAATAAGAGGCTTCCCGCCAGATCTGCATGTATCTCCCGCTCTGAAGTGATTGCACATCAGCAGATCTTTATTCTGACCATGGAGTGGTGGATTCCAGTGGCTTCTCCACAGCTGTGACTCTGCTCCTCATCCTTCATGGTCACGAGTGACCATATGGCCTCAGGAACAGCAGCATAGGGTTAAAAAAACGTGACAGTTTTCAGAAGTCTATGGCAGAGCCTCTGCTGCTCTCTCTTCAAGAGGAGGGAAAACAGTTCAATTAAAAGGTAAAGATGAGGAACAGCCCCCCCCCCCCCCCCCCCCCCGTATTTTTTCAAGGTAAAAAAGGACTACTACAGAAACCATCCAACCTCCTGCAGAACAGGACAATTGAACTCTGACATCCATGGGGCCCCTGCGTAGCATTTCCAAATGAAAATTTATGGATTTTTGAGCAATCTTATTGGGGTGGGGGTGGGGGGGGAGGGGGCAGGAGAGAGAAGGAAAGAAAGAAAGAAAAGTAAGTTCCATGGAAAGCTGCCATTCTTCATTGAATCAAAAATAGAACTTCTTGGAAGTTTACCAACCAGGCATTTTTGTGTGGAAAACACTAACTCTGCAGACTGGGCACTGTCCAAGGAAAAATACACACCATTTTTGGACAGAAATAGAGTTAGGGGTCTAGATGTGTTCACTCTAAAATACCTGCCAAACAGTCATATGGCATAATGTGAGACACTCGCAATGTCTGTTACTTTTCTGTAGCACGTTATAGGTCTGGCTTTTGGTCTCTGACTGTGCATCCACAGGGTTTTCGGGAGGTGTCGGTGAGTCCTGGAGTGCAGCTTGCCCGTTACAGTCAGTGGAGATGCAGTCAGTGCAGTTATTGGAGTCCCGGGAGCTTTATATCTGAGTTTGACACCTGCACTTGGATGGATGACTTATGTCCTGCACTGCACTGCAGCGAGGAGACTGAAGGGAAGGGTTGTTGGACTGTGGTTTTTCAGGGTTGTTAACAGGACCATTTTGTTTAGTTCAAGGGTCTTTTTCTGAAGAATAAATCCATGTTTAGCATGAGGCAAGGCACAGACGGAGCAGGAAACAAGCAGGGAAACTGGCCATCCCCTGGGCTATGATGGGATTTGGTGTTTACTTGAATTTGGAGATTGCGAAACTGATACCCACTAAGGTCAGTGTTTCACGCATGATATTGCTGCTTGCCATGAGTCTTTGGTCAGTGTATGAGGATGGAAATGAAAGCAGACTTTTTAGCTTGAGGAGCTTCCTCCTCCCATTGAAAAGTCCCAGACCTCCCCTTGCTCTATTATTTGATCTTATGCATGGTAAGGAGAATTTTGGGGATTTTTTCTAGCCTTCTTTGAACTTTCCCCCTTTTTTTTCAATGCTTGTCTTAACAGCATCAGAGCAAACACCTTTTCCATCTGCTTGTCTGCATATACCTGCCCATGCAGTTCCTCTCGCCTGTGTTTCATCTTGTGCTGAATGTGATGCTGTTCTCAGCGGGTCAAATCCAACAAGGCAGCGAGACCACCTAACTTTCACCTAGGGAAGGCACAGTGCTGAAATTCCACTTCGGTTTTGCACCATGAGCAAACCCTTTATGTGGATGGGTTTATGTTTCCTTGCTCCACCCGTCCCTAGTCTCACATCGTCAGGCTTGGGGCCACATGCTGTATGTACCCCCAGTGAGCAGGACCTTCCACCTGGGGCTGCACTGAGAATACCTGATTATTTCACTTTTATTTGGAGGGAGAAGACTGTGTTTGTACTCTTGCCTGGGGCACAGCACAGCTCTTGAGCAGGACTAGTATTTCTGGTTTCTTCACAATACCGACTTTATCAACCAGAAGAAAGCTGAACTCTCTGAGTTTTTCTGAGTAGGCTCACAACAAGCTTTGATAGAGCCTTGCACCAGTTGGCTGTGTCCTCTGAGTGCCCAGGGCTGGGACTGCGCCGAAGAACATGGCCACTGGTGCAAGCAGCAGTCTCTCTCACTCGTAAACATATAGAGCAGCTCAGTATCCTCTTCCTTCTGTACTTCCATGCTCCAGTTGCTCAGAAGAATGCCAGAAATTGGACAGGATTCAGTAGAGCCTATATGTGTGTGTATATATATATATATCTGCATAGGTACATAGGTAGGTATGTATCTGTGTATGAAAGGTGGGCTAAACACAGTTCTTGCTTTTGGATAGTATAAAGCTAGTATTTTGGCTAGTGGTAACTTCCACAGGGTAAAGAGAAGGCATAGCAGAGCTGACCCCACATGGTGTCATCACTGACGGAGCAGGAGAACCGGCCTCAGTCATACCCTTATCAGCTCAAAGTTGAATTCGCTAGTGGAAGTCAAGCGAAAGGTTATGTGCCTGTTTGGCAGCCTGTCACTTACTCAGATAGGGAGAAGCTCAAGGAAGACTAACCCAGAAGCTAATGAGGAGACTGGGAACGTACTGAAAAATGCCCTGAGAATGGAGGAAGAGGAGACAGAGGAGCCAAGCCTATCCCTCTGTCCAAGTGTTGAAGTATTCAAGCTTGCAGGGACGGGGAGTCAAGTGATCTGTGCAGGAGCGCAGGCACCTCTCCTGCAGAGAGGGCAGATGCTGCACTAGGTCGGGATGTCACATGGCGAGAGGCTGAGCGCAGGGAGAAGGGTGGAAGGTTTCCACGGAGCAGTACAACCCAGAGCTCTCAGAGGGCTCGGTCTGGCATGAAGGTGTGAGCAGAGTTGGATTTTAGTCGTTCTGGAAGAGGTAGAACATAATGACTGAGCAGAAAAGTTAAAGTAAGTGTTTTTTACCAACTGAGGTGGTGACTGACCCTTAGGAACAGGGCAAGTGAGCCAGAAGACAGCTGTGATAAGGGGGTGGAGGTGCTATTAATGTGTACTGTCAAGGCCTGGCATGTGCTCCCTCATGTCTGCATATCTAAAGCTTAGGGAGCTGATTCGCTCTTCTTTTTTTAGGCTGGCAGCTTACGCTGGTGAAGGCAGGCCTGTCTCAATGTTGTGGTAATGGCAGAGGAGTTTTGGGGGAAACGGGGGGTAGGAAGAAGGCTTGTGAAGTGGCCCATGCATTTCTGAGGTGTGAGGATAAACGAGAGTCAGCTGGGAACAGGTGATATGGTTTTGGGGACCCTGGGTGGGTAAAGGGTCCGAAGGACATCAGTGGGGTTTTGAATGATTCTAGGCAGGTAACGGCATACCCAGATGTGCAGGGATTTTGACAGCCTTGGCATCTGGCTGGAAATAGAGATTCTCTGTCTGTTTCTCTCCTTCCCCACCTCTCCCAACCCTTGCTTGGTGCCAGTTCCCTTAAGACAAGATTTCCATTCCAACCTACACATCCTTCCCATCCCTATTCCCCAGCAAGATCACTCTGTTTCCCTTTCCTCCTCCCCACATAGTGGCTCTTGCTGCCCTCCGTGGGCTGCTCGGAATAGGCAAGGGGCCAGGCATCTTCCCTTCAGCTGAGGGCAGTAGGCACAGATTAGCTGTTTACATCAGAAACATCAGTTTTTGTCTCTCTGGGTATAAGCAAAATAGGAATTCTTCCATCTCAGGAGGTGACTTCGTCTATGCATTGAGCCAGCTCTGGGTGAAGGAAAGGGAGACCTGCTTTTCGGAGTTCCTGCTGGGGCTCCTCCTGGGGCTGCAAAGGCACAGTCATAGAATCATAGAATCGTTTTGGTTGGAAAGGACCTTTAAGATCATCAAGTCCAACTGTTCCAAGTCGTGCTTCTGGAAGCCACTGCAGCTATTGAATGATCATGACAGCCATGGGCAGAGGACCCTGAGGGTCAGGAGCTGTACAAAAGCTCTAGATAAGATCAGCTTTCCTCCAAAATGCCTGACATCCAGGAACACAGTAACCTACAGTTTGTTCATTTGAAATGCAACAGTATGGGACAGTACGGGACTGCTCCAAAGAGAGATGTCAAGTCTGGGACCTCAGCTGTGATCCACCGGGCATGACGGGGGCATGCCTGCAGCAGGGCTAATAGTGCCTGTGCTGTTATCTGCTGGTGGAAAGGGTGGTGCTGCCGGCCCACCAGCCTCCCACCCACATGGCGATGTCTACGCAAGGTGATCTTGCAACACTGAGGGGGCAGAGATGACCAAGCAACCTGAGCTAGGTGTGAAGAAAGGCATCACAGCATAGTGGTGAGATGGTCTGGCACATGCCTACACAACCCCCAGAGCCAGCAAACTCTGTACCCAATGGATTTACTGTAGCTCAAAGGAGGATTATTTACTAAGATCACCTTTTTTTTTTGCTTTTTAAAGGAAAAAGTGGTGCCTCATCAAAAGATAGTGTAAGGCAAACAAACGCAATACAGTAAAGCCGCTGTGTCAGGAAGTACAGAACAAACCCACATCCCATCAGAACTAACCTGCTTTCAGCTTTGCATCCAAAAATATTAGTCCATTTATTGCCCATTAAGGATTCCCTTTGTCTCTTCTCAGTTGTGGTGCATGCTTGAGATGTTAAAGCTGGCATTGTCAGTCTTTAAAGTAACGTTTAGATCTATTTACTCATTAACTTCCAAATGCAGGACACTTTCAAAACCTCTTCCTAAGGGCATCCCTGTGTTCTGGCTGAGAGAGTTACTGTTGTTCTCCCACCTTCCCTGAAGGGCTGTTTATGATACCATCTCTCCCTTTTAATCCTCTTTTCCTTTCATGTCTAACAAACAGTGTTAAACAGAACACAGAGGGAAAAGGCAGATCTCACACATTATAATCATCTGTAGTCAACTGAAGAAAATAAATGCTTTGCAATTAGAGGTTTCATTTTGTAAATTAACACTCAAGAAGTTTTTTCCTATGTATTTTCCAGATAAAACTTCTGTTCTTACAAGCCCTAGGTTTTTATGGATAGTAACTCGGATAAAGGGTTTCTAGAAATGATCCTGTGAGTTGATGTGCACTCTGTACAGTGACTGGGCTGCCACAAAAAAGGACTTTTCTTAGGAGACCCTACACAGAGGGATGTCTTCAGATGTGCACCCAGGAATGTGGGGAGTATTGAGATGTTGAACTATGACAGAAAAAGTCACATTTCAAAAGTGGCCACTGTTTCTGGTGGGTTTTTTACAGGATGCCTTGATTTCTCTAGCTCTTTTTGCCCTATATCTGAGCACTTTAAGACTGTGAATATATTTATCTTCACAGCTTTTCCGTGGGGCAGTGTGGAACTCCACGTTATACAGATCTGAGAGTCTTATCGTTTGATGAGAACTTCTTTCAGCAGCAGCACCAACATAAGCATCCCCTGATTTCCCCTTCCCCTCTCCCACCATTCACTCACCCCCTCAGCTGTGCCAGTTTCAGTGCTGTGTGGAAAACAAATTGCAGAACACATCCAGGTTAAAAATAGCTGAAAAAGAAAGAGAGAAAAATGAATTCCAGAACCTAGACTGACATCCTGCGTGTACATCCAAAGCCAATACAACAGAACTTTTTAAGCTCAGATTCAATCCGTCTGTCCAGCTCCATCAGTAATTTTTACCTGATTTCACATAGGACAGAAAGGTAGAAGTTTCAAAAGCTATTAATTTCCGTTCTAAATTTTGTTCAAATTGATGGCTGGCTGAGGGACAGAGACCTTAAACAGAGAAATGCAGCCAGCAGCCAACGGCTAGTGAGTGTGTGCATGCTGGCTGACCGTGTATGCATGAGCTGGTCAGCCAATATATACGTACCTGACTGCTGCCCAATGAGGAGTCTTAGAGCTTATAGGGAGGGGAGAGTTGGGCTTGTTGCAGCTATTTTATTTTAGGGGGAGAGGGAGAAGGAAACCAAGTGCCATTAGTTCCACTGCTCACAAAGCAATTTGTTTAAAAAAAAGAGAAAATTCTATGAAATAAGACCTTTTCTGCCAGTGAGTCTGTAAATCAAGTGAATAGTTTCTCATCCAATTTGGGAGGAAACTGAGAGCTCAGCCTCAGATTCCTGTTCAGACTCCAGCAACCACTTCTGCTTTTAGCACTCCAAACACCAATGGAAACCACGGATACTGATTTCTTTCCCATACTCAAATGTCACTTAAAGCCCTTGTTTCTCCTCAATAACTCTTTTAAGCACTTGCTACACCTCTGTTCCTACCTGTCCCTTTTCTAATCTACAACAGCTTGCCAAGAGCTCTGCTCCATTCTCCTCTTTCGTATCCTTCTGGCCAATGGATGGCCTCAAACTTTCATACGGGGCGGTACACAAAATATCATATTGTATCTGAAAATGATGAGTATTTTGGTGCAAACAAAAGCTGGCTCTTCCTGCCCACCTCTTTTCAGAGGAAAGAGACCTTGTGTCTCCTTGACACTTCTGCTGACCTGCAGAGGGGACTGGGTGGGATGGGGGGCACGGGGTGAAACAGGAGCCATGAGACACACTATGAGCCATGGCTGTAGTCCGTGGACAGACGTGGAAGGGTCTTTATGTTCCTGTGCTCATGTCTTCTTTTCAGCAGCCCTCCCAAATGAGTCTTTCGCCATCAGCTCTCCAGCACTTCAGGGTATGCTCTCTGCCGTGCCCCACAGACCGAGTGCCAAGCACGCAGTGTTTGGTTGCACACGGGGGCTGCAAACCAAGTGGTGTAGCTGCTTGCCTCCTTCTTGGGAGGGGAGTAGCGGACTGTCTCTGTGTCAGAAGCAGACACCGTCTTTGGCAGGGAAAGCTTTAATCAGAACAAGTCTCTGATAGAAACTGGGTCTGTTCCTACTGTATGTGGGTTTCTGTAGCCTTTACTTTCCCCAGTAGCAGAAATTATCATCACCATAGGCAGGTCTTGGCCTTCTCCAGGTGGGAAACCAGAGGTTTTGGGCAGCTGGGGGTTTTCCTGGTGTGGGAAATTCCCGTGTGGCAATAATCCAGTGTAATGGGCTCTGTGCCATTCCTGCTGCAGACATCCAGGAACATTACTGAGAGTTGCACCCAGTGTGATCTGTTTGCAGATACTCTGGTCTCACCACAGGTATGGAGCAAGGTGTGATGGGAAAGACCTGAGACAGCTCCCAAGGGATCTGCCTGCGTTCATTCCCTTGTCATTTCATACCTCTGGGTCTGCTTCAGTCCATGCACTGGGGTAGCTGCTAGAGGTCAGCTCAGCTCCTGCAAGAGAAGCATCTTCATAGACCTTCCTAGCACAGATTTCACTTCCAGAACTAGTTTCTGTAGGGATTTTTTTTTCCCAAATGGAAGAATATAGCTATTATGCAAAGGTGCCATTGGGGACCTGTAAAGGAGTTCTAAAACGGAAGCTGGGGCTGCCTTGGTGGAAAGGAGTGCTGGAAGGTCCCATCCCCTCTCCTCACCAGACATGGAGGCGTAGGAGGTGCTGGTGAACCCTTGCCACCATGGAGCAGACTCAGGTAGAGCGGAGCAGCCTTTATGTTGCTGTAAGTGATGTTAGGATCTGGCTTTATCCTTGGGCAACTACAGAATTTGAGGAAGTGGTGGCAGGGGGGAATGATCAGAAAGCTGGCAGAAATTGTGTAATTGGTGTATCAAAGGCCCTTCTCCTCTCCCCCAGTCACATTTTAACAGTACCCTATTTTATTCTACGTGTCAGTGAACAACAAAATCATTACTGATAAAACTTGCCTTAAGCAAGAAGACACATGTGAAGAATAAAGCACTAAGAGCCACATTTTCAAAAGTGTGTGTGTGCAGAAATGTCTATTGTACAATGTATAAGCAGCATGTGGTCTGGATGTGGCAAGCAGCAACGGGAGAGGAAAAGGGGAACAGATGGAACCTGTACATGAGTGACAAGAGCGGACGTAGGCTCAGATCAAGTTTTGTAGTGTGCAGGGGCTGAGCTTTTGAAAAGCCTTAAATAATAACCACATTTTAAGGAGGACTGCATCAATGGGGCATGCAGATAAATGCGCCGAATGGTGAAACTGCAGAGGAGACAGCAGTGGAGACAGTGATATATACAGAGCATATGAAAAGTTCGGTCTGACATACTGGCCATGCGTACAATCAAAGGTGTGCACATTTTATAAACATCATCCTCCCTCAAACCTCAATGACTTAGCAATAAAACATCAGGAAATGGTAAGTTGGGGTCAGAAAGGTCTGAGAATTCCACACAGCTGAAATGAAGATTGAGCAAGAGGAATTAGCATCAAGAAATGAGATTCAGATGTTTAAAGCTGATTGTCTGAACCAAGTTAATATAATACACCATGTTTCACTTCAAAACATTTAGATCGTGCAGCTGGGGAGCCCTTCCCATGATTGTGAAATGCAGCAGCTCGCTGTATCTGAGAAGGCTGGGATAGATGAGTCTGCCTGGACACGAGCAGGCTATAAATGATGAACTGGGATTACAGCCTTTACTGTCCCAGTCCAGTTTTACCAGTTCCCTGGGCCACTAGCACAGAAAACAAGCCCGGCAGCAAGGCTGTATGAAGCTCCTACCTTCACATATGCTGGACTTGGCCTCTCTCTCCACCCATCTCCCCGTGGGCTGAAAATGCTCACTCTTTTTTCTGTACTGTGAAGCACTCTGACAATCAGCATCCCTTGCTCTCTTACTTTCAGCATATTCACGTGAACACCTATTCAGCTCTCCAGCCTTTCCAAGGGAAATTATCCTCTCCCCTTCCACCAAGTCTAGTCTTGGAGTTCATGGCTTTAGAAAATTGTATTTACAAACCTGCAGTGGTATGGGACAATCACATTTTCACTCCTCTTCGTACATGCACAGAAGGAAGCCTTTACCTGTATTAATGCAGTCCAGCACCTCCTGCGTGGGACACTGCCAGTCTGCAAAACTTGTACACTTTCAGTGCTAAACTATTTATTCAGGCAAATCTCCGATGGGTTTATATCAACTTATAGATACACATGTATTGCATAAACTCCTCCAGCCTAGCAAAGTAATCTGAGGGTCCAAAAGTGCCCACCTGAAAACCATACCTCATGGGGAATGAGAATCCCATAGGTATGAGGGTTTTGCAGGCTGGCAACTCATTTGGTCATAGAATTTTGTTAAATTCTGTTGCTGGTGGGAGTAACTTTTTCCTGGGATGAGCTAACAACACATCCAGCACATCCAGCAGTCCTTGGGTGAGAAACTAATTAATTGGAGACGAGCGTGGATTCTGTAACAATACTCCTCTGTGCATTGTCTGCTCATGGTGACCAGTTCTCTGTTGGGGTGATGGCGTACAGAAAAACTAGACAATACAGATATTAAGCTCTCATATCATAGATCTTTTCCCCTGCTCTATTCACGTGTGTTTTCATGGCAGCTGGACATGCGGGCCGAAACTCTCTCTGGTGTATCTCTAGTGAAGCTAAAGACAAATTTGACACTGTGATTTATGTTGTGAACAAAACAGTCCAGGGCGTATTCTCTCGCTCGTCAGCAAGTGGCACAGCAGAGCTCTTATACACGGCAAGCTCCCCTCCCACAGCCACCCCCCAAATAAAAAAGGGTGCCCAGCCCAGAGGAACAGTGTTGCAGGGAGGGCTCAGAGGCAAAGGGCAGAGCCATGCCAGGGGATGCTTGAACCCAGGCCTGAGCCTGTCCCCTGGGGCAGATACAGCCAGGACAAAGTCACTTCTTTCACAGCATCTCCAGCACTTGCTGATTTCACAAGACTTCGCGTAAAGTTCAGCGTCTCCTATCACTT
Source organism: Nyctibius grandis (assembly GCF_013368605.1). NCBI lineage: Eukaryota > Metazoa > Chordata > Aves > Nyctibiiformes > Nyctibiidae > Nyctibius > Nyctibius grandis. The sequence continues at coordinate 102,688,604 of NC_090659.1, forward strand.
GAAGTGCACAGCCTGGGTTTTCTGCTCACGCTATGGGAAGTTGGTTGGGGTTTGCTTCATTGCTGATGGCTTGAAATTTCCATTTGCAGCTCCTTCCCGTTTCCTTTTCAGACGTGCATCATATCATACAGACCCAGAGAGGCTGCACAAATGTACCAAAACAGTGAGAAGAGAGGACATTCCTTACCACAATGAAGCTTTTAATGTGCCTAGTCAACACTGGAGCAGCAGGGGCAGACCTGGGCCAAATACTCCTTGATGTCCTGTCAGGTGCCTGCACCCACACCATGCAGATATGAAACTTGGCACTGATGGCTACGTGAACTTTGTGTCCAGAGCTCCCATCCCTCCTGGGATGCCACCTGGCGTACTCAGACATCAGCACTTAGCTGCTGGGGCATTTTTTGATTTAAAATTTGCAGCACCACTGCTGCCTCATAGAGTTGGGTCATTTACTGTTAATGGTGAAAGAGCCTGCATGCGTGCTGGGGTGGCATATGTCCCTGTGTGTCCCTGGCACAGGATGAGACCTCTAGGAGAGATCATGTGGATATATATGAAACACATCCCTGATATAAACAGGTCTACTCCCACTTCATATGTGAACCACATGGGAAGGCAAGACTTGCTGCCTGGAGCCCACACTTGCCCACAAGCCTCACGGTCCTGAGACCTCCTAGCCATATGGCATCTAACTGTGTCTCGGGACCTCCTAGCCATAAGGCACCCAACTGTACCTGGCAGAGATCTGGTGGAGCCCATGGCACCATCCTGCCTTGCTGCAGCTGTGCACAAGAGCTTTAGTTGTCTCCAGTAGCTCCTCTCAACCCACCCTATCAGCAGAGAGTGAGTGGTGCCAGCCACATCACAGAGGAGCAGGAGAGATGAGGTATCTAAAACAAGGGGGGGATTTTACCCCCCCTTTCCTTTCCCTTTGCACCCCCATATTGCACCTGCTATTAGAATGACCAAAACTATCCAGTGATGTCACTCATCAGCCACAGAAAAGCTAAAACCAGGCAAGTTCCCTGTGGAAATCACCTGAGGAAACAGGCTTGTTTCAATGCTTAGAAGAACATCCCTGACCAGTTCCTTCTCTCCCAGGCCTGTGATTCATTCCTCACTTAGCACTGGCTGACCGCATTTTGGGTGCCCTGGGATAAGAATCATGTTATTCTTTGCTCGGGTCCAGGAAGGCTCTGATGTGTACTGGAATGTCTCTGGCTTGTTACAATTAAAATTATTACTAATTTCATGGGGGAGGCGTTTTCATGCACTGCCTTTTTATAGAGGGCTTTAACGAGGTCCACCCAAACCACCAGAGTCACAACACAAAGAAATCAATAAACACCTTGGCATGGTGCATTCTTTGCCTAAATTTACATCAAGCTTGTTTACAGACGGTGGGCCAGGAGAAAAGGGTCATTTATAATATGCGCCATGGCGTTGCTCGCCTGAATTTTAGGAGTCAGCAACTTTGATAAATTCTTGACGCAGCCTGCAGACACAGTGAAGAATGTCTCTTCCGCCTACAGCAGGAAGCTGGTCACTGTATCAAAGATCAAAGTTGCTCACACCAGTGCAGGAAGGTTATACACAAGCAAAAAGGAACTACAAATGCTTGTATTTGGACACAGGGTTTTGCCGTTGTGCACGTATTCATCTCTAAATTTGACCATAAACTGCTTGAATCAATTCAGAAGAAAAACACTTGCTGCAGCACCGCCAGATTGCTCACAGGCTAATCCTCCTGTTGCAGAGACAAGATACTCTGTTATCAAGATGTTTGATAGGACTTTGAAAAGATGGGTTTATCGAAAATCGTATTAGAGACTTATTTAGAGAGTGTAATGACTTTAAGTGGCTGTGCTTTAAAAAGGCTAACAGAAGAGTACGTAACCTGAAATGGGCGTATATCACAGGGAAGTCATGTCCCTCTGTTACACATACAGCACCTGCAGAACAGGCAAATGGTTATCAGGAACTGAAGCTCATCAAATTAGTTGATTGTTTCACAGAAATAAACTAAGAGATGGCTTTTTATACATCTCAAAAAATCACAAAGGTAGACAGGACCTTTTCAGAAGTTGTTCCTGAAAGGAAGTGTCCCTGGGATAAAACACGGTTAGGAATTACTGTTAAGAAACTTCTGGTCGGCTCTGGCAGTTTTGATGCAAACCCAACTGCTGCAGGACTGCCAGGGGAGAAAAGACTGGCAGGGGAACACAACCAAGTGTGTCTCCCTTCTTGTCTCCTCTCTCCTCCCCTCCACTAAAGGAGAGGAAATCTGAGAAAACACAAATAAACCAGGTTTTTAAATTGTTTCAGTGGCTGTAGCGGGCTCTTGCACACAAACAGGATTCACGAGCATTTTGGGTTGATTTCCTTTCATTTCAGGTCTTTCTGCATCCCTGCTCTGCTCTGGTTTACTATTCTCCAGCTCCTTGTACAAACAGGATCTTTCCTCAACAATGTTCTGCCACATCATCTTCCTTCCTTTGTATACAGGCTGATACTGCGTGTTACACACCACGCAGCTTCCTAAGGCACCTCGTTTCTCAATGCTAGCAAAAACAGGAACCAAAAGCAAAGCAGCAGTAAAACACTAAATTCTCACCGTAGTTTAAAATTGAACCCTTGAAAGTTTCCGATTCAAGATGACTTTTCGGTTAACGGATTTTTTCTAGTTTAGTGCTCTGGGCGCCGCACGGCAGAATACGTGCAAATGAGGCACTCGTAGTTTTAATCAGATTCAAATGCCTCTCCGGTGAGGTCTGCAACTCTGACCCATGCTTTTTCTCCCTTTTTTTTTTTTTTGATGTTGAAAAGTGAAGCCAGCTGAGCAAAGTGCACGTTGCTTCGCTGTTCACCTCTTTCCTCCCCTCCTGTAAGGCTTGCTGTCTGATTTTTTGCTCCGGGGAGATTAGAGATAGCATGTCTTCAGGGAGAAGAGAAAACCACAGGGCGCACTGCACATTGCACAAATGCTCTTGTTATTCTGAGGCCTGAAGAAACGAGGAAGGAAGCTTGAGGCTGGTGGTTTGGCAGGTGTGGGGCCTTTTTACACAGACATCTGTTTTAAGTGGTAGCTCTGGGCTCGGGGATGAGCAGGGAACGCCTGTCACCCCCCACCCCTTCTCTGTGTCATGGCACAAGGGGTTTTGGGCTCCCGAAGAAGCAGTGTCACCCACTTGCTCAAGCTGTGCTTCGGGACTCTGCTGTCTTTTATCTGTGGGGCAGGGCTGCAAGGTGAGACGATTCTTCCCTGCAAACCAGCAACTGGGTAACACAGCTGCTCCTCTGCCACCGCAGACAGAGGTGCTGCCGCTGCTGCACCACCACGCGCAAAATGGATGGGGTTAGAGCACAAAATGGGTGAACGACAACACGCACGCTAAGCTCAACGCAAAGACCTGATGAAAATGGTTTGGATGCTACCATGTACACGTCAGTTTGCTCCGGGGAGACCTTCTAGCAGCCTTCCAGTACCTGAAGGGGGCCTACAGAAAAGCAGGAGAGGGTCTTTTTACAAGGGCATGTAGTGACAGGATGAGGGGGAATTGTTTTGAACTGAAAGAGGGGAGATTTAGATGAGATATTAGGAAGAAATTCTTTACTGAGAGGGTGGTGAGACACTGGCAGAGGTTGCCCAGAGAAGTTGTGGCTGCCCCCTCCTTGGCAGTGTTCAAGGCCAGGTTGGATGGGGCTTTGAGCAACCTGGTCTAGTGGAAAGGCATCCCTGCCCATGGCAGGGGGGTTGGAACTAGATGATCTTTAAGGTCTCTTCCAACCCAAACCATTCTGTGATTCTATGATTCTATGAAAATAACCTTTTCTAATCCCACTAGATTATTTCTAGCTGTTTAGGCTAGTGATCCCATTACAGTTTTGAATGAACTGCTTCCTTTGGCAGGATGTTATGGCACACTCTCTGCTAAGCCTTGCATCATGTTTGAAGGAATTCATTAGTGCTTGGTGGTTAATTGTCTATGGAATAACATACCTGGGATCCCCACCTTAGAAACAATCTAGAAAGGAACTGCAGTTTGTAGGACTGGATCCTGCTCTGCTAGAACACACCTGTGGGGAGGAAAAAAGGGTTTGCATAATATCCTCCCCAGTGGGGATTCTCTGGGGCAAGTAAGTGTTGAGCCACATTGTTATTTAAATGACAGTAAGCAAGTTCTTTCTCCTGTAGTTCACTGCTGACTTTAATGAACATTTAGCAACTTAATTATCTTTAAGACTCCTCTGTTACAGATTGCTGGAATTGGTCAGTGAATTCAGAAGTTACTGGGGGAAGGGCAGATATGCAGAAAAGCACTGACTGAGACATATGTATACAGCTGCCCATGCAATCACAGACCCTCATTTCCATCACAAATCAAGCTGAAGCCATTTCAAGGTGAGGGACTGTGGTCAATCCCTCCCAACACACTCATTAATACATCCCATAACGCATCTCCTTGTCCGCCAGTCAAGTACTGCTTTAGTCTGGGTAGGAGAGGAGCTACAGTTTCTGATGGGCTTCATGGGGACTGCTGGCTTTATGGCTTCTTTGGAGGTTTTAAGCTGTGCTGTGCTGACATGCCTTCGTTCAGAGCTGAGCAAGGGGTAGGCGGCACGGTGGGAGAGCTCAGCTCCTGTCTTTGCTTCACGTTGCAAAGGACAGAATAAAATCTGATGATGTCCACACCAGAATGGGCAAAATCCTGACAAAATGAAGGGCTAGGCAGCAGTTTGACATTCTTGGAAAGGAAGACAGAATTTCTGACGTGAAGCATCCTGCTGCCATGCTTAACATGGTCTCTAGAGCCACCACGCCATTTGGGTCGGTCATCTGTGAGAAGCACCATTGCAGCACTCACAGAAATCTAATAAACTTCGGAGCTGGACTCCAAAATAAAATTATTTTGCTCTTAGGATTAAAAGAAAAAATAAGAAAAGCAAACCACACAAGGAAGCCTGATGTTCCAGCTTTGGTATCTTATTTTTTTTTTCTTTTTCCTATCTGACAAATATCAGCATGACAGCAAACAGAACCTTTCCAGTTCACATGATGGGACAGCTTAACTGTGCCGTAAGTGGTAAATCGACACTTCGCTCTAGCATGGCCCTGAATTGTACCATTAACATGTGGTTATAGTCAGAGAACACATTCGGTAGGAAATGGCACCTTGTTACTTCCCAGATTATCTGCTCCCTATGGGGTAAATATTTTAAACATCATGCAGGGTTTTAGCAGCAACATTCCTATTAAGGTAAATGGAATTTGACTGAGGGTAAATCCGAGCACGCAGTGCTGGGATGTTATACCTATAAATCTTCTTTCTAAGAGTGTCTTACGCTCTCTGCTTTATTTGCTGACAAAAGACAAGTGTTTGCTGCCTTTGTGAGGTTCATAAAGCACAAAGGGAGGGTGTGTGCTCAGCATTGCTTCCTGTAGCACTGGCTGCAGCTACAGAGCGACAGCCCGGTCAGGAAGGGCTTGGAGGGATCCCTTGGCTCCTCGCGCAGGCTGCACCCTTACAGATGGGAGGAATCTGCCTCTGGGTGCAAGGAGTCCACTTCACTTTTGCGACACAGTTACACAATGATAAAGTTACTTTTATAACAGCAGCTACCTTTAGCCAGGAAGTATTTTAGGCAACTGCTACCTTACAGGCCCCTTCAAGGTTATTGAACATGTATTAAGCAATTTTTCTGTAAATTTTGTGGTTTGCTTGTTTCTATCCCATCACAGCAGTGGTTGATAAGTGCCCCAGTTTACATAAAAACAAAGCCTGGGAAAGGCCCTTTCCTTAGGATAGCAACCTTAAAACAAATAACTTGAGTTAAAAAAAACAGCCTGCTCTCCAGTAGGCATCGTTTCATGGCTTAATATGATAAACGTAACCTACATGAGCACGGTATGTCAGGCAGCGTTCTTTGTGACTTCACTAGATGGCGTGTGGCCGTGCCTGGCAGGGGGGAGAGAAGGGAGAAGAATTCAGTGTGTAACTGGCTGCGCTGCAGTCCTGCCTCTGATGTGCCTTTAACGATGTGGACCTACCAGTTAACACTTCAAGGGTGAGAACTGAATTTCCAGAATCAGGAATAGGATGCCCAGCTGAAAACAGCTTGATTTTCAAAAAGCTGAAACTTTTGCCTGAAAAGTACCCTTAAATCAGCAGTGGGGCAAGACTGGTGGAAAATCTCTTCGTACAAATTCTGCCTTGCTTGTAGCCAGACTCCATCACCGCTGCAACACTGCTGAAAAAACGTCCAAAACTTTGTGTCGTTCTTCAAAAGGCAAGCCATAAGGTTAATTCGTGTTCTTACTTTCCCTGGTGTAAACCGTGATATAACTGTCCTCTTTTGTTCTTCTATTAACTATTTATGCCTCCCACTTTGGAGGAGAACAAGCCCCAGCTCTGCCCCAAGGCACTAACTCTCATGGGATAACACTAAATCACCCTCGTGGCGTGTTCGCAGTGCACGTGTGTCAAGAATCTGCTCCTTTCTTGCTTGGGAAAATGGGCATTAACTCTTCAAGGTCTCAGACAGAGAATCATGGAATCACAGAGTGGTTGGGGTTGGAAGGGACCTCTGGAGATCATCTAGTCCAACCCCCTGCCAAAGCAGGTTCCCCTAGAGCAGGTTGCACAGGGTCGTGTCCAGGTGGGTTTTGAATATCTCCAGAGAAGGAGACTCCACAGCCTCCCTGGGCAGCCTGTTCCAGTGCTCTGTCACCCTAAAAGTGAATAAGTTTTTCCTCATATTGAGATGGAACTTTCCATGTTTCAGTTTGTGCCCATTGCCCCTCGTCCTGTCACTGGGCACCACTGAGAAGAGCCTGGCAGAATTGCAGAAGTACCTGGATCCCTTAAAGGTGTTGGCGGTTCCCTAGCACACACCCCAGCAGCGACACTTGCCACGGCGAGGTTTGGCAGGGTTGGTGCCAAGCATGCCAGCTCCCTCCGCAGCTCCGGGGCTGAGTGAATGTGCAGTTTCACAACTGGCCGAAGCTGACCTACAGCTGGGCTCCTGCCAACAGGCAGCTCTCTCGCCTCTGCTGACACTTGTGCTCCTTTGGCTGTAGGGTTGGCAGCGCCAGGGGCTGATTGGTCTCCGTACAATCCTCCTCTCCTTTTCTTTTTTTTCCCTTTTGGTAGGGTTAATTTTCAGTTGGCTCAGTTTGCTGAATTGGCCGGCTGAGTGGCCGGATGCATGCTGGGGCTGGCACAAGGAGACAGTGTGGGGTGCTGAGATGGAAAGTGCAAGACTGGCCTTTCTGACAGCAGTGTGAACACCGGCTGGAAGGAGTCACTGAGGGCTGCGCCCCCGCAGTGGGCTTCTGCGCTAACCTGCAAACCTCCCCAGATGCCGTGGGGGGATCAGGGCAGGCAGCTGCCCTGGGATGGGATGTGAAAATTCCTCTGCTCCTTTGAACACAGAGAAAAGGGGTTTAACAACCATCTGTTAAAGAAAGAATGGTGCCATGAGGAAAACACATCTGATATACATGTAAGTGAGGGGTTTTCCTGTGGTATTTAGGCCTAAGGTGCTTGCTATTTTAGCATCCAGCTATGCACCCAACCTTCAAATGCATTGAGTTCAACACAGGCACTAGATTTAAAACCTGCTACACCCTGGTTATAGCTACAACAGCAGCTTATACCCTGGCTGTATAAGCCACCAGTGCCACAACATGGGCGACACTTTCTCCAAGGAACAAAATGATGCCCAAAAGGACCTAGTGCTCACACTGCGATACGGGAAAATGGGGGCAAACACTGGCAACTGGTTGAACAAGAGGTCCCCCCGCGTTCCCTGAAGCGAGAGCTCATTCTCCCTTGTGTGTCAGGTTTGTGCAGCCACTGTAAGATGAAGCTACATGGTAAGACAAGTTCTGCCAGGGTTAACCCACAGCTGCCTCTCCACTAACCTTCCCCTGAAGCAAAGGAGGATTAGAGACAAGATGTTAATGGGAGAGGAAAATCAGGGTCATAGGATGGCTTATAATCAGCTCTGTAGGAGAGGCAGGTCGCTACCTAACTTTCTCATTATGTATTTCCATGCACCTTCATGTCTTTGATCAGCTCACTCAGCTACTTCAGCCTCCACGTGCAGTTTGTCTCAGTTAACTCATTTGCGTTTCCATTTCCCCGTGCCATCACTCAAATTTAGTAAGTTGAAACCCAGAAAAGCTGCAAGTGATGCCCTTACCTTATCTATTCCAAACAGCCTGTGCTTTGAAAAATCACCCTACATAAAACACTTCTCTGGATCTAGCCACCGGTTTCCCCTCAACCCAGGTTCCTGGTTCTGGATCCCACTCTGCTGTTCTTTTGCTTGGTCACTATTGGGCTCCCAGGGTTTAATCCTATCTTACTGTCAGTTTTATTTTGTTTGAATTCCAAAATTCTTCATATACTTCTCTCCCTCTGGTAAACTTACAGCAATGAGTAAAGAACCCATTAAGAAAGAACTATTTGGGCTATAGAGAAATGCTGCCAACTACTGTAACAGGAAAACATTACAGCTCCCTTTTGCCCCAGTAAAACATTTTCTTGCTGTGGGTAAATAGCTATTCCAGCTCTTCTGGGAGCAATAATCACGTCTCTCTCTTTTCCTAAAGGGAGCACACAGTCCTCGGTCCCAGAGAGAAGCTCATTTCCACAAGGCATGTCCAGACGGCATCAGCCTCTGCCCAGGAGCAGGAGGAGCAGAGGGTGAGGAGGTCAGCAGAGAGGAAGCCAAGGGGGATGCTCTGAGGAAGTCTACTCCTGCAAGAGGATCACTTGACAGAAGCTAAAAAAGCATTCCCCACCAGAATGGTGCTCAAAGGACTTCGTCTGGGCTTCTCTCTGCCCGAGAAGGGATCTTATTTGGTTTCTTCTCCCTCTATTCCATGCCCTGAAACCTGTAATTCTGAAAGCGAGTCTGTCCATGTAGACGTCTGCAGAGAGGCAGATGGTGCCCAGGGATCCAGAGACCTGGGCTGTGTTTCATGTGGTGCCATCTCATTTCTGCATCTTGAGGCAAGTCCCCTTGCCTCTGCCATCTCCTTGCCTAGGTTCATTGTATCTGCTGCTCAGGAATGTCACAGGGCCCTGGGACATTCACTGTGTTTTCAGAGCACTTAGTGAACCACAGATTCATTTTAGCTGGGGATTCCGGGTACAAAATAAAATAACTGTAAAACAAGGAAAGTAATGCCATTTATCAAACTCGGTTATACCATGAAGAGCAGATAAATAGATACCATAATCAGACGTTAGTCCTCCAGCTACAGTCTGGTTTTAGTTTGTGTGACTTTTGACCATAGGACCTCTTTCCTCCCCAAAATGCACAGGTCTTGATCTTCCTGACTTTATTGAGGTGTCAACCTGCAGTAATTTCAAAGCAGATATTCGAGTTCCATTAGTATTGATCTACTTTGAGATGAACATTGGCGTCATTAGGCTTTACTTCGCTTCCTGTCCCACTGTTCATCAGCTAAGGGTAGGCTGAGATAACACCTGAGCAACAATGCTGGTGCTTAGAGCAAAAAATCAGGACAAGTGAATCCAATCCCAGCTCTGCCACTGATAAGAGATGAATCCCTGCTTTTGTTTTTCATTTTCCTATCTGTAATGGGAGTAATAGTGATATCTCTTATGGCAAAGGCACAACTGCTACTTCAGTTTGTGGAACACTTTGAGATGGTCAAAGCACATCTCAACAAAAGTACAAAGCACCACCGGTGTTTCTAAAGTGTGTGATGCGTGTCCTAAACTAACGCTTCTGACCTGACACTTTGCACTTCTGGTCCCCTATCATGTCTCTAGTGTAAAATAAGCTGTGTTTTGGGTTAACTATTTTCTAAATATGCAACTTTAAAATTAAAAAAAAGACTTTTGAATGAGGCTGCTTGTTTTTACATCGCTGCATATAGCAGATTTAGGCTAATCTGAGAACATCAAATGTATGGCCACAAGCAGAGTTCATGGAAGACTCTTTGACCTTTCCATAGGTATGCATCATGTTTAGTGCAATATAGCCCAGATCCTTAGTGCTCCCAAAGGCCCAGAAGCTGTGTAAGGTCTTTTGTCAGAAAAACTACTTGTAGATCATGACAACAGCATGAACGAGCGGATTAAATAACTGATGAGTTAGTCACATCTTGGTAGGCATAAAAACATTTATTTTCTTGTCACCTAGCAATATGACAAGGGATTATATCTGTTTCTTTCAAGTCTTGCTGCAAAATGTGCTTTGTCTGTGGATGCTCTTCCAGCAACAAAGGTGTACTGCAGAAGGCACGTGGCTCTGGATTCCTACTGTAAGGCCCTGACTCTGAGGCTGCAGATTGCTGCTGTCAGCAACTGAACTCATTTAAGGTATACCCACCTCCCTTCGTAGCCCAGGCTGTGCATTCCCACGTACCACTGAACCCAACCTCCACCATGGGCTTTCTCCTCTGCATCACTTTAGCAAAGCAACAGGATCTCCAGCACAAAGCAGGTTAGCCCGTCAAGTACGGGATGAGTGCATTTGAGCAGGTCCTCAGGACTGTCTCCTCTTCTGCATCATGGGGTGCCGTGCAGTGTGCATTGCTCCTCATCACTGACACGGCAGTGGCCAGGGAGCGCTTCCACACCAGTCCTGGGCATAGAGTCTGATTCCTCCTTTCCCGCAGATGTGACTGCCTTTATAGTAGGTCTTTTGGATGTATAGAAAACGTGTATCATGTTCCTAGCAGACAGTGCTGAAGCAGGAAATGCCTTAAATATACATCTGGCCTTGCACCGTGCAGTACCAGAGCCTTGATCGTCTGCATGGTCTCTGCCCGTACAGAGCTGCTCCACGTTGTCTGTGCACATTACAGCTCAGCCTCTCCAGGGAACGCTGTGTTTGCTGTTACATTTGCACACCAGCCAGCACTTTGCTTTCCTGTCTATGAATGGTGTATCCAGAAATTGGCTGCTATGCTGCTATGCTTCAGAGAGGATAATGCTGTCCTTTTCCCTGCTGTTTATTGTTTAACAGAGGTGCCTAATTTCTGACAAACAAAAGAGATGGGATTCTGGGCAATTTAGCAATAATCAAGAGCAGGATGAGCAGGGATGGCTTTACAATATGTACAGCGCTGTGTGTAGGGCTCAAGAAAGGCCTGCAACGCTGGGCAGCTCCGCTGACGCCCTGGCCCTTACACTGCCGCATTAATGGTAACAGCAACAAACCTTGCCTGCCCTGCAAATCGCAGTCAGAGAGCATAGAAACCTCCAAATTGGCAACAGAACAACTGAATGGGAAGCCTATGACATTGAATACATGAAAGGGAAGCCTTGGGACTATGAGAAGGAATTGAGTACTTTCAGCACAGAATGGGTACTCTTCAGGGGACTATTTAAGAATCATTGACTAGTTTTGCCTACTAGTGTATCTCTGTCAAAGTCAACAGAGACATCAAAAGTTTGTGCAGATGAAGTTTACTCAGGTACAGAAGAGCAGGGCAAGACTTTCCACTTTGATCAGTCACCTGGCTCTGTCCCTTGGTGCAGAAATCCCTCAGACATCTTTTGGGTTTTCTTTTGTCATTTGATGGGCTTGCCTCTGACATAGGAAATGATGTGAGTGGAGCTGTACGTCTGAGGCTAGGCAATACTAGGTGCAGCTAGGTTGTGTGTGGCAGGGTTTCTTTCATGCCAGAGCTATATAACATGTGGCGTGCTCCCTACCTGCAGCACAGCTCTGGGAGCCAGGTGGAGAACCCGGGTGATCTATCCCTCAGATACATTACACACGCAGAACTCAGGACTGCGAACTGCACTGCCCTGCGGGTGCCCGAGATACAGACTGAGCTGCTATTACTTACCACAGCACATAAAGCACCCTGTCCCTCCCTCCCTCTGCATGCTTCCTTCCCTCCACCAGCCTCCTCCGCTCCCCTTCTGCACTGTCCCCCATCCCTCCCTCCTTACAGATAGCCACCCCTCAGCCCTCAGACCTGGCTGGAGCAGTGATGTGTGCAGGGCCATCAGCATAATGCAGCGGAACGGTGGCAAGAAAGAGAAGAGCAACAATCAGGTAAACACTCTGCAACGCTCTAGCCCTCTCGTTTACTGTTGGGACATAAGCTAAACTGTTTCAGCTAATTCATCTCAGTCCTAATACAGGGTGCGTGAAGGCGTAGCCTGAACACAGCAGAGAAACCTCTAATATATAGTCTGCACTGGCATAATGCTAGTTGTGTGGGTAGAGTTCATTGAGCAAATGTAGATGTTTAAACCGTAGGTGTCCATTTGTGAGTTAGTCACCTTAGGACACCTTTTTAAGTCAGAGAGAAACAGGCACTTTTGGCGTACAATAGAAATTTACACTCAGTTGAGCTAAATTGTGCCTTGTAAGCTCCTGCTGCTCCCCGCTGACAATACATGGAGCCAGGCACAACTAGCTTAGAGGTGAACTCTGTATGACACACATCAAATAACGGGCGAGATAAATCACATTTGCACAGCTTTGTTTTGGACACAGGGATGCTACACGCTATGGGGCTGCTAGGGAGGGCTCCGCAGGGTGCCTGGTGGGGCACGCAACCGCAGAGGCCAGGGAGCCGGGTTCAGAGGAGGAACAGAGAGACGCCCGCGACAGACACAGCAAAACCCTTTGGGAACGTGGCCGCTGAAGCAACCATAACTTCATTAGACTTGCTTCAAGATGCCCTCTAGCCTAGACCTTTCACCTTGTTAATGGTTTCTTGCCTCAATCCCTTATAATTCTGAAATGAAAAAAAAATCTCTTTTGACTCCTGTTTTCAAGCCAGGGCTGTTTGATTTGGAACACTGCATTGAAGTCTCTGCTACTGATTGATTTCAAGTTTATTATATTTTCCCCTTTGAAACATGCTACAGTAAAAAAAAAAACCTGTACACTTTGTCGTTTTTCATGTAGCCCCCTCCCCCTTTTTTTTTTCAATCTTAGCAAATGCTCAGTCTTTTCCACTTCAATAGCTTGAAATTCTCCCCTGGGAGCCCTAAGCTCTTTAAATATTTTTAGGTTGCCAGATTTCTTATGTTCTCTCTCCAGGAAGCCAATTTTGTTTCTAAGCTCTTGAGAGTAGTCCAGCTTCATCTTTTGCTCACTCACTGCCTCACAATAAAATGCTGCCTAATTGCTGCCTCAGCTGAGTCCCAAAGGTGCTGGAGTTTGTCTCTAGGCTACAGTTGTGGACAATAAACTCTTCTCAGACTGGAGTTAAGCCTTTTTATTATTTAAATCTGAGTCATGTAAAATTAGCTTACTAGCAAGTAACCCACAAAGATCTAGTATGGAAAGAAACTCCCACATATTGTTTTCCAACACGATGAGAGAATGATCAGATAGAAAGATTTGCAAGCAACTCGTAATACAAGATGTAATAGAAAGACCAACATTTAATTCAGCCAAAAAGACATGAGAATGTTTCTGTGAGCCTAGGAGTTAGTCTCGGACCTTGGCTGTTTGGTGTTCTTTAGCTTCAAATTGAAACTGGGGGCATGAAAAACTCTCTTTTGTCCTCTAGCTTATCCATAATCTGGAATACCTATGAAAGAGGAAAGGCAGCTGTAGATAACAAATGCCAGATGAGCAAGAGCTTTCTGTTCTCAGTCTAGCACAACAGCCAGAGGATTCAGTGAGCATTTTGCTAGAAAATAATCAAGACTATACTAAGACTGGGTGGCTGCATCTCCCTCAAGCTTGAGAAGACCCCTGCAGCAAGGGACAAATGGACAATACAGGGAGTGAGAATGAACAAAACCTCTTTTTCTCACCAGGACCGCATTCAGCCATCCTCAACAGCAGAAGACAACATCTGTACACTGCATACACAGGCATTTTCTCCCTTCAAATTCCTTTCTTTAATCAGTATTTTAAAGTGCTTATATTTCTGTTGTAAAATATGGCTTCTGATGATAGTGCATACTCCATGGACTTATAGTAGAAAGACTTATTGAACATTTTTTGAGACTCTAATTCCTTAAGACAACACTTGCTTTGGGTGCATTTGGTGCTGTGTGCCCAAATCCACAGTCTTAATTAGGCAAAAATGAAGCTGGAAGAAACCTCCAGGTTTTCTCAAAACAGTTAGACTGTCCTTTAATTAGAAAAGGTCAGACAAGATAGAAGAGACCTGACCGAGTCTTTGCGGTGGTGGAGGCAGCACACTTGCAACCTGGGACACTTGTGAGCGAGGACAGCACAAGTCCACGTCAGGGCAAGCCGGTTCAAACGGCTCTTCGTACGGCTCCTTTTGTCAGCACAGAGTGTGTGCATAACAGGCAGATGGATCCATCTGCAGTAACTACAAGGAGACTGTTAACCACGCAGCACACGCTCACTGTGCAGAGACCCCTCCTGTTGCTGGGGTCTCTCAGTCCTCATTTACACTTGTCTTGATCACTTCTTGAGAACATAATGGCAGAACCTTCGTTACTAATGGTGACGCATAAGACAGGAAGGATGCATGGGTCTGAAGTCGATTTTGGCAGGCAGCAGTTAGAAAAGCTAGGACGCATTTCAGCCTTATTCAGATCAATGGGAATTTTGCCACTGATGTCAGTGGGATGAAGACTTTGCTCCACATGTCTGCCTGTAATCTGAGAGCATGTATTCTGCAAGTCCTGGAGACTCAGTGAAAACGGGACCCCACAGAGCTCATCTTAGATTCACTGTTTGAAATAAAACTATGTGGATTCTTTGTGCCCTTTTTAGTTATCTGTAAAACAAGTATGATAATGCTTTGAGTGCTAAACAATACAAGGTGTGTAGGAAGACACAATATCTTTTATTAGGCCAACTGAAATAGTTGGGGAAAAACAGACAAGCTTTCAGGCTTGTCTGAAACGCTTTGAGATGCTCTGATGAAAGGTGTTCGAGCTGTGCAAGGGATCATTAAATTACATTCTTCCTCTCTCTGGAAATCATTTAGTGATATTTCAAAGGAAAGACGCTGTACAGAAATAACGGATTCCTATTGCAAGTGCTGTCTGGAGCTAAATATCTTCCTTCCTCTCTCTTTATGAACTAATCTAAAGAAAAATATGTTTTAAATTAACATGTTAAGAATAATTTTGTGGTATAATGTATAGTCCTGTGAAATGTTCTGTGTTAAGGGTAACTTAACAAGATCCTTAAGCATATTTCAGTACACACAAACTAAATGGCTGGATTTCTGTTTAATGCTTTGCGGAAATTATGAAAGTATCACTGTAAAGAAATTAGAAAGCATGGAAACTCTGTGAAAAGGGCAAGTGAAAAAAAAAGGCAGATATGAGTCCAAAACTACATTATGCTTGTAAACACTGCCCTAACAAGCCACCAGATTTTCACTATTGAGTGTGGGCATCATGTCTTCGAAGGCTGTGAACCAGTTAGTGTCCATAGAAGAGTAACAGAAACAACCAAACACTTAACCCCCGCCTCTCCCCGATTTACCAGGAAGGACAAGATCAAACTGGGAGGGCTCACCTGAAGTTAGCCAGGGGTGACAGACTAACAGCATTATGGTATTGCGGCTACGAGTGCAGCAAGATGTATCATCAGTGCCATCATGGTGTCAGTGGACCACTGAGGTTACTGGAGGCCATGAAGGGGTAGGTGAGGCAAGGTTTAACTGTACGTAAATCCTACTAGTATCACTTTACTAGTACTTTA
The DNA here is from genome assembly GCF_013368605.1 of Nyctibius grandis. Lineage (NCBI taxonomy): Eukaryota > Metazoa > Chordata > Aves > Nyctibiiformes > Nyctibiidae > Nyctibius > Nyctibius grandis. The sequence continues at coordinate 102,704,264 of NC_090659.1, forward strand.
GTTCAGTGTTAAGACACAAATGATGTCAAGAACAGAGAAAACTGTGTGTGGGGAATCTTTAAATACGTAAAAAGTATTTGCAAAGATGATTAAAATAAATTGTTGTTTGTGTCTATTAGAACAACAAGCATTGGGGATAAATTGCAGCAAAGATTTACACTAAACCACTGGACAGGATTAAGGAAAAGTAAGCATTGGTATAGGCTGCCTAGAAAAATGGTGAAACTTTCATCACCGGAATGTGTCAAAAATGGCTTCAATAAACATCATGAAAAGTTTCACTACCGATGATCATCCACTGAAGCGGAGAAGGAGATTCATCTGAGAAAGGTTACAATCTGTGATCAGGTTTTCCTGGATGTATTCTCTTTTTTCCCCCTGGAAGAGGTTGTTGAAGATTTTCTGTCTGTGTGAGATGAGAGATGCATTCCTCTGGAAATATTTGTCTAAGACCAGAGGGGCCATTTATCTTCTGAAGTGCCTGTTCCTCTCCGCTGATCACAGATGCAGTCACAGATGACTGGCTTGGTGTGGACACCTACTTATTGAATCCCTGAAGTCAGATGAGACAATTACCACCCTTAATGACAAATTGTGTCCTTTCTAATATATTCCTAGATATAACACTCAAATCTCCATTATTCATTCCAACTATAATTACTTGTTGTGCAAGTATGAGGTGGCACCCACAACACATAATCATAATGTTATTTATTGTCCTGTATTAGTAATTTTATCACATTATACTTAGATGCCATATGGTGTGATGAAGAATATAATGAAGGTTTCCTATGCAGTGGATAGAAAGCTTCTAGACAACAATTTATATAATCTATTCCACTTCTGCGTTCCATTCCTACTGAGAATATCACTGAAGTTTATGGTATCTCAGGAAGGAAAATTTTATTTTTAGATCTAAGAGCCAGCCAAAGCTCTGCAGAGTTGCGGGTAGAGCTGCTAACTAGGAATGTAAGCAGCTTTATTTCAGCAGTATTTACGAAACACAAAGCTGCTTCTGACATACAGTATTAACTACTCCTGTTTTCAAAGTCTGTATACAATTAATGTATGTGCTCAGCTAACCTGTATGAACCTATGTGTTTACATTCACTCATCCCACCACAGGACTAAAACTGGGCACTTAAGACATGTCTACACTATGTCCTACACTGAAGTCAAGGGAAAAAGCCGGAGCATCCGGTTGTCCCCTCTGCTTAATTGTTAGCTCTCTCCTTGGGGACCTGTTTAGGTACATCCCATGCATTCAAGATAAGGCACAGATCTTGGGTAGTTCACTCTCACGATTCCCCCCAAATGGCAGTAAGGCCAAGAACATTATAGTTGGCTCCCTCAGACCCATGTTGTTTTTCAACACTATTCCCGCAGGCTCCGCACCCTTGAAGGCGCAGAGGAGGGACACCACAAGGTGCACACACGAGATCTAGGGTACAGGGCTATGTGGCAAGGACAGAGCAGTCTGTAGTAGACCCAAGCAGCCTGGGTGTGAGTCAGCATGCACCACTGAGCCTTGGGATGGAAAACTGCTCCCTCTCTTGTGTGGATACACACTTTGGAGCCACTTGCAAATAATGGCCCAGGGAGTCTGCCTGTATCAGCCAGCACTGCACTGAACAGTGCTTCTGGAGGCTGCTTTCATAATGTAGAAAGGTGCCAAGGACTGTCTCAGTAGGAGGGGGATTTTTTTGGTATCTCAGCAAAACAGAAACCCAGAATACAAATGGCAAAGGTGACCCAGAAAAATAGCACAGGATCACCTTCCCCATCTTGAGAAAACTGTAGAATATTATTCTAGTGTGCTTTTGGAACAATTTTTTGATAACCTTTGTTCTTCTTTTGTAACCTGTAATTATGGAAACCCCAATCTTATACCTTCTTATGCACAAGTACCCTCATCACACATGTATTTCTCCACTGTAAAAGAATGTGGAGAGTTAGGGCTCTGTACTGGTTTTGGCTGGGATAGAGTTAATTTCCTTCATAGTAGCTGGTATGGGCTATGTTCTGGATTTGTGCTGAAAACAGTGTTGATAACACAGGGATGTTTTCATTATGGCTGAGCAGCGCTTACACAGAGTCAAGGCCTTTGCTGCTTCTCACACCACCCCACCAGTGAGTGGGCTGGGGGTGCACAAGGAGGGGACACAGCTGGGACAGCTGACCCCAACTGACCAAAGGGATATTCCACATCATATGATGTCATGCTCAGCATATAAAGCTGGGGGAAGAAGAAGGAAGGGGGCGACATTCAGAGTGATGGTGTTTTGTCTTCCCAAGTAACCGTTATGCGCGATGGAGCCCTGCTGTCCTGGAGATGGCTGAACACCTGCCTGCCGATGGGAAGTAGTGACTGAATTCCTTGTTTTGCTTTGCTTGCTTGTGCAGCTTTTGCTTTACCTATTAAACTGTCTTTATCTCAACCCATAAGTTTTCTCACTTTTACCCTCCCAATTCTCCCCCCATCCCACTGGGCAGGGAGTGAGCAAGCGGCTGCATGGGGTTGAGCTGCCTTCTGGGGTTAAACCACAACAGGCTCATTTTGTAACTTCATTGCATTTAAAAATGCATCGAGCATGAAAATTAAACACAACACTTCCCCTCTCCTCTTTTTTTTTTCTTTTAAGGTAATCTGAAAAAATTATTTGAATGAGCAAATGCACACAAGAAGACAACAGCATACATAGGTTTAGCTTCAGCTTAGCATATAGACCTTTAGTTTCAGTTACGCTTCCTTGTGGATTTTAGCTTCTTCCTTACTTGATTCTTTAGGAATGTTTTCATTCTTACTTTCATGGAGAAGGACCAGGAAGAGGTGAGTAGTTCATCTAAAAGAAGGAATTAGCCAAGTTGAGCTATGGAAGGTCACAGATAAATACAATTAAACAATCTCTTCACAGGTTATTACGAAGCCTACCTGATGACTACTGAACTTTAAAAAGCAGCACAAGATGCCATATAAAAATTAATAACTATTAAAAACTGTCAGCAGTTCTCTCACTTCATTGGGTTTGTGGCCAGCATTCCTAATACATGCTGGTTTTAAAAGAATACTGTTTTAAAAGAGGATAGTTAATTCTGTAACAACATGAAATATTTTAACTGCCAGAGACTGGGAAAGTGTCCTAGTGGTGGTCACTAGTGGCATCAAATCTCTCTGAACTGGAATGGCTTTTAATGATCAGAAAACGAAGTTCTAGTCTGTCACTTGTGCAGCTGTGTGCGAGTGGTTTTAGAGGTTAGTACACAAGGCAACTGAACCTAGCTTGTTGTAGTCTGCATTTCCCTATGTACAAGGAGCAGCCGCACAGTCTGTGGGTGGGATTCAGCTGGCCAAATGCAGATATTTCATATCTAATATGAATATCTCATACAGTTCATATGAAGCACCATCTAAAAGGCCAGATTTTACAATGATTTTGAAAAGAATCTAAGGCAACTAGCTCATGTTGGAACAGGCTGCCCAGAGAAGTTGTGGATGCCCCCTCCCTGGCAGTGTTCAAGGCCAGGTTGGATGGAGCTTCGAGCAACCTGGTCTAGTGGAAAGGTGTCCCTGCCCGTGGCAGAGGGGTTGGAACTAGATGATCTTCAAGGTCCCTTCCAACCCAAACCATTCTGTGATTCTGTGGTTCTATGATATGTGCAGATGTCTGCACTGTAAACCATTCAAAAGTTAGGTAAATTGCATCCAGTGTGTCTGTTGAAACATTAGCAGCTCTTGGTGGGGAACTACTCAAGCTACTCAAACTTGGTTGCATTTGCTCTGTGTTAGTGGCAACACCATGCTTTTAGGCTTACTTATAAAGTTTAGCATACCTTTTCATGGTATATTTGTAAATCCTGTAAGTTATTTTGTTTAAATTATGACCATTTTTACATACATTACAGAGATATAAGGCTAGATTATCTCTTTCTTACAGTGATGCTAACCATAATATACTTCCATGATATTTGTGAAACTGTAATGGTATAAATATCATGTACCTGAGCAGAACGATGCTTAGATACAAGTCTCAATCTCCTTAACTTACATCCCGAAGCTGAACGTATGTTTTTCTTGGTGGCACACTTGGCAAACAGGTCCCTGAGTTCAACAGCTCATTTCTGTCTCTTGCTAAAGCTCATCACTTCCTCAGATATGCAGGTTAATCTGTTTACAGGGTCATGCGATAAACCAGATCAGAGACGTGATCTAGGTTAAAAGTAACACCTTCTTTCTCAGGGTTCCTTTTAACCCAGATGATTTCACCAACCTAGCTGACAGTGCCACCACATCAACAGCTGTACAGGCACAAGTGACAGTGATACTCAAAAGCAGAGGGCAAGAACAAGCATTGAGGGGTGGAGACCAGTTAAGTCCATTTTGTTGCCAAGGAAAAGATGCAAAGAATAGCACAGAACAGCATTCAAAGTTGAAGAGGCTCCTCCAGATGATAATTCAGAGCAGAAGCCTAACAAACATAGTCTGAATTGCTCTCTGGAGGAGCCTCTCTCACTCCTTCAACTATGCAAGGCATCTAGGGAGACAAGCCTCCTAATTTAGGCATCTAAGTTAGATGTTCAAACATAGGCAGTGAATATTCCCCCCGAGAATGTGAATGGGATGTTATAATAATTTAAAATATGTTTAACCAAAGCTGTGATACCAATGTCTGTTCTTTTATGAGGTACTGTTCTTTGTGCCACTGACCCTCTACTGACACAATCATGTTTCTCATTTGTTAGATAAATGAACAACATTAACAAAACGCACATCATCCAAAGACAGTCCAAATTTTGAAGTTAAAAAAAGATTCCAAATTTTATTCTCAAAATATGAACCAGATTAAGTTTTTCACATGGAAACCACTGTGTGTTCCCTATAGTAATCGCATTAGGGGACCAGAAAGGGAAAAGAGATTCTTCACAATGTTCACCAGGATATCTTATTTAACTTTCTTGCTCTCCTTAAACATTTTTTTAAAGTTTTCAATTAGGAACTTTGGCTAAACTTTCCTCCATAATTACATCTTGCCATTTACGACATTGCTCCTACCTACTCAGAACTTTTTACACATTCAATGATGGGGGTTTAAGAAGTTATTGCTAAATGACAGAAGTTGTTCTTCCAATGCAGATGCATGGCCTCCACTTCCTGCCCTCTTGCCCTGCAGAATCTCAATACTTAGGCACACACCAGAACACAAATGTTCAGCGTGTCTTTCTTCAACATAACTACCTTCATTGCCATTGATCACAGCACTATTCAAAGGACTGTTCGAGGCAGTTCTGGAAAGGATTACCGATACGTTAAAGAATGCTCTTTAAATGTAGCTATCTTCTGTTCTGGATGAATGAGTTTACAGGAGTGGATTATTAAAAGCCAATTCATCTTCTAATATCTCATACTGCAGAACTGGAACTAACACGCCTAAGAAATCAAAAGCGCTGGGCAAGCCATTAATATGTATTAGACTGTGGTTTGTTTATTCCAGTGGTTTGGGCACCTAAACAGTGTGTGCAAAAAGCTGCCCAACAGCTCCCTTATTTGAAACTGCCACTTTTAAGTCCAAGAAGTATCTACAGGGGAAAGAGAATAATATATATCAGCATGACTTAAAATTAATGGCTGTGCCTAAGTTAACAGGCTCAACTGATGTAACTGTTTGGTTCAAACTATCAAAGCCTAGTATCCTATGGCTTTGTATCCATTTCACTTAGCCCTCATCACTTCAGTATAACAGCTGCCTATGGGTCATACATGGTATTGCAGCTGTGCACAGAAGTAGGTGCCACAAGCAGCACTAAGCGTGGAGCTGTCAGTCATTTTATGCATGTAGACTGGGCAGCTTGTCACCAGATGAAATTTTTAACAGCTAAGTTCTGCCTACCTTGTGCTCAGCAGGAGCACCGGCGGAGCCCATCTTTTCTACCATGTTACTTACTACAAAACTAAAAGGAATTCCGTTACCATTAAGACCTCCACTCTTTTACAAGTATAGTTGAAATTGGCCAATGAGGTTCAAAATTACTGCAGTGGGACAGTGTGCAACTCCAGAAGTGTCACATCTTTAGCAAACCAGCCTAAAATTCACATCCTACCATGAAAGCAAAACTTGCGAACTTGCTGAGGGTGCACTCGATCCCACTGGTCCCAATATGGACCTATGGACCCCTACTGTTTAGTATCTTCATCAATGACATAGACAGTGGGATTAAGTGCACCCTCAGTGAGTTTGCAGATGACACCAACCCAAGTGGTGTGGTTGACAAGCCTGAGGGATGGGATGCCATCTAGAGGGACCTGGACAAGCTCAAGAAATGGGCCCGTGTGAACCTCATGAGGTTCAACAAGCCCAAGTGCAAGGTCCTGCACCTGGGTTGGGGCAATCCCCAGTATTGATACAGGCTGGGGATGAAGGGATTGAGAGCAGTCCTGCCAAGAAGGACTTGGGGGTGATGGTTGATGAGAAGCTCAACATGAGCCGGCAATGTGCACTTGCAGCCCAGAAGGCCAACCGTATCCTGGGCTGCATCAGAAGCAGCGTGGCCAGCAGGTCGAGGGAGGTGATTCTGCCCCTCTACTCTGCTCTGGTGAGACCCCACCTGGAGTACTGCGTTCAGCTCTGGAGTCCTCAGCACAGGAAAGACATGGAGCTGTTGAAGCAGGTCCAGAGGAGGGCCACAAACACGATCAGAGGGCTGGAGCACCTCTGCTATGAAGACAGGCTGAGAGAGTTGGTGTTGTTTAGCCTGGAGAAGAGAAGGCCCCAGGGAGACCTTATTGTGGCCTTTCAATACTTAAAGGGGGCTTATAAGAAAGATGAGGACAGACTTTTTACCGGGGTCTGCTGCGACAGGACAAGGGGTAATGGTTTTAAACTGAAAGAGGTTAGATTCAGACTAGATATAAGGAAGAAATAATGTTTTACAATGAGGGTGGTGAAACACTGGAATAGGTTGCCCAGAGAGGTGGTAGATTCCCCATCCCTGGAAACATTCAAGCTCAGGCTGGACGGGGCTCTGAGCAACCTGATCTAATTGAAGATGCCCCTGCTCATTGCGGGGGGTTTGGACTAGATGACCTTTAAAGGTCCCTTCCAACTCAAACTATTCTATGATTCTATGAAAGAGTTATACTGCCTAACATTTTTTTGCTTAATTGTGCATCACGGGAGATTTCCTCTCAGTTGTCAACCCTGGCAGACAGATTAAGGGAACTTTGCCGCTTGATACTCTCTAGTGATCTGCCACAGGACTGCGATTATGTGAATAAACTTTTCTTTCCCTGTCCCAGTTTTCACTTAACAGTTGCTGACACACAGCTGCCTGGGTCTGGCTCTACTTTCTCTGAAGTTTCTGTCCAAGTCTTCCTCTCTCTTTGTTTTGACTCCTGTAAGCTACTTTCTTATTCCTTCTCCAAAGAGTAATGCTCCAACATATGCAAAATCCTTCTGCCTGTTAAATATACACAGAAAAGAAAAATGATATCCTAGTTTCTGTTAATTGTTCTAATTTCTGTCCACAGACTCAAAGCAGAACTGGTTTTTTTCCAACCTACCGTGGGCTTGCTCCAACCCATCTGAAAGATCTGTCTTCTCTTCTACTTGTATTTTCCATTAATCTGGCATTGGTTTGTTCTTCATCACTTTAATCTACCCAATCATAACTGCCATGACAGCTTTTTCTCTCTGTGGCTCCAACAATGCAAAAAACACATTAGATGGGACTCCTCTCACCTACCTTCAGGCATCTACAGTGCAAACACTTGTATTTATGCTGATCAGCTAAATCTGCAATCAGCACTGGAAAAAATTAAACACATTCAGGGCCCAGACCACCTTGGTTAAAGCGAGAATTGTATCCCCAAAGTACCTATCTATCTCTCTCTCTACCGTGAAAAATCTTAGAAGAAAGCTAACTCAGAGGCAGAGGTCTACAAGACAGATGTCTACATTTGACCAGATAAATACAAACACCTGTGTCCATTCCTACTCTCATTTTCTGGCTTAACTGAAATCTCATTTGAAAATCAACTGCTTTCCCTTGAACTGTTCTCTAGTAACAATTCACAGAATTTTGAGATGCACCTTGTGTGAAAGATGTTGACTAAATCCTTCTGTGTGGCCACTCCATCACAATTTCTCAAGGTTCAGACTCTGAGGTTCGAAAGAAACTGGTGGATGCGTCATACTGATAAATATCATACCATAAAAATATCTACACAGGAGAACAATTACTATGTATGAAAATTAAGAGTGTGTGTCTACTGATGCCTTTACCAAGTTGTGCGTAACTTCCCTTGGAACGTTAATGCCCATGGATATGTAACATGCACCTTCTTTTCCCTGTTGCTTTTCACCTTCCATTATTACAGCATTTCTGAACGTAGCCTGTAAGACCTTTGGGAAAGAGTTATGTTTGCATGTGAGCATTAAAGATTATTATGAAGGCACAATAATTCCTTAAATATTAAATTAATTAAAAATTTAAATTAAATATAATTGCAAGAGGAAGAGAAGACAAAAGCAAAGGGCAGTTCATAATTCATAGACATCTCGTATGTTTTCAACCTTCTCCTGCAGAACTTTGTGTGTGGGAGGTTACAAATGAAGCTCTCTGCTACTTTGTGCTAAAAGCCTGTGCCAGCCATCTGAGTTAGACACAGTCTATGGAATTTATGTAATAACCAAATCAATTCAGAAACCAGCTTTGTTAATCTGACACAGACCCTAAGAGTGGCTAGCTTTAAACTTATCTGACAGTGTCTGCAATTACTCTAGCTCAAGAGACACTTTTGAACCAAATCAAATGTTCATGGCAAAAGAGTTATATTAATTTATATCAGCTTCTGATTGAACTGACTAGAATAAATCAGAGAGAGAGGGCACACAATCAGCTCTGCTGGCAGATTTGCAGATCGCTGGAAAGGGGCATGATAAGTCTCTGGGGTTTGGCTGTGAGTAATGTCCTCTTCCACCAACACAGCTGGAGCCTGCCTAACCACAGCTGCTGACACCCACCATCATGTCTTATCCAGACTTGCTAGGTTTATAGCCTCTATCAAAAAATAAAAAGATGTGAGCAATGAGAATATACTCATAGTAGAACAAGTTTCAGTGGCTTAAGGTGTCACCCGCCCTCTCAGCAATTTCTTACCTTCTCTTTGCCTGAGATTACTGCCTCACAGCAGAGTCGGTGGAATGAAACACATGCACTAGTCCCAGCTGCTTCAATACAAGGTTCAGCAAATTAGCTTAAACTGCTGTTCAAGATTACTTTAATGTCATATTTTGTATTAAAATGGATTAGAAACACTAGTGTTTTCCAATCCAGGAACTGTTGTGGAGGCAGCAACCTTCAGTAAGGAGGCAGAATAGATGGTCAGGGAAGCAGTATTTTTTGCATCACTCCAACTAGATTTGCTGGAGTTTGACTGCAGCAACAAAAAAGGCTATGAAATTTCACACTCGTGGCTACCATTCTTTTGCCTTATTAACAAGTTCATGAACTTCTGATTGGCTGGACTAGATGACCTCCTGAAGTCCTTTCCAACCTGAGTTATCCTATGATCCTTACGTATACCTAACGTGTAGGGCTAGGAACCTAGAGATGTGGTTCTCTTCCTGCCGACTCAGTCATTAGCAGATCTTGGTAAACTGTGTAGACCAATGCTTTCCAAACCTTCCCTCTGAGGGATCCAACTAGGGTGACACTGGTATTGCTCTGGTGTTGAGCAACTACTTTTCAAAGGGAGGTCAGGGGTAGTATGGGTACGCTGTGCCACTAGGAAGCAGCCCCACTCGATTCAAGCATTACTAAAAAAAAGGATGGGGAAAAAAAATCCCAAAACAAACAAATAAGAAATTATGACTAAATTACCAGCCTTCTCTGTGTCACAGTTTCCTAGCTGGGGGATACAATCCTCAGGCAAAGCAGTTAACGTGTTGCCTAATATGATAAGTACATAGTCTTGTGGGAAGGGATACTATGGTGGTGCTGGGAGCAGGCTGCTTATGACCTGCTCTCCCCAAGAAGTGTTGGGCTCTGAAAGGTCTGCACAGCATCTATGCTTTTGGGTATGTGAAAAACCAGCAGGAATTGATGTCATGGGCAGCCAAGTTCGAAGAAATCTGGAAAAAGGGGATGCCAGAGTTGCAGCTGGTATGAATTCATCACGATTTTGGCTCCAGTTCTAAAATACTCACAAAGGCATAAGAATCTCCACATGATTTTGAGGGAAGCAATATCTGTAGATATACGAGTGACACATTCACACATGCTGTATTGTTTAAGAGGCATACTGAGCTTTTCGCTTCAATCTCTGCTCTTTCACTTGTGTCAGTCAACATTTCTGAGAACCTTATTGTGAGATACAACATCATGCTGCTACCTTAAGGTAACTACAGTTGGCATTTTCTGAAGAAATCCTGTGTCGTTATCGGGAGCAATCACAAGATGATCATCAGTGGGACACTCGCAGAGCTGTCAGAAGGCAGTTCCAGCATAAGGAATCACTGCAGTGGTGCAGCTGCACACAGAAACACAGCTCAGATCTGCTGGGATCTCAATGGGCTGCTCCTGCCTCCGCGTCTCCTCTGCCTCCTCCTTCTTGTGCCTGCAGCAGTCTACAGGGTCAGCTAGTTCAGGAACTTGATTCAGCTGAATACTGGTAATTTTTTGGAGGGGCATAGCTGGCTTTCCACCAGATCAGATCCCAGGCTTGCCTTGCCAGATGGCAACATAAGCGTTATTGCCATGTAAATAACAAACAGGAAAGCATAGCTGTGATCAGAGAGGAAGGCAGGACTGCCCCTTTTGGTGACAATACAGACAGAGGCTGGCTTGCATCAACTGCGAAACGACATCCCTAGGGAGGTTTATAACCGCATTGCACCCCTTACAGGGACCAGGCTGTTCATATTAACTGTGAGACGCACGCTTCAGAAATGCCAGGTAACATTCACCCTCAGGAGACGGTACGAACTGGGTGGTGGTCCCGTGAGGCTGCCCGTGATCACCAGGTATCACTTTGGTCCGAGGAACAGGCAAATCCCCAAATCTGTCCTTTACTGTTATATAAAGCAATGAAACCCGCTAGCAAAGAGTCCTGTCGAGTCCCCTTCTGCGTGCCCATAGAGGACAACTGCACATTTCCCCCTTCCTAGCCACTCCTCTAGCTGAAGTGGAAGCAGATGAGGTTTGCATTCAGAGTAAGCGTGTTCATGCACTAAACCCCAAACGCAGATGAAATACAGCACCCAGAGGACCAGGGGAAGCTGCACAGCCGGCGCTCGGCAGCCAGCCGGGACGTCGTGGCCTTTTCTCTTGCACTTACACCCTCCTCCCTCGCCAGCGACTGCGCCACTTCAGCTGCTGCTCCTGCTGAAAGGGGGAGGCTCCCTGCGTGCCTCCAGCCGGGATGTTTAACGCACAGACCTTCCACGGGCTGCCCAAACGCAGGCGTGGCGGCCGTGGCGAGGGCAGGCCCCCCCCGCCGCCACCCCCGGCGGTGCAGCGGGATCTGCCTTTGTGTTCAGCTCGCCGGGAAAAGCCCCACCCTTTCCCCCCGCCAGCGCGAGGCCCAGGACGCCGCGGGGAGGCCGCAGCCTGGCCGCCCCCTCGCTGCGGCACCGCCCGCGGCCCCGGCGGCCTCCCCTCCCGGCGGGGGCGGGGTAGCGGGATGCCGCACCGCCCCCTCCCCGCGCCCCGCCGCCGCCATGGCAACCACCCGCCGCCGCGCGCGCGCACCCACTCCCCCGCCCGTCCCCCCGTCCCCGTGCCTCTCCCCCCGCTCCCCGGTCTGACAGAGCAGAAGGGCTGCGCCCCCCTCCCCGCGCCGCTCCCGTCCGCGGACACGCACCCCGCTCTCCCAGGTAACGGCAGGGCCCGGTTACAGGGCGGCCCCTCACGGCGCTGCCCGGAGCGGGCGGCGGCTCGGACCTCGGCCCGACGGCCGCCCTCCCGCCGCGGCGCCGCTGCCCGTCCCGCCGCGCTGAGGGAGGCGGGGGCGGGGGCGGGGGGGGGGTATCAGCGGGAGCGGCTGGCGGAGGGAGCCCACCGCGGGGCCTGCTGGGAAGTGTAGTCCGCGCCCCCCGCCGGGCGCCGGGCGCTGAGGGGCGAGGCGGCGCGTGGGGACTACAAACCCCAGCGCGCCCGGCTGGGGGGGGGGGGGGAGATGGGTGCTGGGGCTTTGCCCCCGCAGAGGAGACCGCTGTGAGGAGGGGGAGGCTCGGCCTGAAAGAGGGCGTTGAGGCGACTCATCTCTCTGGAGCCTCCTCTGAGGGGATGGTGGAGCCGGAGCGCTGCGGGCGGTGGGGGCAAGGGTGCCCCTTTAGCGCTGCCGGGGGCAGAGGGGCTGGAAGGCGGGGCAGCGTGGAGGGGGAGCACGGTGCCGGAGGGGGGGTGGGCGCAGGAGGAGGAGCGTGCTGGAGGAGGGGCGGGATGCGGTGCGAGGGGAGGGGAGGGCTGTGCCGCCCGGGGAGGGGTGTGCTGGCGGGTGGGTGGCTGCGGGAGGAGGGGCGTGAATGCAGGGGTGGGGGTGTGTGGGAGAAAGCCGGGGGGGTGGATGCAGTTAGGAGGTGCGTTGAGGGGGGGATGGATTGGATGGCGTGTGGATGCAAGGGAAGGACTCTACTGGAGATTGGGGAAATTAGATTGGATATTAGGGAAAATTTAGATTGGATATTAGGAAAAATTTCTTCACAGAAAGGGTTATCGAGCATTGGAACAGGCTGCCCAGGGAAGTCGTGGAGTCACCATCCCTGGAGATATTTAAAAGATGAGTAGATGTGGTGCTTAGGGACATGGTTTAGTGGTGGACTTGGCAGTGCTGGGTTAATGGTTGGACTCGATGATCTTAAAGGTCCTTTCCAATGAAGATGATTCTGTGAAAGAAAGAATGAGTACAAGGAAAGGGGCACATGGGGACATGGGTAGATGGATGAAAGGGGAGAGATCTGCTGGAGGAGGAGTGGCTGAGCAGATGCGAGGGGAGGGCTGTGCAGAAGGCAGAGTAGGTTGGAGGCTGGGTGGATGGATGCCGAGGAGGCAACGGCCAAAGAGAGCCAGGAGCTGGGGGCCCTGGAAAGTCTCTCCAGCCAGTTTACTTCATGGTTTACAGCTTCATGTGTCCTACCACACTTGGGCTCTGCTGAGTGTGTTGCACTAGGTGATCCTTACATGAGCAGACATGGTGTTACTTTTAAAAATAATTTTGCTTAATTTCTATTGTGCCCTTATTTCTGTCATGATGTCAGTATTGGCATTTGTCTCTTTTTCCCCTCTCCATTTCCTCTGATGGCAGTTCTAGTGTTATCCTTTATCTTGTCTTCTCCAACAGGCATGAGGGGGAATAAAATTACAGTTCCTGTTCCATATCATATTTTAAATATACATATTTATGATTGGTATATTGGAGTTATTTTTTTCTTCCTGAAAATCTGTATCTTAAAAGCATCAGTGCATTAGTACTCCCTTGTATACGAATATTGAATGTCTATTCCTAATACAGTTTCAAATGTCACAGAGATGCGTTTCTTTCCAATAGATGTTTGACTTTTATTTCAGTTGATGGTTTTGGGGCGTTTTCTTTCTTTTTTTTTCTTTTCCCCCCACCCCCATGTCAGATACATCCTAGGCAGGCTTAGGCTTCTTGCAGCTCCTGGTACTTACCAGACTGCAGAAGTGATCATTGCTGGTGCAGCATGCTTCCAGGGTGCTTTGCTCTCGGACACTTGGGCTTTTGAGCAGGTAATGGAGAGGAATAGATCCTGCCCTGAGCTAATCACAACCTCAGGATAGTTAGAAAAGGAAATGGAAGACAAGGAAAGAATAATAGGCCTTTATCTGGTTTGGTGTGTAAATAATTGCAAGGAAGAAAGCTGATTCTTCTGGGGGTGAGCTGAGAAATCCGAAGACTTGATGTCTGTAGCACTAACAGCAATATGCATATAAATGTATATTTTAAAGAATATATACTGTTCTTTAGAACAATTTAAAAAAGCAGAATTCTAATTAAAAAAATACACATTCATAGTTCTAAAGAGCCAATTCTTTGAAATTCAGAGGGGAATTCAAAAGGTGGAAAAGTATCCAGGCCTACATTCTGACCTTATGAGTCAGGGTTATAAACACATGTGTGAGTCCATTAAACCTGCAATTATTCATGGAAAGTGTATCAGGGTTGCAGATCGGCTGTGCTAGGAATGTAGCAGCACCAGAACTGAACCTTTGTGGAGCTGACTGTGGTCTGGCGGGGCCTGTGCGCTGCAGCGCGTGGGAACGGGGATATACTGTATCCAGGGCCAGGTGCACAAGCAGTTTATCTGCCTTTCTTGTCACAGAGCCCGACCTAATAAACACTTTGAACCCAAGCTGGCTCTGCACAGACACATCTTGGGAGCCTTTGGTGGCAGGTTTGCTCTATCAGAAGTGCTTACACACATGATGTGTGGAGAAGCGAGTGGCTCCACAAAGGGCCAGAGGGATTATTGCATTGGGCTGAGTTCTGCTTTGTTGAGCTCCAGACAGAATCCTTCAGGCCCTGCATCGTGTCAGAGGAGGGATCGGTCACCTCAGGGCTGGTGCCACCTGAACACTGGCATGGGTTTGGTGTGGTACTAATGCCAGAAGCCCTGGAGACCGTGCTGGAGAGAAGAGATGTGTGGAGCCAGCCTGGGTGCAGCAGGGCTAAGATGGAGAAGAAGTTATCAAGCCTCTCGTTGCCTGAACTGTGTGTGTATGGAGTTATACTCCCCAGAGTGCCCCACAGTGTTTGTGTTAGCTGTTTTCGTTTCTGTCACCCAGCCTAGCTGATGAACACCTCGTTACCCTGAATAACGGTTATGTGACCTTATGGATATGCCTGAAGCTGGTACGCGAGGTGGTCTGGAGAAGGATACACTTTGCCGTCAGTTTTGGGAATAGCACAGCCATCTGATTCTCTTCTTTCTAGTTCTTCAGAAAATTGTAGTTCAAAGGCTTTGCAAATGGCCATTTCGTTCTCCAGGGCGCTTTCTGTTCAGTGCAATAGTATATTATCTCTAATTAAAACACTGGCCAACTTTTAGTTCAGTGGTTTCTTATGTATTTGTGTTTACTGTTAGCTCGTGGTGAATGTCTTTCTTTACTTCATTTGAAGATTTTTTTTTTCACTTGCATTTAAATTAACATTCAACTCTCTGTCTCAAGTTAGTGCTCAGAAGATTCCACACAAAAATAGTTTGAGGCCTGTGTGCATGCTGCTTCTCCTTCCCACTTCCATACACATTTCCCCATTAACTACACGTCTGCTATTTGAAAGCAGAGTTTAAGTGCAAAGAAGCCAAAACCCAGACAACAGAAAGCAGTTAACAATCGAAAGATCTCTTGCTGCTGGGTTTCCTGGACCACGGTGTGTGTATATGTTTTATCTGGTGTGTGTGCTGCTTTGAAGTGACATGTCAAATGGGGAGCGAACACTCCAATGACATGACCTGCTCCAAGCACGGGTGCCACTGCTGCTGTTGTAGCCATTCTTGTCGCTGCTGATGTGCACAGCAAAAGGAAAAAAAGAAAAGAAGAAAA
Source organism: Nyctibius grandis (assembly GCF_013368605.1). Taxonomy (NCBI): domain Eukaryota; kingdom Metazoa; phylum Chordata; class Aves; order Nyctibiiformes; family Nyctibiidae; genus Nyctibius; species Nyctibius grandis. The sequence continues at coordinate 102,719,825 of NC_090659.1, forward strand.
GCGTAGCACACTTCGCGTCTTTGATTCAAGAAGCCAGTTTAAATCCTAATCTGCTGGAACTCAGCCACATTCTTATTTATACATATTTTTTTAACAGGAGTTGTGATGCTGTGAGGTAGTGATCGTTAACTTCCACACCAGTGCGTGGGACCACAGCTGCAAGTTTAAACAAAGCCAAGCTAACAGGGAAAGATAGATTTGGCTGTGGAAGTTGGCAAGCCTTTTGTTTGTTTGTATTTTATCTGACAATGATCAGTTAAAATGTTGTTTTTGTCATGCGAACGTAATGCCTGATAATTGTCTGCGGCATCAGGGATTGCTTCTGAACGGGGACAGTTAATTATTAGAAATGAAGACCAGTTGTTCTGCACCCAAGTCCAAAATAAAAGGGATACTCTTTCTAATAAAGCAGGCAAGACTTATTTAAATGTTTTTGACTAATTGCATTTTTGAATAACTTATTCTTAAAAATCAAATAAAATACATCAAGCACATGAAAAAGAAATACAGTCTGTATTTCAGTCAGAAATAGGCTTCTGTAGGCTTCTAGGAAGAATCGCATGTCATGCAGGGAAAAAATGCTTTTTTCTTCTTCTGATAATGTTCCAGTTAGTGTTGCAGTTTATGCGTTTCCAGGTGAGGTATTGTCATATTGTTCTATGTCTCTATTTTAACAAGTTTTAACTTTGAAGACAAAATGGAAAATAGGATCGTTGTACTATTTTAAGTGAAAGCATAATTGAGGGAGAGGCGGCTGTTCAAAACTGGTCAAAGCTGGCTTACAAAAACAATATGGCCTTAAACTAAGAAGGGCAAGTTTAGATTTATTGTAAGGAAAAGCTTCCAAGCAGTAAGAAGAATTCGAGAAAGGAACAACTTCAGTTCACTGCTTAGACTTTGGCAATAGAAATGGGTACACATGAAAAGTGGATAAATCCAAAAATCAAAACTTCTTAACACTGGAATTCGCTTCCTTGCTTTGCTCTGTGTGGCCATCAACCTGTTTTCGGGTTGTGCAGCAGCAAAGGCACATCCTGGCTTTGTTTCATGGAAGTGGAAAATGTATAGTCGTAGTTCGGCACTGGATTTCAGAAGACAGTGCCTAACAGCATGGCGCTCTGTCTTGTGATGTTAGTCGGGTCTCTGACGTTGCATTTCGGGATGCCTGACATCATGCTGCATGGCTGATTTACAGAAAATGAGAAACAGAATTAGTAACCAGTCTTCATCTATGCCTGTCCTGGCCTTTCCAGATGTTCAGTTGTCCAGTCAGCAATACTGCACAGCTGCTATGACGTGAGACCATATGTCCAGCAATCTCAGGGAGCTGTGGAAAATTTTTGGTCTGCCTGGGTAAAATTTTGGTCAGAGAAAGACACACGTCCAGAAAAAAAACAGGTATGCTATAGCCTTATCAGTAAGGAATTAACAACTGATTTGGAGAAAAGTCTGATGAGCAGGCAGTAAATAAGGCTTGGTGTGACTATTGAAACAATGAGAGTAAAGCAAAAATGAGTAACTGCTCATTTAATGAGTGTCATCCAACCTGTGCAGGAGTTAAGTGCCTGTGGAGAAAGTGGGACGCAGCTGTGTAACTGATTGTGTCAAAACACACAGGCATAAATGAGACACGTAAAGATAGAAGAGATGCCTTTCATTTTGGCACTTGCAGAGCTGAGTGTTCAATATTGAGTAATAGGAAAACCCCTGCTACAGACCCCGTCTGTAGGGGAGGGCATTTATTGCCTCTGGTAGCACTGGGGCGAGGTGAAGTGGGAGACGGGCTGAAGGGGGGCAGTCCTGCCTTCCCACTGGTGTTGCACACAAGTTTGGAATAGTGTGCTAAACAAGCTTGTCCCACTTTGCCCACCATTCACAGACTCACTGTATCTGCCTGTGGATGTGTTTGTGTCTATAAGGCTTTAATGTTAAAACAGAGACTGTCTTTTGGATCTTGTTCAATTGTGCGTTGCTTTAGTTCTGGGAGAAAAATTCTTTTCTGACCCCAGATAGGGATCAGCTCAGCTTATGCTCCAAAGAAGAGAGATTAATATCCCCTGTGACCTTTTAGCCTAGCTGCTGCAGGGTTTTTAACAAGTGTGCTTCAGACCCCATGTGTGGCAGCTATGCCGACAAGAATGTCTGTAATATCTCTTCTTGTCAATGATCCGTGAACTAAGGAATCTCCAAGGATATCTTGACGTGCCATGGAGCTGTTACGGTCTAGTGCAGGAAAGAACCACACAACGATAGGATGAAACGTTGGTGTCACAAGTAATGTGTAGGTTGTTCTAAATGTTTCTGACAACACTTGTCCCTGGCTGTGTATTTACTTAAAAGATGTGGCTGTGATATGGTAGGAAAAACAAATATTTAAACAAAACCCCAAGCAACAAAAACCAAACAAAAGCACTGTTTATGACTTATGTATTTCTGGTTTCTTGGATGTTTACAGTGTTGTGTGAACTGTATAATACAATATAGAACAGATAATGAAAAAAAGGTATAAAACATGAAGAAACCCTCATCTAGTTCTAGCTATCTCTTCGTCCTCACCCCCGGTGCTGAAGAGTAGTGTTGCGCAGAAAACAATCCAGGAAGGAATTCCTTCTTAAAAATAATTTTTCCTTAATTTTGGACATACTTGTTTTGGCTTGCTTTGGCTGTTCTGAACTAATGTTACCATCGCTGACGTGCGTAAAAGTTTTGTAGTTTGTTTAAACCATTTTTAGCCATTAGTTTGAAATAGCCATTCTTTTTGCAATAGGACCTCAAAGAACTGCCTGGGGGTCAGGGAGCACTGATTTAGGACTGAGGTCTACAGTTGCTGTTTCAAACATGTCTTAGGTATATGGGTAATGTTATATTCACCTTCTCAAGCTACATTACCTGTTTTGGTGTCCAGGGTAGGTGATAAGTAAAAATTGAAGTGCCTGAATCCAAGAGGAAGATCCAGAGGCTTTTGTCAGCCTAGCTCTGGAGACATCGACTGCTCAGTAGGTACGTATGTGTACATTCACCAACGTCTCCGTATGCTGCAAGATTCAGTGCCTGTCAATGTTCAGAAGGTCTCCAGTGTGACGCACTGGGCATCAAGCTCTTCCTTAAGCCTCAGTGTCACCAGCATGAGGCCAGAAGCCCCAAACTCTTGCAGGAAATGAGAGGCTCTCATTTGGTTTCCCCCTGCAGTTTTAAGACCATGTAAATTTGTCTGCCTCCTGCTTCCCAGCTCCTTGTACTACCCACTCTTCTGAAGCATGCATGCACAGGTTTGTGTGGCTGCTGTGCCTTGCCTCCTGCCCATGGGTTGGCCCAGCTTCCACCGGAGACAAGGAGGTTGTTTCCTTGGTGAGCAGGGCACTCTTCTGGGCTGAAAGGGAGCTGGATATGAGTGTCAGCCCTCTTAAGGGAAAAGGGAGTTCAACTCAGCCTGCAGGGTGGGAACTAGCTGTAATAAACAGATACAAGAGATTGCTAAAGTAACTACATGTTCTTTTTTATATTACAGAATTCTAGGAATTGAATGCAGCAAAATTCCTTAGAAATGCTTTATTTACTCTCTCTTTTTTTGCTACATATGGAGAAATTCTCCAGAGATTTGAGGACTGTTTTTCCTACAGGGACAGGCTGTCTGTGTAGCAGATCCTAACCTGGATGTTGCCCCTTGAAGACAGGGCAACATATTCTGCCCCAGCTGGTGTTTTGTTCATTTATCACAGAATCACAGAATGTTAGGGATTGGAAGGGACCTCGAAAGATCATCTAGTCCAATCCCCCTGCTGGAGCAGGATTACCTAGATCATGTCACACAGGAACACGTCCAGGAGGGTTTTGAATGTCTCCAGAGAAGGAGACTCCACAACCTCTCTGGGCAGCCTGTTCCAGAGTTTGGTCACCCTCACCGTAAAGAAGTTTTTCCTCATATTTATGTGGAACCTCCTGTGTTCCAGCTTGCACCCGTTGCCCCTTGTCCTGTCAATGGATGTCACTGAGAAGAGCCTGGCTCCATCCTCATGACACTTGCCCTTTACATATTTATAAACATTAATGAGGTCATCCCTCAGTCTCCTCTTCTCCAAGCTAAAGAGACCCAGCTCCCTCAGCCTCTCCTCATAAGGGAGGTGTTCCACTCCCTTAATCATCTTCGTGGCTCTGCGCTGGACTCTCTCTAGCAGTTCCCTGTCCTTCTTGAACTGAGGGGCCCAGAACTGGACACAGTACTCCAGATGCGGCCTCACCAGGGCAGAGTAGAGGGGGAGGAGAACCTCTCTTGACCTACTAACCACACCCCTTCTAATACACCCCAGGATGCCATTGGCCTTCTTGGCCACAAGGGCACACTGCTGGCTCATGGTCATCCTGCTGTCCACTAGGACCCCCAGGTCCCTTTCCCCTACGCTGGTTTCCAACAGGTCTGTCCCCAACTTGTACTCATACATGGGGTTGTTCTTGCCCAGATGCAGGACTCTACACTTGCCCTTGTTATATTTCATTAAATTTCTCCCCGCCCAACTCTCCAGCCCGTCCAGGCCTCTCTGAATGGCTGCGCAGCCTTCCGTTGTGTCAGTCACTCCTCCCAGTTTTGTGTCATCAGCGAACTTGCTGACAGTGCACTCTATTCCCTCATCCAAGTCATTAATGAATATATTGAATAGTACCGGTCCCAGTACCGACCCTTGAGGGACTCCACTAGATACAGGCCTCCAACTGGACTCTGCCCCATTGACCACCACTCTCTGGCTTCTTTCCTTCAGCCAGTTCACAATCCACCTCACTACCCGATCATCCAGACCACACTTCCTCAGTTTAGCTGCGAGGATGCTGTGGGAGACCGTGTCAAACGCTTTACTGAAATCGAGATACACCACATCCACTGCTTTACCATCATCTATCCACCGGTTTATGTCCTCATAAAAGGCTATCAAGTTGGTTATTCATGACTTCCCCTTGGTGAAGCCATGCTGAGTGCCCCTAATGATCCTCTTATCCTTGATATGCCTAGAGACAGCACCAAGGACAAGTTGTTCCATCACCTTTCCGGGGATGGAGGTGAGGCTGACCGGTCTATAGTTACCCGTGTCCTCCTTCTTGCCCTTTTTGAAGACTGGAGTGACATTCGCTTTTCTCCAGTCCTCAGGCACCTCTCCCGTTGCCCACGACTTAGCAAAGATGATGGAAAGTGGCCTAGCAATGACTTCTGCCAGCTCCCTCAGCACCCGCGGGTGCATCCCATCAGGGCCCATGGATTTATGGATGTCCAGATTGCTTAACTGGTCCCTGACCCAGCTCTCATCAACCAAGACAAACTCCTCCTCTATCCTGACTTCCTCTGGGGCCTCAGGGGTCCGGGGCTCCTCATACAGCCTCCAGCAGTATAGACAGAGGCAAAGAAGGCATTCAGTAACTCCGCCTTCTTTTTATCCTCTGTCTCCAGGGCCCCCACCTCATTCATCAGTGGGCCTACATTGCCTCTACTGTTGGTTTTATCTGCAATGTATTTGAAGAAGCCCTATATGTTGTCCTTGACCTCTCTTGCAAGGTTTAATTCCAAGGAGGCCTTGGCTTTCCTAGTTGCCTCCCTACATCCTCTGACAACAGACTTATATTCCTCCCAAGTGGCCAGCCCCTCCTTCCATGATCTGTACACTCTCCACTTGAGTTTGCCCAGCAGTTCCCTGTTTAACCATGCAGGTCTCCTGGTACCCTTCCTTGACTTCCTACCTGTTGGGATGCTCTGATCTTGAGCTCAGAAGAAGCAGTCCTTGAATGCTAACCAACTATCTTGGGCCCCCTTACCTTCTAGTACCCTGTCCCATGGGATTTCCCCTAGCAATTGCTTGAAAAGGCCAAAGTTGGCCCTGCTGAAGTCCAGGGCTGTGATTCTGCTAGCTATTCTGTTCCTGCCACATGAGATCCTGAACTCCACCATCTCATGGTCACTACAGCCAAGGCTGCCCTCAACCTTCACCGCTTCAACCAGACCCTCCTTGTTAGTGAGAATAAGATCCAGCAGCGCTCCTCTCCTAGTTGGCTCATCCACCATTTGCATCAGAAAGTTATCATCATCAGTGCACTGGAGGAACCTCCTGAATGGGTTGTAACCTATATTCCATTCCTATCTTTTTATCCATTTCCAGTGCAATGCAAGTGACATCATTTTTTCCTATCAGTTGCCATCTCTTGTATTTTAAAATTAAATAGCCACAGAGCTAGAGCTCTCCAATGATGTATCCTGCCCTTCCTGAGCACTGAGAGAAAACAAAATTAGTGTTGTTGCACTTTCCATCTTAGTTCTGCTCCCACACGGAGATTTATAACAGCCCATGGGAATGATGCGCAAGCTGAAACGCGTGGCACAGTGCGAGGACGAGGAAGCCCCAATGCGTCTCGCTGTGCTCGGTGGAGCGCCAGCCGTGGAGTAGCAGCGTGTTCTTGCCATCAACGCCTTCAGCCATGTGGAAGCTGTGCGGCCTCTAGGTTTAAGTGAGGGTGGCAGGTTTCCGTGGCTTAGTTGCAGGGAGCAGGAGTGAAGCAGTGGTGGAGCAGCCGTGGTGTGCAGGTGCAGGCGGCAGTGAGGACCGTCAGTTTGGCACCACCGAGAGGCAGAGCATGCGTTTGCTATCGGCAGTGTTCAGGGAGGGCAGAGTGAAGGCCATGTGGGTATATGTTTAACTTACTGTCAGAGCTTTGAATTTTGCTAAGCACGAGGGAATACAAAGGCACAAGGTACAGCCTCCTTAATGCCATCTTGATCTTGTCTCGCCTGTTCTATAAAAACTACTAACATTTTTATAACCCACTAGGATGTAAATGGTTGTTTCTCCCTGTTCCGTTTCTCCTTCTTCTGGACTGTGTGCTGTGCCAGGCCCTGCACCCTGCTCTCTCCCTGTCTGGCTGCGCCCCCAAATCCTTTCCTGTTTCTTCTCCGTCACCTTGGTTTTGCCAAACCCTGGATGCAGCTAGTGGACAGCCCTCCTGAGCCAGCCTCCTCCCCCTTGGTCAATGCAGCTCTCTGCGTTGCAGAGCTATGGATCATAATCTTTTATTTTTGCCTTCCAGAGGTTTATGTATGGGTGAATGTCAGGGACCCTCCCATCCTGAGTCAGAGGACAAGGGAAAGGAACTGATGCTTTTTTTGTGTGGTAAGGACCTAGACTTTGGGTCATGTGGGATTCAAGATGAAGGGGCAGGCACTGCTTTGATCTTAACCTTAAATACAAACCTAGCTGTACATTTGAATGTGTGGTTTAATACTGCTTTCTTGAATGGTTACTGGGAGAAGTTGGACTATGGGTTTGCCTTAAAGTCATGCTGTGATTTACTACCGGTATAAAAAAGTTAGTAAAATCTGTAAATCTTAAATTGTTTTAGGGACTAGGGAAGGTTGTACTTTGGGAATCACTGTTCTAAGAAATCTTAAATTTGTATTGCTAACGCTGCCCAAAGTGACATGTTAAATTTAATGAAAAAATCCAAGTCAGCATGTGGATGTTGGAGTACTTTGAAAGAATATTTAAACAGAATGAGGCTCTCAACTTTGTCTATAGTAGAGCTGTCATTCAGCCTTACCGTAATCTCATTAGGGTGAGGGCTCTTGAAAGTGCTAAGTGCAGACTTCCCTGATGGTGGTTGGCACATTTGGGCACGTATGTAATACAACAGTATAAAAAGCAATTTAATGCCTCGTGTGATTTATGATTCACGGGTTGATGGCTGCTAATCCATCGTGGTGATCTACAAATTAAAGTTTGGCTTGTTAGGTTTAGTGTGGGCAGGGCATTTAATTTTCTCGCATTAATTTAACAGGATTGGGGCCAAAGGCAGCAAAGAAATTGTGTTTTTGATCACTATAAAAGAGTTACAATTCATGATCTCAAACCTTAGGCTAGTAAAGAGATACTCCAGATCTAAATGGTTGAAAAAGGTGGGGGGAATGGGGGATGGAAGGACACAATTCATCTATGAGGGAAAAAAACCTGGAGTGTCATGGTCTGAATTATTCTACAGCATGTAAAATTCATTTTTCTGATGATTATGTTCTCTTTTAGATTTCTGAGTGAAGATGAATTTAGCAGAGATTTGTGATAATGCCAAAAAAGGAAGAGAATACGCACTCCTTGGGAATTATGACTCTTCTATGGTATATTACCAGGGTGTCATCCAACAAATCCAGAGACATTGCCAGTCCATCAGAGATCCAGCAGTTAAGGGCAAATGGCAACAGGTAGGGTGAAATAAGGTTGCCTATTCTATTCTATTTGAAAAATACATTATACTTCCTAAACCTTTTAAGATGTATAGGATTTATATTCACAACATATTTCACAGTATTTTGTTGATATTTGTGGGGAAATAATTTTTGTAGCATATTTAAAAAGAATTTTTCTAATTCAATTTTTTGTTGTTTTCACTTCGGATGTCTGGTTAATCAGTGGTCTGTTTGTATGTGATTGCATACTTTGGAAAAACTGGTTTGCTGAGGACCTCCTTCTGCTGTTTTATCTTTTGACCACCTAATGTCCAGTAAACTAAGACGTGAGTGGATGAGTTAGCATCACTAGAATGGCTGTCTGAGTAACAGTTAACTGTAATGCTGCAATGTGCAAATTTGGATCAGGTTTCTAAAACTCCAAGTAATACTCTTGTCACCGAAATCGGGAATAAAACCTCTTAACACCAATGTAGCATTAAGAAGCAGGCACACCTTTATTGCAGCTGGGCGGCACGGGGAGGTAGTCCCTCCAAAAAACCGTGCGCGCCTCCCTTGAGAAATCATTCTGTATTTATGTAGTAAAATGTTACATATTCCATGAATTCTTATACATATGCATAACTTTTCCGCGAAAAGGTGGTCTTTATTATAATGAGTTCCGAGAAATCATTTCCATAGTCTCCGCCTTTAACTCCTCCTGGTTGCGCATGCGTATTTTCTTCTGGTGGTCGTGGGCCGGGGTCTCTGCGATGAAGGCCGTATGTCTTCCTCGCTGTGCACTTTTCACCTCTCCTTCTTGCGCAGGCGTATTAACACCTTGGCTCTTGGTCAATCCTCAAGACCAGTTCTAGCTAGTTCTAAAGCAGGAAGTCCAGGCAACCTTATTGTATTCAACTACTGTCCATGACGGTCTCTTAGGTCCAGTAAGTCACCTAATGGGATTTCCACGGTAACCTGTTAAAATTTAACATCCTATGGCTAACTCTGCAGACTCTATAGCAAACACAGTACCCCTTTTTCCCAGTATACCTATCTTATTAAACTTATCATCTTATGATTAAAAAAAAATTCTTAAGTATTAGTAACATTTCCCCCCTTTGAAAGTTTTGAAAATCACTTCAAGACTTTCACTTCTATTTCTGAAAGTTATCTAGTAATACAACTTATTTCATGTTGTTGGTGGGAGCCTTTAGAACATATTTTCATAATCTTCATCTTGTGGATTTTGTGGTCTGGTTATTGCCTGAATAATCATCTGGTTGAAAGCAGTTCTGCTGTTTATTTGTCTCTTCAGACAATAATAGACCAGAAAAATAGTCATAAAGACTATTAGTAAAACTAATGCAGTGTTTATCAGCGATTTGACCCATGAACTCAAGTTCCATCCTAATCCACTAAAAATTTTGTCCAACCAACTTTCTTTCATGTCTTCTTGAAGTTCATGAGTGTCAGTTTTTATTTTTTCCAGTAAATCTAAATCATGTTCTACATCCTGAGTTACGTTAGGAATATGTATGCAGCAATGATCCACTCTGTCTTTCAGGAATCCACAGACCCCATGCTCTTTAAGTAAAATCATATCTAATGCCAACCTATTCTGCAAAGTCATTCTAGATGTTGCCTGTAGTTGAAGATTCATGTCTCTGAACCCTTTCCTGGTCACATTTGCCAACCTCTCAACTTGCCCTGTTAATCGATATATCCAATCTCTATTCCTGTAGGATGATAGAGGTGTTAACAAGGATTCTAAGAACCAGCTCACTCTTACTCCGGCTGAGGGTTCATTCCATTCATTATCACCTTCTGATCTTTTTACACGTTTTAGCTTCAGAGTTTCAAATTCGCCTTTGAAAGGAGATTTTTTCCAAATTGGGCATAATGTTGGCATACCTAATGTTATCTGTTTCACTTTTCCATCCATAGGTAAGTGAGTGGTCCAAGTTCCATCACTCATTGCCCAGACTAAATGTCCTGGACTTTGAATTGTCTCTTTTCCACAATTGAATTGTTTGCCCCTAGGTATAGTATATTTGTCAGTTAGTGGAAGGTCATTCTTAAGGCCTCGACACAGACATCCATATTTTAAGGCTGCTGCCAACGGGGGAACTTTCTGGATTGCCCAATCTATCGTGTTACAATTGTAAATTTTTTTGCAGTTCCACCAGGGTACAGAATTTTCCTTTTCCCGAACTGAGCTTCCCTTATTATCTACTGAGGGCCATGTTGTGAAGATTGTTCCGTCCCAGACAAAACACCAGGAGGTGTTTGCCATATATTGAAATTGGGATAGTATGGTCATGGACCAGACAGAATCCCAAATCATTTTTCTTGTTGTGTTTGTGTTTGGTCAATCTTTTCACATTTTGTTTTTGTTATCCATGTGGTGGTGTTTTCTGTTCCATTTTAGGGTAATAACACCATCCCCTATGTCCTGGACCTTCATATAATCCAGGTTGGGCCACGAATCGTCCCTTACATTCCCAACTGGTTGTAGATACTGGCATTCCTTCCCCAGTTTTAACATACTCCAATTCCCATGTTTCTTTAAGTTCCTGTTTACACCTCATTGTTCTATTATTGAATTCCAAGTTAGTCAAATTCAAAGTTAAGATTCCCCATGGAATTGGCTCACCCACTGCCCTTGGTATTGGTAAACAAGCTGTAATCTGTGACACATTTTGCAAATTGGCAAATTCCTTGATCAATCCTATCATTAAATTTTCTTCTGGATTTTTTCTTGGAAGATAAATTACCTGATCTGTTTCTGTCTGAGGGTCTGTGTTTCCATATCCTTTTGTCACACCATTTCCAATTTTTGTCTCTAACCTGGCTCCCACTAACAAAAATCCCTGAATCAATATCATTTCAAGCTGATACTGGAAATTAGACATGTTTCAGAATCAATTTCGATGTTTTGTCGTCCCTGTTAACAATTTTCCAAACTGGTGGGGCTTTCTTCACTCTGGTGTAATGTATCCACGCGTCTGCTTCCGCAATCTTTATAGCAGTAAATGTGGTTAGCAACACCTGGAAAGGTCCTTTCCAACGTTCCTTCAGAGGTTCAGAGTTCCATGTCTTTACGTATACGTAATCTCCTGGTTGGAAATCATGACAGGATTTTTCCAAAGACAATGGTCTGTTCCACACTATCACACTCCGAAGTACGGTTAGAGTTTTTCCTAGAGAAAGCAAATAATTACATACATCCTGTTTTCCTTTAAATGCATGTTTACGTTTGGTTCAGGAGATTCATAAGGTTTCCCATACAACAGTTCGTATGGGACTGATTAATGTTTCACCTTTTGGTTGAACCCGTATTCGTACAAGGCTAGCGGGAGGGCCTGAGGGCCATTTCAGATTGGTTTCCTGACATATTTTACTGATTTGTCTTTTGATTGTTTGATTCATTCTTTCTACTTTTCCACTAGATTGTGGTCTCCAGGGTGTATGTAAATCCCAAGTGTCCCAACACCTACTGACATTTTGCACTACCTCTGCAATAAAATGTGGACCCCTGTCTGAAGAAATTCCAATTGGTACCCCAAATCTTGGAATAACTTCCTGTAACAACCATTTGATTACCTCTTTAGCTTGATTAGTCCGACAGGGAAAGGCTTCTGGCCATCCTGAAAAAGTATCAACCCCTACCAGAATGTACCGAAACCCATTTTGTCTAGGTAATTCTGAAAAATCAATTTGCCAATAGTCTCCTGGTTCCATTCCCGATTTTAATATCCCCATCGGAAGTTTCTTTTTTATCAATGGATTGTTTTTCAGACAGATTTCGCATTTAGCGATCACCATTTTTGCCATTTCTAGCATTTTTACTGATACTAGGTGTCTCTTTAAGTAAGTTACTAAGGCTTCTGCTCCCCAATGAGATTCCTTGTGTTTCGTCTGTATTATTTCCCTCATTAAAAGTGGGGGAATCACTATCTGACCTGTCGTGGTTACCCACCATCCAGCTAAATTTTTCTTTGCCTTCAGTAAATTTGCTAACTTGTCATCCTCCTGTGAATACCTAGGTTTTTCTCTGGGTAGGGTAATAGTTTTAGTAGGAACTATTGCCATCAGAAAGGCATCTTTCTTTGCTACTCTTTTAGCCGTTCTGTCAGCCAATTTATTTCCTGTTATTTCTTTTGAATTTCCAGTTTGGTGGGCTTTACAGTGCATGATTGCAACCTTAGTTGGTTTCTGGACTGCTTGTATTAGTTTCAGAATTTCTTCTTTGTATTTTATGTTTGTTCCTTGGGAGGATAGTAATCCTCTTTCTTTCCACAGAATTCCATGAACGTGTACTACACCAAAAGCATACTTTGAATCAGTCCAGATATTTACTTTCTTTTCTTTGCTCAATTCCAATGCTCTTGTTAGAGCTATTAATTCTGCCTTTTGAGCAGAGCTTGTGCAAGGTAAGGAATCTGCTTCTACAACAGTGTTTTCAGTTGTCACCGCATATCCTGCGTATCGAATTCCACTCTCCACAAAGCTGCTGCCATCTGTATACAACTCCCAGTCAGGATCCTCCAATGGTGTATCCTGCAAATCTTCCCGACTGGAGTATACATACTCGATGGTGGTCAGACAGTCATGTTCCAGTTGTCCTTCTTCCTGTACAGAGCTCAAAAAGACTGCAGGATTGGTCAGGTTAGTAGTTTTTAGAATTACATCATCTTGTTCGGTTAAGATCACTTGATATTTCATCATTCTGCTAGGGGATAACCAATGACCCCCCTTTTGTTCCAAAACGGTAATTACCATATGTGGTACATATACCGTTATCATTCTCCCCAAAGTCAATTTTCGGGCTTCTTGTATGAGCAGTACCGTGGCTGCAACTGCTCGAAGGCAACTTGGCCATCCTTTACTTACAGTGTCCAGTTGTTTGGAGAAGTATCCTACTGGTCTCTTCCAGCTTCCCATTCTCTGAGTTAACACTCCTAGTGCAAGATGTTGTCTTTCATGCACAAACAGTTGGAAGTCCTTAGTCAAATCTGGGAGTCCTAGTGCTGGTGCAGTCATCAGGGCTCGTTTTAAATCCTGAAAGGCTTTCTGTTGTTCTGGGCCCCAGACAAACGGTGTGACTTTCTGGGCTTCATACAGCGGCTTTGCTATCAGTCCATAGTTCAGTATCCAGAGGCGGCACCACCCGGTCATTCCTAGAAAAGCTCTCAGTTCATGCACATTCTTAGGTTCAGGTATACCACAGATTGCCTCTTTACGCCCTGTTCCTAATTGTCTCTGTCCTTGGGTAATCTCGAATCCCAAATAGATTACAGTCTGTTTCGCTATTTGAGCTTTATTTCTAGATACTTTGTACCCACTTAGTCCCAGAAAATTTAAAAGGTCAATGGTTACCTTTACACAGGCAGGTCTTGTCTCTGTAGCAATGAGAATGTCATCCACATACTGTAAAAGTAAATGTCCAGGCTTTAATTCTGGATCACTTTGTTTCCATTGTTCAAGTTCTTTTGCCAGCTGATTACCGAAGATTGTTGGACTGTTTTTAAATCCTTGTGGTAACCTTGTCCATGTCAGCTGCATCTTTCGTCCTGTCTGCGGATTTTCCCATTCAAAAGCAAACAGCTTTCGACTCCCCTTCTCCAGGGGTATGCAAAAGAAAGCATCTTTCAAATCAAGCACTGTAAACCACCGGTAATTTTCTCTTAATGCGGTTAAGAGTGTGTATGGATTTGCCACCACAGGATGTATATCCTTAGTCAATTGGTTTATTGCCCTTAAATCCTGAACTAATCTATATTCACCTGAAGGTTTCCTTACTGGTAGAATTGGGGTGTTATATTCTGACTCACATTCTTCTAAAATTCCATATTTCAAGAATTTGTCTATTGTTCCTTTAATTCCCTGTCTTATCTCTGGTTTAATTGGATATTGTTTAATCCTTACCGGTTTCACTTGATCCTTTAATTCAATTCTTACAGGTTGTGCTAATTTAGATTTTCCAGGTATGTCTGTATTCCAGACTATTGGTATAACAGCATCATCTACTTCTTTGGGTATTTCTGATTCTTTTATTCTTTCTTGTATCATCAGTATTTCTCCTGTCTTTGACTCCGGAATTTTCAGAAAAACTTCACCTTTCTCAAAAGCAATTTGTGCATTTAATTTAGATAGCAAATCCCTTCCTAACAACGGTATCGGACAGTCTGGTATATACAAAAATTTGTGTGTGATTACCTTGTTACCAAATTTTAAGTCTAAGGGTTGTAAGAACGGCCTGTTTTCCTCTTTCCCTGTGGCACCAATTATTTTTGCAGATTTATTTCCCAGTTTTCCTTTACAGACATTTAGAACAGAATATGTTGCTCCAGTATCCACCAAGAATTTAACTCCTTCATTTCCCAGCCTAATCATAACCAGAGGTTCAGCTGGGTTCCCCTCCGGTCCTCCTCAGTCATCTAAAGTCATCATTCTTCTTGCCTCTTTTTGATCTGCCTCCTGTCTTTTATTGGGACACTCTCTTTTCCAGTGTCCCTCCTCCTTACAATACGCACATTGATTGATCCCTAGAGTATTTGTTCCTCGTTCTCCAAAATTTCTAAAGCCTCCTCTTCCCCTCGCCCAGCCTCTGCCTCTAGCAACATTTCCTGTCAATGCAGCTATAAGTCTGCTTTCCTTAATTCTCTCTCTCTTTTCTTTTCTCAGTTCCTCGTCCTTTTCTCGGTTGTTATATACCTTCCAGGCAGTTTCAAGCATTTTATTTAAATTCCTGGAATCCTCCCCCTCCAATTTTTGCAGTTTTCTTTTTATATCTGGGGCTGATTGCCCCATAAATATTAAAGCCAATTGTTGTTGTTCTGCTTCTGTTTCCAATTTCAAATCCGTATACTTTCTAGCTGATTCTTTTAGTCTCTCTAGGAACACTGAAGGTGATTCATTTTTGTCTTGTTTTACCTCATATAATTTAGACCAATTTAATGCTCTCGGCATTGCATGTTTCACTCCGTACAGCACCCATTTTTGGTACTGGGTTAATTTTCTTCTATGCTCTCTTATATTTGGGTCCCATTGAGGGTCCCCTGCAGGAAAATTTTGTTCCAGTGTTCCAGTAAGCATATCGTTTATGAGTGCAGCCTCTGCTTGTGCTTTTCCAGTTTTTAACACCATCTGCTTTTCCGTACTATCCAGTAAATTATCCAATATCACTTGTATATCATTCCAATCAGGATCCTGTGTCCTAACAATTGTTTCAACTACCCTTCCTACCCTCTCCGGATCCTCCCTATATGTTCCTGCTGCCTGTTTCCATGCCATCAAATCCATTACAGAAAATGGCACTTTTACATATACCGGCCCTTGTGGTCCCACTCCTTGTCTCAAAGGAGCTACTATCTGGGTTGGTTTCACTGTCCTATCTTTAGGATTTTTCATTACTAAGGGAGCCATTAATCTAGATTGTTGTCTAGTTCTCTGGGCAACTGGTGAATAAACTCCCGACAAACCTTCTCCAGGATCTTCCTCCTCTCTCTCTGTACTATCAGGTTCGACTACCCTTGGTATAAACCCATCTACTCTCCTCTCCGGGGGTGCTATTTCCAAATCTAATTCCACTTCATCTTCCCTAGGTGCAACACATCTAATACATCTCCTACCAATGTCACAAGCGGAACAACAACTCTTTTTCTTATTTTCTTCTGAGGCAAGCGTCATTACCAAATTGTCCCGGCTAATCAATTTACATTCATCTTGCCAATCAGTTCGTTGTCTCAGATAAAAGAACAAATCCACATATGGTACTTCATTCCACTTTCCTTCCCTTCGGCAAAACAGCATTAATTGTAGTATAGTATTATATTTCAGCGTTCCATTTCTTGGCCACCTTTCCTGATCTTCTAAAACATACAATGGCCACCAATTATTACAATACTCTATCATTTGATTTTTACGCAAATCCTCATGTATTTCCCCCCAATGTGACAACAAACATCCTAACGGTGAAGTTTTTGGTACCTTTTCCTCTCCTGTTAAACTCCCCACACTTTTGCTCTTAAACAGTTTTAACTTTGCAAGTCCTGATGCCATTTTACTGATCTTTTTATTTATTTAAAACACAAATCAAACGCTTCGTCCGTCTCCGACCAAGCCCCTCGCGGGACGTTGGAACTGCGGATCGGGACTCCGCACTCGCTTCGTGCTCAAGTGCACGTCTCAGACACACACCAATCACACACTTATACACCTGATAGAAACCAACAGATTTCAAATGTTTAAGCAATCAGATACCAAAGATCTAATTCAACAACAATTAAACAAAACATGTAACCCGAACCAGAACCAGATGTCCAACCCTGCAATAACTTTCGTTTATGACTGACGGGCAGACTACCAAATGTCTAATTCAGCGGCAGCTGAATAGACCCAGGACGGGCGCCCTATACCCCAACCCTGCGAAGCTTTCGCCGCGTCTTACGGGCAGGTTATCCAGAACCAGACTAGGATTTTGAAGGATGTGCCTTACCTCTCCAGGGGACGTTGCGAGGAGCTGTTGTGAGTCGAGGGTGATGCTTCCCCTCCGAGAATCCCTCGGCGCCGGCTGGAGTCGGATCAACACTCGATCTCCTTCAGTCTCGCTCGCAAGGTCCCATCTGGGTCGCCAAAACTGTCACCGAAATCGGGAATAAAACCTCTTAACACCAATGTAGCATTAAGAAGCAGGCACACCTTTATTGCAGCTGGGCGGCACGGGGAGGTAGTCCCTCCAAAAAACCGTGCGCGCCTCCCTTGAGAAATCATTCTGTATTTATGTAGTAAAATGTTACATATTCCATGAATTCTTATACATATGCATAACTTTTCCGCGAAAAGGTGGTCTTTATTATAATGAGTTCCGAGAAATCATTTCCATAGTCTCCGCCTTTAACTCCTCCTGGTTGCGCATGCGTATTTTCTTCTGGTGGTCGTGGGCCGGGGTCTCTGCGATGAAGGCCGTATGTCTTCCTCGCTGTGCATTTTTCACCTCTCCTTCTTGCGCAGGCGTATTAACACCTTGGCTCTTGGTCAATCCTCAAGACCAGTTCTAGCTAGTTCTAAAGCAGGAAGTCCAGGCAACCTTATTGTATTCAACTACTGTCCATGACGGTCTCTTAGGTCCAGTAAGTCACCTAATGGGATTTCCACGGTAACCTGTTAAAATTTAACATCCTATGGCTAACTCTGCAGACTCTATAGCAAACACAGTACCCCTTTTTCCCAGTATACCTATCTTATTAAACTTATCATCTTATGATTAAAAAAAAATTCTTAAGTATTAGTAACACTCTTAGCCTGGTTCTTGCACACATGCATCACCTTGCTAAGCAGAGAACTGTTGAAGCCAAGGATGTAACAACCCTCATTTAGCACTTTCAGTCTTTAAGAGTATTTAAGTCTTCCTTACATTTTGTGGTTCCATTTTTCATTGTACAAAATCATAAAAAAAAAAATTTTTAAAAAATCGGAGGATAAACACATAAAGGTGTACTCCAGAATAAAGAATTCATGTTGCATAAGTATTATTTTTTGAAAGAAGAACATAGCTCCTATAAAAGATACAATTTTGCAGTAAGTAGCTGAAGAGATGATTTCAAGAAGAGTTTTTCTAAACACCATATGTTTAAATGATGTCACTTAAAAACAGAAGCAAATTTTTCCTTTTTATTGCAGCAGGTGCTTTGGTTATAGTTTTGTGCTTGAAACATCTGACACTAATATCGAGTATTTTGTGTGCTGATAGCTACAACACTGTCAGCAATCATTTTGTGCTACAGTACTATTCATAGGTGTTTATCATGGAACTGTGGAAGTCTGTCTGCTTATTAAGAGCTTGTCTGCAAAGCACGTGCGTGTACAAGCAGCTGTGATAGTGCCTCGCTTTCCTGGAGATGTAATAAGCTGAATGTTGTATAAGAGACAGATAGTCACCTTCAAGTATTTGTATTCAAGCTCTTCCCCACCCCAGGGCATGCTGATAGAAGGTGTTCATGTCCCATATGTGACCTTAGTTCCTGCTGAACTTGTAGCTGACATGAAGGTAGAGCATGAGGCTTTCCTTGTTCTGCAACTCTATCACTGCATTGCTTCACTTCTAGTATTTAGTGTTTCCTCTGATTACATTGATTCTTCCATTAAACTTTTAACAGCTTGTATCTTGTGAAGGTTACTTCAAGTCTCATGTTGTTGTGTGTTATTTGAACTGCTTCAGAGAAGCCTGTGCACCATGTGTGCTGTACATTGGAGACAAGCCTCAAGTAAAAAAGGACCATTAACACAGTTTCCAGGATTATTCCTCGGGGAAGGCAGCTGGCTCCTTAGCAGAGGATCTGAAGTTGGCACCTTCTCAGAAATTATCCCTTTTAGGTAAAAACAGAATGGCCCTTGACAGTGTCCCATAAATGCTTTAGAGAACTGTCCCCAGAAAGATCAACAGCAGGTGGAGTAGCATCTGTCATGCTGTGCGCTCACGTTAATTTTGAAACTTCCCAACACAGCGGTGGCAGATGAGCTTTGTCAGAATATCACTTTGCCATTACTGGTGCCAGTCTTGGCTCAGGGACAAACACCAATAAGTAAGAAGCAAGATTAAAAAACAGAAATGCTTCATCCCCAGGCTGTTTGCCTTCTCATTCATTTATGGGACTACCTGTAGCACTGGGAACAAAATGATATATCCCTGAGGGCAAACGATGCAGCGCTGGAACGACTAGCTTTTCCATACCTGCACCTGAATGGTTTGACGAGACCTATAGGCGTAGACCTGCTTTCTTACCCACTGTTGATAAATAATTGTTGTGCTTTCTCACTCATTGAGACAGACTAAGAGGGAGTCTGATGATCTGGATGTTAGCACTGCTTTCCAGCTCCAACAGCAGGTACATCCAAACTGTCAGTCACATTCAGTAGCTATCTGACAGACAGCCTGTTCTGAAAAAAGTGAAACCAAAAGTTGGATCACAAGAAACACTCATTCATAATATTAAAATAATATTTAGATACTCTTTTTAGATCATTCTCAGGAAAGAGTTATGTCATACACGTTACATAGGTTTAGCAAAATTCAGGTCTAACCCACTTGGTACCAGTAATGTGCAGAAGCAAAAGATTCCCATACCCGTATACTTCTTGCAAGTGGCACAAGAAGCAAAGCAACCCTTAGGTCATAGTTAAGGGGATGAATGCAACTGATTTTTACCTGAAATTCTGTCTCTTCTGGAGTATGGAACTAGCCTGTTCTTTAGGTTCTTCAGTTTGTCCATCGTCTGAGGAATCTGAGGAGGATAATACCACTGGTACCTTTTGGAGGTGGAGTTTAGCAATTTCTAGCAGACACTGGGTAGGTAGAGCTTTTACTGTTGGGAGCGGTCCACAGTATGAACGTCCACGTAGATCACAGAATTACAGAATCAACCAGGTTGGAAGAGACCTCAGGGATCATCGAGTCCAACCGTTGCCCTGACACCACCCTGTCAACTAGACCATGGCACTAAGTGCCATGTCCAGTCTTTTCTTAAACACATCCAGAGATGGTGACTCCACCACCTCCCTGGGCAGCCCATTCCAATGTCTAATAACCCTTTCTGTAAAGAAATTCTTCCTAATGTCCAACCTGAACGTCCCCTGGTGAAGCTTGAGGCTGTGCCCTCTTGTCCTATCGCTAGTTGCCCGGGAGGAGAGGCCAACTCCCACTTCACTACAACCTCCCTTCAGGTAGTTGTAGACTGCAATAAGGTCACCTCGGAGCCTCCTCTTCTCCAGGCTAAACAACCCCAGCTCCCTCAGCCATTCCTCGTAGGTCAGACCCTCCAGACCCTTCACCAGCTTGGTCGCCCTCCTCTGGACTCGCTCCAACACCTCAACATCTTTCTTGAAGTGCGGGGCCCAGAACTGAATACAGTACTCAAGGTGCGGCCTCACCAGTGCCGAGTAGAGAGACCCGGCACTTGTTCTTGTTGAACCTCATGCTGTTGGTCTCAGCCCATCTATCTAACCTGTCCAGATCCCTCTGTAGGGCCTTTCTACTCTCCAGCAGATCGACACTCCCACCCAGCTTGGTGTCATCTGCAAATTTGCTGAGGGTGCACTCAATCCCTACGTCTAGATCATCTATAAAGATATTGAACAGCACCGGCCCCAGAACTGAGCCCTGGGGAACACCGCTAGTGACCGGCCTAGTGAGATAAGTGCTCAAAGGAGAAGACTGTTACTTAAATCATTAAGACGTACTGAGACATACTGTCTGGATGCACGTTTACAATCTTGAACCTCCTGAAGGATTCCTGGGACACCAGCACTGAGGGGATCTGGCAGTATGAAGCATGCCCTTCCTTTCTGTACATTTGTGTGCAGTGCATGAACAGGGTGTTTGTCCTACTGGTACTTCTGGGGCAGTGAACTCGGTTTTAGGTGTGTGCATACATGTTCCTTCATAAAATAGGAATGTTCATACAGGTAACATTTCAGAGAATAGTTACAGCCATGGCTCTGCAGCTGGCCAACTCATACCTGTTACATGAACCATTGTCCTCCCTATCTGGTCACTTCTCTACAGTGAGTGCTCCATCCTGAATGGATGCTAGGTGGATCTGGTTTGTTGCCTTGTGTATTACACGGGATTTTTCCAGCAGGTTGTTGAGTGATGTAGAGCCAGAAGTAGTTGGGATTTTGGGTCAGACTCTCAAACGCTCTTGATCTACCTCTCTTTGCTTTGGTGTCATTGTTTTCAAATTTCTACTGGTTAGTCTGGACAGAATGATATTCTGTGCAAGTATCTGTTGGCTTCTATTTCATGTGGCACAGTCAGACAGGTTCAGCTTTGCAACTGGGCACAAGGGTTCCTTGTGCTTGGTGCTGAGAGGGTAGTTAGGAGGAGGAGGAATGTGAACGTGTATCATCTGCTCCCCTGGGAACAACTGGCTGTCTCAGTTCCGCTTGATGCAGTACTGCTTCTAGGACTTCAAAATCACCGCTGACTGGGGGAGAGGGATTGTGTCACTAGTCTGGCACAACTTGCTGGACTTCGAAAGGGCAAAAGATGCATCCTGCAGGGTCCACCAAAGCAGTGGTGTGATAACATAAGAATTCCTCTGACCCTTTGGAAAATTCATTGTCATTGATTGTCTGATAAATGGCTTGGCTTGGGGATATCAAGGGTGACCTGTTCGTGAGACCCTTACTTGTTTTGCCTCCAGGGAGTTCCCAGCTTGCTCTTGGGTGGCTGAGTATAGCTCCATTCATATCCTCACTCCTAGGCCTCCAAGCTCATTTGAAAAAGAAGACGTTACTTCTCTGTTGTGCTCTGAGGTTTGGCTGATATGTAGGCATATTCACCCATGTAAACATAGGCTGGGACCGGAAAGATCCAGAATCAGAAGCAACCCATCTCTTTTTCTACTTAACAACAATAAAAGGTAGCTTTACTCTCATGACCGCTACTGTGAACTTTACTTGTGTTGACATTCCCCCTGTTTATTCTGAGAGTTTCTTGGCTGTTGCAGTCTTTTTACTAGACAGCTGGCTTGTAGGAAAGAGCTGCTTCAGTGACAGTTCAGCAGCTGCAGAATGACAGCAGAGCGTGCCCCCGGCAAATAGTACTGGCTTACGACAAGGTCAGCGGCTGTCGAGAAAAACCTGCTGCGTGTTATAACCCTGCACTCTGTGTTGCACAATGTCTGAGAGCACAGGAGCCCCAGCCAGAGCTGAGGCAGGAGTTCAACGATTCTCAAAGCGCTTGGAGCAGCGAGCAAAGTGCCCTTACTGACCATGGTCACTGGAGCAGGCGACTACGTGCGCTGTATTCTTGTTTAAAGAGTAAAGGCTGATTTTTACTTTTTTTTTACATTTTGAACACATTTTAGTCAGTCTGTGCTTATGTTGTTTTTGCTTCATGCCTGTTTTATTAACACTTCTTAGGTTACTTCATGAGTAATTAAGGAATATTCTGCAGGTAACTCATGAACTGTGATTACAGGAGCTATACTTTGACTCCATAGGATCAGGCTGGGTTACAGGGCATCTGTTTTGGGTATGGTTTAGGGAATTGTTACTTTCACTTTTTTGAAATGGAGCTTGTTCAATTACTAACACTAATTTCAGGCAGTAATTTCAGGTTTGGAAAACACTTTTATAGAAACTTGATTATTTTTTCCCAGCATATTATAATTAAAAAAAAAAAAAACAAATCACACATTATTTGTATTTACCAAGGTACAAATACCCATGCTATTGCTATGGGAAGTTGTGTAAAGATACAAGCTCTAGCATAGCAAATAAAAGCTGGTGATGCCAAAGGTATAACAGTTGCCAGATTGTGAAATACAGAGGAACTCCCTGAAATGGTTTTTGGAACTACCACTAAGAAAGACTGAACTCAACTCTTGGTCAGTGTGTTTTATACCCATATGTTATGTTGTGTTTTCTGCCTGGTTACTGTAAATCCTTAGGGCTGGAATGTCAAAACAAAGCTGTGGGGCCACCCCCTGGGCTGAAGGCTTTTTATTGGGCTTTTCAACATCACCCAATGCCCACAATGCTTCTTTTTGGAGGAGGTGATGTGGCTGGTAAGGACGGCCTGTGTACCAGAGCGTGGCTCTGGGGAGCAGGCAGTTTCACATGGTAGCTGAACCCAGTTAACATCCTGCTGTGCCCAGAGACGCCAAGCTCTTCCCCACCTAGTCTTCCCTCCAGCTGCACCAGCTTCTGTCCCTCCTCTGAACCCTGCCGTTCTTTGTCCTGGGATTCACCTGATCACAGTGTGGTGAGCCAGTGCAGCTTGCTAACCCAGCCAAAGTGTCCTTTATTTTCTTTCAACCCTCCCTAGGCTAATTTTCTGCCATTTTACCAAGCTGGGTTAGTGTACTGAGATGTCAGACCTGAATCCAGAAGAGCAGCAGCAGAGTGTGGTTGGGGAGGAAAAATGAGGAGAAGTGAGATCTTCCTGTTTGGCAGTGATGACCTGCTAACTCGGCCCACCCTATCTCCTGAAACTGCTTAAACATGAATAACCTAAAAGCTTTCTTCAGGCTCTCTACAGCCTGAGCTGGAGCACCCTGAGGACTCTGACACCCAAGGGAAGGGTGTGACGGAGGGCAAATAGACCGGGTGAATCCAGACCAGTGATTTTCCTGTTTGCAGCCTTCTGAGGTTGCTTCAGAGTAGCACTGATCACTCAAAGATGCTGCTCAGTCACCTCTGTAATTACGGCGCAGCCCTTCTTGGCTCGTGTCTAGGTTGTTTCTCAACTGCAAGAAACTCTTTCTGCACCTGTTTCATCTGACTTGGTTTCTTTAAGGCCTCTAGGAATTAATCAGCTTGTTTTCCTTTGTGGTCCTGTTTGAGTACATTGAGGTGTTTTTTGTTGGTTGGTTTGCCAGGTACTGACTAAGTGGTAAGGGTGTGTGTTTCAGAGTTTGGTCTGCTCAGGTCTGGACAAGAGACAGCCAGCAGTTGTTAGTCTGTTTTCAGCTTCCACAGCATTAAAGGCTCACTTTCTCTCAATTTTCAGATACCATCCTTCGTGCTGGTCCAGAGAGCTGAATGACAGCACTCCAGCCCTCAGTGCAAGCAAGTTGGTGCCCACCAACTTTTCTACATGTGTTGGAAGGCTGATAGGAACAATCCTGTCTGTATTCCTGGAGCACTGGACTAGGAAGTGGCTGTCTCTCGTGGAGCAGTGCCCTGAAGGATTTATGCTGTATCATTCCTTTGTACCTCACAGCAGCTGTTTGGCTGGATTTATTTTTAGACAGGAGGGATGCGTGTTCACAGAATCACAGAATGTCAGGGATTGGAAGGGACCTCGAAAGATCATCTAGTCCAATCCCCCTGCCGGGGCAGGATTGCCTAGACCATATCACACAGGAACGCGTCCAGGCGGGTTTTGAATGTCTCCAGAGAAGGAGACTCCACAACCTCTCTGGGCAGCCTGTTCCAGTGTTCAGTCACCCTTACAGTAAAGAAGTTTTTCCTCAAATTTAAGTGGAACCTCCTGTGTTCCAGCTTGCACCCATTGCCCCTTGTCCTGTCAAGGGATGTCACTGAGAAGAGCCTGGCTCCATCCTCTTGACACTGCCCTTTACATATTTATAAACATTAATGAGGTCACCCCTCAGTCTCCTCTTCTCTAAGCTAAAGAGACCCAGCTCCCTCAGCCTCTCCTCATAAGGGAGATGTTCCACTCCCTTAATCATCTTCGTGGCTCTGCGCAGTTAGACAGTTAGACAGTGTTAGACAGTTTGAAGGAACCAAGTTAGTAATCAATCACATTTGTAACTCAGCTGGAAGTTCTTGCACTGTGGGATGTGTCTGCTGATTGTGTGATGAGAAAGCAAAGAGAGCAAAGCAGGGCAGGAGCAATCCTGCCTGAGCTGGATGTCCTGTGTCTTTGGAATGATAGAGCTACCCCATCTGGAATGAGCAAGAAGGCTGCTTTGGCCTGTGAAATGATCAAGTTCTTCCTGTACCCAAGGCTCCTTTTGTACAGATGCACATAGAGCTTCTGGTGAAGTAAATGCGGTGTTGCAAAAACTGTGCAGGGCCTTGGGGATTTACCCTTTACTTTGCCTCCATCCTTACTGGTGTCTTGCTGATGACAGTCACATATATTCTTATTCTTAAACAGGGTTCTAAACCAGAGAAGAATTTCTTTGTGCTGCTGAAATCTCCTAATTTGTCCTTGTAGTGGGAAAATTCCTGGAAAATGTTACGGAGCAGAATGATACATTGCTGTGGGATGTACCTGGTGGTATTTTAGGAGAACTGTAGCTTCCAGAAAGAGGTGATTTGTGTTTGTTACTGAGTGCTGTCGATATAATCATTCATTCTTTTATACGCCTTACCCACCAAACAGTTATGTCAGATAGCACTTTCTGTCTTGAAGTTGCCCCACAGAAGGTGAGGGGCTACTGCTGCTGTTTTGAATATGTAGAGTGGGGCAGGTGAGGACAGACACCATTCTGAGAGGGGGAATGAGAGTGTGAGAGAGAAATGGGACGAGCAGGTGAAAATCAGGCTGGAAGAGTCATGCTTCTAAAAGTGTGCTGACAAGACACAGCACCCTGCATGTGCCCAGCATGGTTCCTTTCCAAGCACACAGGGAGATGGGAAGATCTCAGGCTAGTGGCCACATCTGTTCACCAGTAAGCACCAATAAGAAGAACAGTCATAAGATGTGATGCTGTTTAGTACTAGTTCTCTGATCTGCTGCTGTTACACTTATAACCTCAGCAGACAGGCTGGATTTGCAGACCTCCGTTCTCCTGATCCTCTCGATTACTCAGAATCTGCACAGCAAGGACAGTCTGGATTTCAGGAAACATCGCTGACATCTGTTGATACCGTCCTCAGTTGCCTTCCTCTGTTTGCCACAAAGTGAAGCCTGAGTGCAGCATTCCATTCCCAGGCAATATTTTTCCCAGCTCTTTTTCACGTGGACGCGTGACATGAGCACAGCTGGGTGCCTGGTGTCTTTCCTTAGCTTTCTTATAAGCTGACTTCAGATCCTGGCTTTTGGTTCAGCCTTGCAGTGTATCCTAGTTGTAGCCTTGATCAGTAGTGTGCCTGGTAGCAGCCTGCGAATATCCTCAGCATAGCGTTTCTTCATGAAAGCTTTTAGAGCCTGTGTGCCTTTCCAGGGGATGGAAAGGTTCAGGATGTCTCTGTAGCTCCAGCTGCAAGCCTGTAACAGGCAAGATTCACATTGGCCTAAGATAATCCTAGCTGCAGAGTGCCAATGCTGATTTCCAGGCATGCGCAGCAATGCACGAATTAGTTCTAGCTGTGCTCCAACACTTCAGTGAAGAGGTGACATCTGGGCGTTATGACCCTCGAGCAGGTGAAAACCAAAGTAAGCATGGAGGTTGATCCCAGAGGATGGAAAGCATCGTTGAGTGATAGGTGAAAGACTGGTAAGATGCAGTACAAGTGCACTCAGGTGAATCCTAGCACATCTTAAGCTAATGCACTGAAAGCTTATGCTTCTGAGCAAGAATGTACAAAGCATTTTTTGGCTGCTGGTGTGTACTCGGAACGGGTGACCTTAGCATACAAAACTTGAGCTTGTAACAAGCCATATCACTTAAAACTCAGCAAATTTCTGCACAGATTTTATTTTTTCTAGGCTTCATGAAAGAAAATGGAAATGAACAAATATCAAGTAAATAATCTTGAAATTATTGCAGTAGTTCTAATTCCTGACTAGTGGCAGTAGAAACTTCAAGTATAAAATTCAGCTGCATAATTCTACAACCTGATTTCTTTCTGAGACACAATTTCCTCTAATTTTTATTTCACTTACTTTACTTATCATTTGAACTTAGCTATGGGTGTTAAATTTTCCATTTTCTGTTCTACTCTTTGCAATCCACCAAAGAATTGGCTTGTGATTTGACTGGTGATTTTGTGCCCCTCACAAAGTTAATTTTGTAGTATCATATTTTAATGATTTAGCCAGTTCTATAACTAAGACCCTGGAGACTGTAATCAGAGAAGTTCTTTTATGCCAGAATAGTAGCAAATATGTTAAAGATCTGCCAACAGCACCCTTACTAGTATAAAAGTGTGTGTATGTGTGCATACATGTCAACATGCACGCATCAATCTAAGCATCAGCACATGTTATGGAAGAGTGATCCCTGCGTTAGCAATCATGTCTGATCATGACATTGACAAGCAAGAAGATGATCTCAACAGAGATTCAATTGTTTATGCTGTTTTTAAAGGTCTGTTGTCAGCCTGAGAGGTCTGGGGTTTGTGAATGGAAAGGCTTGGAAGTCCCTGCTTTTGAGGGTAGCATGTGTTTTGAGGTACTTCCCATGGGTTTTTTTTAAAAAAGTTTGAATTGTAACAATTTTTAAATAATGTATGTATTTCCCAAGGTCCGACAAGAATTAGTTGAAGAATATGAACAAGTTAAGAGCATTGTCAACACTTTAGACAGTTTTAAAATGGACAGACCTGCAGATATCCCTGTATCCTGTCAAGATGAGCCTTTTAGAGATCCCGCTGTTTGGCCCCCTCCTGTTCCAGCTGAACACAGGTAATGAGAGGCTCAAGCAGAGTGGGTGGAATAAAGTTGGGTCACCATAATTTTATGTTCTTTTTTGAATGCCTTTGTACTGTGAAAATCCCATTTCACTTACCCCTTAGTCATTTGTAATAAAGAATAAATATAATTCACTGTGGAAGAAAGTAACTAAACTACAGTCAGATTTATTGCTGAAGTTCTAAAGAAAGTCACTGCTTTATTCTGGTAGGAGTGACTAGCTAACTGCCTGGAACTAGAGTCTGCTGGAGAGGTAAGTGGGCTTTTGGTGACAGTTGCCTTCCTCATGTGCAGGGAGAAAACTTTTTCACTGAAGTTTATTTAAGCAGTTGAATTCATTGATGGCTGAGGAGTCAGTAAGGAGCTGGAATGGAAGGATCTTGAAGGACACGGTGGTTAGAAATCACTCCCTAGCTACAGATAATATGACCCGTGTTTAATCCATTGGTTACTTTTATTGCTAAACATGTTCTGTTATGCATGGTGTTTCTCTTCGGTAACTTTAGTTAGCTAACAGTTTTCTCAAAATAGATGCTTGTGCATTTTCAGAAATCCCTATTTTCACCCTAATAGAGCTTGATACAGGTTGTTGGAAACAACAAATCCAGTTTAAAAACAAGAATAACATTTATCATGCCAACATTTTTCTAACATTATAATAGCAAAGAATTTTAATGTGTGTATACTCACATAAGCAAAGGAACAAAGTAAAATGAGAGAACTTGGTTAAGAGAAAGAAATGCCAAGTTTATTTGTAAAAGTATGTGCTTTATGATTACTAACCAAACGGATCTTCGCTTTTCAAAAAACCCTAAGAATGTACGTGTAAAATAATATTAATGCTGGGTACTTTTGTGTGTGGTAGAAATGATTATCAGAATTTTTGTGGTAATGTTATGTGAAATGCAAGATGTATTTATTCTCGTCTTTTGTAGAGGTAAAGCCCCAGTAGTTCATCCACTTTTTTAAGCTGAATTTTAAATCTTGTGCAAATAAGTAAGGAAAATTAGCCACTTTTCTGTGCTGTTAAGTTTGATGAAAATGTCTGCAAAGCAAAAGGTAGCAGTTGTATCCAGCAGTGCATTTAAGTATGTACTCTTTTTAAGCCATATTCTAGGAAGCTGGTTTTGGAGTTAGCAAATTTTGAGTTATTCGAAACAAGAATCAGCAGAAGATTTAATAGGGGACACTAATTAAAGTTGGGTGACATTCCTGGCCGTTTATTTTAGTTCTATATTTCAAGACCAATCCCTAGAGCAAAATGACTGTGACACCTCATCTTAAAACCAAATTCTGCATCCTCGTGCCACTGCTGAGCTCTCTTTGACATCGTGGGTGATGCACATAAGTATAGGTGGTTGCAGGTCAGCTCTGTTTGCTTTTGCTTTCTAGGCAATTTTTATGTTTTGACATTTTCACACAGGGGACTGAAGTCAGAGGTAGGAGGATTGTTTTAAAATTCTCGCTCCTTTGTCTTGGGGCCTGTCAAAGCTACTAGCTAGCTTTTTCCGCGCCCCCCTCTCCAACCAGGAATGTCATCTGGTTGTGTAGAACTTGTGCATATGAATGTTGCCTAACATAATCTCCTGGTCTGGAGTCAGAGGAAACGACAATTTGAAGACTTTTAGTGAATTATTTCCTCTTTTGTTACATGCATGTTGGTTTGTTGTAAGATTGGTTATAGTACTGATCTAATAGTATTGTTAGTTTTCTTTTTTCCACTGTTGAAACTTTTTTTTCCTTTTATATTTTTTTCTTACTTTGGGTGTCAGATAGAACCAGAAATAAGTTGCTGGATTTGCAGATATAGGGAGGTAAGACTTAGGGGCTTGTCAGCTTTAGTAATAATGCACTAAGGGAATTAATGAACTGTTAGAATCCTTCCTTCTTAATGTTGCTCTTTTTTTAGCATGTTTTTGTTGTGGTTCCTTGTTGTTAGGGCTCCACCTCAGATAAAACGTCCCAACCGAGAAGTAAAACCTTTGAGGAAAGAATCACCAGGACTGCAGCCCCGCGGGCCTGCGGGCAGAGCGCACATGGTATCTAAGGGTGAGAAGTCTGCCGGCAGCCGTGAAAGGGAATCTAGAGCTAGAGGAAGAGATGACAAGGTAAGAAGTGGGAAGAATGTGGAGGGGAGGGGTTATGATACAGCAGGTGGCAAAGGGAAGCATTCTTAGTTTTAGTTATTTAATGCAGATAATAATAAAAAGCCACAATAATGCCATGCAAGAAAACTTGGTGCTTTCCTCTTGCCTCATGGACAAAGCATGTATCATGGGGATATTTAGTAATAATGACACCAAATTAAGGAAAGTTCTGTCATGTTTCTTCTGTTTTGATTTGAGATTTTTTGATAAGGAGGAAGCATGGTGGCCTGTTGCTGGAGTTTTCTTATCACC
This sequence comes from Nyctibius grandis, assembly GCF_013368605.1. Taxonomy (NCBI): domain Eukaryota; kingdom Metazoa; phylum Chordata; class Aves; order Nyctibiiformes; family Nyctibiidae; genus Nyctibius; species Nyctibius grandis. Next base: position 102,749,469 of record NC_090659.1, read on the forward strand.
TCAGTTAGTGTCAATCAGGTGTAAAGTCCCTTCTCCTTTTCCCCCATCCTTTTTTTTTTGAAAAAAAAGAAAAACAATTCAGGTCTTTTGTAAAGATTTCCGTGTAAAAACTGCAAAAGTGAGACCAGTGCCCTTCTCTAGACTTCAAGCATTATGAATGGAGTTCCACAGTACCATTGCCTCTGCCATACCTTAGTAAAATTTAGGTGTGCCTGGAAGTCCAGGACAGCTCTGTAAATGCATTGATGTGAGGTAAATCTGTGCCAAATTATTTGAAGTTATATGTTTGAAAATTATGTGAGGGAGACATAGTAAAAGCAAAGTCTTAGCAGCTTTCATTTTCTTTAGTTTACAAAGAGGATTTTGTATTTATTATTGTGTTTAGGAAGATGCTTCTTGGAAAGGCTTTTTTTTAAAAAAAATTAAAACAATGAAATAAATTAGAATAAGTTGGAGATTCTTTCCTCTGAAAGAAGAAAAAGAAGTAGTGCTGAAGCGAAAGAAAAGGAGAATCAGTGATTCACTATCAAGCAGTGATTCACTATCAAGCAGTGATTCACTATCAAGTAGTGATGTCAAAGGCAAGACTGTTTTGTGGCTGAAAAAATGTCTGTGTGCAAACTGCTGTTTCTGAGACACTTGCATTTTTAAATTTAACTGTGGAGTCAGTGCCAGGAACCCAAAGAATCTGTGGTATAAATGATACAACCCAAGAGTGTACTGAAGCAGCTTTACTTTCCTGACAGACAGAGATACGAGAAGCCCCTTCCTATGGGGGCAAACAGTATTGTACAGATCTTGATCAATGAATAAGAAAATATTTAGGCCAGTTTTCTTCTGAATGAATTTGGTTAGTCCTTTTGTAGCTTTTCTAGTACAGGTTGCTTCTTCGCAGCGTGGAAAGAACTCAAAGATACTCTTTTTCCATCATGAATTGCTTTTCTGATACACAGGAAAAGTATTAAGTAATCCCAGCCCGTATTACCATCAGTAGGTAGGGCCAGGCACATCTTCAGCAGTGCCACTGAATGCCTGCACAGATCAAATATAATCATTTTAGAAATCTCTCTACCCTGGATCAGTAAGACTTAAAATAACAAGTGTGCATCCTGCAAGCTATAAAAAGCCTGTGAAGATCTGTGAAATTATTTACAATTCTGCCAGCAATACGAGGAATTGCAGTCGTGGTGTGTAACGGGTTCACCAGATGTGCTTGTGTAAGGCAGCTTTCAAAGTCTTAGCTCTCATGAGGCTGAACTCTGCTCTCGAAGCTTTCTGGCGATGAGCGTTATAGGGCTTTACTGTAAGGAGCCCACAACAACATGACTTGTACAATACTTGTCTCTGGGAATAATGCGATTAGCAACACTACCACTGCCAGATGGAGGAAGTCACGAAGGTGTTCCATTTAATATGGTACATCTTAAACGCTACTCTTATCTGAATGCATTGGTCACTAGGTGGCAGAAGGAAAATATGTCTACCCTTCAAAAAATACCAACACGTGAGCTCTTGTTTTTGCCTTTGTCTAGTTACTTGGTGGTTATTTTACTTTCTTTGTCTGGAGTATATATGCAAAAATCAGGTTACAAATTCTCACATGTTGTATGACGATTTTTGTATGGGATCCATGATTCTCTTTTGAAGAAAATTTTGAATGAAAGAGGAAGTAGCCAGCCATGGGAAGTGAGGGAAGTTAATGCAACTTTCCATATTTTACACACAGGCATGAAAATAGGTTTAACTTCCCCTTCAGTTTTATCCTTTCTTAGTTTGCAAGTGTTCATGTTCTTCAGTTTCTGAACTAAAGCTACAAGGAACTTGCCTCTAGCCTAGTATGTTGAATCAAAGAGGTTTGGTAACTCTTCGTGTTTAGTTAAAAATAATAGAGCAACACTGAAGCTTCAGACAAGGTAACCAGATACCTCTTTTCTCATAATAAATGTTTCAGCTCTGTAGTTCTTGGGTTTGGGTGGTTGGCTAGGACTACTTAGAACATCTAATGAACTTGGATGCCATGTCCCTTTCCTAAGATGTTGGTTGCAGTGTAATAAGTTGTACACTCTCCTGGCTATAATATCACAATGCAATATGCATATTTATTTGTGATATTTTTCAAGACAAATATAGCTATAGTAGGTATGTTTTAGAAATGTTTTGTCTCACTTTACATGTGATGCCTTCTTTCACCATTTCTGCTCCCCAGACCATATAATCTTTTAATTCTGACTGTAACCATCTTGGGATAAGGAGTTTTAACCCAACTAGGCCCACAAAATGACCTTTTGTAGTGCTATATAAAGTAATTTTGAACTGCAACCCACCAGATGGTGTTTATCCACTAAACTCTTATATGTACATGTTCCTTTTTCTAAAATACTGCTTTCAAGTGCTTCTTCCTTCTTAGTTCCACTGGAAATTATTAGGCTTGTTCTCAAGGTACCTTCTGCTGGATCATTGCCCAGAATTTTAGCTTCTGTTCAGTAATTAAAGAGGCAGCATGAATGCTACCTGTATATCTTTTAGAAATTGCATAAAACCGTATCTAAGCACTAGAACACTTCTTTAGGAGTGCTCTTTAGATTATTTTAGATTGCCAGTGGACAAGGATGGTAGATATTGCAAACGATATGAAACAGCCAAGGGCTGTGCTACCATATCGGTGAAGTGAATATTAAAATTGATGAAGATATGACTTACAAAAATTTGATTTTCTTTGCTTGATTATTCTGATGTGCGTCATCAGAAGCTAAGGCAAGGTAGATTACAGGAATATGGATGTGAGATGAGGTAGTTGTATTTAGGTGGAGGCACAGACCTCCATGCGCTGGGACTGGAAGGCTGCATAATCTCCATCCCAGAACACTGAAAAAAACAGGAGGTGAAATTGCAGGGTCGGGTGCAGAGATTTCCAGTAAAATTTATTGGGTCTGCTGTTGTCTCATGTGAATGGTGAGTTGTGTTGACGTACCTGTATTTACAAGGGGAAAGGAAAAGTCATCCAGGCAAATGGAGTTGTTAATTTTACCTAGATAGCATGCAAAGTTTTACAACAAATCTAGAATGGATGAAAAGTGAGAGACTGGGACTAACTGGAAAGTCGAATAAAGTGAAATATGATTTCTTATGCAAAGGTGTTGCCTTTGCCAGCAGCACTTTCTTTAGAGTCCTAGTTAAACTCTTAGAGAAAGAAATTCACCTACCTGGATGCCACATGGGAAGTAATGAGTTAATCTAGCAAGTGTGTGGTGTAGAAGGATTGTAAGGTGGGGACGATTTATGCAGCAAGGGGACAGTAAACAAGTGTTACTGAAAGAAGAAGTATCAGTCAATTGGCAAATCATTTATGGATTTCCTCACGAGTAGAGATTGACTTCTCTTTTATATTTAAATTAATGACCCTGGCACAAAAAAGAGGCATGTGCTAATTAAATTTGCTGATGACACTGAGTTGGGAAGCACCATCACCAAAAGAGGCGAATGAGGCTGTTGCACGGAGTCACCCAATTCCTCCTGTACTGGAGTCATAGAAATGGGGTAGTGTTCAGCGGTGCAGAGCAGCAGGCTGTGTACCTGGAGACCACAACAAGAATTTTTGCTAGAAGCTGGGACCTCAGCAGCAGAGGAGAAGAAAGATCTGGACATATCAGCAGAAAGTTGAACTTCGATCAAGTTGAACTTTCGTTTGGCACATCACCTTTTCCCGGTGGTGATAGGAAGGGCCGAAGTGAGACGCAGCCAGGTGCCACCTTTAGCTTTGGCAGCAAGGGATGGTGAGTGCATCTGGCAGTTGTTTGGTGTTTGTATGTAGTGGGAAGAGCCTGCAGGAAAGCAAGATATCTTCAGGATCCAGCTCTGGTCATTGCAGCCACCAGGGTTATCCTATGTGGTTGATCTGTCTGAGGTTGCGTGTAAGGTGGCAGTATGATACAGCCATGGAAATAAAGTGAAATCCGAGGCCCAGTTTGTTGAGGTGTTACCAGCAGAGAGAAGAGATACCCATACCATTACAGGAGGCCCTGGTGAGACAGCAGCTGGAGTATTTTGCGCGCGTTTTAACAACCACGCTTAAGGAAGATGTGTTAATATTAGAAGAAGGGAGAAAAAGAAAAAGGGTGGCCAAAGTGAACAGGTAATTGTGTTCAGTTTGTGTTGCAAGAGGAGACTGACTTGGTTTGGTAAATGAAGGCAGAGCACACGTGTGCTGCAAGTACGTCAGGGTGGTGGACACATCAATGAGAGCTGCTGAAACTAACGCACAAACTTAATAGAAGAGTAGAAATACGTTCATTTTGGAAATAAGGCTTTTGTTCTGGTGGGTTAGTGCAGGTCTGACAGCTCTTCCTGATGGAAAGCCCAGCAAATTTCAAAACTCAATTTTTAAGTCAGAACTTGGTTGGCTGAGGAGAAGGTGATGTGATGGGATTGCCAAGGGGACTTGGTGGGAGCACTCTCTTGCAGTCCTGTGTGTTGGCATACGTTCTTAGAGAGAAGCCATTGCAGCAGCTTTATTTAAAGCTGTTTTGGGAAAGTAATTCCACAAGAAGAGATGAGGATATGACTGGAAAAATTATGCACTCCTGCTGCCTGGATTCAGGTGACAATTTAAAAATTATTCTCGTCTCCATTCACCTGCTGACTGAGGATTGCATGTTGGACCAATTTGGGACCAACGTTAATAATCTTAATACATGTGAAAACTGTGAATAGTTAAAATCTTCGTTTAATTACGGAACTGAAAAAAAAATAGACACATTTCGCGTCACTAAAATGACAGCCAAGGTGATGCTGAAAGCACGGCTCCCAGCTGGCCGCCCTCCTCCCTCTGTGGGCGAGCCGTGCCGCAGGGAGCAGGACAAACAGCTGTCCCGGGAGAAGCGAGTGTCGCAGGACGAGGTAGCGGGGGGAGGGGTTCGGGGCTCGGGGCTCGGCCCCGGGGGCGGGCGGGCAGGGGCGGCGGGGCGCGGGGCGGCGCCACCACCCCGCGGCGGAGGGGCCGGGGGCGGGGCCGGGGCCGCCCGGCGTGCTGGCGCCCCCTGGCGGCGCCGGAGCTGCCAGCGCCCTCCTCACCGCGGGGACTTTCTTTTTCCCCCCTTTTATTTCTGTTTTTTTTCCGCTTCTCTCAGCCGCGTCACGCCCGGGCCCGGTGTGTCCCGCACTGCCCGATTTGCGTGTTCTCCGCCTGGCTCGGGTACGGGGGCCTGGAGCTGCTGCTGCTGCTGCAGCCTCCCGCACGGTGCGCTGCAGCGACCCGCCCTGCCTGCCCCCGCCCTTCAAAGCCTGGCGTAACTCTGTGGTTCACCCGGGAAAGACAAAACATCCGATTTGTTTGGAGACGCGCAGAAAAATTCTTCCACTACGAAACCCAGTCCATTGCAGAGGGATAGCAGAGGAATGTGTAACAAAGACAGGCAGCAAATACCTTTCGCTTCATTGTATTTTTGTTTTATTTCTTGCTTTTTTTATCATTGTTTTTGGATTCCATTTTTTCTCTCCTGAAATCTTCCAAACTCTACTGAGCTTTTCTCTCCATTTCCTTTTTACGCCAAACCATTACATTTTTGACACCAGCTCTTTGTCTAAACACAACTTTCAGCTTCATTTCCATTGCAAAAAGCCTGATCTGGAGGTACTAAACAACACAGGGATCACTTGGCAGCAAGAAATAAAAATAGTGGGAAGGTAAACTGCTTCCTCACAGGCCTCGTGGGCAAACGGCAGCTGGGGGGGGTGTAACCGCTACGTTTTTCCACTGCGAGGTTATTTGTGTGTCTCCAGGTGCCTCTCAGCCTGCCTTTGCCTAGGCTGCTCTTGTCCCACCGGCTGGGATTCTTTAATTTGCTGCTGATAATGTTTAGAAGCTGAGTTAAGAGTCCTAAAGTAGCTCCCTGCTCAGCCTCCTTCGTTAAAACAGCGCAGCCGCTTTTCTGGCACCGCCAAACGCTGCCGTTGAGCTGGGAGGGGAAGTGGTTTCCTTCTGAAGTGGGAGAGGAGGAGCGCGAGCCCTGATGCTTCGAAGGGAAAATGTTACTTCACCTCCATAAGCTTAACGGCGCTGTGGAAGTATTAACCAGAAACTCTGCGCCGTCTGGGGCAGGGGCAGCGCATGGCTTGGTCGCTGAATGAGCATTGGCATGCTGCAGAAATTACTGTAGTTCAAAGAAGCCTGGGTGACTTGGGAGCTTCGTTAGGGCTTTTGGTGCAGCCCTTAAATAAATAGGACCTTTTAAAAGCATTTTAACTGTTTATGGAGCTGGCCTGTGAATGAAAGGAGGGAAATAGTTTACAGCTGAGGAAAGGAGAAGTTGCAGGGCAGGAAGGCTTTAATTAAGCAAGGGGAGAGAATCTTCTTGGTTTTCCTCCATCAATGAGTGTAACAGCTTTTGTGTTCCTTTTCAGTGATGATGGAGTGCCAGTCATTTACACAGAATCACACACACAGAATCAATCAGGTTGGAAGAGACCTCTGGGATCATCGAGTCCAACCATTGACCTAACACCACTGTGTCAACAAGACCATGGCACTAAGTGCCACATCCAGTCTTTTCTTAAACACCTCCAGGGATGGTGACTCCACCACTGCCCTGGGTAGCCCATTCCAATGCCTAATAACCCTTTCTGTGAAGAAATTTTTCCTAATGTCTAACCGGAACCTCCCCTGGCTATGCCCTCTAGTCCTGTTGCTAGTTGCCTGGGAGAAGAGACAGACCCCCACCCCGCTACAACCTCCTTTCAGGTAGTTGTAGACAGCAATAAGGTCTCCCCTCAGCCTCCTTTTCTCCAGGCTAAACAATCCCAGTTCCCGCAGCCGCTCCTCATAGGACATACCCTCTAGACCCTTCAGCAGCTTTGTTGCCCTCCTCTGGCAGGTATTGTGGCAGGTGCAGCATCTTCAAAATATGCTTTGGATGCTCTGGTCTTCAGCCAGGAATTAACGGAGCATTAAGTCGTGATACAGCCAGCCTGCTTTGTGAGGCTGTTTCTGCATTCGTGCCTTTGGCTGGCCAGGAAGTGTGTCAGTTTTCTAAAGCGTGGTTTAGCACTGTTAAGGAAGTCTGGTTTGCTGCTTTAAAAACAACCAAACAATCAACCAAGCAGCCCACCCACTGTGATATGTAAGAAGTTCTGATGGAGTTTTATCACTGCGAGTTGCATCTATAAGGGAAGCACAGTGCTTCTGTGCTGGAAGCAACCACAGGTGTTTGGGGACTCTTTGCGGAGTGTAGGATGTGAACACGTTGGTTTTGCTGGCCATTGTGATGCTGAGATAGCTGTGTTAGAATTTGATACCTTCTTGTGGCTTCTACAGAGGTGAACCAGACAATATTGATATATATTGCTAGTGAAGGATATGTTGAAAGAATAACATCCTTATGAGCCTGTATGACTTTCGCTTCTAGGGAAAGAAAACACCCCAGGAACTTAGTGATGGAGACATTCCAAAATTTGACGGAGCGGGTTACGACAAAGAGTTGGTCGAAGCTCTTGAAAGGGACATTGTATCAAGGAATCCAAGCATTCATTGGTATGAGGATTTTCTCAATTCAAGTACCCTGTGGCAGGGAGGTTGGAACTAGATGATCTTTAAGGTCCCTTCCAACCCAAACCATTCTATGATTTTTACTAGTGTGGAGAAGGAGAGAAATTATCCTTCTTCTAACTCTAAAACAGGGAGCCCTCCTGGTCTTCTACAGATAAGCAAAACAAGGTCTTTTGGTTTTAACAGTTTATTAATTTGATTACAGTTAGGCTTTTATTGCTAACGGATATTATGTGCAGTACATCTATTACAGGTACTGCTGAAATGAAAGTATACTCCAGAGGACTTTAAAGATACCACTTTGGTGTTCACAGTGTCCAAAACAATTTTTAATTAAGCAGCTCTGGGTAACCTGAGTTGAAAATAATTTTTTCCCTACCTTCCAAAAGTGGATTCAATTTTAGGTTACAGGATTATAGGAGCGCTCTCACGAGGCATATACTGGCATGCTAAAAGAGATGGTACTAAGTGAAAAGCTTTTCTATTTTTCTCTCTTTCTCTCTTTCTCTCTTTCTCTCTTTCTCTCTTTCTCTCTTTCTCTCTTTCTCTCTTTCTCTCTTTCTCTCTTTCTCTCTTTCTCTCTTTCTCTCTTTCTCTCTTTCTCTCTTTCTTTCTCTTTCTTTCTTTCTTAAAATAGAAGAAATATTGTTGTACGGGAATCTTATACAAGTTTCTGCATCTTGCACAGGGATGACATAGCGGATTTGGAAGAAGCCAAGAAATTATTAAGAGAAGCTGTTGTTCTTCCATTGTGGATGCCTGATTTTTTCAAAGGGATCAGAAGACCTTGGAAGGTGGGAATTTATTTGGTGTTTTAGTAAATGGCAAGCTGTAGTTATGTATGTCTGCTGCTGTAATGTGTGTGGATGCCTGCAGCAGAAGGCTAAAAAGGCAAATGGGAAAGATCAGGAATTTGTTCATGAAATCCTTTCATAATGTTTCATGTAAAATGCACTGAAATAAACAGCTGGAAGTGTGCACGGGCTTTGCAGTAAATAATATTCTTTTGTATTTACTCAGTCATAACTTGTTGTCATTCTAATACTTATTATATGTCAGCCTGTACATGTGAGCAAGCATATAGGGTATATTGACAGAAGCAGAAAATGCTTGACAGACAGCTCTGCTTAGGGTTGTGGTGGCCACTCTCCAACATGTCACGGAGGAAAGCAGTCCTTGGACTGTTTTATTCTGTATATGCCAACTATCTCTCACTCAAACTGCAGGCTAGATGGTGCAAGGAAGCAAGGAGCCGGGGGGCTAATCTGAGTGATGATTTAGCTTTGCAGTTACACTTGCAGCTGGGCATAGTTGCTGCTGGAGTGGGAGACATTCAAAGTGGGAGAATTTGAGCTGCGAGTGGGGCAACAGAAAGGATATAGGACTGAACTGGCCTGGCTGACGGACCAGAGGTGAGCCCAATCTGGGCCTTGCTTAGAACTAGAAAGGAAGAGGAGGAAGGAGGTTGCTGGGCATTTCTGTAAACAGAAAATATCTTGCTTTTGTTGTGGGATGGATTGACACTTGTTTTGGGAATAACTAGTCACAACACAAGGGCTTTCTGGTTACTGAGAAGGATCACTGGGGAAAAGAGACTTGCAAATTGTCTGTTACTCTGAGTCTGCAAGGCAATGGCATGCGTAGGGAATGCTGTGTACATGAGGGGTTTCTGTGTAGTACGCTGACTGAGCAGCATATGTCAGATCATGTGTTACTAACACTTGCCTTGTCTTTTCCTGCTTGGTCCTTGTACTTCTCTAGCTTATACTTAGGTCTGACCCTCAAAGCTGTCCTCCTCCAGCCTGGGCCAGTCCTAGATCCCTGATATTCTGCTTTTATTTATGCAAGAAAGCCCTGCAGGAACTGATGAGTGGAAGACTTGTCATTCCCAGGGCTTGTGTCTACAGACATAAGTAAAGAGGGGAAGTCAGAAAGAGTGAGAGCTGACAGAGGGAGCTGGGAGATTGCTGCTTGAGGGTTGTTCATGGAGGTTTTAGTGAGTTGCAGGGGGGCAGCCCAAGCCCAGAGTCAGCCCAAACCTAGCCCCAGGCTATATGGCCTTTGGGGTTTAGAGTACTTGTGGTCAGTACCAGTAGGCTTGAGGTTAACCTTAAGGATTAACCAAGCTATCAGCTTGGACAGAGCCTAAATATCGTGGGGTGAGGCTTTAGTGGCTTTTGAACAGCTGAATCTCTCTCTTTTCCTCTTGGCATAGAGGAGGTTGATCCATATCCTTATTATAGACTAGAGGGACCCCGTCTGTCCAGTCTCAAAAACTTTTAAGGGAGTGAAGAGCTGCTATGCCTTTTTTCACCTATTAACATGCCTAGAGGTTGTAGTGGCCATCTGTCTTTAAGGCAGGTATCTCACCAGACTGCAGGGAATGTGAAGAGCGCCATTGGCCCAGTCTCCAAGTACTGTGGCAGTGGATAAAGAAATAACAGCCTGGTATTTTAAAGAGTTACAGTCTCCATCTCTTTGCATGAGATTATATTTTCCTGCTGAGCAGTGTCGCCTTTGAAAACTAGGTGGTTGTAGACATGGAAAAAAAGTCTAAGATTATTTCCTCTCTTCAGTGTGAAATGCAAATTGATTTCTGACGAGTCCATGAAGAGCCTTCATTGTTAGCTTTTTCCCTGGTGACTTGTGAAGCTGTAACTCTTCTGAATTTATTTTTCACACAGAACAGCATGTATTTTCCCTACTGTTGACCTCTAACTGTGTTACAAGGATGAGAAGTTTTGAAGGGAAGACTGTTTCTTACAGTAATCAGTGTAGCAGCAGGCATTTGTTGAGCCTAGGCATTCAGGACAATAATTCAGGGAAAAGGCAGTCAAATCTGTTTTTTGGATGTACAGACTCTCCTGAGAACAATTCCCAAGACAGCCCTCACAGTTTGTGCCTGCATTCAGAGGATCGTGCCTTGTATGAAGGAGCCAGCTGTCTTCCCTGGTTCAACACAGGTGCTGTGTAGTTGCAGCCACGGGTTTCTGAGTGTCCACAGGCTTGCTCTTTCTTTTTCCCTGAACTGTTTTGTGCCAAGAAGGCTCAGTTGCTCACTGTGCTTCCCACTGCTCTGCTAGTGATTGCTACAACAACAAGAAGTAACCCTGCAGTGATTTCATCAAAACACTTACTCCCTGCGGAGCATTTCTGCTTCTTATTGGAATACTTTGGATTAACAGAGCCTTAGAGGAAGAATAAAGAAGTCTTTGTGTTTGTCAAGGATTTTAACTAGTGAGTAAGTGGCAGCCTCCTAGTTTGCAGAGAGAAAGAGCAATCTAATCCTGTGTGTTTCTGTTTGGAACCATGCACATCTTGTTTTGCTCAGAATGCAAGTTCTTTTTTTATTATTTTTTTAAACTGATATTTCTATCATCTTTATCCCCAGAGAGCTTGGTTTTCCCCTGACTTCACACCTGATGTGTCTGCTTTGCACCTGTGTTATGCACATATATAATGCCACCAGTATCACGTGCCAGGTAACTCTCCCTGTAATAGTTACACAGGAGGTGCAAAGCGATGGACTTTGATTTTGGCAGTGAGTGGTATGTGTAGCTGAAGCCAGAGTCTGACCTTCCGTAATAACGGAGGACCAAACCAATATCCAAAACATGATGTTAGTCACTTGTATCACCAGTTCCTGCAGTAAACGTAGTTTGTCAAACACGGGAGTCAAGTGTGATTTGAATTGAGGTGAAGCTTGTTTTAAAATATTGAATAAACACATTTGAAAGTCAGAGAGAACAGTAAGTCATCGCTGACCTGCATATCACAGGCTGAGTAATTTTTACCCAGTTACTCCAGGGTTGTACTTGCACTATTATAATAATATCAGTATGACTATGCAGCAATTCAAATCACATTATATGTCTGAATGTTCATGTGTAGAAGAAGAGTCCGTTTACTTTTTATGCTTGCTGCTCTGGAGCTTAGGAAACCTTGGGCAGCCTGAGGAGTGAAATTGGACTGTTAGCTGTATGGATGGAGTGTGAACATTTCTAACTTAATTTACCAATGAATGTATGTTGAGCTTGCATTCTCTAAGTGTTAAATGGCAATAAAGGTATTAAAAGTTAATGAAAAATGGAGTACAGAGTGGCTATTGCTTTTGAATAGTACATTTTTGAATAATTGCGTTCCTGGTTGATTTGTTTTTATAGATCTCTTCCATGTCATTCTTTGTGCTTTTTGAAGTAAATTTTTGTGAGGAACAGAGGAAATCTAATTTGCAGTGTGGTTTGCATTTAACAGATACTTTATTGCTGTGGCATTTTATGTAAGTTATTAATTGCTAAGCACATTGTGATGTGCAATTCTAATTCTAGCTAATTTGATTACCCTTGCAACACAGTACAACTTTACTTTAGGAAATGCTTGTTAGCATGTGATAAGATCTTGCGGTTGAGAGGGGAAAAAAGACCCAAGCTCCTTGAGCACTACATTTTCATAGTGCCGTGCTCAAAATCATAGTGCCTTACTCTGGTGCTGTACAGGGATGGAACAATGTGTTGTCCCTCTCCAGCACTGCTGCTGAAAGGGTTGGAAAGACTGTATAACTGTAGAACTATAAATACAGATAACTGTATTTAGAAATATTGTCAAGAGTGATTAACCAGTCTCAGTGCTACAGTCTTAACATGGGTCCTGAGAGCACTGTGTGTCTAGCTAAAAATCTGCTTGCATAATGATGCGTAAATGTGCTGAGCTGCCGAGATGTGTGCTCCTTACTCTCTCTTTCAGAAAGACCACAGATGGAAAAACATTCCCATGATGTGGATGCCAACCTGGGACTTAACAATTTTAGTTTAGTGTTCTAGTTTAAAGCTTTTTGAATAATCACTGAGGTTCTTATTAGGCTTTTTGTGGGACTGAGCAGTAGTCCACATGAGCCGCAGTTGCTTATCTGTGAAATAGAAATAGCAGTGCTCTTCTGCCATCCAACAGTGTGGTGAGGATGGTGTTTCATCCAGGAGTTGCTAAGATGCAGTAGTACGGCCGTAGAAGTACTGAGATGGAGAGACTAAACAGTATGACAAACCCTTGTTTTCAGTGAATGCTCTTGTTTGTACTTACATGTAAAAATCAACCCGATTCATGCATACATATCATCAGGATTTTCTGGCAAAATGTTTTTCTGCAGAAAAATGCTCTACTGAGGGAACACAACTTTCTGCAAAAGTATTTTGGTTTCTGTGACGCTTTCTTTGTCAAGGTGCCTTTGTTCTAAAACGAAGAATTCACTCTCTTCATCTGCATGTACAGCCCCTTGTGAGTTGGGAGGGGCCTAAGTTCAAGTCCAGGCTTTGTCTGATTCACAGCAAGGCTGTAAATCTGTTGTCCACTTCCCAGGTGATAGGTGCAGGAACAGTTACTGACTTTGCTTTGTGATTCATACTCCAGCGGAGTGGTAAGAAGAAAAAATCCCAGAGCACTTCCATGCTGTTCTTGAAAGCAGGATTCTTGTCTTTTGTTTTCCACTGATGGCAATTATGTTATTAAACAATTAAAATACAGATAGTGGATCATATTGAGTTGTGGTGTACAGTATCAATTGCAAAGTTTCTTTATTTGTTGTTCATTACCTTTGTTTTCACCTTTCAGGGCGTGCTGATGGTTGGTCCTCCTGGCACTGGCAAAACAATGCTAGCGAAAGCCGTTGCTACGGAATGTGGAACAACATTCTTCAATGTGTCTTCCTCTACCCTGACGTCTAAATACAGGGGCGAGTCTGAGAAGCTGGTCCGCCTCTTGTTTGAAATGGTATGTCCTCAGTGATGTGATCTGGGCATTGCTAAAGTGAGGGGACACCTCCCTTGGTTTCCTGCCCCTCTACTAGCATGTTGGAAGCAGGGAGTTCATTGCACTGACACCCTCTCAACCAGATAGAAAAGCACAGTCTCTGTGTTTCTGTCCTTTTCTGATATGTCGTTGAGGATTAAGAAGGAAATGGTTCATCACCCATGTTTAGGATGGTGTTTTCCAGATAAGACGTAGAGTTGTGACCTTGACAGAAATGCAGTTCTTAATCGGTTATGGGATAAACCCTTAGGAAGTAGATTTGAAATTGGACAGGATTGGGAACTGTTATTCTAGAAGCAATACACGTTTTAGTTCTGTTTCCGTTCCGAATGATGGACACGAGCCTCTCGGTGAAGTTTTGGGTGTGGTCCATCATGCAGGGTATGTATGTGAAGGACTTGCCCATGAGGACCTGTGCTGAAGGGTCATTCACCTGTTCGGGATCCTCACTGCACTTCTACCATACTCTCAGTTAAAACCTGTCTCTGAGACAGGCTGAGCTCCCTTCTGTCCCCTGGGCTTTCCCCTCAACACAGAAAAACCTGGACATGAAAAACTGCCTCTATTTTGGTTGTATTCCTTTTTGCCCTTTGCAAGACTAGTTGCTGAGGAAAACCAACCAATGCTGAAAGACCCCTGACTTGAGGATTACAGTCTAAACTTAACCATATGCCAAACAGTTTGTAAATCAAGGTCTCGAATTATTTTCTTGTGACAGGCAGGGAAAACATGTGTGTAGTGTGGGACTGGGTTGTGGTCTAGTGTATCTAGTGGGACTGGGTCGTGGTCTGATGAGGTCCTGTGCTTGCTTCTGCAGCCTTAATAGTGATGTTTTCATTTGAATAAAGGCGAGGTTTTATGCTCCAACGACAGTCTTCATTGATGAGATAGATAGCATCTGCAGCCGCAGAGGCACGTCCGACGAACACGAGACGAGTCGCAGAGTCAAGTCAGAGCTGCTTGTGCAAATGGATGGTAACAAGTGTTTAGATCCAAGTTTGGGGCTGGGGTGCTGTTTCTTTACAGGTGGGAATGTAAGAACTTGAGCAATCTGGAAAACCTGGCTTTATGGATGGGGAAAAAGTAAGGCAGAATTTGAGAGTAATATATTTTTGGAGTGTTCAAAGGCAGATGACTGAAAAGGGTGTTCTGCTTTATTTTTTCTAAAATGCCCATTTTGATGGTAAATTGAAAACTCATATTCAAGAGACACAGACTCTAGGAGAAGCAGATAATGGAGATTTGTGCAGTTTAATACAGGTCTTTAATTTTGATGCAATTTCTCCCCTTTGCTAGCATCTCCAGCTCAGGGACCCCATTGTGAGATCTGATTTTGCTGTGTTCTGTGGTGGCAGCTAGTATTACCCTTTTAGTCAGATTTAGTACCTGTTCTGTCCAGGTGCACATAATGAGGATGACTATCTGAGGAATATTTTATGATGTAGCGGTTTGATAACCACCTCTGTATTGCAGTTGTTATTTAACTACTATTTATAATGTCCTCAAATGCACAGGTTCATTGTGGTAAACTCAGAATAGGCAACTTGTTGCCCCAAAGTGATAATTTCTTTGCAGTCCTCATTTGAGAGGCCAAGGAGTGATTCCTATTTCTTCTATAGCCAAATTTGTCAGAGATGGCACTTTTGGTGGGACTAGTAGGGCTATGTTCACACATGACTCTCTTATTAGCACTGTCAAAGAAAGCCCTCCCCTGACTCAGCAAAAGAATGAACTGTCCCCCTCTCTGTGACAACGATGGCCTTGTCACACCTAAGCTATGGGAATTTTGGAAAGCTGCACTAGGACTACATAGAGCTGTTGCTTCGCTTTGTCCAGGCTTTTGCAATGTTTGTGCAGTGTTTCTTAGCAAGCATGTCAATCAATAAGAGCTGTGGAGTGAAATTTCTCTAAACTGTTGTGCTTGCAGGGGTAGCTGGTGCTCTGGAAAATGATGACCCTTCCAAGATGGTTATGGTATTAGGAGCTACAAATTTTCCCTGGGATATCGATGAAGCTCTCCGGCGGAGACTGGAGAAGAGGATTTATATACCTTTGCCCACAGGTATGTTTGCTACGAGCATTTTCCTTTAAAATGGCCTTTGCAAGATGAGCTTAGGACTACTGCGGGCCTGTTGGTTTGGGGAGGAATCTTGATGTTTTTGTGATGAGCAGTGAAATTCAGGGGTTAATCATTTGGCTGGGCTGCTTTATTTTTAAAGAGAGTGAGAGAAGGAAAAAAAATACTACTTGCTTAGGGGCTTAAAAACAAAGAGCTGCGGCATTTCTTTGCAAGCCCATTGATGGGTTCTTACATTTTGAAAGAGAGTTAGTTTTAATGAGCCTGGAATTATTTTAAATGTTTAACAGTCAGTCCTTGAGTGCTCATCAAAGGCAGCCTTTGGACATGTTCGGAAATGCTGCAAATGCACTCCATGCCCTTGCAGACAAATGCAAAGAAGTGGATCCATGAATTTTCACTTACGGGCTTAGTTCATTGTAAATCACTGCTTGCTCGCCTTTATGACTGTTCTTTGAGTCACTCAGAATGCAGCAGGCTGATTGCTTTCCTGCCCTAAGATGTCTCGGCTTGTATTGTCTTTCCTAGCTGTCATTCACCTGTCCTATTAATGTTGAGATTCTTATCACTTGAAGTTTGCATAGCTTCGTTTCTTCTTAGTACAGCGGATGCCTCATCTCCCTGCATGAGCTCTCAAGATAACAAGATGCGTGTTCATGGTGACAGCAGTTGTGATTGAGTTTAGCAGGTATAAGGACACTTAATAGTTCTACAGGCTTGTCTTTGCAGCTTACAGGAGGTACAAGCTCCTAACAGGATGCCTGTCTTTATGACCAATCAGTTCAAAATCCTATCAGCTCTTGCTCTTGTTTCTAATTAAACCAGATGATTGTTTTTTGACACAGTGTATTACCCCTTGGACAACATACGAGATGTGCTCCAGTTTTATTTCCAGTCTTATGTTCTGTTGCATCTATTCTGTAAATAAGAATGGTGAGGTGTTCTGGGCAAGTCTAAATGATGCATTTGTAACTGTGCTGTGTGATTTGATGTAGCCAGGCATTTTAATTGAAAAAGTGATAGGGTATGTCATATATACACCTGTGTATTGTGGAATCTGATGCAAGTATATATTCTACCATGTTTCATTGTCAAAATACTGCAAGGACTTGCTTAGCCCCATAGCAAAGATTAGAAGAATGTTCTCTGATACAGGATGCTCTCTGTAGGTATGCTGTGTGTATGTACACTGTGCTCTGTAAATAATAAATCCCCATTTTCTAGCTAGTGCCAGCTGTGTGTGATTGATAACTCTGTATTCTTGACAGTTCTGCAAAGCACACAAAACCAGCAGCTTCAGGCAAGCTTTCTAATTTCTTTTATATTTCCCCTCCCCCTTTTTTTTTAATTAGGGACATCAATAAATAAAACATAAGTGTGGACATTTCTTTGAGACTTTTAGCCTTTCCTGCTGCTATTTCTCGTTGTCCTCTTTTCTAGGTCATAAAAATTGGTCACTGTGGAAATAAAGATGCTGAGTTGGTGTATTTTTCTGTACAGTAAAAGCCAGGAAAGTATTCGTCCTTTCTTGACCACCCTTGTGTAGAGCAAGACTGAGGCCTAAGCTGTCGAATGTGAATTCTCTCTTATAAGCCTCAGCTGCTTAACATATGTACCCAAAGGCACATATGCACAAGAAAATGGTTTCTGGAAGAAAAATGGTTAATTGGTTGCGTGAGTGCTCATTTACGCAGCTGGTTATCACTGTGTGCACTGCATCTAGGTCTGAAAGTGGGATACCAAGACATTTATATTGTAAATATATTAATACGCTTACTGTATTAATGTATCTGTTTTCTATCAGGCTTCAGCAGCTTTCTTGGGTCCCAACTGAGTAAAGTGCTTAAACATATGCTTAAAGTTCAGCCTATTGTTAAGGGATTTATGCTGTCTGAAGCTCTGTTAATAGAATCCTCATTGTGGTTCTAATGAAACATTGTGAATAATATGCAACCAAACACTTGAACAGCGAATGAATCCAAAGGGATGTGAGAAGAAGCAGACGTTTGTAGGATTGTGCTTTTGTGCCCTTGGGTAGTATGTGACCAAATGCTTTGTCACCTGAGACATAACAGACATTTGTAATGACGTATGACTTTGGAAAATGTCTCGACAGTATGCTGGTTTAGTATACTACTATTAACCATATACTTTACTGTATTTGATTGCACACTTTGATATGGTTTTTTCTGTCTCTTTTCTTGTATTAAACCCTTTTGTTTGTACTTTTCACTGAAAAATGTAAGTTGTGTTTATTTCTTTTTTTTACTCTTGCATGTCTTCAAACAAGTATTTTTATGTTGTAGCAAAAGGCAGAGCAGAACTACTTAAGATTAATCTTCGGGAAGTAGAACTGGATCCTGATATCAGCCTTGAAGAAATTGCTGAAAAGATTGAAGGCTACTCTGGTGCTGACATCACTAATGTTTGCAGGTATCTTATCCCCCTTAATCTGAAAATAAAACTGCATGGAAAGTCATAATTTACATTGTGCAATAAAAGGCAGTACCCACTACATCTGAAGCCATGCTAACAGTGACTATGTTTGAGGCCCAAATGTATTTATTGGAACCATGTGTTACTGTCATGTGGAGCAGTCTCATGGCCATGGAGTCTTTGTATGAGATGTGGTTAAGTTTTCTTGGCTCTGAAGAGAAAAAAATTGTCTGAGCAAATCTCATGTTAGCATTGTCTGCATTTACTGAGTATTTGTTAATGTAGTGCACAACAGGTTTGGAATTTTTTTTTTAAATCCCATGAGTTTAAGAGCTAGAATTTTGTGATGCAAAGGAACCTTTCACAGAATACATCTTTGGGGGTTTCTATATGCTGTATGTTTGGACAGCCCCATTGCAACATAGTCTTGGTTTCTGCTTGAATCTTCTAGGTGCAAGGGTGATACAGATAGTTTATAGCATTAATATTGAATTTATTTCCATTCTGTTTGCACAGTTTGTTTCATTTTTGACAAATTATGTTTTTCTGGTGGAGGATAAGTACTTGGAAAACGTATTGGTAAGAAGTCTACTACCCTTACAACGTTAGGATCCCTGCCAAGAGAAACTGATCCTTTAAGAACATGGCTTGGGATTTTTTTTCTTCCCCTGCTGCTTTGCTGAAATTGTGAAATGACTCCATGGTTTTGAAAACTTGGTGTGTGTCATGCTGTGCAATAGTTAAATTACCTGTTCTCCCTGAGGCCTGTGTTATCCCTTGCTGGGAAAAACCTGGGGAAAGAGAAAATGTAATTTCAGACTGCCTGTGGGCTGTGGTGTGAGAAATGAGCAGTGTTCTCCGTGCCAGTGGGCCACACTGACAGCATCCAAGCTGGGGAGGAATCGTGGAGCAGGTAGAGCATGAGGAGCCACAGGCACCGGTGGCCTCAGCCATGCAGGGCCATGTGACGCTAGTGTCTGATGCCTCCTGCTTTGCCCTTTACAGATTCAGGT
This sequence comes from Nyctibius grandis, assembly GCF_013368605.1. Taxonomy (NCBI): domain Eukaryota; kingdom Metazoa; phylum Chordata; class Aves; order Nyctibiiformes; family Nyctibiidae; genus Nyctibius; species Nyctibius grandis. Next base: position 102,768,337 of record NC_090659.1, read on the forward strand.
GCTATGTGCAAGCAGGCAACAGAGCTGGGCTGCACTCCTAACACTTGCTGACTGTCCTTTTGGGCTACATGGCAGGGGAGAAGGTTGAAATCAAAGGGGATGGGGGTGCGAAATCCAGACTACTTTTAAAAAAAAAAGTCTTTGAGTGCAGTTCCTCTCCCACCCTGCTTTTTCCTGCACTGAAGTTGTAAAATTTCAGCTCTATGAATCATTGTAAAAGGTTTTCAGTTTTATAGTTTTAATTATCTCTGCACATTTACCATATGCTTAAATGGGCTTTGGTGCCAATGCATTCTTTGTGTTGAATTAACGTAGTGATCTGGGAACATGGAAGCTAAGGAAGATGTGAACTGCATCTTCTATGGTAAATAAATGCTCTCTTAAGTGTTCCTGCCAGTGGTTTCTAGCAAGAGAATACAATCAAAATTCATAGGCTTACAGCACATGCTGCTAGCAATTAGCTCCCATACATTGTCCTGTATTTCCAGGGACGCCTCTTTAATGGCAATGAGACGACGTATTAACGGCTTAACTCCAGAAGAGATTCGTGCACTTTCTAAAGAGGAGCTGCAGATGCCGGTTACCAAGGGGGACTTTGAGCTGGCTCTGAAGAAAATCTCCAAATCTGTTTCTGCTGCAGACCTGGAGAAGTATGAAAAATGGATGGTGGAGTTTGGATCTGCTTAATCTCAGTGACGGCTTTCCTTTGCTAGAGTGTTATGGCTTTTGTTGTTCTCACTTGCAAAATGAGTTAGAAATCATTTTAAAGGTTTAATAAAAGGTCTGCCTCTGCTCCCATCCCACCCCCTTCTGGTGACAAGATCTTTTAGACTCCATTTGCCTTTAAAGGGAATGAACACAATAATGAGCTGATATTGTAAAAGATATTTTATCTCTGAAACAGTAAAACAAGACAAACAGGAAGGGAAAAATTATACTTGTAAGGATGATGTTTTTATTTTTCCAATGAAGAGCAGTGTTACTTAATCTCCTCATAGTCATCTTTTATGGCTGGAATCAATAGATCAGCTGGGGGATGTGACTCCAGAGGAGCTAACAAGGGCTCACTGTACCTCCTGCTCTTAAATGTTACATTTCTGTTGAGCTGCTGACTCTGCCTCCCTTGAATGTGGCATCAAAGTTACTGTTCTCTCTCTCTCTGCTTGGATATTCAGAACAAAGCCTGTGGATTAATTGGCATTACACAGAGGAAATGAGGATCAGTTTTCCGTCGAGACGTGGGCTTGGCTCTCCTCTCATGTACACCCATTTGGAATCGATGTCACTTCAGACTGGATTGATGCTACCTGTGATGACTTCTGATGGAAATGAGAGGAAAAGGGCCTTGATTGCTCTCAGTCTGGTTTATGTTTGATCTCTGAACATAGTTTGTACCAGTTTGACCAGTAGGCACTTTTAACTTAAGTTACATCTTGCACTTTTATGCTTATATATCATCCTATACTTCGTGCTGTCTAGTTATTAGTATTATTATTATTTAAGTACCAAGAGTTTAATACAGTGAAGACGCTAAGATCAAGGCGGTCTTTAAAACACAAAGCTGTCTTTAAAAACTGTGGCTGTGGACTTCCACTTCTTCTGATTAGACATGAACTCTTTCCTGGCTTTACTAGGCAATGGAATTTGCACCTGTTTATGTTGTAGAACTGTTCATGCTTATTTTTTTTTAATGAAGATTTCTTAAAAATGTATTAATGTTATTGATTTAAGGGAAAATAATCTGTACAATCTCATTTATGTTCTTATCTGTTTCTTCCCTTCCCATGTACAAATGCAGGGATGAGAAGGGTTGGGTCATAAACTCCAGCATGAGAAATCCTCTCTCCAGAGTATAACTCTTATGCTGACTATATGAGCTTTTCACAGACTCGGGCTGCGAGTCTGACATATGAAGGTTTCCTGTGGTAGGAATGAGAAGGAGAGGTTAAATTTACAGAGGAATGTGCAAGCTCTCAGAGTTTTGGTGATTCTGTGAGCTAGGCCCGAAGTATCTTGGTGGATGTGAGTTGCTATTCTGTTTGGTAGGTATTCTGCACTTCGTCTCTCTGCTGAAACTCCTGGTGGCATAGCCAGATGTGGCAAACTGGAGCAAGAAAGAGATAACTCTTCCTCTTGAATGGGAATATATCCTTATTTGCTCCTTTTTGCTAGTTCTTGGAAGATCCCAATAACGTCAGTAATTCAGCACACTGGTGTCTTGGGCCATGACGTGTGAACCACTAAGGCAAATGGTGCTCAAGCATGTCTACTGTTCAATAGCAAGGACTGTCAGGATACATGTGTGACAGCTCTGCAGCATCTCTCTGATTACATGAGCGGCTTTAAAAACTGTTTTACCATTGCTGTTTCGTCTGTCAGTATTCCTCCTCCTTTTTTTTGTATGTGAAGACCATGTCCCGGATGGATCCTGTCATTTTAAAGGGCTGTCCCAATTTGCATGGAGGAACAGCACGGAGATCCTGTCAGTCTTGTGTTTGACATGAAACTCACTTGAGGCTTTAGAAGCGTGTTTCCATGTGGCACTCCAGAAAAATACCTTCTAGGGTTCCCAGACTGGTTGAGATACAGCTGCTGTTGATATATTTGAAGGACAGAGCATCTCCGCTGGCTAATGTTAGGCCCTGTTACACTCCTGGGCAGGGAATTTCATGCAGGAACAACAACAGCTTTTACCCTCTTTACCTACAGGGAGAATAAAAGCTCCAGTTGCTTCTTTCCTTGACTGGTTTGCCCTAACTGCACAGTAGAGCCCTTGTGATTCACCATACCTGCAGCTGTCAGGCTAAAAGGAAGAGTTCTCTATGCTGGAAGATGAGCAAGTAGAAGCTGTGTTGACTCCTTATAATTTTTGGATAAATTCCTACCAGGGCTAGTCTGTTCCTCCCAGGGAGCAACTGGACTTTATAGAGAGAAAGCTTTGAAAACATTGCTACAGTCTGTCATTTCTTCCTTATGAAAGCTGTAGGCTGCAGCCATTACTCTTTTCTTTGTTTTACTGCAGTAGACGTTAGTAAAGCTATGCAAATCTTTTGTGGCCAATGCCAGATTAGCGCTTCAGGGTCTCTCACTAGAGAGGCCATTGCTGCCCAAGTCTACACAAGCAAGATCCAGAAGGGAACTGACATGAATGCCAATAACTTATGCAGTTCAGCTGCCCAAGAGCAGTGCTGGGATTCAGTAGTTGCTGCTTAGAAAGGTCTAAGCGCCAGTTTTTTCAATTTCATACTGCAAGCAGCAGTGCCCTTCATGCTGATAAAAGCACAGCGTTTAGCAAAAACGTCATTCATTAGCTCTTTGATTAACCTTCTCCCTTAAGGCATTAAACTTCCCTCTTGGATGTTAAGCAAAATTCACTGTACTGGTCATTCCCTCTAGCAGGAATTATTCAGGTGCTGTGGTCTTTTTCTCTAAAAGTCATGATTTCTACTCCAAATATATTTTTTCCTGTGCAGGTCCATTCATCCTTTACTGATGCAGAACAGAAAAGTGAGTTTCCAGGCCATAGAAGTTTTTATGTATGTCCTGGTTTCATTGGGATTTGGTTTCAGTTTGTAGCCAGCCACGGTGATCAAGGCCCTTAGCAGTTAAATCCAGGGCAGCTGACCCTGGCTGGCCCACAGGTGTGTTCTATATCATTGACATCAAGCTCACTGTAAAAGGGAGGGCTTGCTGGGAAGAGGTGGGGCTCTTCCTGCTCTCCTCCCTTCCCTCTATTTTTCAATGATTGTGATTCCTGGAGCTACTTGCTGGTGCTCTGTAGATAAGTATAGTTTTGTCTCTTTTGTGTTGTTATTTATATTGATTTCTTTATTTCATTAAATCTGTTTAACTTCAACCTACAAATCTCCCTCCTTTTCCCAATTCCCTTCCTCATTTAGGGAAGGGACATTGGGTGATAGAAAAACTGTTTATTGTTTAGCCCTGGGTGCAGGCTAAATGAGGACAATGTACAATGGTTGTGCCCAAGCATTACACCCATGACTTGGGCCCTGCTAGATCAGGCACCCTACAAGACAGAGACCATCCCTTCCCTGCTGAGACTTCTCAGGATAGGGATCTGACCCTGTATGCTGACCTTACCAAGTCATGCTGGTGCAGTCATCTAGGAGGGCTTGATTAACTCAAGAGGGGACCCAGCAGCGGGATGCAGCATGGAGCAACCGGGGAATGAAGGCCAGGCTAACAGTGGCAGCACATCAGCGCCCTAAGGATGAGCTTACAGCTCAGCATAAGTCCAGTTTGTGTCCTGCTGGTGGAAACCCTTGTGTAGGGTTGTTGGTCTCTGAGGAATCCAATGTACGAACATATCAGCTTGTTGTAACAATTTGTTCAGTCTGTGTCTGTATGTGTATGGAGATACACGTGCACATGTGTGTATGTGTACATATATGCACACAATGTGTGGTGCTTCAGTAGTTTGTATCTAAGTTACATAAAAAATATGTTCTAAAGCTGTGTTTACATGTCTCTCTCTAGACATCTGTGAAGGCCCTTTTGGGTGGCACTGTTAATTTTTGTACAATAAGGAATCTGGTTGTATGAAGTAATAAACGTACGTGTAGAGTCCGTCTGTCTCACTCAGGTTGGGCTCTGAGTGCTTTGCTGGTAACTGTTTCCAAAGGCTGCTGTGCAATGCAGATCTTTCAAGCATGTCACGGTGGTGTTGGACTCACCAAAGTTCTGGATAGAGAGCAGTTAAAGCAGAGTCTGGGTTTTTTTGGATAACGCTGTCAGCAATACTTTCTCTCTTAAATTGGCCTTTCATTGCCACAAGCTATAAAATGGAGAATGCTCCAATGCCCAGCACATGGAAGGAGGGTGGGGGAGAGGAGAGCAGAGGCCCAAGCAGATGTTCAGTGTTAGCACCTGATTCAGACCTCACAGAGCTGGGTGGGCTTTTTTATTTCTTGCCCCTGGGCTGGAAGTATAATCAGGCTCCAGAGCTGTATCATCAGCTGCCTGCTAATCAGAAGACTTTCAAGAGCAAAACTTCTGCTAGGAAAGAGCTTTGAAACTTGGAAAGAGACCCCAGGCCTCTTGGGACTGAGTTGATTATTTGAATTTGCTCCCTAACTTCCTCATGAAAGTATGTGTAGTTTCCAGTGTTCCATAATGCCTCAAGCATGAAGGAGCGAGCAAGGGAAACTGCTGATCAAGGGATTTCAGGAGAGGTCAAATCTTTGCATAGAAATTTCAGCTCACCCCAGCTTAAAAGAGACTGTGAAATAGCGAAGGTGCACTCGCTTGTTCTGATCATGGTAAAGATGAAAGAGCTTGTGTGCTGTAAAGAAGTCCTCCATCCAGCGAGCAAAGACTTAGCTGTACAATCCAGGCATGAGGAGGTGGAAGCAGCAAAGGAAATAGTGAAAAAATTTTGTCTATTTTTGGAATAAGCCACCCTGAATCAGATTGGGGGCTGAGATTTTTTGCGGATCTATAGTGACAAAGAACATGATGAACATGCAGGTGACACTGTGCTGCCGGGGAGCAAGCAGGGAGCCTGGGAGTGCCAGAGCTGGTGTAAAGCGGGTGTAAGCACCGTGGCAGCAGCTGGGGCCTGCTGTGAGCTGCCCACCGAACAACGCTGTGGTTGCAGGCTGCAGCCAAGCTGGGCAGGAGGAGTCTCAATAGCCTGCTGATGGAGTGGAGCAGACTGCATAAAGCCACCCATGTTAGTGAGAGCAATGGCAGAGAGATGGACTTGATGATCTTAGAGGTCCTTTCCAACCAAAACGATTCTATGCTTCAGTTCAGAGAATGTGGCACATGGTCTTTCTCCCTGCTCACGTTAAATGTTTCACGAGAGCGCTGTGCAAAAGCTCGGCCGTGGCTGTGGATGCCTTAGTCACCCGTGTTTCAGAGCCCGACTTCCACACGAGCCTTGGTGAACAGCTGCAGCAGAAAGTGATGTTCCCGCCTCCCACAGCACAGGGGCGTTTGACCCTCTCTGCTTTCTAAGCCAGACTCGTTTTGTATGCTGGTTGTGACCTGTTTTTCTGACCCACTTACTGCATCCATGGTTGTTCAGTACCTATAATAGAGGACCTCCTTTTGTGCAATACAGAGCTGACTTTTGATCAGCTAAAGCACTGTGCTCCTACACATGTCTGCACCTAGGAGTCTTGGAAAGATCCAGGCAATTTTCCTCTTTAGAAGGCCCCAACTAGAATTAAAAGCATATGGGTTGAGATGTCTTGCCCAATGCAAGAACATTTACCTCAACAGGCAAGGAAGTGCCAAAAGGAAAGTTCTGGCTTTGTTACAAAGAGGCAAAGTGTGGGCATGTTCCCATTCCTCCTACACAGGCAGAGTTGGGGTCGTGTCGTGTCCAAGCTTGGTTTACTGGCTTTTGTGTATTTGTGACTTCTTTGTTATAGCAGGAACATTTTTCTCTGAGTTAGGGGAAAGACATGGGGTTTTTTCAGTGTCTGGATTAGGGTTTGGGGCATCTCATGATCTGGTTGGTACATGAAGCTGCTGAGTACATTCCCAGCATGCTTACTTTTGGAGGAAAGCATCATGCATCCTGCTTGGCTGTCTGGCTGTACAGTCAGTAGTGTAGCTTTGTGTAAAGTTGCTTAAATATAATATTTAGAATATTAGTTTGGCAAAGAGAGGAAGTCTTACTACCAGGTTACAGCTGTGTTGCTCTCATTCGTGAGCAGTCCCTTGCATAAGTAAGTTGTTCAACTGATGTAAAAGAAACTGTCTCAGAAGTAAGAGTTTTTTGAACTTGACTTTGGAGAGCAAGAAAGGTGGAAAATCTTCCTCTATTTGCCTAGAGGAAGATACCGGAGTACCCAAGATGTTGGGAGCTGAAATGTCTTCCTTTTGTGGCTTTCCATTTTGTCTAGCAGTTACACTGCTGGGTTGCGCTTTCTGGTTCCAATTTGTTTTGAAATAATTACCATTGTTTATTTGTCTCTCAGACAGCCTTTGCAGATGAATTTGTTCCACAGAGCCCTCTTTTGCTTAGCTCTTGGTGTTCTTGCACAGCGTGTTGTGTGACATGTAATTGAACGGGCTGATGGCATGAGATCTTCCTTGTGAAGTAAAGGTCACTGGAATGGTGAAGGTGAGAGGAACTGCGCTGTGAATACCAAGTGGACTGGCGGTAACAGAAACCATAGCAACTCTGGACGGGGTTTATAAATATAACAGAGAAGAAAAAGGGAATAACCTTAAGGAGCTGCTGTCAACACTGCGATATGCATGTTGATAAAAACGGTGGTCTTTGCACCTTTGCCGGTGAGGAGAATGTATGTAAGAGGGTGGCAGTGGCTTGGTGAACAAAGGAAGCCAACTGCAGACACTGCCGACAGGTTTCATCACCCAGCCTTTCTGCTTAAAAACATGACAACCTCCAGGGCCGGTTTGTTACGGCCACTACAAAAACTGCCTTTTAAGTAATCAAATTTGGCCTCCTAAGGGCTTGTGTCTCATCTTGAAATGTCTTCAAACTTTGGGATATGCTGGGGCCAGGGTGTTTTTGGAGGGTAGAAGAATAAGGGGATGTTAATAGTGGTGTGTTTCTGTAGGGTCCTGGGGCTCTGTTATGCTGGGTGCCGTTTGGGTACACAAGAAGAGATGTCGCAAATGCTTATGGGGAGTTGTGGTGGTAGAAGGATGAGGAGAGAGGTGGCAGTGAAGTCACTCACCCGAGGTCCTGGGGTCAGTGGAAGAGGCAAAACTCTCCCTCTGACTCCCAGTTCCTAATCCGAAAGCAATTACAATAGTGTTTTGAAGTTGCTTTTGATTTGCAGTGCCCTAGCATTTTTTCTACTGAGGCCAAAGATCCCTCTATTGTGAATTAAGCACAGCAAGTTTGTTTTTCGTAAATACCTTCTGCAGGCCCTTAGAACAAGTAGCCTGTGGTGCTCCTGGGGGCTGCAGATGATAGTGTGAAAAGTACTGGCCCATGTCATCCTAAGCTTGCCTCAATTTGTTATGGAAGGGAGTCTGTAATGGATGCTGTTGATTTTACCTTCTTGTTAGTTTGCTCAGAAAGATGAAGCTCAGTGAATGTGAGGTGCTTCTGGGGAGTTTATTTACAGTGTGTTTCTCTGTGCAGATGAGCATTTCATGAGCATATGGCACAGCCATTTAAAATAAATATTTGGCTTTCCTTAATTTATACTTGTGTACAAAGGTCCCTGAGTATCCATATATGTCCCTCTGTTGTATCTAATTAGACATTTCTACCATGGTGCTGGGGACCGGGCTCCTTCCCCCTCACCGAGGGGCTGCGATTCACGTGCCCCTCCCCTGCACTGCTGGGTCAGCCTCCCTCTCTAGATCCTGGGAATTTAGATTTATTTAAACTGGGAACCTGCCCAGCTCAAGCAAATGCTTGGCACCCATCCACGCTCACCTCCTTCACCCGCCAAGGCAGCTGTGCCTTTGCAAGACACAACCCCAAGGGAAGCATGTCAGAGCAAACAGCTTTGGCTGGGGGGATGCTTGAGGAGGAGGTCAGGCAGTAGTGGGGTAGGACGGCATGCTGGGCTGTGTCCCTGTGTGCCCACTCGGTCCGGGCAAGGGAAATCAATGGTGAGGAGAGGGAAAAGCACTCCCCCAGGTGAGTGATACAGATGTGGATGGGAGAAGAGCAGGAAACTTATTTTAAAATAAGTCTACAAGTATCTGAAAGGAGGTTGTAGCGAGGAGCGTGCTAGTCTCTTCTCACAGGTAGCAAGCGATAGGATGAGAGGAAACGGCCTCAAGTTGTGCCAGGGGAGGTTTAGATTGGATATCAGGAAAAATTTCTTCACGGAAAGGGTTGTCAAGCATTGGAACAGGCTGCCCAAGGAAGTGGTGGAGTCACCATCCCTGGAGGTATTTAAAAGCCGTGTAGATGTGGTGCTTAGGGACATGGTTTAGTGGTGGCCTTGGCAGTGCTGGGTTAACGGTTGGCCTTGATGATCTTAAAGGTCCTTTCCAACCAAAACGATTCTGTGATTCTGTAAAACAAAGGAAGAAATTAAAAACTAATCAGTTTTAAGATGGAGTGGAGCCTGCTGCAGCCAGTGACCCAGGAGGCCTTTTCCAGCTCTGTGGCATATCCAGATGTTTTGCGTTCTCGCAGATGATTTGGAAACTTTCTACTAGTTTCCAATCTAAGTTAAGTTCACACTTGATTTGTGTCCATCTGATCTTGTGCTAATGTTGTCTTCTAACAAATAGTTCTTACTCCCTGATATTTATCCTATATCCCTGTTTGGTTTTTTAACACAAATCACCAGAAGTGTAAGCGATGGGTCCATAAGCCGCACACAGCAAGTTACCCAGTAAGGCAAGGGGAAAAAAAAGAAATTACCATCATGGTATGTTGCTGTAATCAAGCAAATAAACTGAGTATTTGGTTGTAAGACCTACAGGAGGGCAGAAGGCTGAGGACTACTGTTGTTACACATCCACTAGGGCTCACTAGGTAACTGAGACGATGGTAGGCAGAGGGATACACAGGGAAGGGGGGAAAGATGCAGGAGCTCTCCAGGCATTAGCAAGAGAAGAGATGTGGGTATTCTGTTCGCAGGGGGGATGCATCTGGGTGCATCCCCATGGTTTGAGACCACAGCATTTCTGGGCATGTTTAGATGCTGCCCAGACAAAGGGGAAGAAGAGATTTGGGACCAGCTAACAAGCTCCAGGGGTTGCATGGCCGCCAGTGACCAGGGGTGAGTGTGGAGTGACAGGATGGATCACATCTACCTTCTGACAGTCTCCCTGTCTCTGCCTTTCTCCTGTATATGCACAGAGCCCAGCCAGGCTGAGTTATCCTGGTGCTTGCACTCAGGTCCCCACTGCCACGAGTATCCTGTTGCTCTGTGCAGGACCCTGCTGGTACATGCTCTCCAGGGCATGCTCCTTCCTCAAGCTGTCCAGAAGCAAAACCCGAAGGGAGCCATTAAGCGTTTGGCACCAGAAACCCTATTATGTGAAAAATGAACCCCCCTTAGTTTGAGTCTGTTCAGCAGATTCCCTTCGTATCTGGTGGTGGTTGTTACAGCCAAGGTGGGAATAAAGCTATTGTGCCTCTGTTCCTCGGCGATGGGGACTGTTTTGTGGGTTTTTTTGGCTGTGTTGCTCTGCTGGGACTGTGTGTGGGTGTGCCGGCAGCCTGCAGTGGCTGCATGTAGACATCTATAGCTTTGCTGCAGAGGGTTTGGGGACCCCGGGAACGTGAAGGCTTCGTCTCCCATTAGAGACCCAGCAACTCTGCTTCTCAAAGACTTCTTCCAACTAGAGGTATTGGTTGTTTCAGCTCTCAGACCTTCTGCTAGGAGTTACCTGCAAGCTGCCTGGCCAGTATTTTCCTCTAATGGTGCAGAGCAGTTTTAAGAAGACAAAACAACTCTGTCAGACTTATGAAAAAAATGCGTGGCCAGATGTGGTAAAGGACAGAAACAAGCTTGTGTCTGAATGCACATGATGAAGCCCACTGCACAGCTTCCCAAAGGGGAGTCACACTTGCTTGAGACGGTGTTGAGTATGATCAGGGAAGGACTGTGGGACAGGATGAGGAAGAGGTTGGTGGTAGGAGTTCCTGCTGCTGGAGCTAGTCCTGGGATGGTGATGCAATGACCCAAGTTAGGATCCATGGCTGCTTTAGGGGGCCGAGTTTGGAGCTCCTCTCGCCCAACTGCAGACGTTTGTGTCTGAGCTTGTCACCCAGACTCCCTGTAGAGTGGGTGGAGAGAAATGGGCAAGCTTAGGATGAGAGTTCTCTGACACATCTGAGACGCCTTCTCCAGGATCAGATGAGCAGCACCACCAGAGTGCCATTTGTTATACAGGGAGTCAAGGACAACCAGTTTAGATGATGAATTTTGAGTGGGAAGAACCTCTCTGTGTTGGTCTGTATCTCCCCAGTGCCTCTTGCCCTCACTGTCCCACCAGCATTGCAGCCTGGTGGTTACCTACCTTCAAATGTCCTGTGGTCCCTCAGCGTCTTGGGTGCAGACACAGAGCACATGCGCCCTTGACCGTCCTGGTATCTAAGTCAATCCCAAGTTCTGTCTCAATGCAGTTCTCCTTTGCAGACAGTTAACCCTCCTCCTCGCTCCCTGGAAGGCTCCTGGTTTTAGTTTTTCCCAAACCAAGGTTAGCCCAGCATGGCCAAGTGGGACCAGCACACCTGAAGTTGTGAGACTCAGTTGGTAGCTTGGAAACATCGAGGCTGTGCACCTTTATCCTGGCACCTCCTGGCAAACACCGTGAGCAGGGGGAGATGGGACAGGACAGAGACATTTTCCTAGGGGAGCTGTAGATACTAGTACTTATGAGGCAGGATCTGCCAGGAGACAGCAGAGGGGATTCTTCCTTTAGCAGGAGAGAGAAAGGCATGGGAAATTTGGGAGTTATCAAGGGCCTAAAGAAGGCTGAACATCCAGCGCTCAGATTGTTGTACAGATGCTTCCTCTCATAACTTCCGCAGCGTCTTTCCCTCAGACCACAGCATCCCTCGGATGCCAAAACAGAGTCGTCTTTCCCTCAGACCACTCCTGCCCAACAGTTGCCAGTGGACCTGCTGTGCACATACGCTGGGCAGTGGGAAGGGTGCGGTACAGCCTGATTTTCACTGTGCTTCTGAGTGATTCCTGAACATGTAACATGGGCATGGTCCAGCCAGGGTCAGCAAGCGGCTTTCTGACAATACCCTGCCATGCAACGATCAGGCTAGGAGAGGTGGTGAGAGATGGACACTGCTCATGTCTGCTCCTTCCCTAACAAAACTTATTAACAAATCTGAGCCTCAGGAGGGGAGGACAGGGAGAAGGGGGTGTTGGAAAGAGGTGTTTCTTTGCACTGTGCTTTATTTTATAAACCTGTCCTTCATGGCTTCGTCTGGTTGCCTGTGGGGCTGGGAAGCCTTTTTTCCTTCTCTGATAAATAACTTTTGGGTCCTTCCTCTCAAGCTGTGGAGTTTTGGCAGGATATAGGCAGGCTGCACTCGTGCTCCAACCAGCATAAAAATCACTTGGGTTCTCACGTTTTCTTATTCACCTTGGCGAAGGGGATGAAGATTCAGGAGAGGAGGTGCCAAGTGGTGCAGTTGAGGTGATGCATTAAAACAGCCAGGTCTCCCCATCCCTCAGGGTGGGGTCAAGCTCATTTCCAGCTAGATGTACCCTGCTCAGGGCTGAGAGCATTCCTGGAGAAGGTGATTGGACCTTGAACATCAGGGCTGTCACCCACAAGATCAAACCCTGCACCAAATGCACCACATAAAAAGGAAAGCTGAAGGCAGGGGAGGAATTAGCTGCACATGATGGGGGGGCTGCAGTGGGAACCCATGGCGAGGAGTGCCTTTGCCGTGTTGCTCAAGCCCCTGCCTTGGATGAGGAGGCCAAGGGTCCATCAGCTGCTGTGTGGCATGGGGTCTTTGCCTGCTCCTTGTGAGGAGAAAGGGGAACACAAAGGAAACGCTGCTGCTGCCAGGTAATGGGCAGTTGGAGGCAAGAGGCAGATGAAAAAAAGTCGCTTGCTGGGGATCAGAAATCTTTCAGACTCTCCTCCTGAACTACATGCTTCTTGCCAGGCTGCATGCTCCCAACCATCTGCCCTGCAGTGGGAGAGGGCACAAACCCACCAACCTCACTTTCCAATGAACTCTCAGGGGAGGGGGACAGAGGGTCCCATTACAGGGGTGATGCTAAGCAAATTGATCTTCCTGTGGGCACAGCAACTCCTCAGAGACCTGTGGCAGATGAGTGGCCTGGTTCTGTGAGGTGCTGGACAGGCACGTAGGGAATGACCACCCCAGCCTGAACAAGAAACCTGGGACACCAGCGAGACAAGCCAAGATGGGCAAAGGAAGAGGCGAGGGCAGCTATGGGAGATCTATCATGGGCGCGGCCAGGGTGTGCTGATGGTTTGTTGCTGTCCCTGGTGCTTGTTAGCAGACCTATGGATGGTGTCCTCCAAGAGACTGGGTTCAAAGACAGCCTTTGCTGAAGGAAGCTGTCCAGCCCACTGTCATGGGACAGCTTGTTGCTTGGCCAGACAGCTCCTGGAGCCATGGGCAGCTGGGCAGAGCTTTGCTTGCTCTTTGTGAAGACAAGGCTGAGACCATTTCCATTTGCTCCCAAAGAGAGATGGCGACGTATCTCCTGGCTCAGCTTCCTGAAGGATTTCTGCTCCCACCAGGATCTTCCACCTGCTGTTGCTACATGGCAGAAAGCTGGACCACTTGCATCTCTGGGAAGTTCTGCTCTTCATGTTCAGTTTTACCTTGAAACAAATTCATTTTTTCCTTAAGGATGAGTTTAGCATGCTATGAAACAAATGTTTCACTATCTCCTCCAGTCTCTCAAGACTCTTTATGAATTTACATTTAAGCCTTGTTTTTTATTTAAACCTCAGAGTTTTCCATGTCATTTTCCTGTACAGGGAGGAGTAGGCAGCTATTGAGTGTGCAGAACCCGCTTGCTCAGCCAGCACAAATCCCTTGAATGGGGTTTTCTACACCGCGTACACGGAGCTTATAACCCCTTTGATTTAGGGTTCCTTGGGATGTGGTGCTTGCACCAGATTGGTAAATATTGAAATTTCTTAAGCCACGCAGAGGCTGCAGAGCACAAGAGCTCAGCTGGAAGGGATTGAAAATCTTGCTGAGCTCTGAATTCTCAAAGACCGCTTGACTCCTAGAGCCAACAGAAACCTCCCGAATGCAGCCATGTGCAGAAATATGTCCTTAAGAGAGCAAGAAATCATCGGGGAAAGAAAGGGTTCAAACTACTTTTGAGATTCATAAGCACTTGAGGAAGTTTTAAGAGCTAAAAGTAGCTTAATAGTTTCTTTACATGCCCAGCAGCCTTTCCTTGTGCGTCTAGCAGCTATAGCTGGGGGCTGGAGGCAGTTTCTGGCCTCGGGGCTGGTTTCAGGGCATGCAACTCTTGCTCGGAGCAGCTTGAGCTTTAAAGGCACTGCAGAAGTTTGTGTGCAAAGCGCTGACTGCAGATACCCACCAGGACACAAACCAAGAGGAATGTGTACGCGCCAGCCTTGTTTAGAAACCGCAGACGATTTACAAAGTGAGCTTAATTGGAAGTTCCTCTTTGCGGCTTTCTGACCTGTTATTTTTCTGATGCAGATGTGTAGGAGCCGTTTAAAAGGTCCATGTTTACTAATGAGGAGTTGTGTAATTGGGGATGTATTTATTAACTGTACATGTGCAGGACGGGGAAATGACTTGAGCAGCAGCAGCAGTGCTGGCAAGGGTCTGGGTGTCTCAGGGCATCACCAGCCAGGAGTGAGGGACCAGTGTCCTGCTCTTCTGGTGGAAGAAAGGCCCTCTTGTCCTTATCTCCTGGGCATCTGTCCCCAGTCCTGGCACTGTGGTTAAGAGAACACGGAGGATCTAGGAGCCTCCACAGAAGTGGAAGAGGTGCAGAGAAACATGGTCTGTGGAGGAAGGTGCTCAGAGTGAGGGTCGCTACATTTTAAAGACGATAACTTTAAGGAGGTTTAACTTGATAGGTTTTTTTTAAAAAATCTCTTTTATTTAAAATCTATTTTAAAAAAATCTTTAAAAATCTGAAAAGGAAAATATACTAAAAATTTGTGAAGAGGACAAGAGTATACCATTCTCAGTGTCTGCTGTGGGTAAGGCAAAAAGGGAAACACGTTCAGGTTGACATATGTGATATTTGTGTTAAACATCAAGGGAAAGAATATAAACATCCCCACAGGAAAAACTGGAAGTGTTGTGGAGACCCCATCCCAGCGAGATGCGTCTGAACTACAAACTGTCCCCGATGAACAGCCCTGGAGGAGCCATTCTGCCTGTGAGCTGGGAAGTGGACTAAGTGATCCTCCAGACCTAGTCCTGATGAGTTCTGCCATGATTTGGGCTTTACAGCCTTTATCCCCTTCTCCTGTACACTGAAGACATGAGTTTATAACTGCTTCGTGGAGCTGCTGCTGGCACCCACAGACAGAGGCAGTGGGAAAAGCTCAGTTTCAGGAGCCTGATGACGTTTTTCTCACGAGGCTGGATGAGCATCTCTGGGTACGACCATGCCGGCCAGAGCATTGCTGTGTGGAGATACTGGGGCCGGCTGGGGTGCTGGCATTTGTCCCCCGGCTCCATGGTCCTGAAGGTGTTCACATGGGAGCAGCCTTACAGCATCCACCCTCATACCCCTGCGTGTCTGAGAGCCCCAGTTCTCCCTCCCCATATCCCTCCCCAGCCTTAAAAGTGACCACTAGCTTACTAACAGTTTATTAATACGTTAGGGGACTGAGTTGCTTCCCCGATGATTTTGTCCAGGAGCGTGATGGGCAACTGGAGAAAAGGGCACGTGAAATGAAATGTGGAATTTTGTTTCTGTGAAGCTGGATTCTGTCACCTCCCAGGTTGTATTTAGGCAAACTGAGCTCGATTTCCACCCCCCGGGAATCCCTGCCTCTATCCCCACATGCAGAATTAGCATCCAAACTTGCCTCAAACACCTCAAGAAACGCAGTACCCATCACTCATTTTGCAATTTTCTTCTGAGGCTTAGCTTCCTTATGGTTAAAAAGTATGCCTGATTTCTGATTCAGCTCAGCGTGTTCTCCAGTGCCCATCACTGCCTATCTGTGTGCCTTTCTCAGACTAAATTTTTAGTACCCCCTTAGCATCCCGTATTTTCTCTCCACACATGTACTTACACACATCATCAAATCACTTCTCGCTTTTCATTCTGACAAGTTACAGAGGCTGACCTCTAGAAGTCTCTCCCTGTAAGTGGTATTCTTCAGCTCTCAAACCATTTTTTATGGCTCTGTTCTTCACCCACTCCAATTTTTTGATGTCCGCTTTAAAATATGGCACCTCAGCAGGATGCAGTATTCTAGTGTCAATCTGACCAAGGACGTACACAGAGATAAAATCGCCTTCTATTCCACTTCACAGTCCTGTTGCTTATACACAGAAGGATGAAATTAGCTCTTTCTGCTACAGCAGACAGAAAAATAGGTCCCACATTTAAGAACCAGAAGGCTAGATGGTGGTATTAAAAAGAGAAAAATGGAGCTGACGTGGAAGCAGAATTACAAGCCGGGGCAGCATTAATAGCACAGTGTGATACTAGCCTGAACACATTAGTTGTAATAAAATGCTGAGAAAACAGTTTCCTCCACTTCAGAGCCTATTACAAGCCTACGCTGCTGCGATGGCTCCTCTGTGGTGGGCAGGCTGTGTGCCGGGGTGCCTGCCGGGCTGCTGGGGCGAGCACGGCGGGGAGCGTGAGTTACTCCTGTGTCGCACAGCTGCGCTTGGGAGACCTTTGCTAAATCGTGCCACCAGGTTCTGTGGAGGCATGAGGCAAGCTCTGATCTTTCCCGGGGTCAGCCCACAGCTGGGTGCTGGTAGATCAGCCCTCCAAACTGTGTGGTGCCATCAGGGCTCTGCGTATGTGAAGGCAGCCCCAGCCCTTTATGCTCTCCGTCTTCTGCATGCAAAATCTTTCACAGACAGGAGGGTTTTTCCTAAATTCCCTAATTCCCATGCCTGGTGACACTTGATGAGTGCAGAGTCACTGTGTCATTTGAAGATACATTTTCAGTACACGTCCTCAGCATAAGCCTCATCTTCCTATACTAGAGAAAGTGACCTGACCCTGATTGCTCTAAAGTCTCCAAGTGATTCCCCAAAGCAGCTCAAGGGTAGTGTGCCCTGTGCCCAGTGGCCAAGTCTCCTGGTCTTTGAAGGCTTTCTGTGAGATAGATAGTTCCTTAGTCTCTTTCTTCCTCATTTCTGTATCTGTAAAACAAGCATAACAGCTTTTAGGGGCTGCTGAGATGCTCAGATCC
Organism: Nyctibius grandis; assembly: GCF_013368605.1. NCBI lineage: Eukaryota > Metazoa > Chordata > Aves > Nyctibiiformes > Nyctibiidae > Nyctibius > Nyctibius grandis. The sequence continues at coordinate 102,785,158 of NC_090659.1, forward strand.
CATCCTAAGTTTTCTTGTCTAGGTGACAGTTTGTGCTGCTGCAAACCCTGTTGCGCTGCTTCTGCTATCACAAGAAGGGTGACAAGATGTCTCCTTCCTCCCTGCTAACCTGCTGGTGCAACGCTGGGTTTTGACCCCTGGTGCTTGCTGCTCTGGGAACCTGGACACCGAGGGCACCCTTAGTCATGTGCTTGCTGCCTGTGCTTCTCGTTGGACCCATGTGGAAGGGTGTCCTTCCCTCAGGGGAGGAACGAAAGCCAGGGAGAGGAGCACTGGTATAGAGAGACTAGTGTTGAGGGACTGGTGGACTGGAGAGAGCCTGATGGAGGGTAACCAATATGTCTGGAGCACATGAAGTACTAGGATATGGTGAGAGAGCTGAGCTTATTCAGTTGTAGGAGGAGAAGGCAAAGGAGAGATCATTGAAAAAAGGCAGTCTTTTGTTTTTAGGTATAGGGATGGAGCCAGTGTCCTATACCCACGAGACTGCTTGAAGGAGGACAGGTGTTAGTTCATTTAGTTCAGCTACTAGGCTGTCTTCACCAAGATTTCCTATGCCCCCCCCATGCTTCCACTGAATTGCTATTCAATAGCACTTCAGCCCTAGGGCTTCTGCTCCATACCGACCTCCTAACTGAGATGCAAGACTGGAGAACTGTATATATCATGCTCCAGACAACGAACTGCCAGCCAGCTCCATCAGCAGCCTGTCTGCAGGTCTGGCAGGTCCTGAAGCCACAGGTCACATGGGGACTGTTCATTGCCAGAGCCCAGGAGCTGCTCTGGAGGCAGTGTCTGAAAAGTGGAGCCTAATGAAAAACCTCTCTTCTTGCTGCCATAGAAACTGAACAGACTTAACAGCAACTTGTTACTTCTCTCATCTCCAGCAGCTCAGCATCTGAAGTGACTCGACTTATGAAGATATTTGCATTAAGTATCACCCGATAGCTGGAGAAATGAGATTGAAGGGAAAAAAAAAAAAGGAAACTCTCGAAGCTCTTGTGAAAGCGGCTGGGCAAAGAGGGTCTGCTGAGAATTGGAGGCATTTCTCTGGGATGAGAAGCAAGGGAGCAGAGAGGCCAAGAAGAAATTGTTGGCCAAGAGGAGCTCACTATGGATGTGGAAGAAACCCAGCAGAGTGGCTCTGAGCTTTGCTGTGACCCAGCAAGCTGCTGGACCAGCAGAGCTGCAGGCTTCATGGGTACATTGCTCCTGGAGAGCATTTTCATCCAGCACTCCGTTTCTTTCTTATAGCCATACCAGTGTGAAGCTGCACTTCCCGGGGAGCAGCGGTTGTTGCTGGAGTCCCATCTCACGAAGAGCCTGTGGGAACAGAGGGCCCTTGGTCGCCCTCGCTCCAGCCAGCCCCACCATTCCCAAAACCTGCGAGAAGATCAGGCCAGCCACGGTGAGGGAGGACTGTTGCAGTGAGTCGGCAGCTTTGTGATCTGAAGTGTCCTCTGTCATTCAGCTCAACCCCCTGCTGTTTATGCTTTCAGGAAAAAAAATAAATATCTATGTATTAATTTTGGGTTTTAATGATTTTTGCCTATTAGCAAAGTGCCTGATACAACGAAAGCGTGTCTGCTGTAGCTTTTAAAGCTCTGAGACCTACGAAGGATCTGCAGAGCTCTCAGACTGGCCAGGGACTAGAGCAAGATTTGTAAATTCACAGAGATGCAGGCAGCAGGAGCAGGCTCTGACAGGCTCCTCACTCTGTGGGCAGGGAGAGCAGCCATGCTGCAATTTAATTCTTGAAGTTACAACCATTGTGCAGAATAAGCCAATATGACATTAAGACACAGCCCTATCGATGCCATTCAGGTGCTTTTTACTGCTCCTGGCATCTCCCTGAGAGCATCCACCACTCGGGGTATCACAGGTAATAGTTTTAGAGCATTTTTACAAATATGTCCCCCATTTTAGCTAGCTTTGATCAACCTATGTAAAGAATTAAGACAAGCAGATTGTGAAAAACTAACAGTAAGGAGTAAAAACACCCCTTGAAACCTAGAAAACCATGGCAACACCAGAGTTGTACCATGCAGCACAAGCCAATCGCAAGCAAGTGTCAGATGAGGCTGATGTCTGAAGCATTTCCTTCTCCCATCAAACAGCTGCACAGGCCACTCCAGCTGATACCCCGGGGTGACTGTCATTTAGGGGTTGGCATCTTGGGGTTTGCTGAACGTGTCCTGAAAACCTATGAACTTGTGCATCCTTCGTGCTGTGCTCTCACAGCCATGGTGCAAAGCTGCTGCCATGGTGGTTTCATGATCCAACTTCCCAGTGAAAAGCTAGAGGAGTTGCGAAGTCAGGGGAGAGGAGAGGAAGTGAAGTCTTCAAGGCCAGAAGGAATGATGACACTTCGATGCCCTTATTGTCAACCATCCTGGCAAATATGACATTTCCTTCACTTTAGAGAAACTGGGTGAAATTTCTAGCATCAAATCTTTTCCTGCTGATGTTGGCCTTGCTAGCTTCAAGGGCATGGAGCATGAGTGAGGAGCATCCTTCCTGGATATCAAACCCCCTCCCATATAACAAGTCACAGGCATTTAGGTTCTATCAGCGAAGAGATCCTGTGCATGGACGCAGAGCCACCGACAACTTCCTGAGCAAGCCTTACTGGGCATGGTGATGGTTCCTTGCTGTGGTGGTGGTGGTATCTACAACTTCCTGGCAGGAGTTCCTGCAATCCAGCAGTTGGTGGCTGCGGAGCAGGGAGCAGAGCTGCAGGTGTCCGGCAGCAATGGTCACACACCTGCGACAGAGGAGGGACCTTGCCTGCAGACCCTGTCTGACGTCTTGCACTCACTGCTGGTCATACTAGGCTGCAATCCTCTCCACATCTGCTTCTTCAACCTAAATTTGGGGCCACACAGAAGAAAGTGGCATCAAAAAACAGTGTTTTGGCTGCAGCTGCTCCAGCATGATGTCTTTTCTCTTGTTATCTGCTTGCCTTTTCCTGTCTCAGTGCAGCTACAGGGTGCCCAGGGAGGACATCGATAGCTGTGGCCACTGCTACCAAACCCAGAGGTAAGGTGCTCCCACAGGCAGCGCTTGGTTTGCAGAGTCACGTCACCTCCCTCCAGTGTTTGCACAGTCACATCACCTCCCTCCGTGCTGGTGGGTCGGTGGGGAGCACCGAGAAAGGCCAATGCACTGCTGGGGGTTGAGCTCTGTGGTGGCCAACAAAAAGCAGGGACACATCCTGGTCTACTGGTGACATGCCACACACTAACAAGTCACCATTCCCTACCGGTGAGGTAGGGGCAATTGCACCCCCTTCTTCCAGCCTTTGCGCTGGATGCTTTGAGCAGCAGGGATCAGCAGGGGTGTCTCAGGGCCACGGGGATCCACAAGCCCGGTCAGTGCCCGACCACCCCTGTGTTATGGGATGTGCAGCCTGGTCATTGTGTCACCACACCGGGAGTACCACAGCAGCACTGGCAGGGAGCGGCGTGCCCACAGCCTGTGCTGCGGGCTGGGAAGGAGCTGGTGGTGGGGCAGTGGCAGGAGAAGGTGGAAGAAAGTCTCAAGGCACTTAGGGTCAACGCTGCACCGCACTGGCAGCTGCTTTAGTGTGCTGCTGGGGGTCTCAGGGCTCAGCGGGGACCGGGCACTGGGGGACGCTGCCTGCCGGCACAGTCTGAGCAAGTGCCTGCCACGCTGAGGACGTCTCGGCGAAGGCCAGAGACGCGGCTGCCGTGGTGCTGGCAAGAGCCTAACGTTTGCGGGTTGTGGGTGCCACTGTATTTGTGGCTGGAAGAGCTCTCACAGTGTGACAGCTGGCAGCGCTGGACTAACCTCCAGCATTCGCTGCAACTCTTGCAGGATGCTGCAATAGCCTAACTCCCCCTGGGAGAGATTATAAAACAATAAGTTGTTGGTTTATATGTTTAATGTGGTAGTAAATTAGATGAGGAGTTCGGCATTTAATTGTGAAGCTCAAAAAGCCAGATATTATCCACGAGCCCTGACATCTTCCCAACGATATTTTGCAATCCCATGGCACAGGCTGGTCAGAGCCGATCTCTTTTCTCCCAGCACATCTTTCTCATAACCAGGGACGGTGCTCTGGTGCCTGCGGCAAAGCCTCCAGGAACAAACCTTCCCACCGTGCCCCACTGACGCCAGCGGGATGCATGATCTGGCGGGCAGCATCCCTGAGCACTGTGGCAGCTCAGTGCCCTGGCCAGGAGGGAACGGGGCAGATCCAGAGGCCATTGCCTGATGAAGCAACGCCATTTATTTGGCTGAAGAAGTTGCCTGACTTGCTCGGCTGGGTGCCTCCTGCCAACGCAGTGGCATCACTGCGTGCAAGTCCTGTCTTTTTGCCAAAGACCAAAGGCCAAAGACCAGAGCGGGGCCAGTTTGGGTGGCGCAGCCCAGGCAGGTGAGAATTATTCACGTACACAGGGCTCCTTCGGCAGAGTTGCTATTTACTGTGTGTGTCACCCTTCCCCCTTGCAGGTCTCACCTTGCTTCCTTGCAAGCACATGCTCAGAAGCAGCAAACCCCACGAGCGCCTTGGCATGTGGCCATCATCCTTACCCCCTTCCTTCCCTGGGTTGTCACACCAATTTGGGCAGCATCCCTGGTGCAGCAGGTGCTGGGGGGCTCAGCTGTGATACCCTGGTTCAGTATCACAGCTCCTGGACCTGCTCTGGGAGTTTTGGGGTTTGGGGATTTTAAAAATTTATTTTATTTTTTATTTTACTATTGGTTTTATGTGGCTTTTTTTTAATTGTTCCTTCCTCCATCTTAATGTGCATTTCAATGTCATGTTGAACTTGTTGGCACCCATCCACAGAGGGCTGGGCATACCTGTAACAGAAAAGCCTGCTCCCAAGTTACTCCCATGCAGACCCTCTATTCCAAAGCAAAAGGATTTAATTGTGAATAAATAAGTTTTGGACTAAAATTGTTTTTATTCTACCTATTCAGCCAGCCACTCCAGAATGGTTTCTGTGGTGGTGGTTATTTCAGTCTGGTTTTTCATGAAGATACTGGATGCGCGTGCAGTTTACTGAATAATGATGTAGGCACCACGAAATGGTCTCCTCTGGAAAGTTCGTTTTTGTGTGACAAATTATTCACATACATGGGATCTCCCAAGACGGGGTCTCCCAAGAAGTGTCTCCCAAGAGAGTGTCTCCCAAGAATTAGATGCTTGGGAGACCCTGTCTTCTGGCTGGACTGGGCTAGGAGTGTAACCGTAAGTGGTTTTATTGTTGCTGGACAGTGTCTTTGTCTTGGATCAAACATTAGGGGTTTGGGGCTTGTTTTCGGCATAGCAATAGCACTTCGTAAAGAGGAAATAGATGACAGTTCTTTTCCTGTGTTAGCTTTGGCATAGGCCGGTCTACCTCGCAAAATACCTCTTAAATTAAGCTAACGAGGTTTCAAACTAGACAGGCTATCACGGCATGAAGCAGAGGGGAGGAAGAAGAAGATGTCATCCCTTGGCCATGCTCAGCGGTGGAGAGGGGTGCGTACGAAACAGCTATACAAACACACCACAATTACATGCAAAGTAAGTCCAAGTTGTCCCTGCTAAGACCCCACCATGGTGTTCACCTCGAAGCTCCTGTGCTGGCATGATCGCATGAGAAAGGTTGTGGACGTGCCACTGTCTTCAGTCAGAGACCCTGCAGGAACCTGAAAGTAAGTGGGCAGCTCCCCAGAAGGGGACAAGAGGTGATCTGTAGGCTAATGACACCCAAACACATGTCTTTGCTTCTCTGGGTGGGGAGCTGACGTCAACGCACCGAGGGGAAGTGCTGAGGCAGACAGCCAAAACCCACAGCTGGCTGCTTACCCAATGCTCACTGCGTTGTGGCTGCCACCTGAGGAATGGTCCAGATGAAGAACCACAGCCCTGACACAGACGAGGGTGCAATATGACATGCTGGACCTCACACGTGCTTGTTATGGGAGTCTTCAGGATCTAGGACATGGTGGTTGTATCTGCATCAGTGACTGGAAGGTGACCTAGACTGTTCTCTGGCTCTGTGGCAGCTAGATTGGGGTGGCCCACACCGGTGTGATTGAGCTCTCCATCCCCCAAAACAGGGTGGCTACACTCAAGCTACCTACTAGGAAAGGTCCTTGTCCCATGCTAACTCCCAGAGTGTCCCAGGGTTTGGAAGAATCATGGTCAGCATGGATGAGCCATGGTGGGCCACTGAGGTCTGGCCCCGGAGAACACTGCCTACCATGCTCATGATGCTAACAGGGATGTAGTTAACATCTGACAGGATGTTTGAAGGAATATTCCAAATTTCTGCCCAGCGTAGGTGCATTTTCACTTGTTTTTGTGAAAACTGTGATCAGTGCTAATGTGTATTTGCAGAAGAGGTGCAAAGGTGAGAGCTAGTTGCTGGACTTACCCTGGCACCATAGATGCTGAGAGGGGCTGCTGGAAGGAGCAGCTCTCTGGCCATACCCTAGATGAGAAGCTCTGCTTTGCCTTAAACCGGGCAGAATCAGAGCCCAGCAGACTGTCATCATTGTGTGATGGGACACTGGCCATCTGACCAAGCCACCCGTTGTTCCATGAAGCACATCAGCCTGCCAGTAACCTTGAAGGCAGCCAAGTCAGCCCATGCCATCAAGCAAACGGTGCCTGAACCCAACGACATAGCATGTACTGGCCTGGGACCTTCATTCCACATGCAATTTTTTTCTTGGAGCGCACTACTGACTGCTGCCTCCCCAGCAGCATGCTGGTTTGGAGGGCGGCACGGGATCGGCACTGGCAGGGGCTGAGGCTTCAGGCACGTTGATTAATTTGTGGCAAATTAATCAGGGAAAAGAGAGAGACTGCAAGGGTCAAGTGATGGTGCCAGCAAACTTTACCCATCACTCTGCCCTACCTCCCTGGCAGATCTTCTTCTCTGAGTGCCGGGGAAGGGCTGAGCTTGGGCTGCCCTGTTTGAGGCATCTCCACAGCATCGGCCTGTGCCTCATGCTTATTTAAAAGCAAACCAGACAGGCAGCAGAAGTGCTCAAGCAAAAACCCGCAGCGTGCATAACAAATCTCGGGAGCTGCTGTGTTCCACACGCCACCAGTTGCATAGTCAAGTAAGTTGCATAGTCAAGTAAATAGCCCCAGGGCGCTGGTGACTTGAATGCTGCTTTTTCATGGCTGAAAAATGATTCCATTTATTGAACATTCGTTTTACACTTGAGGGCTAAAACCTTCCTTTTCCCACCTTCTGTTGGAGAAACATGCACCTCCGGTGTGTAACCAAGAGTGAGCTGCTTCTCAGGGGAGAGGAGCTTAGTGACTCATGGAGATTCGCTCTTTGCTCAGCCTGTGGGCTGTGACACCCATGCAGAAGCAGCTTGTTTCTTCAGGAGTAGAGCCCCTCTAAAACTGCAAAGGTCTCTGACTTGGGGCCTTATGGCAATTGCATGAACAGAAAAGATCAAGGACAGTGAAATAAAAATGTGTGTCAGATGGCAGCAGCAGGTGGGTGCTCAGGCAAGTGGGTCAGTGGGTGTGCGATGGCCAGGGGAGCATCAGTGGGGACTTCAGTTTGGGTTCAAGGATGCATAAGGAGCCTCTCAGAGGCTCCCCCGACCTCAGGGATGGGATTATAACATTTCAGATGACCTCCACATCCCCCCCGGGGCTTCCTCAGTAAGCGCCTGGTGACAGTTTTTCATCCTTCTCCAAAAATATGCCAGCGTTTGGGCTATCTGATTGCCCCAGCTGTCCCACAGTGATCACCCCAGTTGGGCAGCGCCTGGCTTGCAGCATCCATGAGCAGATCCCAGGGCTCAGGCACACTAATAGGGGGATGACCTGGGTTGAGTCTGTCCCCTTGGGTAAACCTGAGCTGCACAAACCTCTCTTAATGGACTTGGGGCCATGACAGTAGGAAATGGAGACAGGCACAGCAGCCCCCCAGGGACAGGGCATGTCTTGTCACCAGCCAAGGGGAAAGGGCATCTTCAGTGGGCCCATCTGCCAAGGAGGGCTCCCGCTTCCCTTTCTGTTTTACTTTCTGAGTAACTACAATGTGTGGGATACCACATGTGAGACATCCTGACAGCACTGCTCAGCAGAAGCCAGCCCATGTTACCATCCCCAGAGATCCTTGTCCCAGAAGAGGAGGTGATGGGCACAAACAGAAAGAGGAGGCTCCATCTGAACATCAGGAAACCCTTTTGCACTGTGAGGGTGACCAAGCACTGGGATAGATTGTCCTGAGAGGTTGTAGAGTCTCCATCCTTGGAGATACTCACAAGCTGTCTGGACGTGGTCCTGGGTAACCGGCTGTAGGTGGCCCTGCTTGAGCACGGGAGTTGGACAAGATGACCTCCAGAGGTCCCTTCCCACCTCAACCCCTCTGTGACTCTGACATATGCCGCCTTGAGTTTACTGGAGACTAGGGTGTCCCAGGGGGACACTGGGCTGGCATTGCCCATCCCCAGCTGCACCGTCACCATGGAGAGCTGCCTACAGCCGTGCTGCCACAGCAACCTTGTCCAGCCTTGTGGTGATCCAGGTAGGAGCCCTTCATTACCTTGTCCTAACCTGATGCTTACTCCCCTGGAAGCAGAAGCCTCCACATTTTCATGTGAGCTGTCAGCTCTGGGCAGACTGCAGCAGGGTGCAGAAGGCCGGCGATCCCCATCAGCAAGCTGGGCAACGCCGTGTGCTGGAGGTCTGCAGAGATCTTCTGCAACAGCAAAATAAAGATCCTCAGTTTTCAGCATTTCCCGAATATTGTTGGATGTGTATTGCTGCAGAAATACATGTCTTGGATTTTAAACATCGTGCCGGTCTCTGTTAGGAAAAGCCGCGTTGCATCTGCCAAGTGCCTGTGTCACAGGAGGTGACCCAACGATGTTGCAGCTGAGCGAGCACCTCGTGCTGTGCTGCACCTGGGCTTGCTCATGGCCACACTGGTCTGCCACAGCCTGGACCAGAAGCATGTGTGTGACGTGCCTCTGGTCCCACTGGTGTGCACAACACCTCTGGGACGAGCAGTGTCTCCTTCCCCCATGTTTTCTTACGAACACCGATGCAATGAACTGCAAGCGTTTTTCTGTCCTGGAGCTGCAAAATGGCAATGGAGGTTGCCAAATTAATGTCATAGTTAATTATTTTTCACAGTGTATTCTTCCTTCAAGGGACCTCTTCCCTGATGACTTTTCTGAGTGGAAACGTGGACTGTCTCCACCAGCCTTCACTGATGCTGGGGGAGTCAGACTGTATGTTGCAGATGGAAACATAATGGTTGTGGTTGCTGTTTGCTGTCTGATTGCTTCTAGAGTCAAACCCTCCCGGGAAGTATCGCACATGCAGATAAAGTGTGGTGAAAGCCAGGATTTAAATTCTGAAATGGACATCAAGAGAGAGGAGAAAGAAAACACCTGTGGCAGAAGATGGACCCCAGCGGTATGTGACTGCCTTTGCCTTTGGGAAGATAACAAAATTACTGCCGAAGCCAGCAGGAGCTTCCAGTCTGAGTTTGTTTGCCACACGTGGGTGCTGATCACCTAACAAATTGTCCAGGTCAAAGGTATTGGGAAAGAAAGGCTATAAATTATTTCTGGGCTAAAATTTCTGCCACTGACCCTCTTCACTGATGTTTCTGTAAGAGCCAGGGCTCCTCTGATCTATTTACTGAAGAATGATTTGCAGAAAATACATCTCTAACAAGGTCATGCCCTTTCTTGCAGCTCTGTGATGCATGAGGCGATCCTGTCCCAGCTCACCATTGCACTTCAACGTGGCAGTGGGTGTTTGGGTGGCGGTGGGATGAGGAGGACAGGGCAGCCTCCCCTGCTGGGGGGGTTGAACCCACCACATGAGGGAAGGTGAAAGGTGTTCGCCTGCATAAACTTTTTCCAGTAAGAGTTCAGACCATCCCCATCAGGGGCAGGATGAGGCTGTCATCCCTGCTGCCCTGTCACCCATCCTGTGGCACAGGAGGTGACCCAACAGTGTTGCAGCTGAGTGAGCTCCCCATGCTGTGCTGCACCTGGGCATGCTCGTGGCCATGCTGCTCTGCTACAGCAGATCCTTGGGTCTGAGAGACATCTTCTCACCCCATTCTTCCCTGCAGAAAGGCAGTAGGTTCAGCAGGGGCACCCCAAGGGCCAAACTGAGCCCTTGCCAGGCAGTGGGACCGTGCTGAATCTCCAGCAGCCCCAGAATCACAGAATCACAGAGTGGTTGGGGTTGGAAGGAACCTCTGGACATCACCTAGTCCAAACCCCTGCCAAAGCAGGTTCACCTAGAGCAGGTTACACAGGGTCACGTCCAGGTGGGTTTTGAATATCTCCAGAGAAGGAGACTCCACAACCTCCCTGGGCAGCCTGTTCCAGTGCTCTGTCACCCTCAAAGTAAAGAAGTTTTTCCTTATATTGAGATGGAACTTCCCATGCTTCAGTTTGTGCCTGTTGCCCCTTGTCCTGTCACTGGGCACCACTGAGAAGAGCCTGGCCCTGTCTTCTTAACACCCACCCCTAAGGTATTTGTAAGTATAAGACACGATAAGTGATAAGTAAGTATAAGTAGAAGATACAATGGACCCCATCATTTTTGTCACGCGGGTCACAAGTTACCCTGCAGAGAGGGCAGGCGGGCTCCGCACTGCACGGACACACTGAGGATGGGGAGCGGGGGCTGGAGGCGGTGTCTGCCACCATCTCCCCCGTTCCCTCCACGCTCCCGGGTCCGAACCCCTCTGCCCTCCCCTCGCAGCCGCCCGCGAGCGGCCGGCCCGCGCAGGCCCGCGATGCGCAGCGCGGAGCTGCCCTCTGCCGACTGCCTCCCGCACAGCCGCCCGCTCGGCGGTGGGAAAACGAAGGGCCCGCACGGATACACGGCTCTGCAGCAAGCGGGGCTCCTGGGGAACGAGCCGGGCTTCCCTGCAAAGCCACGTCTGCTCGTGGAAGCGCTCAGAAACGGTGTTCCTGCCGGCTGGTGACTCCCCCGGGCTCGGTCATCCGTTGTGCGGTGAACGAGGAAGCGAAATCGGAGCCGTAAGCGCTGGGGCACCTGTGTTGCACGGAGAGGGTGAGAGGACGGAGGTGCTTGGTTGCTGATTCCCAGCTACTTATGCTTCTGGGCTTTCTGATGTTCCTGTGTCATCCCCAGCCCTTTCTGCTCCCGGCAGAGGAGATCTGACAGAGGGCTGGTTCAGTCGGATATAAAAATCCAAAGTCACAGAATCACAGAATCACAGAATGGTTGGGATTGGAAGGGACCTCTGGAGATCATCAAGCCCAACCCCCTGCCAAAGCAGGTTCACCTAGAGCACAGTGCACAGGGTCACGTCCAGGCAGGTTTTGAATATCTCCAAGAGAAGGAGACTTCACAACCTCCCTGGGCAGCCTGTTCCAGTGCTCTGTCACCCTCAAAGTAAAGAAGTTTTTCCTCATATTGGGATGGAACTTCCCATGTTTCAGTTTATGCCCCTTGCCCCTTGTCCTGTCACTGGGCACCACTGAGAAGAGTCTGGCCCCATCCTCTTGACATCCACCCCTAAGATCTTTGTAACCGTTGATAAGATCCCCCCTCAGTCTTCTCCAGGCTAAACAGACCCAGCTCTCTCAGCCTCTCCTCATAAGAGAGATGCTCCAAAGTCCCTTGAATAGAATTTTAAAAGCACATTTAAATACTAGTTTTTAAAGCAAATCTCCTGTTTTGTCACAGAGGAGAATTGGTGGTGGTGTGCTGGTGCATTCAGCAGTCAATGTGGCATTGCAGGTGAACACCAGAGAAAGCAGAATGGATGAATTCCCTTACACTTACCCTGCATCGCTGTTAGCATTTTGGGATCTGGAGGCTCAGTGCAGCAGAACAACATCAACTATGGGTATGTGGTCAGCAGAGCATCCAGCCCCAGTGTCACCACACAGATAACCATGCTGTTGACTCCTGTGGTCTGCATTCAAAACAGCTGGCTGAGTTGACAGAATGGGCCCTGATAGCTCACACACATTGCTTGGGTGGTGGCGGTGGGTCTCCAGAACCAGGATTTATTTATTCCCTATGACTAAGAAGCAGTAGGACAAAGTCACAGGTCCCTCTGTTTCTTCCTGGCTTCCTGAAGATGACTAGCTCTTTTCAAGGGATTTCTCAATGGTGCTGTGCGAGATGCTCTATCCATCCATGCCAAGGTGTGAACACAGATGGGGAACAGAGGGGACAGCTGTGACTATATGCTGAGTTTTGAAGTCACATTGTTATTTAGCTTCACCTGACACAAGGATGCAGTGTTACCCCAGGTTTTCTGTAAAGCCTCTTTCCGTACAAATGTCAGAGAGAGGCTGGGATGAGATACCAGGTGAAAAAATATCTGACCTTTTAATGCCCAGGTGGGTATGATCTCCAGCTGCACACAATGCCAGGTAATGGCTATGCAGGGAGAGCTCTGGAAATGTGGTTTTCACTTATCATAAAATGATGAGTCAAACCAGGAAGGCCAGGCACAGAAAATGGCAGCCCCTGCCATCAGTGCCTGTAGGCTGTGGAGGAGCAGAGAGGCAGGAGCATCGCTGAGCCAGGGAGTGTGGGGATGCCTGGGTGAGATGTTCAACCACGGCACCCCACGGAGATCTCAGGTCCACTATGGCATGCGGTGGCATCTCCATGCAGGCAACTTTCTTCTGCTGAACTTCAATTTCCTTCTGTTTTCTCTCCATTGCAGTCCCCAGTGGGCTCAGCTCCTGATGAAGCTTCCCGGGTTCCCTTGCCTGCCCCACTGGGTGTTGGGTGGGCAACGCTACGGCTTCTCCTCCAGACTTTTGTCATCCTCAAAGGAAAGTCCCCACACCTGGAGGTGCCTGCAGAGCATCAGCAACAGGAATGGAGGGAACTGTGGATGCAATCTGGGGGTGCTAATGGGGAAGAATAGAAACTTTATTTCTCTTGCTCAACTTGGACCAAAAATGATGATTTAAAACTGAACTGACCCATCATGCTTTCTAATTTAATGGGGCTGATGATAATTTAGTTGGACAGCTGCAATTCTCACAAATACCTTGGTGTCATTTCAGGGAATGGAAAAAGTGTTATGTTAATTTGAGCTGCAGAATTACCAGTGGCCACTGAAGTGTACAAATAAAAATAACACTTCCAGGACAGTTTGGGATTAGAATATTAAAGGCGGCAGTGGTTGCTGCTTTCAGGAAATTGTAGATGAAACAATTCAGTGTTAAGTGTTTTAAACATAACTGGCAATACAGCAGTGTTTTAATTAAAAGTGCCCAGAAGTAATTAATTATTTTAACAATTCAAGCAGGAGATAAAAATGAGGTTCTCATCCTTCTGTAAATCACTGTACTACATAGTGTTAGCAGGACGCTGTTAAGGGATGGTCTTTTTTTCTGGAGAATTTAGGTATTATTCTGGGTCTACAATGGCACAAAGACATAGATGGAATAATTGTTTTGCTCAAGATCAGACAGCAAGTGAGCACAGAGTCTGGAAGAGAAAAATGTTGCCCCTTCCAGCTGCTGGGCTTTGAGGCCAGGGTGTCCCAGTCTGGCAATTTTGTGAGATGTTGCAGAACCAGGACCTCCATGGCCCCGGCGCTGTGCAGCCATTTTGCCCTTGTTGTGTGTTAGAGGGAGCAGCTATAGGAGATCCCTGGCAGGGGACCTTGGGGCCCAGGTCTGGTCAGAAGAGACATGCATCAAGATCCTTCACTGCTGAAAACAGGTCTTCAGGACAAAATCCTTTTGAGAAGAAAGAATTACTGCCATCTCCTGCCTGATGATCCTCCATCCACTGATAGCTGCTGGGGCTGGTGACAGCCTGCACAGGGTCTTGCCATGATCGTGAACCACAGGTCCTGTGCCTCTGCTGTTTGCTGGAATCTGAGCCCGTGACTGAAGCTGAGCATCTGCTTAAAGGCTTGAATGCAGGGCTGTCCACAGGAGAGCTGGAGATTTGCTCCCCTCTTCAGACCTCACAGAGACAGCCTTTGCTGGCCTAGAGTTATCCAGAAATTAACACTGCATGGGACTGTATATCCACCTAAACCTGGCAGCAGCAGCTGCTGCTCTGTTAGTGTGGATTTTGGAAAAAAGCCCTTGTCCTGGCTGCACTTCCCATCCCAGAGATAACCTTAACTCTCTGACACCATTTCTGCCTGGATGGCAACACTGCAACAGCAGAAGTGATGGAAAACTGAACAAAGATGCTATTATTTATGCATTTGTTATTCAACTCTTGTTTATAAAAGTGGATATTTGTAGTCATTTCCCACCAGGCCTCCATAGGGAGGCACCACTACGCATTGCGTGAAGTTTTCTACACGTGCCAAATTTCTCTCTCAGCTGTGCCCTTGCAAAGCCTTGCTCTTTTGGCTCTTTGCTGGTGCTAGCGGCTATGTGTAATGCTGTGGATCCCACTACATGCAATAATTACCAACACAGATGCCTGTGCCAATGTAGCAAATCACAGGACAAATAGATAGCACAGGATAGCCTCTAATTGCACCGCCAGCCTGGGTTTCTTGCACTCAGTGCAGGTATTGCTGCCTGAGAGGACAGCAGTGGGGACAGGAGAGCGGGGAGAGCTTTGCTGACCATTAGTGGGGCTTGGTCCCCCATGTTTTTTCATTTTCTTATTAGTTTGTTTTTGAAGAGGACCAGAAGAAGAGCTGGGTGAGAGATGGTGAACTGCTGGCTGGGCAAGCACATGCTCAAGTTTCACTGCTACAACACGGACACTCCGGCATGAGCCTCCATGCTTTTAGGGGCTGTGGGAGCAGCTGAAGGGCTACAGCAGTAAATAAAAGTGCTCCAGGCTCACCCCTTCGCTCAGGGACTTGCAAGCCATTGCGCATCCTCTGTCAGGCTGTGGGATGCAGGGCAGAGAGGTGTTCCCCTCTTCCCATGGAACCCCCATCCCTAGCCCCCAGATGTGCGGGCTGCTCCCCACCCCTAGCAAGGGTGAGTGGCGAGCGGTGAACTGGCCCAGCCTGGGGGGTAACCCAGCTGGCGGGACCATCCCTGCCCACAGGGTGCTCTGGGGGGGCCGTGCATCCCCACTCCCCCCATCCGCTGGGGACCAGGAGCCTGGAGGTGCCCAGCAGGCAGGGAAGCATCCCTGGGGCGTTTCGGTTGGGGCTGGAGGAGCTGCTGCTGCGGGCTGTGCCTACTCCCGCTCCATCTCAGCCGGCTGCATCAGGGAGATTTTTCAGACATTCACCCTACGTTTCTACTTATCTTAATTTCATTCTTAGTGTTCTTTTGCTTGAGTCCTTGGGGCAGTAAATAGGAGGTAGGGTGAGCAGGAATAGCTAAGCAGCTGTAATGAGATTTCTTCTCAGGACGGTCTTGCCTCCCTGTTCCTCTGCATCATGCTGCTTCTGCCTGAGTCAGCGTCCCCTGGAAATGGATTCCCCCAGGGTTTATTTTTAGTTCTTTCAAATCAGGACCAATTAGCTCCGTATGCCTCTCCCTCTGTTCCCGTGTTTTCACCTGCGTCTGGCCGTAGGATCTTCAGCTCCTACGAAAAACTGGAGACTGTAGGTCCTTCCCAGGTTAAGTCTGTCCATCCTCAGTTACAGCTGTTCCTCATGGTGAGGCAGTTTTCTGCAGCATTTCCAAGTGTAGGAGTAGGGGCATTGATGTGTTCGCTTTGGCACCAACTTCTCACAGACACGGAAGAGCTTTTGTAGGTCTCGGGCTTCCTTTCTGCTATAAGAGCGACTCTGTCCTCTTTCTTTCCAAGATTTACAAGATTCCTTTAAGACTCCCACAGTTACTCCACAGTGACTTTATTTACTTTCTCCTGCCTCTTTCTTTCTTACTTTGCAGTTACCTTCTCTGAACTCCTGCCTGGCTCCTCCTCCTCCGCTTTCACATCTCCTTTTTCCTCCCAGGAGTGAGACACTCACTGGGGTGGGACAGCTGCTGCAAAGGTCCACAGAGACTGGAAGTTGCTCTGAGCCCTAAAATGCAACCCTAAATGAGGGCTAACATCCTGATGGCCCCAGTTTCATGCAGCTGAAGGGAAATTTGCCTCCTGAGCCTGCTCCAAAAAGCCCACACTTAGCTATGCCATGTCAAGCCTGAGTTCCCGCAGCCCTTCTGCCCTTGGATGCCCCCCAAAGCCCTTTTGCTGAACCCTAAGGCATGCAAAACACACTCTTGGCACCCATTGCTATGAGAAGGCACCACTCTGTCAGGCTATGATGTGGTGCTCTATTATTTCAGACCCTTTGAACTGGAAAACCACAGAAAAACAACAATTACACCTAATTGTTGTGAAGGCACGGTGCGGGGCCTCAAGCCCAGGACAACTCTGAGAGGCGAGGCTACTCCTCACAGGCTGGGCACAAAGCCATCCCATACCCGTGGGGATGGGGATGCTCTCCCTGGAGCAGGGAGGAGGTTGAAGTGGCTGCCATCAGACGGAGAGGTGCCTGCATTGCACAGCCACGAGAGCTAGTCCTGCTGGAGCAACACCAGCAATATGGGCTTGAGCAGCAAGAGCACGAAGTCTCCTGAGACCATAGGGTGCTGAGATGTGCTGCTCTAGTTTGTTGAGCTCACCTGGACCAGCTTCTCCTGCAGTTTGCAAAGCCCCCCCAAGGTAGCCACCGCTCCTGGGGGGCACGTGGGGGTGCAGAGGCTGGTGGCGTAGCAGCAGGGAGGTTTGCTCTGTAAAAGGCGATGAATAGTAATGGTTATAGTTTCATCCACTTCTCCTCTGGCACTGTGTGGCCTCCTGCTGACCTGCTAACTAACTGAAGGGAGCCTGCCATCTCCTGAGCGCCGAGTGCCTGGCCCAAGAGCGGCATGGATTTGTTGAAGAGGGCCACAGAGGACTCCACACATTCTTAAGCTTTTTTTATTCAACATATTCCCTGCTACTGCAGGAGGGTTTGATATAGCAGTCTGCTTTAGCACAGTCTAGCTTTGAATTTCCTTTTTTTTACTAGAGGTCTGAAGTTTGTTAGAAGGTGCTGGAAGCCTGTGGCATGCAGAGAGATGTGAATGGGCCACGACAGGGTCTCTGTAGCCCATGAATGGACGGTCTCTGATCGATGTTGTCCCTTACAGGTCCATGCCTTTGCTGGTGTTTTCAGCCTCAGCCCCAGCCTCCTCCCATAATGTTTATCAGCTCTGGAAACAGCCACAGCATTTGAATCAGTGTGTTTGCCAGGTAATTGATGTTATCAGATGTGTGTGTCAGAAGGAATTTGTCACTAGAGCAATTAGGTTGGTTGGTTGTCTTTCATGGGATCTCTCTTGATTTATATAAATTGCAGTAAGTATAGGCTTGGCCTCCTGTTAGTCAGGCTGCGACTGGTCCGACCAGGGTGATGAAAAGCTCCCGCGTTTAATACCTCTGCATATTTTCTCGTAGGTGAGTTCCTATTTTTCTGTCTGCATGTGTGCGGGGATGGTCACGGGTGGGCCTCTCTGAGCCCTGCGAGCGGTGGCCGCACACTGCAACACGGAGCAGTGCAGCTTCACATCGCCCCTGAGCCATCACATCCAGGCATGTTTGGTTCAGATTCCTCCTGGGTGCTGCCAACATGAGATGCCCCTCTTTGGCTCTTCCTGCTGTGCTACAAATTGGTGCTCAAATAATAAGTCATGCAAAATGATGCTCTTCCTGTGACAGGCACGGAAGAAGGCTGTGCTTGTTGTATGCAAACAGGCCCCAATCCAGGCACTTCAGGGTTTGAGCAAGCCTGTTGATGTGCTTCAGATTTAGCACGTGTGTTAAGTGCTTGGCTGGGTCAAACCCTGAGGAAATGCCTGACTGTCCTGGGAGACAAAACAGGTGTAGGATGTGCTGGGGCAGAGACCAGGGAAAAAACCTGCCCCAGGATGAGAGCATACCATGGCCCCCGTTTAACTGACTGAAGTAGCTCCTGAGGATCCTGGGTCTGGAGACCCTCCCCTTGTGAAACCTCTGCTCTAGGGGAGCAGGGAAGTCACATCTCCAGTCACAGAGCAGAGCAAGACATCTCTTCTCCAGGGAGCGGTTCTGGAAGAGATGAAATCGTGCCAAGCTAGAGCCATCACCCGGCAAAGCAAGTTTGCCCTCATTGGCCAGACCTCAGACCTACCCCATCCTTTCACGAGCATACAGGTCTCCCCAAACCCTGCTCCTCTTGCAGTGCCTCCTGATGGTGACAGCCACCCCATGCCCAGGTCTGGGTGCCCTGTGTGGCAGACCCTACTCGTGGGTGCTTAAAGAGGCGAGCAGAGGTCTTGAGGTCTGGTTTGGCCACCTCAATGGTTTGGAGAAATGGGAACTGACTAAAAAATGAAGCAGTGCTCAGGGCCCCAGCTGCCGAGGTTGGAGCAGCTTACGGGCGTGCACCATCTCCCAGAACAACTTCCGCCCCGGCAGCAATCACAATGAGACACCTCCTCCGTCTTTAATTACTTCCTTCCATTGTGGCCACCCTCGTTACCCCTGCCCACCCTGGCCCATGTGGCTCAGCTTGCAACGACCACTGGCATGGAGGTGACTGCAGCAGTGGGTAGGTGCGCTCCCCAGGGCCAGGGGCTTTCGCACGGGCCCTTTGCAGCACGGAAGGGGCTTCAGCATTTCCAACCTTGTGCCCTTCCTCTTCCTCTCCCAGCTGCCACTTTATAACCCAGATGTGGGCACTCCCCACCAAAAGCCGTGCCATCGCCACTAGCTTAAACTCAGTGGCACTAATCTACACGTGTGCCCTTGGCTTGCCTGCTGGCACCAGAAAATATTTCCATTTAAACTGATCTGGCAAACGTGATCACAGTGAGTTGTTGCAGCGCAGCTGACAGATACAAATAACTTCCTGAATCAAGGTGCTGCCATCTGAAACACGCTGGATCCATTACCCAGGATGAAGAATTATAACTTGCCTAAAAAGAGAAATCTTGGCCATGGTCAAGTGATGCTGTAGGTGCCTTAGTGAACATTGCTGATGGTGGTGCTCATGTACCTTACTGCATCTGAAGATAATTTTAAGCATTCTAAAATGCCTAAGAGGTTGTGTAAATAAATATTCTAGACAATATTCATGCCTCACATGTTAACACAACTGTTAAGCAACAAACAGCAGGTGAGTAAAGAGAGGAAGATGCCTGATTGCTGTAGGGACCTAAAGGACAGTGGAGCTGGGGAGCAAACTGTTTTCTGGCTTTGCCCAGAGGCAATTCTCTGATTTTCATTTCCAGATTTCATGCATTCCTCTAAGGTGAAGGTCCTGAGTAGAGTGCTGTTTGCTCTGAGGCCAGCTAGAGACAGGAGAGAAAATCCCTGGATTTCTTCTTGCTGTGACTACTGCATGTGGGTATTTACTATTTGATGTTTAATCAAACAGAAACATGCATAAATGTAATTATAGTAATAATGGTAAAAAACAAACCCAAACGACAGAACACAAGAAGACACCAAATTAGTCTGAAATTAGTGAGACTGTCAAAATGAGAAAATGCTAGTTGTCAGGGGAGCCTTAATTCCCACCCACCCCAGGCTGACATGAGTTGACAGTCTGTAATTGCCCCGTGACACAACAGTTTGTTCGCAGGTCTGAGGTGAGGGTTTTCAGGAGGAGGGAGGCATCAGGAGAGGAGCAGTGCACTTCCCAGTGTGGTGCTGCTGAGGATGGCCGGCAGTGACAGTCACCCCAGGTCCCAGCTCCAGCCTGGCATCCTCTCCTGCAGCAGCCATGAGTCTGTGTCTGGGACCTTCACATCCTTCACTTACCCTCTTTCTGCCTTTACCAACCACCTCCAGTGCGTGGCTCAGTTGTGTGCACCCGGGTAAACCCTGCACAAGCTTTATAATGATTAATTTTCTCCCAGGTGCTTGCAGCCACTAATGATGCTGTCTTCTCTGTCCCCTTGTGGGCGCAGGCAAGCCTCCCCTCTCAGTTTTGCAGCGAGGAGCTGGGGTTAGTCTGCCTGTCTCATCTGGGACGCTCAGGACAGGATATTTTCAGTGTGCAGAGCGCATTTCATGCAGCTATGCTTGCCTAGCCCTCCTCACAATCACACGTCCCTCTCACTGCTTGCTGGGTGTCTGGGAGATGGGGAGGTCATGTCACCTTTGGGTTGATGAGCTGGTGGCATCGCTTAGAAACATCACAAACTCAGCAAGGGCAGAGCCCCGTTCTTTGGCAGGGCCATCAGCTCCTTTAACCGGTCACTTTAGCAAGTCACTGTCCCTCTTCCCCTTTCAGTCCCCTTGTTTTCCTCCCAAATGCTTCACGCAGGCAAGGATCCTGCAAGCACGAGCCTTTCCTGTGCACAGCCCAGGCACATTCTTGGAGCATCATCTCTCCTGTCATGGATGGGAGCAAGGGTCCTAGCTGATCTCTAGTATGTGACCACGTAATTAATTTTCCTAATGCACAGGTTAAGTGAAAGCTGCACAAGTAACTTTACTTGGATGCCACTGAAGTACAGCTAAGCAAGAGCGATAATATATTGCATTTGTGTACCTTAGACCAGATGTTGGTTGTATCATATACCATGCTGGTAAAAACATGTTCTGAAGGATGAAACTAGTGGTTTAAAATGTTGACTTAGCAGCTTTTCTGAGTACTTTGATTACTTTTTATTTTGTTTGCACAGCACCATCTAAATCCAGCTTTCCCTCAGATCTTAAATTGCAAAAACTGCAAACAAGCCCCACTTGTAGGGAGGCCCAGCCCTTCAAAATATTCTTCAAGAGCATGACTGCTATGGGTGAAAGACTACAGGTGACCCACATTATCCAAGCAATGATGCTGACCTTCATCACTCCTCCCAAAGCAAGGAGAAACACTGTGGCATCTTCCCCATCTCCAGTTCTTCCGTGGTGGTGATTTCATGGTACACCTCAGCAAACCATCAATTTAGCAGGAGAATTATCCGCTGTGTAATGACACCTTCCAGCCTGGTGACAGGAGTTCTTCTGCACTCTCTTGTAGTGGTATAAAAGCCACAGACAAGTCATTGGGATGTAGCTTTTCGAAAGCTAATGAGTAAACTCAGCAGACCTTGTCTACCAGAATCTTAGGCCACCCTGCTAGTAGATGCTTGGATGGGGACACTGGTATGAGCCTGGGTGGGGACCGGCACTCTGCGGCTATAAATATATATAGGATATATATGAAATTACTTTGTACTGGGGACAGGTGAGTGGAATTTAAAGAAAATCATGTTGGTATCTGCCTACCCTTGTATCAGGCCCAAGGAGCCCCTGTCACTCAGGGTGCTCCAGCTGACCATCTTCTGGTGGTCCAACCAACCTCTCCTGCGGACCCGGCTCTGCAGTCATGGATGAAAGGCTGCTTGGACCTTCACGCTGCCCCTAGAAACAACCCCACCCCTTTTTCTTAGGAGAAAATCCCCCCTCTTTCCCTTCTCCAAGCGTTATTTGTTCTCAGCTTATGCAGGGAGCAGTTTTTGCTATTCCTGCAACACCTTTTTGGACACATTAATGTCCCCCGGGGAGGGAGGCTAGGCACAGTCACCCCCTGATGTGACAGTAAGCATTACCTTTAGTCCGTCCGGTGGATGAGGAATTGTCTTCCTGCCTCGGCTTTTGTGACTTGCCCTGCTCAGGCATGTGCTGCGTGCCAGGGTGTGCAACCTAGCGCAGGCTTCAGACCCCATCCCTGCATGCTGCCAGGGCAGCTGAGAAAGCACATGCCCCATGTGCTGTAGTAAATCTGGGATGTAACGGCACCTTGCTCAGGGCTGGGGGTGGAGATTCCCCGCCTGCCTCACCCTGACCACCCCAGCACTCATTAGAGTGTCCCCTGCACGTCCTGCCTGCCCGCGATAGCAGCCCCCAGCCACCAGAGCTTGGGCTGGGGTAGCTTTTGCTGGCATAGCCTGAGGAGGCAACCCGGGGCCAAGAGCAGTACCCAGGGCAGGCGCAACCCAAACCTGTCAGGGTTAGACACCTTCAGCCCCAGCCAGGCCAGAGGCAGTGCTCAGCCCTGGCAGTGGCAGTGATGCTGTCATCGGAGGTGCTGGCATTAGCATTGCTGGCATTGAGGTGGTCTGTTGCTGGGCCCAGTAAAACTTCCCACCTCCCAGGACCAGCTGCCTAACCCAGCCACATCCTGGCTCCATGCTGGGCTGCGGGGTCGTCTCAGCACCCACAGAGGTGCACACCCACTGGCACCATGGCCGTGAGCATTTTAAGGAGTGAGGGGCCACATACCCCCTTTTCCCAAGCTGCCTTTGCAGCTTCAGGGGTGTGCATGAGAGTCAGCCCCAAAATTTTAATTTCTGCAGGTAGTGAGCCCCACCATCCCTTTAACACAGTCCACAGCTCTGTCACCTGGTGAGATGATGCCACCTCCAATGGGTAATGGTTGTGGCAATGGTGGAGTGACATGTCCTGTCTTCTGCCCCTTTCACAGAGGTGTTAGTTAAGCCATTTAGCAGTGACACAGTCTTACTTCAGATCAGATAAGCAGCAAATTTGGCTTCTGGGGAGGTGTGGCAGATTGCGCGAAGAGGCAGAGCTGGTGTGATCATCCCTCCCCTCAGCCACACATGCAAATGCTTAAAACCGAGTGATCATGAGCACTCAGTGTAGCCCCAAGGCATTTCTTATTTGCTTTGCAGTAGTGAACACTCATGTCTGATGAGAAAAATCTCTCTTTTGCTAGTTTTCCCTTTTTCACCAGAAAACTTTCAGCTTTTCCGGAGGGTCTTGGAAAAGCTAATCCCAACATCCTGGGTTTCTGCTACTGCCCACCATGCATGTCAGTGGTGGGAATGCTGGATAGTTGGGGGTGGCACATACCCTTGTCCTTCCACTTTTTGTCTGCCAGAAGAAAAGCCCAGGCCCAGGAAACACCTCTCGCTGGGGAAGGGAACAGTGTTAGATGAATGCTGAGGACTCAGAAATCATCACTCTTGCTCTAAAGGAGCAGGGCTTAAAGCCGTGCCTGGGCAATGCACTGCCTCATACATCCTGAGAGGGGGACACGGCACTGTGGGTCACTTCATGCAGAGACATCTCACCAGTCCGATGCAAAGGCCAGGCTAATTACCAGCCTTCTACAAAGCCAAGACCAAAATATTCACCCTGTTGTCTGTTTTGGCTTCCCTCGTGCTGCCTTGGAGCATCTGCGACATTTGTACCCTCCACTGAAATGCTGATTTGTTTCTGTCAGGCACCCAGAGCTGGTTCCTTGGTGCCAAGCCGACTCATAAGTCACTGTTTAATTTGGTGTGGGACACAACGGAGCGGTGTGCGGTGGGACCAGGGTGACCCGGCCCTGCTGAGGCTGTGCACATGGAGCAGAGCCTGCAGCACCTTCCTCTGGGGGAGAGGAGCACACTGGGAGGGTAAAATGCAGGAAAGGACAAAAAGCAGCTGAGGAAAGCAACTGGAAAGATAGCAAGAGTCAAATTACTCTTAGGAAGCTGATAGAGCTGACAGCAGAGCTGGAGCTCAGATGAGGTCTCCCCCATCCTGCCTGCCTGACACCTGGCTCCCAGGCACCCTGTGCCAAAACAAACCCTGCATTAATGCATGGTGGGCTCTCGCCTCCAGCCAGGGTGTTTCTGGAAAGCAAATGGTGGGTTTATTGCGGGGAGAGGAGGCATGCTGGGGCCTCTC
Source organism: Nyctibius grandis (assembly GCF_013368605.1). Classification (NCBI taxonomy): domain Eukaryota; kingdom Metazoa; phylum Chordata; class Aves; order Nyctibiiformes; family Nyctibiidae; genus Nyctibius; species Nyctibius grandis. Next base: position 102,808,724 of record NC_090659.1, read on the forward strand.
CCCATACAGCATGGTGCAGCTGCTCCCACACGGTTCCTCCTCTTTCCCCATCCAGCCTGGAACCATCGCCCCCAGCGCTGTCCTGACTTACCTGCCCAAACCACACCCTCCCGCCCCGCTCCCGCAGAGCTGCAGTGCGAGGATGCACGTTTAGCAGAGGTGTGATGCTAATAACAAGGCGTAGGGCAACGTAAACAGGAAATCCTGCCACGAGACACCTCCGGCACTTCATCAGGCTTTCAGAGCCAGCCGTCACCCCAAAGAGATGGAGCAGCCCTATATCTGCTCATAATGCTGGGTGGCAATGCTGCCGTCGGGGTGACAGAGAACTGTGCCTGGCCCGGCTGCTCTGCCTTTGGCAGCTGTACCCTCCGGAAAGCGAACACGAGCGGGAGTCAGAGGCCTGGCAAATCCAAAGGAGAAAGGTTGACTTGCCAAAACTATTTAGTCTACTCAAGGCAGACTAATAGATGCTTGTCTGAGTTGTGTCTACTATTAGTGGACCTGTTCCAGAATGGTAGGAGATGTGATGAAAAAAAAAGTGCTTCCATTTTAATAACTAATTAAACAGGCTAACTCAGCCAGGGACCGCTGCCGTGGAACTGAATCCAAAACCTAAAAGAAATAGTGGTAGCTATTGCCTGAAGCCTTAGCAGTGAATGAGCGATAGAGCAAAAACATCTGTCCCTTGGATGGAGGTCAGAAAAGGCTGATAGTCCTCTTCCAAATGGAGAAAAACCTCTCCAGACCAGGAAATAGAACTGCTCCCATTGGACCCGTGCCTCCCAGCCCTCAACAAGACGGCCAGAGCGGTGGCAGATGCTCCATCTGCTGCTGTGGTTCAGGCATATGGTTGCGTGTGGGCTACGGTGGTCCAGTGTTAGCACGAAGCCAGGGGGGATGCTGTGCTGCCATGAGAGCAGCCAGAATGCCCCAGCCCAGTCCCGGCCCTTCTTCTGGTGTTACAGTTTATTAAATCATTGGCTGGGCTGACAGCTCCCTGGTGTCCTCGTGGCTTTGCCTGCAAAGCTGGCTTAATTCCTGGCCTTGAAACAGGCCAGGAGCACGGCATGCACAGGGATTTGCAGTTCTCAGCACATTTATTGGGGAAAACCAGGCCTTTCCATTAACGTTTGTGTCATCACACAGCTTCCCCCATCATATTGTGCCTGCGTTAGGGATCGCACTCACCTGGGTTACCTGGAGTCCCATTGACACCAGCTTTTTGTGCAGCTTAAGGTCATCCCATCTTACCTGGGGGCCACTTTTTATCAAACTTGTACAAACCTACTTAGCTGGGTCACCTTTGCCCTGCTGCCGCATTTGGCTGAAATTGGTCAGAAAGGTACAAAATTACTACAGAGAGGAGCAGAGAGGCAGCAACAGATGCTCACGCATATGCATGCCTGCAGGAAAGCAGGCTGGAGGTGCAGAGTGAGGTGCCGGGGTGCTGGGGTACCGAGGTGCCAGGGTGCTGGGGTGCATCTGCCTGTGCAGGGAGCACCAGGCCAGGGGGACCCAGCAGCAGTGGCCACCAAGGGCATGGGCAGAGAGTTCATCCCACCTGGTTTTGCATCCAGGACAGTGCAGCCAAACCAGGTGGGAAAAAATTGCCCCAGCAGGTGCATTTGACAGCAATTTTTTTTTTTCTCTGACAGCTTCCTCAGGCAAAGCTGGAGCAACCCAGCAAGGATGAGCTGGGCGCAGCTTATGCTTAAAGTGGGCAGTCATCTCTCTGGTGATAGTGTCTCATTTCTCTCTGCGGGCACAGCTGCCAGGCAGAGCAATAAATCTTTCAGATAGAAATACTTGATGTGGACCTAAATCTACCTTCCTTTCTGCAACCCTCTCGGCTGTGCAACAGCAGCTCCTAACGCTGCTCCCAGCCTGTTTATCCGAGCACAGATTCTTTTCAGGCTGCTAAAACCCGGCTGCCTCCGGTCATATTTACTCCTGCTAGTTTGGGACGAGGCAGAGATAAAGCGACTCTTCCTGTGGGAAGCTGCGCTGCTTTGTTTATTAGAGGAGGCTATTCTGCATGATGTGGTGGCTGGGCAGTGCTCATCTCCATGAGGGATTTTAGCATGTGTTTGACCTGTGGATGCACATAGAGCAGCCACAGCACAGCCCTGCTGCCACGGAGGACCAGAGCCGCCCCGGCACTGCTCCAGAAAGGATATTGGAAAGCAATTCAGTGCTGGGAGCGGCGCATGTGTGTTTATTCCAAAATAATCCACGGCATGCCAGTTGTGGTGCTTTGGGCCCTAGGAGCTGGGGTTTGCTGAGCCGCCTCTTCTCCTGATCTCCAGGCTGCCAGGATAACAGCTTCTCTCCTCTTATCTCAGCTGATGCTATCACTTGTTCCTCCCATGCCAGCAGACACGTGTCACGTGGGAAAAACTCCCTCTGGGGGAAGCCGCCTTCCCACCCAGGGCTTCCAGCGAGCCTGGTGTGATCCTTCGTCTGGGAGCAGGGAGGGAAGGGGTCAGAAATAGATGCTTCTCTCCCTTTTAAAGCATCTTTGATCCAAAAAAGCCTGCACTGCACGGTATCCTGCCCTTTGATCTGTATATGAGAGCTGGCAAAGGAAGATTTCAGCTTAAACCCCTGTTAGCACAAAGCACAATGCCGGACTCTGTAAATCTGAATTGTTCCTGCTGCTGGCTCCCGTGTGAGCCCAGTCAAGCCCCTCGCCCCAGCGTCACTTCAGGGTATGGGGACAAGGATGAGTGTGGCCCTGCAAATAGGGGTTTGCCTTCTTCCCAGTCTCTTGCCTTTTCCTGAGTGGGGAGAGACTGATCCTGTGAAAGCCACGTGCTTGGGAAGCTGGTCTCTGGACCGGATCTGGATACCCAGGTCGTTGCTGCAGAAACAAGTCTCTGATGGTTGCACGCAAACTCACCCTCTCATGTGCACTCCTTCTCTGCTGGCCCTTAGGATTTTCACTTACACTCCGGTATTTTGCTGAGCTCAAATGGCCCTGGCAGAGGGAGCCTCAGCATCACAATGCCGAAGGGACCCAGAGCCGGCAGCTGGAGCCGAGGAGGGAGGAGAGGCAGCACAGCTCTCTGCCGGCCAACGAGATAAGTCATTTGGGCTCCTCCAATCTCCTTACCTTGTAAAGTAAGGTGGTGAGTAAGCCTTGTAATACCCACCTTAAGAGACAACTCTGCAGTTTAAAAAAGTAGATGTCAGGTTTGCTATATATACTTCTTATTGCTGTTTTCCTCAGTGCCATAATGGCTCGGTGTATGTGTCCGAGACAAGCAGGTGAGAAATGGAAATGTAACGTCGGTTCCCTGAGCATATTGTGTGAAAGACAGGCAAGGGGCGGGGGAAAGGTGGGCTAATTCACTCCTCATTACCTACCTAATGATCAATAAAGTCTCCTAAGATGCTGAGGCAATGCTCAAACATCCTAGGCAGATGGGCTGAGTGGTTTTTCCGCATAATAGGATTTGGAGAGCAGCCGGCCATCCAGGCTCAATAGCCCTCCTGTAACACAGAGGTGAGGCTCACGGCCAAGGGCTTGCTCCAGCCTCTTGATTATAAAGGATACAGCATCCCAGAGGATTTGGATGAAGGCTTGATGACAGCAGGGCTGAGCCTAGAGGAAAGGCACATCCTGGCCTTGTGAAACCAACTCTCCTGGCCCTGCCCCAGCAGCCCAGCCAGGGCCTGTGCCAGGAGCCCAGGCTGCAGCTGGTGGGAGCAGGACCACCAGAGATGGTCACCTTGTCCCGGGGGCTGCCAGATGCCTATGGAGAAACCTCCCAGGGCTGGGTCTCTCTTTCTATATATATATCCCATGCGATGCGTGGATCCTTCTTTTGTTTCTCCCCGGTGCATCACTTAGGAGAGATGTGGATTGGGTTCCCTTGGTGCTGGCTTTGTTCTTTATTTGACAGGGGTAAAAATAGTAAAAGAGAAAGAAAGGGAGCGTGTGAGAATGGTCTCCGTTTCATGGTGCATCCTCCTCAGTACAGAGGCTGGAGGCAAACCCCCACCAGTCTGAAGAGCCCAGGACCAGGGGTCACCTCAGAGGTGATCCCTTTTCAATGAGATGCCGGCATGGAGGAGCTGCCGGGGCCTTGGAGCTGGAGGCGGCAGCTCTCTGGATGCCTCCCGCCTGCTGGTGCCCAGCCAGGACTGTCAGGTGAGGAGCAGAAACCCTTCACTCCCCACCCTGCCATGACTCACAGGGCGCCCGCTCTGCCTGAACTGCTGCAACCGTTTCGACACGCACTGTTGTCTGACCTGTTCCTCGGGCAGGTGTCCCCTTGGAAGGTCCCTGGTGTTCCAGTGACCCTTGCAGAGAGCCCTGCCCAGTGTGGGACAGCAGCTCACAGACCGCTGTGATGCTCCTCCTAATGCCCTATGCCAGCCCTTGTCCCTGCTCCACGGGGACGCTCTGTGACCAGCTATGAGAGCTGGCACCACCTGTACGGCACAGAAACAGGGCACAGGTGTTGCAGAGATATGTCTCTAATTGCCCTGAAAACTACCCCTCCAAATTTGTGCTCATCCTCTGACCTGTCCAGACAATCACGATGCTATTTTTGCCTTATCCGGATCTGCGCTGCAGTACGTCATATGAATATGGCTTGTCACTGTGATAGCTCTCTTCCTTCCTGATCTCTCATCACCATTGACAGTCGCGTGCAAGAGAGTGACTCCTTTCCTGTGATGGAGAAATGCCATACTTAAAGGATTAGTTTCAGACAACCCACGGTAGATTCATCCTGGCAGCTGTAAGTTACCCACTTTTATACTCCAGTCCTTAAACACACTGTTTTGGCTCTCTGGTGTCAAAGAGATGAGACTTCCAGGCTCCTCTTTAGCTTTCTCTGCTACCCCTCAGGAAGTTTGGTGCCTGAAATCACATGGGAGTTTGCAAGAGCTGAGCACTGCTTTGAAGAAGCAGGGGAAAGCTCCCGGCAGCAGAGACCAGCCAAAAGCGACTACCACAAGAGCTATTCAGGCTTTTGCAGGAGCTGTAGGAGCCAAGAGGAGTGTATCTGGGTGTCCATGGCTTCAGCTGCTACCTCAGGTGGTCTCTGGGATGTTTGGCCATGATCACCACCCCAGAGGCTTTGTGTGAAGCGCCCGTGGCATGGGGCAGCCGAGCTTGCCATACCATCTCACCACCTGCAATATCTGTAGAGATCCATCTTGTGGAATCTGTTGGGAGGCAGTGCTGGGGTTCAGTCACCCCAGGGTCCTCACCACCTAAAACAGCTGGTTACTCCCAGGCCAGCCTCATTCACAAGGCAGTAAGGAGCGGCAGGCATTTGCCCCATGCCTGTGCCTACATCTTTGGTGTGGCTGCTGGAGCATGTGGTGTTAGGAGAAACACCGGTCAGTGGGACAAAAAGGACTCCCTGGGTTTGCGCTTGACAGGAGGCTGAGTGGAGCTCTGGAACTTCTTCCAACACACCAGAAATGCCCATAGCCCCCTGATACAAGAAGCTCATCTAGAATAAACACGCTTTGCTGGTGGGAACCTGTTTTTCTGAAAGCTCATGGGTTAACTCTGTGTCACATCAGGGACCATCTGTCCCCCTGCAGCTGGTGCAACCCTGTGCTGCCTCCTTGGATAGTTTGACAGTGCAACCCTGTGCTGCCTCCTTGGATAGTTTGACAGAAACGAACACAGGTATGTGCCCATGTCTAACCTGGGTCAGACGGGCCCAACTGTGTGATTTTGCTAAATTTAGTGATGACAGAGCCACAGGCTGGGATTGCCCAGCTAGGAGAGAGCATCTTGTCCCTATGAGATGGCATACGCTCTGCTCAAGGAACCCTTGGGTGTCCAAAGAGATGAGAGCAGCCAAAAACACTACCTCCTAGAGAAGTTAGGAGCCAATAACCTTTTGGGAGAGAGGGAGACTTGAATCTGAATCATATCCCTGAGAGATTTCAAGAAAGAAAAGGAGTATAAAGGATGCTGTGAGTGGACTTTCCACCCTGTGAAGGCAGCCGGAGGACCTGGGGCATGCCAAAGCACCGGGGGAGTTTGTAGCAAAGCGCAGGGGGAACAAAACAGCTTCTTTGCAGGGGGCAGCGCCCTTGGCTCGCTCTGCAAAAAGACCTCACGGAGGGTGGGTGCCGGGCCTTTCATCTGCACGTAGGTTTGTAGTGATAAGGCTATGGTTCTTGACAATATCCATGATCAAGTGTGAAAATCAAAAGGTGGCTTTATTTCAGTTGCAGGGCAGAAGCAAATAAAATGGCCATCCTGCCATAATGAGCAAGAACTACCAGCCTTAAACCAGGTTGCTCTCCGCTGTCACACAGCAAAGCAAAACCCTTGTTTGATATGTGTGCAGCTGAGGTGTGTGGGGGAGCGGAAGCGTCCTGTGTGAATTTGAAAACTTATAAGGTAAAAAAGAAGGAAAGTCTTGTGTTAGGTTTAGAATAAACAATGTTTAGCTATATCTTGCAGTTTGTCTTATTCTCAGGCACAACCAGCAGCAGATTCATCAGACTGAATAATTTCAGAGCCTTGCTCAAGACTGCCACTTTTTATTGCTATCAGAATTTAAACAGAAACAACACATTTGCTCTTCTATTTACTTTTCTCATAATTTTTTATGTGAATAATAGAATTGCAGAGTCACGGAATAATTCAGTGTGAAGGAACCCAAGGCAGGGCCAGCTCCAAAGCTAGATGACATCCTCAGGCATTCAGTTCTGAGTTCTCCAGGGATGGAGGTCCCACCTCATCTCTGGGCAACCTGTGCCAGTGTTTGACCACCCTCATGGTGAGTTATTTTCCTTATATCAAACCAGAATGTCCCTTGTTGCAACTTGCGACCATTGTCCTGGTCATTTCAGTGTGCATCTCTGGGAAGAGCCTGCCTCTATCTTCCCTCTAATCCCCTCTAGGCAATGGACAACAGCACTAGGTCCCCCTGTAGACACTATTAGGACTTCCCTCTCAGACCTCCCCCCTCCCAGTATGTCCACATCTCTCATAATGTGGAGCCCCAGATTGGACACAGCACCCCAGATGCAGCCTCATGGGTACCAAGTAGAGAGGAGTTGTTATTTCTCTCGATGTGCTGGGTATGCTCTTGCTGATGTGACCCCGCAGGTGGCCAGCCCTCACCCTGCCCTTAGCAGAGCTCTAAACAAGCAATGATGTGTTAGTCACAGAGTTTGGAGGGAAAATGCCAGCACTGATAGAGTTCCTTAAATATATGACTTCTCAAGAAGCTTAAAATCGGTATTTGCTTAGAATAACACTAAGAGGATGACTTGAGAAATGAGAAAGAAGGAAGGTGACATAATCTAGTAAAGATATTCAGCCCCAGTGAAAGATATGGACAAATATTGATTGGAGATATTAAACAAGTTCAGTTCCCATTCAAGTTAAGGATCTCCTAAGGCTTAAGTGGAAAAAACTAGTCCAGCCATCACGATGGGTAGTGTTAGACCTGCATGCTTTTGCCCCAAAGTCCAGGCTGCTGCTCCCTGGAGCACTATAGAATCATAGAGTCATTTTGGTTGGAAAAGACCTTTAAGATCATCAAGTCCAGCCGTTAACCTAGCACTGCCGAGACCAGAGCAGCCAGCCTGGAAGGTGGTGAAGTTCATGTGCCTTCCTTTCACCTCCTGCCCCTCAAAGCATTACCAACCCACAGAAAGCCCACTCCTCCCTGCAAAAACATCTCTCTTCCTTGTGCTGTCTCCTAGTTTTAATCTGTGCCCCAAACGTATTTTACCAACTATTTTGCCCACGTATGACACTGTGGACAGCCGGTGGTGGTAGGGCTGCCACATAGCACGCAGCGGAGTCTGTCCTGGGACCCCCAGCACCCTGAGAGAGACAGATGTGGGAGGAGAGGGGGAGCACCCCCTGCCTGGGGAGACATGGTGCTGCTGGGAACAGTAGTCTCTTCCCCCATGCTTAACCCCTCATTTTGGGAGCTAAAAACCCTGTTGTGCAGAGCACCTTTGAAGCATTCCTTCCTCTTGCTTCAAACTGCTCCATTGCCATCACCTTCACTGCTCTAACACTGCTAGAAATGTGGCTGGGCTGTAGCCATGGCTTGTGCTGGCTTGAGGGGGCACAGCTCTTACAAGCGGTTGGTGGATATCACGACCAGGCAGTTCATAAACACACACCCTTTTTGTCCTTCTTCCTCAAGCTACAGCAAAACCATGTCTGCTGACATGGCTTCTTGCTGATGGCTGATCTCCCATGCACACTCCTCTTCCATCACAGCTTGGACCAAAACTGTGGAGAGGGAGGCAGGGGAGGTCAGGCACATTTTGATACCTGCTTGGTTACATGAAAGCATGAATACTGCAAAGCTTGCATGTCATATCACCACCTTCCCTTCCTTACTGGGTCCCTCACATCAATCACCCCAAAGCTGGTGCATGCTCCCTGGTGCTGCTTGTTAGGTCACTTGAAAGCCTTCTGACAACACGTGCTCCTTCACCTAATGGGGGGATGCGGCTGCCCGGCTGTCATGTGCTGTGCGCCACCATTGTGACTCAGGCCTGACTGCTCTCTCGTAACGGCATCAAAAAAACCCCGTGGGGGTTCTGTGCTGACCCTCTAATTCCCATGCCTCGCTCTTGGGGTGGCTGCACAGATTTCCAGCACTGTTTGCAGGCTGCTGGTTTGAGGTGGATGCTGTTAAGAGGGTGCCTGGGTGTACTGGTGTCATTTCTGAACTGTGGACTGTTGCCATAGAAATCTAGGATGCGTAAATCTGACTGATAATCGTCTTTTTCCCACCTTTTCTTTCTTTTTGTATTAAGTGAAGGCAACTGCAGAGCTAGGCCTGCTGTTCTGAGGAGCTGGACAGGGAAATCTTGGCTGTCAAGTGGTGGTTTCAGATGTTGATGCTGCAAGTAGCCATGTGTGTGCTGATAGCCGAGGGTAATGCTCAGGGAACAGACCTGCTCCAGAATGAGTGATGAACAGAAGCTGGAGAAGGCTTCTGCTCAGCTGGGACCTTATACTGCTGCTGGCGACACAAGGTGGAAGTGAGATCAGACCCTGGTTTTGCTATGTGCTGTCTCTCCACCCCCAAAATGGGTAATCTTGTAACGGCAGAAATATCCTTTCCTAATTAGTGATCCATCTTTGTGTCCACAAAGCTCTGCCAGATATTTCACGCCAAACACTGTTTGCACTTTGCAGCACGCTATGATATGATCTTTAAGTATATGAATTTGATTTCCTCCTGTAGATTCTGGATAAAAGCAATATAAGGCCTCATTCACCTTGAGAAATACCAACTGCTTGGCTCATGGTACATGCTCCAGTACTATTGATTTTTAAGTAATCATGCTCGTATTACTCTCGCTGCAGTTGTGTTTATGACGTGCCTGCTCCTTTTGCTTTGAAAGAGCAAGATCAGGGCACAAATAATTATACAGCAAAGAAATAACTGTTCAAACACTTTACCAAAGACAATAACAACAGGAGCGTTTAAGAAAGTGCTGAAGTGTTAAGAGTTTAAAGGAATGGGGCTTCCTGCCACAGCCAGAATCCTCTCCCCCTTTGGTTGCATGATGTCCTCCCAAAATGGAGCCCTGACCGAACCCAGTGGTTGTTGCACTGGGAGCCGCAACTGCAACATCCAAGAAGAGGAAGCCCTTTGCCTTTCCGAAAACTTTGCTTTTTCTCACACAAGCCCCGAAGCCAGCCTCTGCTCACCTTAGCGAGCCCTCCCTCACGTGAACGCTGCCATTAATGTCAGAGGAAATGAGCGTATGCCCAGCAGCATGGGAAAGCCTTGCACAACCAGGCCTAAATATAAACTGGACATGAAAGATAAAGTCTCCAGCAAATATAATTGCGATAGCTCAGGGGCCCAGCCAGCTTGTGTTAATGTCAGGGGGCGTTGGTTCCCTGGCCATCTCCTGGCTTCTCCTCAAATCAAACAGCATCATCCTTGAAATTCAGTCCATGGCCAAAAACTAGGGTTGCTTTTTAATTAGAAGCATTCTTAAGATAGCCTCTATTAATTGGTGTTTCAAAAGTGCCATGGCGTAAGATGATGAGCGGCGTGTCTCCTCCTTGTACTTTGCAGCCAGGGCTGTTTTCCTCCTTGCATAGCAGTCAGGACTTGCATGGCAGCAGCCCACTGCACCAGCCAGCCTGATGTCTGCCAGCTGGTGGGATGCTCATGGGCACCAGAGCTTATATCTGCATCATGTACGCCCAGCATGGTGGGGAGGTGGGACCCATCAGAGGGCAGAAATTCAAGTAATTACCTCCCTGAGAGCCAACTTCCAGAGTGTATAATTGAGCTCTAATTAAATAGCTCATCAACAGGTAATCAGCCAGTCCACTTGATTTGCTAAGAGCCATAGATGACGCTTTCCTGTGCCTGTGTTTTGTTCTTTGACGTGTTCCAGAATTTAAGGTCAACGTGGGTAGCAATGATCGGTCCATCCTGCATGCCAAAGCCTGGCTTCAAACTCCAGCCTCATAATATCTTGAAATGACTTTGGGTTGGAAAGTTCAAGTACACACCATGGCTAAGATTGCTCTGGCACATCCTTTTTCTGACACTCCTCTGGTAGGAGACGTTGCTTCCCAGGCAGCTTTCTGGGCAACTCAGCAGCTGATCTGGCACAGTGTGGTCATTTTTGCAGTACACTGAAATGTCTGCAGTGATGATGCAGTGCTGTGGTTGACACGCTGGAGGGAAGGGATGCCATCCAGAGGGACCTTGACAAGCTTGAGAGGTGGACTCGTGCGAACCACATGAAGTTCAACAAGGCCAAGTGCAAGGTCCTGCACCTGGGTTGGTGCAATCCCAAGCACAAATACAGGCTGGGCAGAGAATGGATTGAAAGCAGCCCTGAGGAGAACTTGGGGTGATGGTTGATGAGAAGCTCAACATGAGCCAGCAATGTGCACTTGCAGCCCAGAAGGCCAACCGTATCCTGGGCTGCATCAAAAGCAGCGTGGCCAGCAGGTCGAGGGACGTGATTCTGCCCCTCTTCTCCGCTCTCATGAGACCCCACCTGGAGTACTGCGTCCAGCTCTGGGGTCCCAACATAAGAAGGACATGGAGCTGTTGGAACGAGTCCAGAGGAGGGCCACGAAGATGATCAGAGGGCTGGAGCACCTCTCCTGTGAAGACAGGCTGAGAGAGTTGGGGTTGTTTAGCTTGGGGAAGAGAAGGCTCCGGGGAGACCTTATAGCAGCCTTCCAGTACCTGAAGGGGGCCTACAGGAAAGTGGGAGAGCGACTTTTTACAAGGGCATGTAGTGATAGGACGAGGGGGAATGGTTTTAAACTGAAAGAGGGGAGATTTAGATTAGATATTAGGAAGAAATTCTTTACTGTGAGGGTGGTGAGACACTGGCACAGGTTACCCAGAGAAGCTGTGGATGCCCCCTCCCTGGCAGTGTTCAAGGCCAGGTTGGATGGGGCTTTGAGCAACCTGGTCTAGTGAAAAGGTGTCCCTGCCCACGGCAGGGGGGTTGGAACTACAGGATCTTTAAGATCCCTTCCAACCTAAACCATTCCATGATTCTATGATGCTTGAGCTTTCTTGCATGGCACTTGAAGGATATAAACCCATGGCAGTAACAGATGGTTCTAATCCTGTGAGATGCTGTGGGCCTCTGAGGATGTGCTGATGCTCTCACCTGCTGCTGGGGACTTCAGGAGATGCTCCATACCTTGTGAGACACAGGCAGCTAGCCAGGCTCTTAAAAAAAACACAAACATTAAAACAATGCATCAGTTTGTGACCTGAGTTTCATAGCATATATAGGACCTTTTGCACCAGTTTCAGTGAGAGAAAGATCATCCCGCGGGTGGTGATTTGCAGGAAGAGCAGCGTGGCTTGCCTGCGCATCCAGGCAGAGTTTCAAAGGCAATGAAGATCAAAGGAAAAGGTTTCAGACAAAGCCACAGCACCGGGTGTGAGGCACATTAGTAATTTAGAAACAGTCAAATGTAAGAACAGTCATGTGCAGGCACTGAAGCAGTCACAGGGCTTCTGGGGTAAGTACAGCCCAAGGCAGGAGAGGGGCACTGGTGCAGGGCGAAGGGCTCTTGCTGCCTGGCTTTCCCTGCCTGCTCACCACGGGAGCTGGCGGATGGTTCTCCCACTCCGGAGGGCCTGCAAGCATGATGTGTATGGGTGAGCATGTCTTTGGGAATAAAAACCTCTAATTTTTTCTGGGTATGTATGCAGAGCCTTTGGAAAGTCGTGACTGCAGACTGTGGCCTGCTGCCATCCACTTTGTGCACGTGTGTGACCTGAGTCTGAGTATGCTGAGCGTGCCCAGCTGATAAAAAGCATTTTGGGGTGATGGTTAAAAATTGTTAATAAATATTATTAGGGGGATGAAACGTTTCTTGAGAAATAAATGATTTTTAATCAGCTTTAATTACCATGTGCCACAGATCTTCCTTAAACTGAAAATAATGAAGTTCAGTGTGAATCGTATTCTTAGGTGACTAATGGGATATCAGAAAACTCACTTGGTGATTTTCAGGGATGAGTGAGAGAGGGTATAAACAAAGAGCCTATGAGAAAAGCACTTGTAATCATTCAGCTCTGGCTGCATGAAGAGATGAAAATGAGAATCTAAAAAGAAACTCCTTTATAAAGCCATCTCACAATATTAAGGTATAAATTTTAGAGGCAGCCCACATAATGGCTTTAAGTTTCAAGTCACATGTATGATCCATTTTTAATGTTACTATTTTTGCTGTGGCACTTCTGACAAATGGTCAGGGAAACATCTGTCTTGACAGTCCATAAAATTAGCAAAATCTCCCTGATAAAGCTAAAAGCAGGAGCCACTTTCCAAAGCCACAGGGGCCAGAGCAGCCCTGGGTGTGCGGCACAGCTCAGGTTCCCCAGTGCTGCGGGAATGGCTCTCCGTGCCACAGGAGAGTCTCTCCAGGTCCTCTTGCCACAGCTCTTGCTCTTACCAGGTGTGCACATCCACAGCTTCTCTGGGCAACCTGTGCCAGTGTCTCACCACCCTCATCATAAAGAATTTCTTCCTTATGTCCAATATAAATCTATCCTCTTTCAGTTTAAAACCATTCCCCCTCGTCCTATCACTCCATGTCCTTGTAAAAAGCCCCTCTCCCACTTTCCTGTAGGCCCCCTTCAGGTACTGGAAGGCTTCTAGAAGGTCTTCCCAGGACATTTTCTTCTCCAGGCTGAACAGCCCCACCTCTCTCAGCCTTTCCTCATAGCAGAGCTGTTCCATCCCCCTCTGATCATTTTTGTGGCCCTCCTCTGAACCTGCTCCAACAGGTCCATGTCTTTCCTGTGCTGAGGACCCCAGAGCTGGATGCAGTACTGCACATAGGGTCTCACCAGAGCGGAGTAGAGGGGCAGAATCACGTCCCTCAACCTGCTGGCCACGCTGCTTTTGAGGCAGCCCAGGGTATGGTTAGCTTTCTGGGCTGTGAGAGCACATTGCCAGCTCATGTCCAGCTTTTCTTCCACCAGTATCCCCAAGTCTTCTCTGCAGGGTGGCTCTCAATCCCTTCATCCCCCAGCCTATATTGGTACGGGGGATTGCCCTGACCTGGGTGCAGGACATTGCACTTGGTCTTGTTGAACTTCACAAGGTTCACACAGGCCCAGCTCTCAAGCCTGTCAAGGTCCCTCTGGATGGCATCTCTTCCTTCTAGAGTATCAACTGCACCACTTGGCTTGGTGTCATCTGCAAACTCACTGAGGGTACACTCAGTCGCGCTGTCCATGTCACTGATGAAGATATCAAATAGTATTGGTCCCAGTACAGACCCTTGAGGAACACCACTCATTACTGGTTTCCATTTAGACATTCAACCATTGACTATAACTCTTTGGATGTAGTCATCCATCCAATTTGTTATCCATCTAACAATCCATTCATCAAACCCATATCTGTCCAATTTAGCAGCAAGAATGTTGTGGGGGACCGTGTCAAAGGCCTTACAGAAGTGCAAGTAAATGGCATCAGTAGCTCTTCCCTTGACCACTGATGCAGTCATTCCATCATAGAAGACCACTAGATTAGTCAGGCATGATTTGTCCTTGGTGAAGCCACAGAGAATGTCTGTGCCTGCAGTGTATGACCAGCACTGTCAGGGTGAGGGTTTCCCTTAGACTAGCTGCAGCAGGGCAGGACACACGATGCCTAGGGGTGAGGTGTTGAAGAGTCCCAGAGCTGGTGGATAGGTGAGGAGGTGGATGTTGCAGCTTCCTCCTGCAACTGGCTGCTCCAGGTTGCACAGAAGTCCCTCATGGCCTTTCTGGCCCCAAGCAGGGGCTTGCTTTGCCCATGCAGACTTCTGACCCTGTGGCTGCTATTTTTCCCCCCAAGCATTGAGAGGACACCATCATCCCTGAAATAACCCTGCCCTAGCTGCAAGGCGTGCACAGTGGAAATGTGCCATCAGTCATGGGCTGAGCCCCGGGGCCGGCAGCGTGCACAAGGCACTGTGCATTGCCATGCTGGGCGCAGGATCAGCCCCAGGGAGGGACCCTGCAGGCCGGGTGATGGAGGGAAGTGCTTACTCAGCACGTAATCTTGATGGGCTTTTTAGTTCAGGAGTTCCCTAAGGTACATGCCTACACCCACACATACTTTTATATATATACAGAGTTATATAGATCTCAAATCCAAAGTTGAAGTGCAAAGGCTTTTAAAAGCTTTAAAGGATTTAAAGACTCCTACTAGAGCGATGCTGATGTGGGAGAAGAGAAAAAATAAAGGTTTGCCATGGCTGAGGAAGCAAAAATGCAAAAGGACCATTATGGGGAAGCCTGGTGTCAGCTTCTTGTCCTTTCCGACTTTTTGCCTGCACACAAATCATGGTCCGTGTCTGTGAAATGGGGGCACTTGGCATCTTTGTTGGTGCAGTCCCTAATGTCCTCCACTCACGGGCTGCCCCTCAGAACATGGCACAGCAGCAATCCTGCCATCTCACACTATTGCAATAAAAATAACATGAAATAACAGAAAATGAAGCTTGGGTCAATAGCTACTGATTGGAACCGAATGGAAGGGGAGCAAGTTCAGACAGGACTGGTATCAGGTAATACAGCCAAGAGCTGATGCTTCAGGGAATATTCAGCAGGGAACATGGGTTTTTCCTCTCTTCTTTTATTTTTCTCTGCATCTTTTTTATTGATCTGCGAGAGGTGAGAGTTCTGTGGCTGCAACATCTGAGAGCTGGTGGTATCTCACGCCTTTATCTGCAGCCCCTGTCCCTGTAATTGTTTCTGGCTTCCTCTGTACCAGTCAGGCTTTCTCCAGGAGGCCTTTCAGCTGTCTGAAATGAAAGGTTCTTCACCAGCCCCTCACCTGAGCTCCTTGCTTCCACTACTAACCAGCATTTTTCTCAGCATCCTGAATTGATTCAGTATTTCCATCAGAGGTCAGGTGTTTCAGCTGGAAAAAGCTGTTGATAAGGCCAGGTCCTCCAGGTCCTCCCTGGAATTATATTCATAAACTTCTCATGCACCGCATTCAAATCGAGCCACAAGCTCAGTGTGAGGCAATGCTCGTTCCCGAGCCCCTGCCCACTCCCACCTCCCCAGTGATAGCCACGTTGGTGCCTGGTGTTTACATCCTTTCACCCCCTCTTTGCTCACCAGATGATGCTCACCTTTTCAGCTGGAGATGTGTAGGTTCCTCTTCCCCCACCTCTCAATGGTTATGCTAATGCCACCAAAACTATGACCCCACATCTAAAATTTTATTATCCACCACCCCCAGCTCAAATCCCACTGAAATCTCTCCCAGGCCAACTCATGATGAAACTTTCCCTACCTCCCTTTGCTAAACATGCACAATTTTTAGGAGACCTGATGAAAGAAGAACTGAAGGGGGTTGTTTGTGTCTATATTATATTGCCACATTTTTTCTCAAAACAGACTCTTCTGGGATATGGCAAAGACTGTGTGCTCTGAGACAAATTAAGTGTGGGAAAGAAAGAAAGCAAACCAACCAAATTAAGCTGGTTAAGTTTTACAGTAAACCGCTTCAAGTCTGAGGCATGACATAAAAGCTGGGGTTTTCAAAGGGCCCTGAGGGAAGCAGACATGGGGCTGACACTGAATTTAATTTGCTCTGTGCCGAAGGAGGCAGCTTTGGAGAAATGCCCATACACATACTGATCCCTCAAATAGACATTTTACCAGGTTTAGCAAAAATTATGTGCTCCAGAGCATCTAGGGAGTCCTTGTGCTGGCTGGAAAGCAGCATTCAGAGAAGGGGTCCCTCCGTCCTAGTGCATGGTGGGGACTCCATAAGCACCACAGCTTATCTTTTAATAGAGATATTAATTTTTCTCAGGAGATATAATGGGAATTTCTCAGTGTACACAGACAAGAGAAAACATTTTCAGAACAGAAAGAAGAAAAACCAACCCTCAACAAATTGCAGATGAAATCTATGTAAGAACAGAAAATGAATTTTTCTGTTAATAATCCTTAAGGTTAACAAACTCCTAAGAGCCTGAGGGTGACAACACTGCCCAGCTCTGACATCTGACCTCCAAAGTACTTTTCATTTTATGTCATTTTTTAATTGAATGGATTTCTCTTTTTCTGTTCTTTGAATTGCAGGTGATGCTTTGGACGGCGTAAAGAGGCACTGAGCCAAAACGAGCTGGAATTGAAAGAGAACTGAGGGAAAAGCAGAGCTTTCCTGGTTTGAGAATATTTCTTTTTAATGTGGGAAGAGACAAACCAAACAGGCGGAGTTCTCTCCAAAGGAAAAAATCACCAAAACCTAATTCAAGTCCTGGCTTCAAAGCTTGGTTCCTTATCTAAGCGCAGGATTTGTCATCACAAGTATGGTCACACACAGCGTAATAGAATAAGAAGAGTGAAAATGTATTTAGTGCTTTTAATACATTGTTGTCAATCTGAATTATTTAATCTTGAATTCCAGTGTCTGGAGCTTTTATTAAGGACCGAGATGCTGCAGTCATGCAGCTTTAGCAGCATCAAAACTTTTTGTTCTAGCTTCTTCTTTCTCTCCTAGATGTGGGGGAAGAAAGCTTGAAACCCCAAGTCCTGAAGATCAGGCTCCAAAAAGCTTGTGTAAGGTGTCTAACTGCTGTGGTTTTAAAGCCTCAATGTTTACGACCAGGATGAAGAATTTGGCGGGGGGAACCAGGTGAGCGTCTGGGGCTGGCCAGCACGAGACACGAAGCAGCGTCCAGGGAGGTGAAGCATCTTTCATTCCCCCTTACACGGAGGAGGCACAGAGTGGCCACGCAGCCATGCTGCAGGAGCTCAGACACTGCAGTGCCATCCTCGGGCTGGGTGCTCTCCCTTACGGCCCCACTGGCTCCGTCTGCACCTACTGCACATTTTCTCTGCCTCTGAGGAGCAAAGCCACTGCCATCCCTTCTCCAGGGGATCTCGCCCCAGGCTCCTGCCCAGGTGTCCGGCAGCAGTGGGGCAGGCATGCGCGCTATCACAGAGAGACACAGGGCTGGGGAGGGCTCCCAGACCACCTGCATCTAAAGAAATATGGAGTTTTGCATTGGCTCATTAGAAAAGCAGGTCATCACAGCCTGTTGGACCTCATTAGGTCCCTATGCCTAGACTGGCTCTGAGTTTTGCTGTGCCTCCACACAGATCCCTTGCCCAGAGGCCAACTGAGTATCTCAGTTTCTCTCCAACTTTTGGTTCTCATGGTTTCAGGAAAAGGGTGAGATCACGCACTGTAATCAAAAAGCAAAATAAAGAGAGTGCCATGTACATGATTTTTTTCAAATAGCAGGATTTTAAGTCAACTTCATGACAGGAAGGACGTGGCCTAATGCTGGCAGTTGGCAATCCTGCCTTTACCTAGATTTGTCCCAAAAGCAGGATGACATGACTGTGCTGGCGGGAACTCTCAAGCCTGGGGCTAAAATTCTGCTTCTCTGTGGGAAGGGAAGGGGCAGGGTGTCTGTCCAGTCTCAGGCAGACCTTTGTGTCTGCACTGGCACCCAGACGCTGTTTTGGGGGCTGTGTATCAATGATAGTGTCTCTCCCGTGCAGTGCCTGTGATGTCTCTCCACACGCAGGCAGGGCTTGCAAGCTGTCACACAAGGTCCTCCCTCTCCCCCCCTGAGTACTTTTACCTGGGTTAGCTTTGTGATTGGATCTTTGATTTGTGGCAGAACTTAATTTCATTCTAAATTTGCCTGGAAATTAATCCAGTTCCTCCCAGCACCAGCTATTTGCAAAGAAATAATGATGTCCTCGTTAGGGTAACTCTGGGGCCAGTGATTAGATCGCCAGCCCTCCCTCTTGCTTTGCACGACACACGATGAACACGGCATTATAATGTCAATATACCCGGTACACTTTTCAAACCCACTGAGTAAACACGTGCTGAGAGTGTGCTGCAGATAGGCTTGCTTGCCAAGGGCTGTTGCCTTTTTTCCTTAGCTGTGTTTAGCGAGTACACGGTTTTGTTTAAACAGGAAAACACATTGAGAGGCACTTCATCTTCGAGTGTTTTTGTCTACACTGCATGCATTCTTGGCTGGGGTATTTAATATACATTAAGTGCAACATGCTTATGAGACCCTCTGATTAAAATACGATCAGGCCAACAGTGCCACGCTGGAGTAATCACGGTGACTTAATTAAGAAAAGGCCGGTTATGTTCAGTTTTCAGTTTTCTTTATCCTTAGGTTTCATATCCATTGTCCAGTAGTCCATATGCTTCCCATAGAGCCTCCAGTGGCCACAGCGATGGCACCTGAGTTAAAATCCACAGTCACAATTTTCAAGCATGACTTCTGGGGTTGGGGTTGGGTTCCTTTAACTTGCACCATTGAAAGCTGACTTCAGTCTGAGCCAAACATCTGGGTCTCTCGTGCAGACAGGATCAGTGCCTGCCTGGTTGGTGAGCCAACGCTCTCCCCATGCCCATTTTTCTATGTTGACCATGGACAGACACAGGATGGCTTACAGAGGAGAGATGATGCTGCATGAGGTGAATGCCAGGTGAGGTTGCTCTGTTTTCAGATGCTCAGGTTGAGAGGGGTCAAGATGCCTGGCCTTTGAGGGAGAGCTCAGCACCAAATCTGGTGCCCTTACAGAGTGTTGAGTTGAGCAAAGACAGTCATCATCAGGCCAGGCCCTCATCCTTGTTAAATTTATAGTGGAAATCTAGTTTTATTCTCTTCTGCTCAATGGGGTAATACAGATTTAAAGCAGTGCGAGGCTTGCCCAAATGTGAAAATTTACAGATGCAGCTATTCCAGAAGAATTACACCAAAACCAGTTCTTGACTATTAGTCCAAAACCAAAAACACGTTCCTCCACAATGTCCTGAAACAGATACTTTCGCTGAATGTAAGAAGCTGTCTCGTTACGTTACTGAATTTGAGTCCCCAAACATCAGATCCACAGCCCCATGAACATCTTGGTCTGCAAAGATGACAACAGAGCTGCTTTCTCTGGCCTGCCGAGCATGTCCTGGGAAAGGTTTTCGTCTGCGTCACCTTCATCTCCAGAAGATTCCCTGCCCTTGGCCCAGTGAGCACTGATGGTCCTGGACTCACTTGGCACTGAGTGAAACTCTTCCAAGAGCTCCCACTGTGAAAGGTATGGAAAGAGTCTCACACAATTCCCTCTGAGTTTAGCTACTGGGGATGAGACACAGATCTTATCTGTTAAAAAAAAAAAGAAAACAGAATGAAGAAAAGAAAACACAGCCGCTGATTCTTTCTAACCTCCCTTTCCTCTCTTCTCATGAGCCTATTCTGGGATAATTCTCTCAATCAATCAGGTTTTCCCCTCTCTGTCCGATGCTCTTCCACTCAGCCCCAGACACTTCTCACCTGCAATCATTTTTTTTTTCTAGTAATCAAAAAAAATCCCTTGTAGTACAAAAGGGAGGGGTTTTTTTTTGCCTCCTTCTCAGTAGATGAGGTTGTCAAAGTGGGTTTCCTTAGATGTACCATACCCAGCACTGAAGTTAACAGCTGCTTTTGTTGATCCCATAGCTTCTTCCCAGCAGGCAGGGTTGCAGGTGCCAGAGGACCTCCTCCCTCAGTCCAAGGGTGATCTGGCTCTCATGGGACATCAGGGACACAGTGAGTTAAGAGTCTTGACAGAAACCTAAGGTGTGCCTCAACACTTTCTCCAAATGATCACAACATACAAGGCAAATTGAACTAAACTAGGGGGAGGAAAGAGCTGCAGACCTGGAGATAAGCATGCCTGTATTTATACCAAAATAAATTCTTGAAATAACTTAACAGAGCTTACCCTGGAGAAGACGTAGAACAATTTGCTGGGTACATTTCCAAGAGGAGACAAATCAGGCCAACAAAATCCATTTTCACATATTTTTAGAAGTGTAGGGAAAGACTTTGGAAATGACAAGGATCTATTTGCTTATCCTGGAAAGAGAAATATTTTAGCGTTAGTGGCTCTGGTTGCCAGCACCTCATCTGAAAGACTGCACAGGGTCCCATTTGCCAATAATAATGATTGAGTCCCTGCCCTTGAGAAAACCAAGCAAGGAAGACGATGCTGTATGACATCTCTCTGTACATCTGCGCAGATCCAGGCAGTGCTCGAGTGCTGCACAAACACTGTTGTTAGTTACAAAAGCAAAGTGCCTCACAAAGAATCAGTACTGGGTGAACCAGTTGACCAAGGAAATGGAGACTGTTGTAAGCAGAAACTTCAAGTTTGTGGTGTACCCAAAGAAAAGACAAGAGAAGCTGTCACTGCCCTCTGCAAATGTCTGTGAGAGAAGGAAAAACTATTTAAGGTAAACACTGGCACCAGAAAAAAAAATATAACCTGTCTCCACAACAACTCAGGCTGCAGAGAGATCTCTCACCATCAGGATGTGATGTCCTGTGAAGTCCTTGAGCTCCCCAGGGCAGTCGTGGAGGATGGGAACCCTTCACTGATCTTCAGCCTGGAGCTGCCGGTACATGTCGGTCACTGCCGGGCAGAGGCTGGTGCGTTATCACACTCCTCCCTCCAATGAGGGAATTGTGGAGCAGAGTAACATCTGCTTATGGCACCAAACAACCAGCCGTTGTCCTGGGGTTGGCAGCCTGCAGGGATCCCTGAGATAAGCTGCTGGCTGAAACCAGATCCTCGACACTGATGATGCCTGCAACATCCATCAGACAATAAAATCAATTGATCTCCTGTCATGGAGGGGGCAAAACCCGGAAGGATTAGGCCTGGGAATTGTACCGCAATCACATCTCTACTCCAAGACAGAAATTAGTCTCGTGGGTGAAAATAATGTAGCACAGCCAGGGCTGGACAGTTTGAGATGCTGGGAACCATGCTGGTCTCATTAACAAGGAGGAGCAAGTGAGGACAAAGCCCAGAAGAAGCAGCAACCAGAGACATTGCATCTGGCAAATCCCAGTGAGTTGTGCAGCCCCTGAAGGTGCGGAGGGCATGGGCAGAGAAATGGCAGCGGGCAATGCATCAACAGACCTCAGAGACCACCCTGTGCCCTGGGGCAGCCTGGAGCCCTGGCTAGGTCTGGTGGCCACCTCCCAGCCAGCAGCCTCCAGGGGAGACGAGCCTTCTGCCCACCCACAGGATCTTTCCTCTGACTTTCCTCAGTTTAAATCTGTTTTTATCCTGACAAGTGGTAGAAACAGGTCTGGTAGCCTGCAGTCAAATCCCGGCCCTAGGATTTCTGATGCCCCAGATACAGCTGTCTGAGGAGATTGCAGTGACCCCATTTATTCCCTGGTTAGCAGTAGCAAGGATGGTATGTCTACCTCAATTCAGCTATATCCGTCTCTGCTGATAATGTTTCTCTCTGGAGGAATCTAAATATTCATTTCCCCTTCCCACTCACGAAGGCTTGCTTAGAGCAGGGGTAGCCTCACTGATGTCCCTGGAGTGATTGCTGGGTTAGAAAGAAAGAAGTCCCAGGGAGGTCACCCACACCAGGGTTTTCCACATCCTCCACCTGGTTTCAATAATGGGATTTGTTTTTTTTTTCTGACTGTACGGCAGCGCTGGGGTTTGCTTGGGCCTTTGAGGCCTGCTCTATCCTGCAGGGAGCACGGCAGCACCTGCAGGGAGATAGGCAGGGCTTTGCCAGGAAAGAGCCCTCCAGAGCCATGGGAGCTTGTCTGCTGGAGCCCACCAGGCTCTGCTGAGATGGAAGGAGCCTTCAGGTCCCAGGACAGCCAGTGCTTCTTCCATACACAGTGTGTTGTACATCAGGAGTGAGGTCTGGGTTAGGCTGGGTAACACCTTTTACAGGGCACCAGCAGAGATGCATCACCCACACACAAAGTGTCTGATGTATTTTTTTTTTTCCATGTACACTCAAATAAGTATTGTACAGCCCAAGAGTGACAGAGGCAGGATCATTTCTTCAGTCACAGTCAGAGTCCTGAACAGAGATTGAACACATGTTAAAACAAGTGATGTAAAAGTCATTATTTGCATTCACAAATGTGTATTATACAGTAGTGATTATACAGTACGACCAGATATATTTATAGACTGAGTAAAATACTCTTTTCTTTTAAAAGAACTCAGAACTGTTCAGGAAATGGGAGAGATGAGGGTAGCTAATAAGCAGAGAGAACTAACATTAATCAAAAGGGAGTAAGAGTCCTTTCAGACATTCATTCAGGCAAACTAAGGGGAGGATGACGAAGGAGAGAGTAACTAATAAAACACTGAGGAATTAAATTAGTGTCAACTAAATAATAACTGAGATTTGACTTTTTTCAACAGGCATCTTTCCTCTAGCAAAGAAACATGGCCTGGCTGCCAAGACATGATGAAGTAGGTCGTCAGGATTTGAGGGATCATTTTTCTGGAGCTCCTGAGTCCAGAGTCAGATTTTCCAGGTCTCTGAGTTACTTGACAGAAAGACCTGTACAAAACAAAACCTTTCAAGGAGCAGGAGGTTATAAGGGGCTTGCCTTGCTCAACTGGGGCTGATGGACATTGCAAAAGTCCTCACCACTGGTTTATTATTAGTGGGACTGCAGCAGTCCTAGGCACCATGTCAAATGCATGGGGAGAGCCTGTAGGTTTTGAAATCTGAGCAGACCAACGTGGAGCACAGAGGTGAAGGGACTTGCCCAGGGTCTGAGCGCAGGCTGGACGGGAAGTTGGACAAGGAGCTCAGATCCCCTTGGCACCGCATGTTCCTGTTGTGTGTACAGTTAGGCAGGGCTGCTTTAGGGCTTTTACGTACTGCGTACCTTTTTGGCCTGGTTACTGCAGACTTAAGCTTCGACTTCTAGCAATGCCATGCTTCCCTCTGGTATCCAAGCGGGAGGTTCTTCCTTTCACTTCTTTCCCCAGCTGCACACAGCCCTGGGGCAAACGGCCAAGAATGGCAAGTTCTTCTTTGCAGCTTCCTCAGCTGAGTTACACAAGCAATTAAACGGTTTATGGCTCCCCTTCCGCCCCCATTTTCTCTCTATCTTGTGACTTTATGCAGCGTATCTTCCCATCAAAATTAACAGCCAGCTATACTGATAGTGGTCTCCGGAGCTGCTGACCTGCCCTCCTAGCTCCAATGCTGCATATACTGTGCTGGGGCAGCCTGGCTGTCACCACCCTCTAGTCCTCAACCGCAGCTCTTTGCAGAAGTCACAGCTGAGATGCCGACAGTTCACGGGAAGCTGAAGCAGTTGCCTTCACTGAGTGCCCAGGCCATGGCCTGGCTGTCCTGGAGGAAGCTGTCTCCGCTGGACACACTCCTTCTCGCTGTTTCGAGCAGCTATGCCAGCTGCCAGGCAGGGCCCCTCTATAACCCTCTTGAGAGTTCCCAGTCTTGACAGAGGACCAGCAGCTTGGTTACGGGAGATTTTCTGTATGCACTTTATCATCTAATATTTCTTTCAGAACTGTTTGCTCTGAATAAGAATTTGCAACATGTTCACTGTGCCAGTGTGCCTCACCCACCAGCTACAGCTCACAGTGCATTGCATAGTCTTTGGGAAGACTGTAGATGCTAAGGCGCATTGCAAACCAAATAGGGTCAAACCTTCCCTACCTTACTCTGCAATTACTATATTTGTCTCCCCAAGCCCACTTCTTCCACCTTCCCCCTGTTTTTAGCAACATAGTCTGACCAAAGCATTTGGGAGAGGAGTGCAGCCGGACCCTCTGAGGGCAAGATGAGAGAACAGGCAGCTGTATGTTCAGTCCCAGCTCTGACCCTGACTCTGCGTCTGGGCTTACGCAAGTCACGCACAGGTAGATGCAGGTGAAGTCCTAGGTGGCAGTGGCTGCCCCTGGACAAAACGATCTGGTGGCCAGAGGGTACATTGTGTGGTTCCTGTGGTCTTTGGGGGTCTGGAGGAGAAGGAGTGCCCATCATGTCCATGCCCTGGCACAGATCTGCTGCCCACCTTCCCTTCCCAGCACGGCTGGTGCAGAGGGTTTGCAGCTCTTGGGGGCATCTCAAACACATTCCCCATCTTCTTGGACATGTCCTTTAAAGCATAAGTGAGCCTAGAAGGGACTGTGTGGCTGTGGAAGTTGCTCCTCTCTGCTAAGACGGCAGACACAGGAGGGAGGAGAAGAGGAGCCCGACTATGCTGCTGAGCAGGCAGCAGACCCAGCAGGGCAGGAGGATCATGATTTCCAGTCCCTGCTTCTGGGCTTGTTTCTGAGTTTCTCTTTGTATCGTTCCTTGCGTGCTCCTGCATTACCAACGGGGAACTCAGCTGCGTGTTAAAGACTCACAGAGAGCCCGTGGCAGAAGGAGAAATTAGAGACAGGTCCCCGCAGTGCCCGTGGAGCTGCCTGAGCAGGGAGAGCCTCCTCCTGCCCAGCATCCCCCCCCTTTCCACCCCAAACCCAGCCACACAGTAAACCCTCCCACGCCTCGTGACAGCACAGGGAGGGACCTCTGCTTCCCAAGGGCTTCGTCATCCCCGTCGGGATGCGCCTCCCCCCGCACCTCCCGCTCCTCAGCCCGGCCCCGGGACACCCGCCCAGCGCCGCCCCTGCGCGCCCCGGCGCGCCCCGGCGCTGAAAATCGCGACCGTGCGACCAGGGGCTGTGCAGCGCAAGGTGCGCTGGCGCGGAGGCAGGGAGGGGACCCGGCTTTCTGTCGCCAGCAGGTGGCATTGGCACCCGCACCGCCCTGCCCAGGGAAAGCAGGCAAAACCTCCTTTTTTCTTTCTCTTTTTATTATTTTTTTTAAGTGCAGGCGAGCCCAGAGCTGCAAAGCGCTTGGTGGGTAAATTATAAAATAAATGTATAAAATGTGATTTTCTCTGAAAGGTCTGCTCATGCCAAACCTAACGAAGGAACGCTGCCCCGTTTATTCCTGGACAATAAAGGGCTGGGTGTGACATACGCCCAAGCATCCTTACATCCTCCTCACCCGAGGAGCTGAGGGTGCTCAGTGCCTTGGGGCAGGCCCCAAAAGGACCCAGCAACACACCTCTCGTGCAGCACCTCCGAGTGCCTGTGAGGTGACAGAGGACCACGCTGGATGCTGATCACAGCCTGCTCGCCTGCCAGCTCCTACATTTCACTCTGCACCGCACAAGCCCTGCCTGGACAAAGCTCTGACGGGGGAAGATGGGCTGTGCCTCCAAAAGCAGAGTCAGTGAGACAGCAAAATAAGGCTGACTAAGCACTTCCCTGTTAGATGCTGGACATCAAGCACAAAGCACCAATGACTTTGCATTTATTAGGCAGAATTACTGAAGTGCCTACAAGCTAGCAGCCTTGAAGTACCCAATTACTCTCTTTCAAATGCAACATCCTTTCTAAGCTCAGGTGATGACAAAGATTTCAATTTCTCCCTTCCCACAGAGAGGCAAATTTGTCCGGCAGAAACGTAAGCCAATATATCCTGTCATCTCCACTTACTTGCTTCTTCCACCATGTCAAAGGGCCGACTATGTTATGTTTTGCACATACCATTAATGATTAACTGTTGTCTGTAGAGGAACTAGTTTTTCTCTTGGCTTTAAAAAAAAAAAACTTGAAAGATGAAATGGAAAACCACAGCCTTGGGTTGGCTCCAGTGGGTATTTATGACGGCAGCATTGATGGTACGCAAGATTAGAAGGCATGTGGAATCTCAGGCATTTTTTTTTTTGCTGATCTGTTCCTGGTAGGTTTGAAAATGGTTAGAAAAGCACAAGAGAAAAAAAAAAACAGGCTTGTGGTTGGGGCACATCATTTCCTGGTCTGGTTGCCAACTCTGTATGACCTTGAACAGGTCAGTCAGAGAGGAAAGTGAGAAAGGAGTATCCATCATTCCCGTTTCTAGGCTTTTATAAGATCAGGTCCAACTCCCAGCGACAGCGAACCCTGAATCAGGGTCATCCCCTGAGCTCTGGGGCCAGGCCCCACAAATACCACAGGCTTCACTGAAGGTGGTTGTGTAGGTTCTTCTTACAGCTGATGGAGGGTGAATTGTCCCACCTGTTTTGGGGTGGGATGAAGTGTTCTCTGGAAGAACCTACTAAAAAGAACATTTTAAAAGAGAGGTTCTTGCCTTGGCTTAGCTGCCTAATTTTGAGATGGCTGAAGATGGCTAGGATGCATCTTAGCCTTAACCTTCTCAGGACACTGCCTTTGAATTGAGAAGAACTAACCCCTCTGCTGTCTTTGTCCTTTGTACGTTAAGATATTCATGGAAAGGACCAATTCCTACTGTACAGTAGCAGGGACCTTGTCTCCAGCTAGCTGCCAGATCAGGGAGGGCCAGCCTGACCCAGGTGAACTGGGGGAGATCCTGACAGCTGTGCTCAGGGTTCCCGCAGCATGCTTGTGTGCCCACTCACGCACACACATGCAGAGCTCTCCAGACATCTCTGATGGCTCTTGGCCACGTGAAGCCTTTGTTGGATTGCAAAGGTTTGGCCAGCCCTGCTCCAAGCACTGCAGGAATGCAGGAGTAGGTTGTTATATCACTTGTAGGAGAGCAGCTACACTGGCTTGTAGGCGTGTACCTCAGCTGGATGAGATCAGATAGCTTATCGTTGCCTCTCATCTTGGTGGCAAGGGTTGGGCAGCACGTTCACTGGCAGCCCTGGAGCTTGCTGTGCCGGGGCTGAGAGTACCTGTGCAGGAGGCTGGCTGCTGCGCACAGCTCTGCCATGGCTGTGGAAGCCCCCTCCCAACGGACATCAAAAGGACCACAGAAATAACCACCTCCCAAGAGTTCCCACCTCTCCACAGCTCAGGAAATAATACACAATAAAGGAAAGTAAAACTAGCTCTGACCAAATTATTCTTTCAAACACCCTCTGCTCATAGGGGGAGAGATGGAAGCACGAACACAGAGTCACAGATCAGTCAGTTGCTGTGCACAGAGACTGTATTGATGGACACATTAAAAATATCCTGATGGCTGTAAGCCAGAAACCATTTTGTGTCTAAAATGGGATTTCATTTCCTTTTCCTTTCTTTTGTTTTTGTTCCACTTTTTCTGAAGGACCCTTTCCATGATTCACTACATCAGCACTTTACACTTCAGTTGTTCTGAGGCAGGGAGGGGTTTTTATCTGCTAAGGTGCTTACAACAACATTTTGAATGATACTACACAGACAGACTCACAGATACGGTTCTGGTTTGCTGCTGCAGAGAGAGCTGCACTGAGGAGCAGAAAACTTGGCGCATCGCCTCTCCCTCCAGCTCTGCAGGGAGCTGGTCTGTCCTGGGGAAGAACAAAGGGTTAAAAATTATATTATCCTAGAAAAGGTCAGGTTGGAAGGAGCTTCTGGAGATTTCCTGTTGTGACGTTTGCTTGAAGGCAGGGCCTTACATTGGATTTTCCAACTTGCTAAGCACCAAGGCAGCCTTCCACTGCACCCTCTCTCATTCTCCAACGTGCCTCTAGAACTGGGGACACCAAGACTGGACGAGGCCCATGAATTGTGGAGAAGAGTGCAAAAATCCCATCCCCTGCTCTGCTGGCTATGCCCTCGCCGGTCCAGCCCAGGAGAGGGCTTGCTTTTGCTGACACAAATTTGGGAAGCTGTATTTTTGCTGCTTGGAAACAATTTGGGAGGCTGATTTCAGGGACGGGTACACAGTAATACACATGGATCTGTTTGGGAGTAAACATGTGCTAAATAATTGATATATACTGGGTACAGCAATATAGTGTAATCTATAGTGGATGAAACGAGTGTTGCAAAAGAAGCAGAGGAATATAAAGGCCTTTTGCCCAGGAGTTTCAAGTATTTAAAATCATCATCCTGTGAGTTAAACCTTTCCTTCAAAGCAGCCAGTTGTATTTCAGCATATGAATATAGCACATTCCTCAAAATGAATATAATAGTCAGAAAGCTTTTACCAAAGGTCCCCAATTAGCTTTTGGATATAATTTCACATTGCAAAATTTCAAGACATTGTGTGCAGAGAGCAGGTAGATCTTCTTTGGCATAATGGTGGTCCTCTGTGAGACGTGACAGCTAACTCCCTAATTAATCTTTGAAATGTCAGAGCCTGCTGGAAGTAATTGGGCCTGACAGTTCAAGGGCTAATTAACTTCAAACCTTGCATTTTCTCTTGCTTTCTCCACAATTCTAGGTCACTTATTTACTTTCTTTTTACATGAGTTTTAATGTTCTGGAGTGTGTCTGTTCATATCTACTTTCCTGGACATGAAGGTCAAGACCAAAGGTATTAAGTTGGGTGTGTTGCACCTTATGAATCCTCCTGCAGTCTCTTGACTTCACAGGAGAAGAAAGTTGCTGTAAGCAGAGGGCTGGTCCCTGGGGAGCAGCTTGCTGCGGGAGATGCTGGCTGCAGCCTCCTGGGGCCTCCTGTTTGCTGGGAGGTATCAATCAGCAGTATCCGGGAGTAGGGGAGCAGGCGGTGTTCCTGAGGCCGGGCATCCTGCAGAGTGGAGCCAGTGTCATTCATCATCATCATCATCCCAGCGAGGCAGCAAGGAGCAGTTTTACGGGCCCCATAGCGCAGCAGTCTCACTGCTTAACTTATGTGAGCAGCGTTAGGTGTGCTACAACCTGCTGTCTCGGCAAGCCTCTGCTGGCCTCCTGCATCAGGTCTCCTGGGGCTGACGTCTCATTTGTCTTTCCCTCTCTGCAGCCTCATTTGACCCTTGGCTGAAAAAAGATGAAGGACTTCTGCAACACAGGCTCCAAATCCCATCCCCTGCTGCCCGTACCCATGTTGAATGACCTTGAGGCTATTACTAGAAATGCATGAAAAGCCTTTTCTCTGGTTGACAGGCTCAGTCTCGGTTCATGCAAGGATATAGAGCACGTCTTCATGAAAGCAGCGTGTGTGAAGACTCCTGAGCTGACCCCTGCATCTTTTTGGTTTCCACGTGGCCAATTCACAAGGACGAGTGAGGCAAAGAGCTATTTGGGAGGTATTCCCCGTAGGCACACCTGCTCCGGGAGCAGCGGGACTGCCTTCAGGCTCTCCGGCAGCAGGAGCCTGGCAGTGGAAGCAGGGTCCTTTACCAGCCTCTGACCTCTGCCAGCACTGAACAGGTCCCCACCGGGGCATGAGGATGGGGCAGCAGCATCCCTCCGCTACCTCCCGCTGCTTGCGATGGAAGTCACAAGTGCCAAATGATTTCAGTGTCTTTCTGCCTCGAGCACAGTTGTGCTGATTACATTTGCCCTCAGTGTAAAAGAGTACGAAGAATGGGAAAGAAAACCTATTAAATTGCAAACTATTTGGGTGGAAGAGAGGGCTTCCATCTGCCCAGGTCTGAGCACAACAAAGCTGCAATTCTGGGTGACTGAAGTTAAATCACAGCAGTGGCCATCTCCCATTCAGCCATTAGGTTCAGACACACACAGCTCATACCTGAGCAGAAGGATCATCTGCTCCAGAGAACAGGGGCTGGAAAAGCTGTATCTGATTTCCTCACTCTTTTCTTAATCCTCATTTCCTCTCAGCTAGGGCTTTCTTACAGCTGCCGTGTAACCCTCTCCAGACAATATCTAATCTGTCTGTCACAGATGTATCAAGATGTCTCTTGAGTGTGGCACCTAGTGATGAGTGACAACTGTCATTAAGTGCTACTCCTCAAATGACAAGGCTCATTTTGTTAACGGGATTGCACAGATTCAGCCTGCAATCTCGGAAGGGAAAAAAAATATCATATGTTCACACAGGATATATATAATGTCTCCTTTTATGATCCCTGTCATTTAGTAGCCCAACAAAATGAAGAACACATGATGATACTAACCATATATTTCATATATATTTTTGTTGGTTTGCTTTTAAGTGTTCTGTCAAAGAAAAGAATGTTTGATCTTATTCAGGCTGTTTTCTTTGATTAATGTTATCCAAGTCACTGCAAGTTGTCTGAGCCAATGAAATAAAAGTGAAACATCAATGGAGAAGAGGTTTCTGAAAAGATACTATCTTACGGTAAAGGGGGGGTGGTGGTAGAAAGCAAATATAATGAACCAGAAAGCAAATGGCAGCATGAATCCTTTCCATACAGACATTGCAATATTTCCTCTGCAGTCATGGCTTTTTTTGTTCACACTCTTCTAGAAAGGCCATATGAAAGCACTATTAATTTCAGTTTTGCCTGGTCACCTTCCTATCCTGTGTTGAACGATGCCGTGATGACAACACTTCAACACCACCAACTGAAATCAGCTCTGCTATGAATTAAACTACTTATTCAAGTTAGAGAATTCAGGGGTTCATCAGACACAGGTATCCAATGTCAGAAGTAATAAGTCTTTTGTTCAGGCTAGAAAGGTTCCAGAAGTGTAAGGAAATCACCTCTGACGGCTTCCTTCCTCAGCGTTGTAAACAAGGCACATGGTGACACAGCAGGAGCCAGAGATGCTGAAGGAGGGGAATGACTTTGAGCAAAGAGCCCAGAGTTTCTTGCCTGTGTTTGCATAGCTGAAGCTTACATTAATCCTTGCTTCAGTCTGAACACCCTCTACGTCCTTGCCCTGGATGCCCTGGCTACCCTGCCCAGCTCTGGCAGCAGGGACAGCCTGGAGCCTCCTTTGCACGGGTAATGGAGCAATCCCATGTTGGGTGCTTTCATGCAGCACCTCAGTACATTGATGTTTTTCTGCCTCGTGGCTGTATCCTTTGCCTCTGTGCACAAGCTGTACCACACGCAAAGATAAAAGTCGAATGAGGACCGTTTCTCTGTGAAGATGTTGGTATCGGGGCAAGATGCTCCTGGAGTAAAATAGTAATTTGTTTTCCTTAGTGAGGTCCAGCTCTGACAAAGGCAGGGGTCACTCCAAAACACGTAGGTGCTTCCAGCAGCTGAGATTACTGCTCCAGGAATTTTGTATACCTTTAGGATCATTTTCTTGCTCACTCTGTGTGAAAT
The DNA here is from genome assembly GCF_013368605.1 of Nyctibius grandis. Taxonomy (NCBI): domain Eukaryota; kingdom Metazoa; phylum Chordata; class Aves; order Nyctibiiformes; family Nyctibiidae; genus Nyctibius; species Nyctibius grandis. Next base: position 102,839,979 of record NC_090659.1, read on the forward strand.
ACTGCCCACATTAAACCAGCATTCACCTTTGTGTCTAGCCCAATTCTTCTTCTGAAAGTAGTTGTTTCTCCCCTCCCTGCCACTGATGTATTGGGAGGAATTGGGGGAAAGATGAGGGTATTGGGGCTCCTGGCTGCAGGTGTGAAGCCTGGCACACCAATAAGTTCATCCAGATAGAGAAAACCATGCTTTGAGCTGACTGTCAACAAATCAAACAAACTGGTGGTGTTTTCACATGAGAGAACTTCACATGCTCTGGAAATAACCAGGGAGGAGAGCAGCTACTTGCGGTCACGTCTCTAGCAAGCATTGCGCCTGCAGGGATCTGTATCTGGGTACTGCTACTTTTTCTTTCTTCACTCTCCATCAAATCCATGACTTTTGTTCCATCCATGAGCAAAGACACATGATTTTCACTGAGCTTTAAAAGCTGGAGCAGAGCAGTAGCATGCAGCAGTGAGTAGGACTGATAATATTTACTCTGACCACCGCTGCCTTCTCTGTTTTATAGAGTATCCCTGAAGGAGCGTAGGAATGGCAATGGACCTTCTGCTGCTGTCTGCAGAGACAGGAATGGTTTTGCAGACACTTACATTTTGGCAAATGGAAACCCCAGCGTCACCTGTAGTGCTATGTGCTCACTTTCTAGCAAGGGGCTCAGGCACGGGGCTTCTTCCTGTGCCAACACAGATTTGTCCTTTCCCTCTCCTCCTGCACTCCAAGGACAAGCCTGAAGGTAACCAGAGAAGGCTTTCTCCTCTTCAAGCCAGAAGGCATTTGGGGATGGTGCTGGGAGCTAAAGCTAGCATGTGGCTTCTCTGAGTGTGAAATGTGGAGTTCAGCATCGGGGAGAAAATCTTCATGGGTTCCTGCACCTAGCTCTCATTACAAAATTAAGTGATTACATTTTCTGCTTTGTGTCTTTGTATTTTTAAAAGGCACAAACACTTTCTGGTTTCAAAGTGAGAAGCAGTAAATACAGTGGTACCAGAAGTGGCTTTTGAATGTTTCTTGTCTTCATTTTCGAGCACAGTATTCTAGCTCCTGCATAAGGAGACACCGCTAGCTTTCGCTATACGGCATATGCAAGCTACTCAGGGCTCTGTGCCATTGCCTTTCCCTGACTTTGCTGTGTATAGATGTGACCATTGCTTCCATAACATACAAGTAAAAGCACATTGGTAGCATGAGTGTTCCCAGTGATTAATGCTGGAAAGGTTAGGCATGGCTCCCTTGTTGAGGTATCACTGTGCTCTAGCAAGGATCGCTCCACTACTGTGCGCAAAGTGGTTTGTTGTTCTAAGAGCAGTAAAGTGTTTTGTTGTGCTTATATTATGAAGGATGTTTTATTCAGATATACTGGCCAAAGTCACTTCAGCACTCTGTGGTTGTCAGCCCGAGGCTGCTCACTGCTCAGTGTTCAGCTAGAGGGGGCATTTTTCTTTTTTTGCTCATCAGCAGAGCAGGAATGCTCTGGCAGAAGGAATACTACGGTACCACATCCCAGCTGAGAGGCAACCGCTTTTAAAAATCCATCTGGCATGATATGAAGTACTTGGTTTTTTGGAAACAGAAAAATAGACTCTGCTGAGGGGAGGGAGGGGCAGAGCCACTCAGTTTGTTTTCAGATTGAAAATCTGGTTCATTCCTCCAAAGACAACTGCCAGTGTAGATGGGAAGACTTGCCCTCTGCTCTTGCCTCTCTTGGTAGTTCACTTGAATCTTAAGGTAAACATCAACCTTTCAGATGGCTTTGAGGGTAATCCACTTCTAAGTGTTCAAAGCTACTATAGAAGATTTCTTTCTGAATTGGGAGACTGATATTTTCTCCAGAAGATTATGTTGTTGGGGTGGGGTTTTTTTGACCAGCATGCTTGCAACAAATGCCAAACCTGTTAAGAAATTAACAGATGGGGTTTTCTTCTGGCTTGGTTTGTTTTTTTCAAATGTATGTCAGTATTTTCCAAGGGAGATGTTTGAGACAAGCTTGTATGTCAGAAAAGGTTTGTACTGACCCCTCAGAAAACAGAATTCTGGTTCCCCCTCAGAAAAGAGAGGGTGATCACAGAGCTGAGAGCAGAAGGGTAAAAGGATAGGGCTGGTGGCATCTCCTCTCCCATTTGCTAATGAAACAAGCCTACTCAATACTTAATTTGGTACATTAAGAAAAGAAGCTATCCCTGCAGAGCTGGAAACAAGCTTCATTATGCCCTGTCTTTAAAATTGCCGACAGGTCTCTACAGGACCTAATTTAACACATTCATTTGCTCACAAAAGTGCTTGAAGAACAACAAACCCATCCTATACAAGGACAAAGAAACTCTCTATTCACGTATTTTTTCAGGCTGAACCAATCATAAAAGTAACTGTATCCTTCTCTGCTTTATTTTGCACATGTATATCTAATTCTGTACAATGAGGGAGAGTACCCATAAAACTTCCCTGGGGCTCCAGAGTGCTTTGGACTCTTAACTAAAACACACAAATGCCCTTTACTAGAAGACTCCAACAAACATACCAATTACTTCTACAAAAAACAAAAATGCCCAGAGGGCCAAGCACCAGGTAAGAGCACTCGCAGGCAAGGGATTTGGGGAAAAAGAAACAACCTGCTTTACTCATGTACACACATGCATACTTCTGTAAATATAAATTTTTATAGGACAAGAGGAAACAGACTCAAGTTGCACCAGAGGAGGTTTAGATTGGATATCAGGAAAAATTTCTTCATGGAAACGGTTATTAAGCATTGGAACAGGCTGCCCAGGGAAGTGGTGGAGTCACCATCCCTGGAGGTATTTAAAAGATGAGTAGATGTGGTGCTTAGGGACATGGTTTAGTGGTGGACTTGGCAGTGCTGGGTTAACGGTTGGACTCGATGATCTTAAAGGTCCTTTCCAACCAAAACAATTCTATCATTCTGTATTTTTTTTCCTATGTTCACCTATCTGATCAGTACTTTTCTTTGGCTTCTCCAAGAGCTGCTGTTCCCCAGTAGGAAGAAGTGGATGCCCAGACTCTCTCAGGAGAAATTATCTGATCAATACCTGACTAGAGCATCCATCACACATTGCTGCACCTTACAGAAATTCCCTGACAGTAAGCCAAGGTCACAAGCAGGAAGGGACTGTCCCAATGGGACTTCCAACAGATCTGGTCACCTACTGTGTTAGAAAAGGACAAGGAGTGATTGAGCCCCTGTTCTCCACAGCTACGAAGCCAGGACTCAGTCTGGAAATGAGAGAGAAAAAACAGGGCTGCACCCAGACCTGCCACACTACGGACCTTACAAGCAGAAGCCATGCTGAAACATCTAAGATAGACTTAAGCTAACCACTTGAGCCTGGCATTTAGACCAGACTACCTGAACAGCCCACTGATCTCCTGAATTTAGTTGCCACAGCAGATGCTTCAAGCCTGATCTCCAAGGTCACGGTGTGCATGACCCAAGGGCTGCCTCATGCCCACAGGGAGAGGATGTCTTCTCCCCACCCTTGGCCAGTGGAAGTCAGCCACATGCCAAGGGGCCCATCCGCACACAGTATAGGCTTTCCCAGGAGAGGACAGATTCTCCCATAGTCTCAGCACAGGCCAACAAAATACTGCAGGCTGTGCTTAGTTTCCACACATAAACAGCCCGGGATTAGTGATGCTCTTGGGATTAAGCATGTGAGAAAATACTTTGCCAGAAGAAGAAAAGAAAGAGTATGAGAAAGGAGACCAGTGATGAAGAGACAGACGCACTCTCTGCTATCTGCTTAATGCAAACAAAATATTCTGGACAAGATTAAACACATGCTGCTCAAACTATTCAGCTACTTGTTCATCAATGTGTAAAACATCATGTCAAATCCTGTTAAACTAATTGGAAAATATTTTTGAAATGGGAAAACCACTCTCACCTTTTTCATTTTTTCTAATAATTTCTGAGTCTATACAGATCTTGTATCTACCATCATTTTAACTGCTTATTCATATTTGCTAGCATGTAAACTCATTTTAAGAAATCACCTGTCTTTAGATTAGAGGGTTGAATGAAAGGCTTCAATGCCAAAGAAATCAGCACACTCATTTATTTGTCAACATTGCCTGACACAGCAGTCCTGTGATGCATCACTCAGATGCTCATTACCGAGACGGAATGGCATTGCAGTCAGTGAAATGAAACTGAATCTAACAATGCATGCCAGCAGCAAAAAAAAAACCAAAACGTGCTTTGCAAAAGAATTTATTAGCAAATTTATTAGCTGTTTAAATTATTTGTTCCCTCAAACCAGTACAGTGTCCAGTGTCACCCACCTTTCCTCCTTGTTACTCTTGATACAAGTTGGCGCAGGCTGTTGTTTATTTAAGGGTTCAACTGCAGAAAAGGAAAAACAAATGTGGAAAAGAAAAAAGCTTACCACTTTGCATATAAAAATTCAAAATCTACAAAATATTGCCAACGGCTTAGAAAATACAGAATATGCAACGGTTGCTCTCGTGGGTTCTTGTGGAATTTCAGGAGGGCACACACTGCTGCCATGGATCATCAGGCAGGGAAATGGCGGTTCGGTGCTGCTGAGATTACAGCAAACACGTGATGCTCCACTCTGCGCTAATCTTTCAACTCTGTCCCTGTAGTAGGACCTGGGAAGTACATGAAGACTAAGCCAAAACCAGACGTAAGAATAGGCAGGGTAGCGTTGGTGAATGGCTGTGTTTTAATGACAATGTGTTGCCTTAGTCCCCGAGTTTATGAATTGCTTAGCTACGTGTTCCTCTTTATTGCTCTTCTCCATCCTACAGGCTGTGAGCTAGTTAACTTAATACTCTTCAGTTTCAATGCTCACACTGTTTTTCTCATGTCATTTTTAACCTGACTCATATTTGCAACATTCTAGGCTCGGATGTGATTAAGAGTCACCAGATGGTATCACTGGAGATGGTTCTGCTGATCTTATTTAAACTGACTTATTTAAGACCAGTTCCTTCCTGAAGAAATGTTTATGGCCAAGCGTGATACATTGCCAGTCTCAGTTGTGGAGAGGCTGATGGGTAAAATCTATTTTGTCTAAATGAGGTTTTTTTCAAGACTGATGTGTGGATTCTGCCTGTTGGTTGCATCTATGCAAGCAAGCAGCCAGGAGCCTTGTAAATCCAAAATCAATCTATGGAGAAGTTTGCCCGTATTATTAAATTTGCTGGGATCCTAGAAAGAATTATAAAGGTCTGATACTCTTGGGAACTGGAAAAGCCAAAGCAGCATGAGAGCTCCGCTGGATCACTGACAGCCTACAGAAATGTGCTGCTTTGAAAATCAGTTCTTTATCAAAAGGTTTGCAGGCATATATTGCCTGTGAAAGCTAAAATGGAAATGCATTTTTTGTTTCATCATGCTACACACAGTAATCAGGACTAGAACAATTCAGTCTGATGACAGTTTTCATTCCTTTTCTTTTACAGAAAAAAAATACTGGCTTTTTGTTTTTCAGCACTTGCCTTGTTCTTCTAATGTACAGCTTTCGCCTGCTCTTTCAACTGCCACTTATACACTTTCTAAAGCACAAGAAAATTAGTTTTTCATACAAAAGGGAAGAGGTGTTTCATAAATAAGGAAAAGCAGGAGTTCACTTTTACTTCAGTCATTTGTCACAGAAAGGGCAGGGAAAGTGAACAAGATCTTTGTTTGGTGGCATTTTTAATACTCTTGAAAACACTCTGTAATATCCCGTGTAACCAGTCTCTGTTTAAGAACTACCTCTTGCTGCATCTACAAAGAAATCTGCAACAGTGAACTAGAAAGGATACACGTTACACGCCATATTAAAGCTATGAAGGAAAAGAGATCCGTGCATGTTTTCTCCAAGCTTTTACGTCCTCTTCGCGTTCTTCTTCAACAAGCCTTTAACCATCAGTTCCCTCACTGTGTCCTCAGTGTCCTGTATAAGGATCCTTCTGGAAAAATGAAAGGTTTTCAGACCTGATGCAACTCTTACCCGGGAAGTAGGACTCTGCCCATATAGTTTAATAGCAGCCAGGCTGTGCCCTGAAGACTTGACATAGCAGACTCCAGAGCGCACACTGTGATCAGTGAGTAGCCTCATTTAGCAGAACAGCTAGCCTATAGCCTTCTCACCTCTCTCAGGAGAGCATTGAGGTGTTTTAAGTGATGCCATGATTGTAACACTTCCAAAGTTACTTCATCATTCATCAGTTTGAAAAATGAGTTAATTAAGTGACAATAGCAAGTTTTGTGCTGCAAAGGAAACAAAAGAAGAACATTTTCTTGCCTTGAGGTGATTATTATTTAAGCCTTGATCTTGCCAAAGTTTTTGCACCTGCTTAAGTATGTAACTAGTTCTGCTTGCTGTTAATTCATTCAGCCTGTGCCCACTGATTCCAGCCATGGCGGTACCACTTTCATGCTGAAGGTCCTGCATCAACGCTTGCAGCATCCCTGGTGTTGGAGCTCAGCACTCTGGAGCGTGAACAATGCCAAGGTCTGGGTGGGTCGGTGCAGAACAGCCCTTAGCAACAAATCATGGTTAATTTGCCAGCTAAGCCGTGTGTGGAACTGTAGACATCGTGTTGGTGGGGAGAAGTGGAAGAGATTGGAGAGAGATTCACCACGGTTATCTTCAGCTGTATAAAAATTAAACATCTAGTCTAAACTAATTGTGCAGGCTTTTTTATAGTCAGTAGAGTGAAGCTGAGCATCAGGGTGCTGAGCATCAGAGGTCAGGGTGGTAGGCGTACCTTGCTCCACTGATGACAGATGGAGTCTGGACAAGTAGCTTATCTAAGATATCCAATATTTTTAGAGGACTAAATTTAGGTGAGTTGAATCTCACCCTTAGCGTCTGATAAAGGGAATCTGAAAATGCGGCATAAGTTTTTGCCTGTGGACAAACACTGACACTCTTGCTTCTCATTCATTTGTTGTGCCCACAGCTGGCACCCAAGACACCAGCCCATTGCCAATGACAGACGCAACCTAAGTGAGTAGTGAGACTGATGTCTGACAAAATCTCCTTTCATTTAACTTTTAACTAAAATCATTTTAATCAGTTAATAAAACTAAAATTAATAAAAACTAATGAAACTCTTTAACAGCAACTACACATACACAGAACAAACTCAAGCGTGGTAAAACCTGTCCACTCAAGTCTACCAAACTCTGTTGCTCTCTTGCTGTCTCTAGCACGACTCTTGCTGACAGTAAACCAATCAGATGATTTTTAGTGCTGGCTATTTTGGGAGCAATCGCCTACACTACACAAACACCTATTACTGTCCACATAGGCCTTGGGACTGGAATGGAAAAGGGAGGCTAGAATTAAACTAGGCCCTCTTGGGTTTTACGGTCATGATGAGTGAATGTGAAAATAAGAGGAAGAAATCAGCTTCAACACTGGCAGCATTCAGGAGCCAGGTGACTGTGAGCTTGGAAGTAACATGGAATCCAAGCTCCTATTAATTTGCCCAGTCCTTCTCTCACCTGATTGTAACCCAGGAATAATTCAGATTACATCAATGAAGTCAAACTCACATAAATTTAATGTAAGATTTCAACGCAGCCAAAAGTCTCTCTGTTAAAAAAAAAATTCCTATATGCAAGACTTCATTCCCCAGAGCTATTTTTTTCTGTATTTTCCTTTAAATCTGAAAGAAAGGGGACCATTCAACGAAACAAAAAGCAGTTATTCAGTGTTTCATATACTGACAACATTCATCCTCAGGAAATCTTTGTCGATTGTGCCTCACATGTATAGTAATAAAGTGAAAGAAACACAAAACTGTGGTGCCTCCATATCCTATAGATGACATGAGACTATTGTCCCATTATGTTTAAACAATGCGCCACTGCTCATGGAGAGTCTCCCCAACAACAGTAACCAGTTACCAGAGGTCAAGCAATCTCTTTAGCCAAGTAGCATTTCTAGACACTGGTTCATTCAGATATTATTTCTGGTTTGGAGACTAACGAATGATAGAAAATAAGGCAGATGAAATGTTACATTACATTGACATAATGTACGTAAACAACAATTATCTTCTCAGCACAAATTTTGAGATGGGTTTTTGTTTCAGTTCAAGTAGTATACAATCAAATTTGAGTGTAATCTATCTGAGTGCGACTGTTAGTTTAGAAAATGTTCAGAGAATTAATATGAATGCGCATATAGGTTTAGAGCCTATATAAACATATGTTTATGTATATGTATACATATGCATATGCATGTAAGTAACAGCCTTAAATTACAGACATATGAAGATCCTTAAATTAAAAAACCTGAAAAGTTCTAACATAGTGTAGATAACAGACATAAAAATCAAATGAGCAAGAATGATTTCTTACTTCAATATAATATTTTTAGAACTAATTTTATAAATATTAAATATGAGCTATAATGGGAGCTCACTAATGTTTAGCTTCCCACTGGAGATCCTTGCAGTAAAAATAAATATATATATAAATAAACTTAGCCGCCTGATAATGTAAAAACCAGCCTGCTGTAGTCAGCAGGACAGAGGGATGATAAAACACAGTCGGTACTCCAGGGTCCCCGCTGAGCTTGGCTCTGCGCATTGAACAGGCTACACTCAGCCTTGGGCTGCAGCAGCTCCTGTAAGGTGTAAAGGAAGGCTGGGATCCTGGTAGCACCAACAAGCAATTTGAGCTTTAGCTTTCGTGTTTAATGGTTTTACAAAGCCATTTTCCTTCTACATCGTTGGTCAGACTGAGAGTGATTTCTGGTGCTCTTTTACTGTCCTCGCTTGAACGTTAACTATGCATTTTTCTTTAATTATTTTCTAGATAATTTATTTTCCAATGTTGAGTTTTGCAACAGCCATTCCCCACAGCCACAGATTCTTGTTCCTTTTTCTGCAGAGCTGTCATTTAATTCGATAAGGCACTTTGGGGGATCTTCGACCTCCCTCTTCTCCAGCAAATTTTAATAATTTTTGCCACCACAACCCTTATGACCAGTTGCATAGGACTTTTTAATTTCCACATATTTGATTTCCTGATATTAAAGAGCATTTTACTGCTATTTTTTGTAAATCCTTTGATAAATTCAAGTTTCAAGTTCAGAGCTTGAGCATTATTTCAATGTTCCCCTTAGTTCCTCCTTGTTGTCAAGAAGCTGATCCAGGATGGATGCCTCTCTGCTAAAACTTCTCCTTCCTGTTTCTTATCTATTATAAAATAAGGAACTTCTTCCAATTGTTTTCAGGGTTATTGTTCTGTGTGGACTGTACAGATGTATCTGTTAATTCCTACATGTACGGATAGTTAAACCACTTCAAGAACACTGGTGATTTGAGCACTCTCTAAAACAGGCCTGGGGACTTCTTGTTCTTATTCATGTCATTCTTTCCTTCTCCTTATTCCACCTTTGTACCCTCCTCTATCAATCTGCACCCTCATTCTTAGGAGTTCCCTAACATAATTTATGACATCGGTAACTGTAACACCACTGCGTCATATCTCTGCTACACCCATTAGATTGGCAGAGCACGGTTCCTGCCTGGTTCAGCTGCGTCAGGAAGGCCAGGAATAACCTCTGGCACTCAGTATCACCTTGTTGTTTCCTCTTGTCTTGTATTTGTACACAGGTACTGCAAACGTGAGGGGGAAAAATAAATCCTTAAAGCATAGTGGGGCATTCAGGGGCACGATGCGATGCTGTGCATTTTTATTTTCCAGCAAGGTTAGTCTGACAGGTAACTTAAAAAGTAAATAAATAAATCATGATTATGGCCGGTGGTGTGTATTATAAACTCTACAAAACCTCAGGGGTCCTTTTGTTGCCTTCCTGCTGGCTCTGAGGCAGGTGAGGACTGCTAAACGGTATTCCCAGAGGTCTGCTGGCATCAACGGAGAGGCTGGTAGGGCCCACATGCTGGTTTGCCTTGACACAGAAGCAGCAAACAGGCAAAAAGCAATGTTCTTCCAAAGGGAAAGGAATCAGTTTAGTACAAAAAAAAATCTGAAAACCTGAGGTTTTTCCAGAGGCCAACAGGAGAAACTGACAGTGCGTGGGAGCAGACAGCAGGCGGCAAGCATGCTGCAGGATCCAGCCCTCATTGCCAGTGCAGCTTTTTGCCTGAACGCTCCCTCCTAAGGGGCCTAAATTCAACAGGACCAAGTCACACCAAGTTCAATGCAAACTTGGCCCTGTAAGAGTTAAAAAAAAGGCCATGTGTTTCTACAGAGGTGTTAAAAGTATCCTGTTGACTAGCCCAGTGTGTTCCCTGCTCAGTATCTTGCCTCCGTGGCTGCCGGAGAGGGAAAGAATCCTGATCTGTCCCATGGCCAAACCCCGAAGAATTAAACCCTTTGTCTCAGGAAGCCTTTCACCTTTCTCAGGCTGCTCTGAAAATCTGGAGAGGCATCAGAAGTGATGGAGGTTCTTGCCTTAAATTTTACGGTGGTGCATTCCGTCTCCTGAAGATGCTTCTGTTCGCAGCCTGCCTCAAAGGGAAAACGCTGGAGCACAGTACAGGGCTGAAAGCTTTTAATGTCGGTCTTGGAGCGTAGGTTTGATGTGGTCTCCAACCCCAGCAATAACAACCATTGGGAGACAGCACTGCTCTTTTGAAAAATGGCAGTCAGTATTACATGTTATTGATGGGTTATTCTGCCATTAAGGCTATAAAGAACATGAAGTTTTGTGCTTCAGGGCATAAACCAGCCTCTCTGACAGCCTTGGCAGCAGTGGAAACTTAGCAAATAAGAAGATTATAACGTGATTATCCATCGTGGAGGCTTGTGTGTCTTTCTCTGAAGCATTTGACGCTGGCCGCTGCTGGAGACAGGATATCACATTGGCTGGACTACTAATCTGATTTAGAATAACAGACCTTTTATTCCTATTAAGCACATCTCAGTACAGAGTCAGGTTTCAACTAGTACTGATGGCCATGAAACACGATACCTGGCACTATTCTTCTCAAAGGGAGTACAGCGTGGCAAAATTCTACTTATTCACTCATGCCATGTCATATTTTTCAGATGAGGAGCAAAATATCAGTTGCATACTTCATCATTTTCCCCCATAAATTGCCAAAGTAATGATGATGAATGATTTTGTACCTGGATGGCTAAATTCACATGACAGTTCTGCAAGGGAGGCTTAATGGAAATAAGATTTGTCTATCTGAGCACAGGATTAGGTCCCAAAAGCAGAATAGCCTTTTTAGCTTTCTGTGTTGCTAGCACTTCTCTTGAACAGCACTTCCCTTTTTGCTTGATCCTTGGATGCAGGAAAGATTTGTTTTCAGACGTACATGCCCATAGCACTTGCTTGGGGTTTAGCTGCAAGCTGATCCCAGACACAGCATGCAGTCATGCTTTTGCAGGGTCCCTTGTTACAGCCAACTACTGCTGACCACAACTCTCATTTCCTCTCTGTGTGAATGTGAAATGAATACTGTCATAACAGACTTTCTTAATACATGCCAAAGAGAAAAGATCTTTTTCTGTTTTATATTTGACAACGCTGCATTGCAAATACATAACTGCACCACCATGAAACCCGTGGGAATTTATCCCTTTCGTCATATGTAGTACTTCTACCAGGATCATCATGCAGCACCTCTTTTTATTCATTTGCCCAGCACACAATCATCCTAAAATGATCTCCAGCACGTACCAGCTGTCCTGGATCCTCCATTTATTTGTGTTGTGTCATCATAGCTGAGAGCCGGGGGAAAAAAAACACGAAAATGCGATATAAATGTCAACTGTAGAGTAAACCTGGTGCCCTGAACCTTTCAGGACAGAAACTCTTGATATGTGCTTGTATGTGCTGTGCCTGAGACAGTGGATTTTGGCCTGTGGTCATAATTGCAGATTCAAATATGTAATAAGAAGAACAAAAAAGCTAATTCTTCATGCCGTTTCTCAGACAGCACAGCTGCATGTCAAAGAGAGAAGCTGATCCTCGTTTATACAACACGCAGCAGAAAAGTTGACCAACCCGAGTGCGTACATGAAGTAGCAAGGACAGTCCCCGGACTCCTCCTGTAACCCACTGCTTCATCAACATGAAATGCATGATCCTTCCTTTTAACAGATTGTTAAACCAGAGGCAAGAAAGCAAAAACCATAGAATCATGCTGATTCAGGCTCTTTGTCTTCTGCATTCTGTCCTACGGTTACATCCTATGGAAGTGCTTATCTTTATGCGCCACAGATGAGCTCATCCATCTAAATAATTTAAAAGAGCCACCTCCAATGCAGCGGATGTGCCCTGCTGCTGTCTGCTTGCCTTGCTGACCCCTCAGCCAGTTTGCCTGTGCTTGTTGGTGCCCTTACTTGCCTGACTTGCTTGGGCACATGGACTTCTTGATGCTCAGTTGAAGGGTATTTCCATATAACTTTTGGCAATTCACCCTGCGACCTGTAAACGATTACAAAGCCCCACTGTCTGCCCTGCCTCCTCACAGCAGAGGAGGTGGGAAGGGCCGTGCACCTCAGCTGTCACAGCATGGCCAAGGACATCATTATGAGTTGCCACCAATTTCTGTTTACATGAGGAGACAGCTATGAGTTGCAGTGCCTGAAAAGCAGACCTGGTGCCTATTCTCCCACCCATACTATGAGAGTGCTACCAGGAAGGCCAGGGGCAGGGCACCTCCTAAATTACCCTGAGATCATCTCGAGGCACCCGTACAGGGCTGCTGTGTGCATGGCATGAAGGGCTAGTCTGCACGATGGCCTTGGAGCACATCTCAAGAGCCTGTTTAAACTTAAGCTGTTGTATGTAAGGGGTTTTTTTTATTTTTTTCAGGGAAAAGCCTACATTAATAACGTCCTAAGTATACATTCTATTCAGCAAGATCTATTTATAATTCTTCAGTCTGTCACTGATTTAACCAGAAAGTCATATGTGCCCAGGAGTGCGTATTATTTGGGATGGAGAGACATCCTTCAGGGCTCATCCCTTGGACTCTCATCTATGAGTATTATTATTTAGATGCTTTATAAAAAGTAAAACAAAAAACAAAAAAGAATGAGGAATCCTTGCACTTTCTCTGTCCTTCAAGGATACCCAATTGGAGTACAAGTAAGCAATGCTTCAACAATATACTATTACTCCCACCAACATAAGCCTTTTTATCCTGTTGGCAGCTAGAAGACCTGCCTGAGATTTGGGATGATGATATAAGGTACCATAAAAACATTTATCAGTGGACATTCACAGTCAGAGCATCGGTTGGATTGGAAGGGACCTCTGGAGGTCATCTAGTCCTACCCTCTGCTCTAGCAGGTCAGCCCGAGCAGGTTGTCCATGACCATGTCCAGTTGGGTTTTGAATATCTCCACAGACGGAGGCTCTACAACCTCTTTCGGCAACTTGTGCCGGTATTTGGTCACCCACACAGTAAAAGAAGTCTTTTCTTATGTTCAGATTGAATTTATTAATTTTTATTTTGTACCCATTGCCTCTCATCCTGTCAGTGGGAACCACTGAGTAGATCTTGGCTCCCTCTGCTTCCTCCCCTCCCACCGGGCACTTACGTTTATGAGATCCCCCCAAGCCCTCTCTTCCCAGGACCAAGCAGTCCCAGCTCTCAGCCTCTCTTCCTGCGAGAGGTGCCCCAGTCACTGCCTCCCAAAAATGTACCATCCAAGCAAACTAGGCTGACGAGGGAGTGACGTGCCCAAAGTCACACACCGTGTGACAGCACAGGGCCTGGCACAGGCCACTCCTGCTGGCCCCCAACTCTTCTCCTAGGCATCTGACGAGGCTGAGTGATGTCAAATCTGTCTTCTGAAGTCAGTAGATTCGTGCTCTTTTGGAGTAGAGTATGAAGAATTGAATTATAACCTCTCTAAGGGATGGTGTCTTGCCAGGGGTTGCCTTCACTGCACGGAGTCATAGAGAAGAAAGGTGGCCTCAAACTTTTAGTATTAAAGGGAACAAGTCTGTCTTCGTTTCCTGTGGTTTTACATGAGATCTGCCCCCGAAGGAACCAGGCTGCATCTGCACAAGCTCCATCTACTTGATTTTCTCATGGTTTTTTTTTCCTTGGACCAGTCTTATACTACTGGCATTAGAATGTGTCTCTACCACCCCTCTCAAAAAGCCATTCCATACATCTGGACCTAGTGTAGGATTTTCTTGTGTCTTTGAGGTGGGATGCATTTTCCATCAGGCACAGCCTTTCTTTGTTGAATGCTGGTATCCAGGAGCAGCCTGGAATAAGGACTAAAATACCCGTTGCAGACACCATTTCAGATAACATGGTGCTGTAACAAACACGAAGCTCTTCGGGGAGCAGGACAGCTTCTGAAGGGGGCATTTTACATGCTAAGTGCCCTTTCTCCAGATGCTTCCAAGTTGAAGGTCATTTTCAATGTGAATCTTACAGGAGCTTTTTCATTAATAAAACTACACAGTTTGACAAAAAAAAAAAAACAACAAAAAAAAGACAAATAATGTAAGAAATGAGAAAGACAATGAAATGCTGTGCAGGCACACACTTGCAGATCTGGGGTAAAAAAAAAAACAAAAAACCCCAATAAAATAAAAATGTCCTTTTTTTTTTGGAAGCTGTCCAAGAGCACAGCACAGGCTCACATGCTGGGAACGGGATCCACGGAGAACGGGCTGCAAGGGGAGCCCCAAAGGCCCTGAGGGAGCTGCAGCCGCCCAGGAGAAAATGACCATTTACGCGGGATTTGCCGGGTGGCGGGCGGGGGAGGGTCCCTGCTGCCAGGGCGGGGAAGCGGCCCAGAAGCCCCGGCGGTGCCCCGGGGCGCCCCACGGAGCGCCCCCGCCCTCTGCCCGCCGCCACCGCAAGGCGAGCGCGGGGCGGGGGCTCGGGGCACCCCCGGCGGGGCGGGGCGGGACGGGACGGGGGGCCCGGGAAGCTCCGCACCGCCGCGGGCCCCTTCCCCGCCCTGGCAACCGTTGCTGAGGAGCAGGGGCGGGGCTGCGGAGCGGGGGGGCGGTGCCAGACTGGCCCCGCCCCGCTCCCCTCGGCGGCCTACAAGCCCCATGGTGCCGCGCGGGGCGGCGGCGCGTGACGCGGCGGGAGCCGGGGGGGAGGGGGGTCCGTGTCTCCTGTGCCGTGTCCCCTTCTTCGGCTCGGCAGACGCCATGTTGGTTTGAGCCGAAGATGACAGGGGCCGGCTGCGGGCGAGGATCGCGCTGACGACCGGCACCTCCGGCTCGCAGCGGGGCGAGGCAGCGCGGCCAACGCGGCTCTCGGGGGACGGGGGGGGCGCCCCTGCCGCGCGGCCGAGAGCGCCCGGAGCCGCCGGAGGACGAGGCGGGGGACGGAGGGCGGGCAGAAGAGGCGGCGGCGGTGATGCGAGCGGAGACCTGAGGCTGTGGGAGGCGGCCGCCGTTGAACGCCCCCCGGCCCCCGCCGAGTGCTGTCGCCGCCGGAGTGCCGCGGGGGAGAGCTTTCCCCTCCGGCTGCCCCTCAGGCAGCCCTCCCCGGCCCGTCTCCCCGCCAGACCCTGTTGAATGCCGCACACCGCCTAGGGGGGGGCCGAAGCCCGGCGTCCTCCCCAGCGGCCCCGGGGCCACCCCGGCCCTCCCGCCTGTCTGCCCCGGCGCCGAGGGCAGGAGCGAGGTCCTGCCTGCGCGCCCGGGTCGCCTGCGCTGACTGAGGAGGTGACTTGGACGCACCATTATCCCGTGAATCATCCCGTCGTCATCTGTCAAGGCTGGGAGAAGAGGGAGAGAGGGGGGGAAAAAGCCCGCACGCAGCTCATGTGGCGGTGTAGTCCTGCCTGGTCTACCTGGCACCGCCGCCGCTGCTTCTCCTGCCGCTGCTGACAGAGGGATCTGCTGCCATCTCTGGTCTCCCGCTGGCTCCTCCGGTGCAGCCCCGGCACCGCTGGCGCCTGGATATTTCTCCTCCTCAGCCGGCCGCCTTCCCCGCTGCACATCGGACACCTCCTTTTCGTAGGGGACGTGGAAGTTGCTGCCTCCGAAACTGACACCGGTTTTGCTTCTTGAAGATCTCCAGCGGGCTGGTTTTGTTTTTTTTTTTTTCCCCCCGAAGTTGATTTTAAGCCATTAGGGTAACATCAAGATGTCCAGCAGCGTTCCAGCTGATATGGTAAGTACTGATATGGTACTTCTTATTTAATGCTGTTAATACTTCTTATTTAATACTGTTATTATGGAATAACGTTTATTTCGGCCTGCTTTGGCAGAGAAGATGGAAAGAAGAGAGGCGTGGGAAGAAAAAAAAAAATTATCTCGGTTGCACATTTAAGGAACAAAAAGCTCCCAGTTAATACTCCCCCCCGCCCCTCGCCCTCCCGCCCCAGATGCTGGTTCTGCTTTGCTTGTTGGTAGCGGAGTGGGAAATCTGCAGCGTCGCCTTCTGTGTAGCAAGGCAAGGGGGGGTGTCTGCTTTCCCTTACCTATGGCAGTTAATATCTGGCTGCTCTTGCTTATTTCGTGTAGCAGTGCTGTTCGGCTCTGCCGAGCATTTTTGGGGGGAAGAGAAATACGACGTAGAGCGTTCAGAATGATTTACTCGAGCTATTTATCTTTTTTTTTTTTTTTTTCTTTCTAAACCGGCTGAAATGTAGTCTCAGCCTTGTTCCTTTTCTTCTCTCAAACTTCGCTTGTTTCTTCCCGACGCTTTGTCTTCCGATGTTCATCTCTTCACTTGCTGCCGGGTCAAGAGTGAGAGAGAAATTCTCATGCACTTACTTACATGGCGAGGTCCTTTGTGCACTAGCTGCAACCTGGACATTTTTCAAGGGCACTCCTAGCACTTCTTATGGCGGAGTGTACTTCAGCATGGGTTGGATACTCGGCTCGGTACATTTAAAGTAGGAAGGTATAGCAGGGCATGAGGAGGGAGGGTGAATCAGGTCAGCCAGGTAATCTTTCCCCATTTGTATATATTTCCAGGAATCACTTAATTGGAAAAAAAACCTTGTGGCTGCTGTTTGATATGTTCGTTCTTTATTCTTACGGCAGAATGTTTTCACGTATCTTCCCACGATTGTTCACGTTTAAAGGTACTTTTTTTTGCAAAAGCAGCAGACTTGTCCATGCTTTTTTTTTTTTCTTTCCGGACGAAGTTCTGTTTTGCGAGTAAAACCTGCCCTGGTAGTGATAACAATAAAACCGAATAGACCTTGTTTCAGCCACCAAGGTAAAACTCATGGTTCTATGTATGACAAATGGGCTGTTGAAATAATGGTGTCCTTTAGTTGCTTACTTTCTGTGTTTCCTTCACAGCTTTTCTACTGCAGTCAAAATGAGTGAATTCTGCCAAAAAAGCAGAAACAGTAAGATATAGAGGATGATCAAACACGGTTTTAAGCTCACTTTTTTTTTTTAACATCCCCTCCCCCCTGCCTTTCTCAAATACTGTAAATAAATTTTACCCCCTGGAAGAAAAGGGTGATGAGGAGACTATTGCCTCTGATTTTAAATCCTTTCAACTATTAATTTTCATATAATTCTTTTTAGGGTCTCTCTGGCTGTTAGAGTACTCTGAACCCCCTCTCACTTGCACGTGTCCGTCTTTCGTTGTATCACAGAAATCCTCTCCTTAGCTGTGGGGGGGTTAGATGCGAATCTCTTAGTGCTGCTTTTTAAATTGCCTGGAGGAGTCACTTGACAGTGACATGAAGCACTCCTCTTCCCTCTCACCCTGGGCTGAGCGCACTGCCACCTCCACGCTGCTTCTAGGTCCTGCCTGGGAATCGTGATGCTGCCACCGGGCTTGTCATGTTTGACCTTTTATACAAAATATACGAATTTTAAGATAGGTAAAATACTGTTTTGTATCTATGAAAACTACTTCCTTCTGTTGTTATGGTGTAATGAGAATACCACTGACAGGGATAGCTAGGCCTGGCGATGCTTTTCCTTCAAATCAGGAAGAAGCTTGTTATACACAGTGATCTTTAAATACTGAGTCATTACAAAAACGTTTAAATGAAGATGTTACCAATGGCGGTAGAATTTAACTGAATAAATAGACGTATTCTGGTCTGTCTTAGGATCGTTGTGATGAGTTTCTGCGTTACGAGCTGCAGCTTCTCTCTGAAATTTTGAAGTGTGTTGTAGAAATTCAAGTTATTAAATACAGTTAATAAATATTGATTTGTAAAAAAGAGCACTCGAAAACTCATTTTGTGTCTCCTTTTCTCACCATCCTCCTTATTTCAAAGGAGCTTGTTCAGGAAAGAAAATGGTATTGTTATTTGATGCTCTTTAAAGAGGAGCACTCACGAGGCTGTCACCTTGTTCATATATGTTTTTGTTTAGTGTAGGATTTTGCAGTTTGCATTTCTCTTATCCACCCACTGTGTAATTTGCATTTACAAAAAATGATTTCCCATTTCTGTAGGAGTTGGCATCAATGTGATGTAGTGTCATATTTACGTAGACTCTATCACAGTAAATCTGCTATAAATTACTTAAGTATTATAATAATTATGCTTCAAACTGTTTATGTCAGATTCATGAACTAACCCTCTCATAATAATAATAAAACTATTATAATTGCTTCTTCTTAAAAAATGTGTTAATTTGTCTTCCTGTCCCACCTTTGAGAAGGTTCTGCTATACATAAATTCATAGTAAATTATCAAATCTTTAGTAAGCTTTGTACTTGTACGTAGGCATAATTTGATCCAGTCTCCTTTTCCCTGACATTTAGTTGACTTCTTTCCTGAACTACAGCAGATTTTACCAGCTAACCATTTCAACATCACTTCTTAAATAATTAACACAGTACTTTATCATTTGCATTCCAATAAATTGGATACTGACACACCGCATTCCGGGTATTGTAAGTTCGTGGTGCATTATTCCTTAGCAATGTGTGCTACTTACACGTGGAATGAAAC
The DNA here is from genome assembly GCF_013368605.1 of Nyctibius grandis. Taxonomy (NCBI): domain Eukaryota; kingdom Metazoa; phylum Chordata; class Aves; order Nyctibiiformes; family Nyctibiidae; genus Nyctibius; species Nyctibius grandis. The sequence continues at coordinate 102,858,814 of NC_090659.1, forward strand.
CTGCTAATATTGACTTGAGTAGTTTCATTAACTTAATTAGGACTAGACATGTATGGGGCAGTGCTTGAAGACTGACCTGCATATCTAGAGCCTAATTTTGTTTAGTTTTTCACACAAGTACTGGCAATTGTGATGGCAACAGGGCGTCTCTGAATATGTTCAATAATTTCATAAAATTTATCAGTTTTGCCATTTGGTAGCAGCTAGAGTTTGACTGTGAATAACAGCAGGGCTGTTTGCAAGTTGTGTTTCTTTTGTAATAATAAAGAGACATGAGGTGGTGTATGGACTTGTGAAGTTAATCACACTTTTTTTTTGAGTGGACCAAATGATAAATGGTTTGGTGTTTAAACACTGTAGCTGACTGTTTTAAAATAAGCTATGGAAATCCTATGCTCAGTCCAGAAGTTATTACTTGATTGAATAATCCCCTTTATTATTTCAGTGGAGTTACCACAAGAATCTGGGAAGTTGCCCCTCTGTGTTCTGTGTGCCTGTGATACTTCTTACAGATATAATTCTTCAGGGATATTGGAAGTTCACAGTAAGGGGTCTGCATGACTGAAAAGTGTTATGGTGTCCGCTGTTACCTGTATCTGTGCGTTTTGTGTAGGTACAAAAAGGCTCTGCCAGCACTTTCTTCCTGGGCAGTTCTTTGCATGCCCTCTAGGATATCAAATTATTTTTCTGTCTGAGTGGTAATTGAAGTGATGCTTGGTGGGGTTTTGTTTGTTTGTTTTGGGGGGGGTGTGTGTGTGTTGGCATTTGATAAACAGCAGAACACTGAAATCTATCAAACAGTTAAAGTTTTAAAATTTTATTATGTACAGCTATTGTATCTATTTGCTGCACCTAAGAGATGTAGGCGGTATGGGAGAGATTATTTTTAAAAAAACAATGTTTGGTGCGAGAAAATTGCAGACATGCAAGAGGATGGAGTCTATGGTCTAAAACACTTATATACATGGACAATGTTAGAAGGGGGCAATAGGTGGAAGAATAACAAATAGAAACCCTGCTTAGGTCATGCCTTGTTAGTGTCAGCATCTTTAGTGGAAATGTGCAGGTGCGTGTTCTTTTTTAGGAAATTCAGCGTAGAATGATGACGAATAGCTTAACAAATATAAGGACTTGCTTTTTTAATCCATATTAGTGGAGGCTAACAGGGGAAAAGGATGGAAGTGTAACTGATGCTACATCAGTAGGGGAATCTTGGCATCCAGGAATAAGGTGCAGGCAGGAGGGACTCAAAGGAGTAGCTGGTTGTGTGGCAGCTGAGTTTTGTTGTCCATTGTTCAGTCTAAATGATTCTTTCATTTAAGAATTGTAAGTGCAATATTATTATAATATGCTTGGAACGTAGAAAGAAAAGACTTTGTTCACTCATAGCTTTTTAATTTATCAGAACAAAATGTAGGAAGTCATGCATCTCTGCTCTGCTATTTTAACTGCTTTTCCTTTTGCCTTCAGTAGATCCTTTTCCTGGTTTTGAAAATTGTTGTATTACTAGTAGCCTTTGTGCATATAGTCATAAGTTGGTCTCTTAAGTATTTTTAATAACAAAGGTATAATTACTTCTGTATTTTTGCAACCCCATGTGGAAAGTTCTAATTTATTACATTCTAAGATAAAAATAGCTTATCAGGTTTTTCTGTACAGACATTTTTTCCTTCTCTTTTTTTTTTTTTTATTTTCACTATTGCTTGCTGATTGTAACAGACAGGAGTATCCTGACCTTTGTCATCCTCAGTGTTTTGTTTTGGGTTTTTTGCTTCTTATTTGGAGAAGGAATTGGTTGGATCTGTGTTAGGGGAGCTTGAAGAAGCTCCTTCCTTGACTCCCTATATATTGAGCCAGCCTTTGTAGCATATTGCAGTGCTGCTTGTAATGAGATGAAGAACCTCCTTCTCTGTTATCTCCAACAGTGGCCGGAGAGAAACTTGTCAAAGCTGATGTTGCTTTGACATATATTATATTTGGGTATACTTATATATATTTGGGTATACTTCAAAATGATTTGTATTTACCATTTCCCCCACTTACCCACGTTTTTTTCTTAAACAGATTAAAAAATGTCTTACTTATTTGTCTAAAAAACAAGAAGAAATATCTTAGTGTGACTGGCATTTTTATGTATGACACTGTAGTGGTAATTCCACAACATCCTAACCATTAAACATATTCTAAAATGATGTTTGCATGTCCTTCATCTCATTTTCTTAGGGGATGAACAGCTGTAACCTGTGGCTGAGATAATGACTGATATTTGTGCTGGGCCTTGGTGCAGTCCTGTACTTCAGATGGAAGTGTAGGCTGGCAGCGTAAACTGTTCCTTCCTTCCTGCCACCCACCCTTGTTGTTGCTGTTACCTGAATTTGTTTCTCTCTACTTTTCTTGTATAACTCCATGAAATACTGAAGGGGATGTGTACTGAAGGACACTTAACTCCTCCCTTGTTGGGAATGCTGGGAAGCCAGCAGTAGCTGCTGACAGGTTCCAGCAGGGCTGAGAGACAAAAAACAAACGCTGAGTATAGGAGTGTAGGAAAATGGTCACCTCTACAGCAGGAACGTTGGGTTCTGCATGTTACAAAATTGCCAGACGTCATCTGTGGGAACTAGACAGCTCAGTCAGGACCTGAATGGGGACAAGTTGCACCTCTCAGATGTGGAATTAGGGACAACTTCAAGTACTGGTAATCTGTATTTCACCTTGGAGCTTGTGACTGCTGTTCGTGCATATCTGAACTTAAATTTTAGATCATTCAAGGCCCATAACTCTCTTCCTTGGCTTGGCTTAAGGCTGTAGTAGGAAATTAGCCTGTCCGAATGTGGTCCTTGCAGCTGACTTGGTAAGCAATACTTTTATGGTACTGTAAACAAAATGACTAAGGGCATGCTTTTCTGTTTTTTAACTGAGAGTTCTTCCTAAGTACAACTTCTGTGACTGTTGAAAACCGTGGTGATGGTATAAGCAGTAAGTGGGATTTACTTGTTTTGTACTTCTGGTCAGTCAGCTTTGTTTCTCAGTAAAAGTCAGAATGTAAACTTCTGGTGATGTCTCTATATATGCTTATGCAATACTGAGCAGAATGGAGAGCTCATTTCTGACTCAGCCAGCGAGCGCCACTCTAGCTTGTGGGAATCCAGAAATATCTGGAATGTGACTAATCATTCTTGTGGTTTTATGTAAAAGAGAGAGTACACCTTATTTTCAGTCTTTTCTGTGTACAGTATTGGATTCACTAACTTGGTTATTTCTCATTCTAACAATGGTGAAAGGCAGAGCTGCTGATCAATACTCTTTTCCATGTTAAATCTGGTTTTGCAGCAATTAATTGAGCCCACTGAAGTGGCAAGCCTTCCCTGCCGCAATTTTGCATGCGTAAATTTTAGCTCACCGTAATTATTAAAGGGATATGACTGAGTGCAGTGCTTTCATTTTAGAAGCTATTGAAAATGAGCAGAATGTCAATGAAAAATTTTAATGTCATTGTTCTCATGTCAAATCTAAACTGAGACCCCAGCTCTTCATCACTTTTAACATAATTTAGAGGTCTGTCTTTTGAAATTCAGCTATTGTTAAAAATTACCCTGTAAATTCTGGTAGAAGGACAGCCTTTAATTTTTGACAGCTTCTGTTACACATATGTTGCAGAACATCTTAAAGCAATGACTGGAACATTTTTCACTTGGTATACCTCCAGACAAATTTAAGTTCACAGATGTACCACTCAGTGTTGCAAGCAATGATAGGGAAGAAATACTGAGGGTAGAAAAGAATGAAGAATCAATACCCTGCAAGAACTGGTTAAAAAAAAAAAATGTTGCTGAGACATCAGTTGAGGTTTCGCAAATAGCGTTATGCATTTAAATACTGTGGGGTTTTTTGTATCCAAAAAGAAATTTGAGGGGGGAGAAAAGTTGCTAACTGCTTTCTAAGGATGTGGAGAAAATTATTTAGGAGGTCTGTTTATTTTTGAGAGCAACACTTAAAGATAAAGTTCAGACCTCCTTTCTTGTAGGTCTGCTGGTCCTCAAAAGTATAGTTCTGCAGAAATACTTAAATGTTGTTGCAGCTGAGTACTCCTACGTATTTGTGGAAATTTGGTGTATTTTGTGGTCACTAACTGGGATTGTGTTTAGCTCCTTGACAGAAGATAAATTTTTGCCACTTGTAAACCATCCACAGTGAAGGCAATCTCCGATTTGTATTGACTCTGCAAGTATGTTGAAATATGATTTTAAAATGTAGCGTATATTTTCCACAAATAGAAACTTTGTGTAAAATGAGGAGTTGGCCGATTACACAATTGTGACACTGCCATCAGAGTCTTGTAGTTTTTTCTACTTTCTGTAAAGAAATTTGAAAATAGCTTCCCAGTGACAGGATTACATTTGTGGGTTTGTTTTGGTTGGGTTTTTTACTTAAAATTATTTGGGAGATTCAGTTTAGAGTTAAATGGAAAGTTTGCGGCAGAGTTTAGCTGAGACTTCATTCCATGACACTGTCGTTATGGAGACAGAAACAAGCAAGAAACTCTTTGAGTTTTGTGTATCCCATATAAACTAAGGAAGTAAAAACAGAGATTCTGCCTAGGAGTTCGGTAGGTTTGTTCTACCAAAAAATGAATCTATGCCATGTGGGATGTAGGTGCCAAAATGGTACTTTGTGTTCAACAGCATGGGGATGCAATCTGGAAATGTTTGTTTTGGTGTCTACCTACCGTGGTGGTTTCAGTTTCTCTTGAGGGCTGGCGCAGGTTACCGTTCAGCCTAATCTAATTTATGTCAATGGCTTGGACCACTGCTGAGGAGCAAAGGTGGTCTTATCCTGGAGTACTTTTCAGCTGCAGCTGAGGACTTGGATTTTAATCGGTGAATCTGTTGTCAGTTTGGATGGGAATGAATGTTTAGGTCCTTTATTTTATTATTTTTTTTTAAGGGTGATCCTGAGCTCTTCTGGAAGCTTTTCTGTTATCTTCATTATGCAATATGCACTGTTTAATGTTGCATAGGAAATTCTCTCAAGCATTTGATAAAACTGTAGTACCCATTTCAAAATAAATACAAGGAAACTAAATGTGTTTTTCTTTCAGAGATTGAAAAGAACGATGATGTTTCATCTAAAAAAAGAATAGTACTTCAAAGTCATATACTGTAGCATTGGTTGGTATCTCCTCAGTGGAGTTATGATATGGTAATGCTTTGTGGTCTGGCAGAGGTCTACATCACTGTAATCTGTTTCTGATACTTAACATATATTCTAGATGGTACTACTTAATCTGTCTCTGGAATTTGACATGTGTTTATTATGGAGAAATAATGGAATAGTGATAAAATAGTGAAGTGCTGTTGTTAGTCAAAAGTCTTTCGTAGCTGGGGGTGTAAATTTAGGATTCTCTTCTTAAAGGTAGATTAGTGCTAATCTAGATATGAATATATGTGGCATATGCTAGTAAGCCTCAGGAAAGTTATTGTAAATTATATTACTATAAAATAATTCTTCTAAAATAGTAGTCCCTTTCAATATTTCTGTTAAGATTAAATACTGTCTAACATTTTTCAGACATACTTATCTTTTATGTACTATAAGAGACAGACTAGAAGCCTTTGTATGCTTTTAAAGCCTGAAATACATAGTTGCAGTATTTTACATTTTTTTTTTTTAATTTTAGAATTCATATTTGTATGGCCAGTAATGTGAACATCAAAATAAACTTAATTCTTGGAAAGGTGATTTGTGGTTGTATTTGAAGCACAATACATTGCTTAGTGCATATTAAATCTGAATATTTATGTCATTTTGCTTGTGAATGAATATACTTCTAATCTGTGCAAATGAGTTACACATCATAACAGCTGTGGGGTACGATAGTGAAAGCTTAGCTCTCACTTCTGATGCTGAGTTATTGATCTGTGATGGAAACAAACTTAATTGGACTTGCACGTTTTAGCAATTTATACTTTGCATACTTCTTATAGCTGTTTTTGGCAATAAATCCCAAACTTTCAGAAAGCTTTATTAAAAGATTTTAAGTGAGAGGAATAAATCCCCATTCACTAACTCCATATAATTCAGTAATAATGAAATTGACATGAAGTCACACACAAGATTAATAACTTCCAATACCCATGTTACAGCACATAAGTTGTGATGAAGATGTATTACTGTATGCTTATAAGAATAATTAAAAAAGCTGCTCTCTGAATAGAGTTATGTGCTCTCTTTTATGAGGACTTCCAAAGTTTTCACTTGCGTTAGTTTTCTGCATTTTAACTGCTGGTCTGCAATGTCCTGTGTTAAGCAGGACTGGTTATGGCGTGGCATCATGTGCACGCTGTAGCTGCCCCCCAGTAGTTGCTCAGCGTGGGTAGTGCTGCGGGTAAATCCCTGCCTGAGGTCGGCCTTGCACTGGGTAGTGTGGTCGGGACACTGGAAGCGGTGTCTTAGCTGTTCTTGTGAACACCTAAGGAGATGTATTGCTTTCCCTGTTACACAAAGGTCATGGTAATATTTCTTGGAGTCATTCTAGTTTGACTATATCTCCAGTCAGGAACTCTGTGTTTGTAAGGTGGGGTTTGTCCAGCATGTTACCTTTGGCCATAAAAATGTATAGGGACTGTTTGACTTAAATATTCAAAGATTTTGTACCAAAATCTGCTGTAATGTGTGTTCTTTGTGCTATGGATTTCCAAGAAAAACTATTTTAAAGATCAGCTTTATAATTTAAAGATGTGGTAAGTATTTTATGTGTGTCAGCTCTTTGCTAGTTCACTTCAAGCTCAAGTGCAAAGGAAGGGAAGCTTTTATCTCAAAAAAAATTTTAAAAGATGCTAGTGAGCATTTCTAGTTGTCTAGACAAAAGACTGGCGTTTTAAGGTACAATATGTCAGATCTGGCACCAACAGAACTGCTTGTTACTGAGAAATTTGACTTTTTCTTGGGGATCACATTTTTATAACTAATGGCAAGATGACTAGGAGCTCTTACTAAAGTGAAACTGCAGCGGTGTTTGAATTCTGCCTCTTGCCAGTACAGTCTCATACGAATCAGGATTTCATGTAAATCTGGAAATGGCAAATTTTTGTTTCAAAATTACCTATGATTAAAATTATTCGGAGGTTTAAAATATCCACTGTAGTGGGTGGAACGCTAGGTAAACTGTGAGCAGGATTGTGATGAGGGCTCCAGTGAAGGTGGCAGTGGGTATTTGCAAAATTATTTTAGCTTGGAGATGGTTCCTTTGAATTGTTTCTTCTCACTAAGAAGGGGGTCCTGTAGATGGTGGTTCAGGGGAAGAGTGTAGGTGCTTGGAATAGGGTAGCAGAGGAGTCTGGTGACGGGCTTTAATGCTTCTTCACTAGCAAAGATCTCAAAAATTGTAATTTTTAAAATTCATTGTAAAAAGGAGGGTTGAAGCACGTGGTTTTGCAATGAACTGTCATCACCTCAGCTGGGGTGATGGGACTCTTTCTCCTACATGACACTTTTTATGGTAATGAAAATGGGCCCTGTGTGCCCATTTCTTCCACTTTGGGGCTAGCCAGGGAAATCCCTATGGAGGGCTACGGTGCAGATGCAGAATGCTTCTTATTCCAGCACTCCGATGCTGGCACTTGATGATGCTAGCATATGTGCTCCTTGCGCTTACTGCAGGAGGTATGTAGGACTGGGAAAGATTTTAATGGGCAATCTATAAAGTTTTGGTGGGGATGGACTCTAGAGCTGCATCTGTATCTTTCCCTCAATTGACCATGAAGAGTGTAAAACCTCTCTGTAAAGAGCCTGGCACTTCTAAGCTGATGTCTTTTTCAATAGAGATTTGTGGCTTTTAACCCAATACAGTTTATCTTGTATTTTTTTGCCACCGTGCGTATGGCATATATACCATGGCACTATTTATGTCATACATGGAAAACTCGCATTAAGAGGCAACTCTTCCACTTGTAAAAATGAAGTACAAAACCAGTCATAAATACCTGACTGTTCAACAATGTTTATCCATCCATCCTGTGGTATAAATGCACAATTGTCTCTTCTACCAGAACCATGTGCTTTCCCCTCTCTCCTTATTCAGCACCATCCTCATTGTTCAGAGACTGGATTGGTGCCTTACCTTCCTGTACTGCTTAAACTTTTCTTGGAAGATAAGTCTTAATTAATCTTGAGCCTTCCTGTGATACTAGTCTCCTTAACAAGTACTAAATAAAAATCCATTTATTTTTTGGCAGATCTGTGAGAGAAGAGGTTATTATTTATAAAAAATTGTGATAATTGTGGAATGTAATTTTGCTTAAATATACTCTTGTACTAGGTGACTGCAGCAGAGTTGCAGGGAATGAAATCTTACAGTTTGAACTGCAGTCAGACAGAAGCAAAATTCAAGGTAGATCAAGATTTTCTTGGATTCTTTTTTTTTAATGATGTTGTATATTTCAGTTAAATTTTGTTGAAATTTCTCTGGCCGGCTCTGCTCTGGTGCATCTTCAGTGCCTGTCAGTCTCGGTTCAGAGTAGTCATATTGCATGACCGTACCAACGTTTCAGTTAAGCTGGTGTGCTCTTTGCTAATGTGGAGGTTTTATTCCGGAGAACTTGTTGTGGACAGCGAGTTAATTAAAATCATGCAAAAGTCAATAAAATACTTTTACATTGATAGGTGCTCCCAAGGACATTTGGAGAAAGGTAGTAACCATATTTGTTAACACGTTGTGAAAAGCAGCTTTTGAGGCTAATGCTTTAGGGGAAGCTGGTTTTCATACCAACTTTGTTGTAGGGCTGTGTTAGTATTTCTTTGAATTTTTATTATTTATTGAGAGTCACATGATTTTGCTGAAGTGTTTCTGTTGATCTTTCAAAGAAACTGAAATTCTGAGCACTTCATTATCAAATATTGCCTTAATATAGCTGTCAATTGTCATGTTCCTACTTTTCAAATAGCATGCTATCAGTTTAAACCTGAATCCACAGCAGTTCCTGATGTTCAAGGATGTGGGGATTTAGTTTTATTCTTAAATTATCTCCCTCAAATTCTGTATTTATTTTTTTTAGGAAATGAAAGGTGGGAAAGACAGCTTGCCCTATCCGTAGAGCACAGAATGATTATCAGTCAGTGCCTTTATCTGCAAATGTGCTGCTTGGTAAATTCAAACAGCTTAAAAAAAAAATGCCAGCACCAAAGTGAATAATTCAGAGTGCTGACTAGTGCCAGATAAGGCAGAGTGAAGGTAAATAGTTTCCTGCCTTTTATAGTTGATTCTGCTGCTGCATATCGGTTCTGACTTTCATGCTTAAATAAGTGTCCTAGGTTATGAATTTTATTTATAATGAGCATGTGGTTAGGAGGTGATTTTGTTCCCCTTTGTTGTTCTCTTCTGAAAAAAAAACAAACAACCCAACCCCAACCTTTTTGTTTTGTCTTGTAGTTCTTGGCATGTAGAATTGACGACCAGAGGGAAAGAAAATTGGTGTAGTTAGTGCCTCTATTAGTTTTGAAGTTTTTTTCTTTTAGTAGACGTTTTGCAGGAGATGGAAGATAGAGAATTATACTTCAATAAACACAGCATTTTCTGCAGTCTTTTGTATCACATAATAGTTTTTCTTGTAAAATCAGATTGCAACATGTTCCAAAAAATGGGATACAGTTTTTAGGAAGAACCATAGTTCTTTGTTGTGGGAGTTTGACATTTCCTATGCGAAAATCACTTATTCAGAATCTTAAAATACGGCAGTCTTCTATTTTTGTTCTGTCTTTAACTTTGGGGTAAAGCCAACAGTTGTTTTGTGGTGCTCTGTTGGAAGCTGTATTGGCTAACTCTAGAGTGTCTGTGAAGCTGTTGGGATAGGGAAGAGAAGTCTTTTGAATTATTTCAAAATAGTTCTTGCTGGGTTTCTGGAAAAGATGGCATTCACTTTGTATTGTAGGCATTTTGGACTGCTGTAGCAGTTTGTAGGATGGATGGTGGTAGCAGCTGAAAGGAGTACAGGGAGAAGCCAAGTCATCATTACACAACCATCTAGTGACAAAGGTACAGGCACTGAACATAGAGCAGCATCAAAGCCTTCAGGCTTATTTATGGACAGTAATTTGCCATACAAGCATAATGGGCAGCAAGAAACAGTCAAGGAGTCATCATAATTTTCTCTTACCATGCGTAGGTTTTGTACTTTTAGTGATTTTTATAAACTCCATTTAATGAAGTTTTCAATGTGTCAGATGATAACAGGTTTCTGATGAAGGACATCCTCACCCTTCCTGTGCCTGCCAGACACAAACATTATCCAAATCTGTCCCTTAATATTTGTATTTTCAGTATTGGTGCTGAATGGAGATAGAAAAGCAGTGTGTGTTCCTTTGCTGGGTGGAAAAATTATTGAGATGGGTCCGTGTAAATACTACCTCATCTTCTGACAAAAGTAAATCTTACATTACCAAATATAGGCTCTAAAGCAATAAGGCTTCAAAGACTTGATTCGGTTGCCTAAACATGGTGTTCAGTGCCAGTTCACACATGCCAATGTGTCCAGGATGGCCAGAGAGAGCAGGTGGTAATGACACAGGAGTTACGGGAGACCCATGCCCTTCAGGAGGAGCAGCTGCGCTGTATGGGGAGAGTACTTCACAATGCCTAAAAATACCATTAGATGTATATGTTTAGGTAATTCTTTTGGGCTGTTGGGGCTTTGTAAAAACTCATTTGCAACACTTTCGTACTGATTTTTGGTAGGTTGTCTTTTCCTAGCTTAAATTCTTTAAGTAGTGCTTCAAAATCTTTGAAAGTTTTAATGTACAGTAAATCGTAGTTCTACCAGCTTTTTTATTTCCTACAGAAAACTTTCACATCTATGGTTGTGAACACTGCAGTACAAAGAAAATTTTCCAGCATTCAAAATATATTTCTTTCCTTTAACAAAGCAGATCTTCTCCTAATTACAACTGTATGGAAATTTGAATAGTTGTAGGTGTACCACTGCTTGTTGTGGTGAAATAGGTACAGTACGATTGCAGATCTTTGCCAAGCGTGATCCAGTCTAAGCTGTTGCACGCAACCTGTTAAAAAGAAGAAAACCGAAGTTTATACATGTTATCACAGTAAATTTAAAAGTAATTTAAGTTACCAAACAAATGAAAATTTCTACACAACTGGGTTCATTTTGATAATTGTCTGAAGTCCTTGAAAGTGCATTGTCTATCCTCTTCATAATTTGTTGTATAAAATTGACTTGAGTTGTCTATTCTAAACATCACAGTAGAAATGCGGTGTGTTTTTTTGCCTAAGTGTGTAATCACACTTGTGGAGCAGGAGAGAAGGAATACTGTCTATACAGCTGCTATGTTGTTTTAACGATACTGAATTTTTTATAATGGAGTCTTGCAAAGAAAGTCCGATATGTGGTTTTTTCTTTTATCCGTTAGATCAAAAGAAAGAGCCTTACTACTTGAAGCTTGACAGGTCTCTCTTGACATTTGGCCTGAAATGTTTGCAAGATATTTCATATCCTCAGAGCAGAAATGAATGTGAGTGGGTTGAAAATTTATGCTTACGTAATTAAATAATGAAGATTCTTTGGCATTATACAAGATATGAAAGCAGGGAAGCTTGTTATTGCCCTAGCAAGGTTTCTATTGTATATTGGAGTAAATTTTATACCTGTAATTTAATAAATACATTTTACATTTATATTTTGGTGGGCGACATTTGATACTTGTGTGTTGCTAAAGGTTGAGTTATGGATTGAATGAAGCCTTTATGCGTATTAGCACTTTTGTTATGGCTCTATTTAAGTTTTGAAACATTAGTTTTGTGTGTGTGGTGGGGTGGGTTGGTTGGTTTGTTTGTTTTTTTTTTTAAAGTTAACATAGAAATCTAATGATCGTAAATGAAACTTTTTCAGCATAAATTGTTGTAGTATTTGTAAAAGGGGAAACAATATCCAAGCTACTTCATTATTATATTGAAACTAAACATATTTTGTCTCAGCATGCTTAAGGGCTGCATCTTATTTTGCTTGAACACTTCATATTTTGAGGAATTTCATGTAGAGAAGTCTTTGTATGGTAACTGTGTAAATATATATATATATATATGTAAATATAGTCTTCATTCCTTTGACAAGACTAATCTTTGAATTTGTGTTTCTAGCAGACCTCTTTTGGATGGCTAGATTTCATTACTGAGGGATCAATCAAAAATTTACAAAGTAGAATTGATAAATCAGGAACCTTGTAAAGAACACTTGACCTGAAGAGTCAGATTTTTTTTTTTAAAATCATTTTCAAATATAAAGAAGCAAAGAACTAGCAGCCTGCAAGTATCTCCGTTCCACTCCATCCATTTTCTGCTGTGGATACATGGGCTGTTACACTTTATAATACAGCTTCTATTTGTGGATGAGTGTATCATGATTGTTGAATGCAGGCAGTTTATTCAAAAGACTTTTATTGTTCAAACTAAGCTGAAAATGATCTGTAGGATAAAGCTGTGACCTAGTTCTGGATTTTCATGCTTTGGAAAGCATTATATTGCCAAATCTGTGCACGTGTATGTCTTTGTTTAATTCTCTTTCCTCTTTCCTTCTCTTTGAAGATTGATGATGAATAAATTATTTTTAGGTTAGTAGTTATATATCTATGAATAGAATGTGTAAAATATTCTATTCAATGTTAAATTTTAGGGTTTAATTTTTGTGGGAAGAGGATTTTTCACCCAATATAATGTATTAGAGAGAAGGTCAGCCTATCTGACTCATGCTGGCTCTGAAGTAAGTATCATGCACATTTGTAGCATCAGCATGCTATGTGCGTAGGGAGAACTGACTGCCTAATCTCTAATGATAGGTATTTGAATTTTCTAACTTTAATAATGTCCACATTTCTTTTTTTTAGGAATGGTCAAATCTCTGTAAATGTGCAAATTTATTATTAAGACATGTACAAATATTACAGATGTTTGAAATTAGAATGAAGAATTGTAGTTAAGCAGTTATGTTCTGTGTTTTGCTTTGCTTTTAAATTGGTGAAATATGGGGCTGTGCTACTTTAATAGTAGCTTGACCCCACGTTGAGCTTGATTTTTGTGGCATTGAACTTCCTGGTTAAGAGTTCACAGGACTGACAGACGTTTATTTGCAAGTTTAAGAAAAAATCTCTAATATAAAACAATGTTTCTGAGAAGACACCTTCACTTTTCCCCATACCATGTGAAAAGGTCAAGACTTTGATTTATAAAGTAATAGAAGGGAATTATACTTGTTTTTCAAAGCAAACAAATCTCCTTTCCCCCCAAACCCTGTGATGTAAACAAAGATGATGGAATTACTCTTTTTGCTGTGAAAATTGGGTGTGGTGGCATGACATTACATACCAAAGGAGTACATATAGAAGGCCGCTTGGTGGATATATGAATGAGAGAAAATTTTTTTTATTGTTTAGGTTTTTTTTCCCTAACAAGCAATATAATATTCAGGCATGCCCCTAGCTTTTTTGCTTGGCATGCCTCTAACTTTTTTTGCTTGAGGTACAAGAAAGTAAGTCTAAAACTTCTCATTTTTCTGAGCATGGATTTTTTTTTCTCTGACAGCAGAAATGGGGAATAGGGTATAATCTATAGAAACATGGTCTTTGTTCTGAATGTAAGTGTATGTACTACAATGAATGTTTAGTTTTGTTTCATTTGAGAAATATTCTAAGGCTATTTAAATATTGTATCTCAGTTATGTTAAAAAATTATATTTGGAGACTGGAGCAAAGACCAGTTTAATAACCTGTACCACCATCTGTTAAATACAGCAGAAGCTTATTTTTTTTTTCTGGATGGGTTTAGCCAGCTGTCCATTTTGCGCTGTTGCCTAGATGGAGGCGTGCATTTAAGAATAACACAGTAGGCTTTCTGTGAGTTGACAAAAAAGCTTTTTTATTTTGATCTGAGACTCCTTTAGCTTGTCTGACACTTCCTTATATTTAGTCTCTGGCTGAGGAATGCATTTGAAACCTTTCCCCTGTTGCACTCCTCTAGTCTGTGCTTTCATCTTCTCCCACTTAGGTCTGGAGCTGCTCCACAGGACAAGACACATGCCTCCTCACCCAACCTTCTGCGAGGCATATGGATGTATTTGCTAGCGGCAACCCAAAGTCCATCCTAATCCTATTGACATCTAACCCAAGTGGCATTTAGTTAATCTGTCTGTCACTCTCCTTTCTTTGTCTAACCCTGTGAGATGATACAACCTTTTGTAACTTTATTTTCTTTTAGGTGAGTGTTTCAGGATGGTAATACAGACCAGTAGAGTTTACTGAAATGATTTTCCCTTTTTAAATATTGTCTTCATGATAAATAAGACCTATTCAATAATGGTGTCAGGGTGAACTGGCAGATTTTAGTGTTATCAATTATAATTAAGCATAATAACAACATATAAGGGCTGATCAGACAAGGAAAAAAATTGGTATTTACAAAAGTCTGGAAAGAAAATTGTTGCAGGTCAGTTAATCATTATATTCTGCTGTTCAGTTTGTAGCAAAGCAACCTGTATTCAGAAAAAAAAATAAAAAATTGCAGTAAATGGTTTAGAATTAGAAACCAGCTCTTTCCTGACTGCAATTTAGAGCAGGCTTTAACTCTAAAACGTAGTTTTAGAAATTCATTTTCTGACTTCCGCAGGAGTTTTTCTTTTTTAAAATTGTAAAATAATGCCCAAGTAAAATCTAGCAGAAGTCAGTTGAAGAAGCTACCTGAGGCAATGCACTGTTCTCTGATTTGGATTTCCATGAAATATTGTGTGCTGCATCCGATCACTCACACTTAGAAAAGCAAAGCTCCTTTTGTTGGCTCACTCTGTTTTGTCAGGTTGAGACTGTTGGGTTGGGAAAGGAGTTGGCTGCACTTCATATGGAAATCCTTGGTTTTTTTATTCTTTATCACAGAGTTAGCTAGAGGTGTCTGCACCACTTAAAAGCACGAAACCTCTGAATTTAATGTGTGTATGAATACCCCAGTATACTCTCGTCCTGCCCAGCTTCATTTTCCGATCTTCTCGGAACAGCAGCACGCTGTTTTGTTCCAGCTTGATGGGGTAGCATTTTGCTATGTCTCTGGAGCATAGATAAGCATATGAAATGGGCGCAAGAATTTGTCGCTATTGTATGGAGAACATCTGTGCTACTAATCAAGCTACGGTATCAAAGTATTTGAAATGCTTGCTTTTCTTATATGCATGTGTCAGTTGGATAAACTGAACTTGAGAATTAATTGTAACTGGTCTCTGCTGGTTGTACATGGTTTGCTTTGGCTTAACTTTATTGGCCCAGCTCATCAGAGGCTTATTCTAGGAAGAACAAGGATGTCAAATCTATGCTTTTAAAATCCCCTTTGCCCCAGCCCTTTTCTTCAAAGTCTCGCTGGAAGCTTTGTAGCTAAAACCAGGGTATACAGGGTAATTGCAAGACAGTCCATTTATCTGTGATCCTGGTAACTGGACATCCAAACTAAGCATGAAAGGAGGTTGTAGCAGCGTGGGGGTTGGCCTCTTCTCCCAGGCAACTAGCAACAGGACTAGAGGACATAGCCTCAAGCTGTGCCAGGGGAGGTTCAGGTTAGACATTAGGAAGAATTTCTTTTCAGAAAGGGTTATTAGGCATTGGAATGGGCTACCCAGGGAGGTGGTGGAGTCACCATCCCTGGAGGTGTTTAAGAAAAGACTGGAAGTGGCACTTAGTGCCGTGGTCTAGTTGACACAGTGGTGTTGGGTCAAAGCTTGGACTCGATGATCCCAGAGGTCTCTTCCAACCTAGTCGATTCCGTGATTTAATGCCTTCATTCGTATGTTTTGAGGAACCAGTGGACAAAATTGTGCTATAAGCTCTGTTTTGGCAATTCAGTTTTTCCCTCTACTTTCCCATCTAGTCATTATGTCTATACATGACTAGACATGTTTCCACCATGTCCCTATAGTAGGATTTAGTTAGTGGTCATGCAGCCGAAAGAGGAATTGGCCACTGAGTGATTTGATGGGAGGAGTCATCTACCAGAAATTCTCCTAAAGCTTTTTCATACATCCAGCTTAAAACCACTCATCTGATGATATTAGGTTCACTAGATCTGACCCCAGCAAAGGGGAGAAAGTGGGAGCATCCCTTTCATCGATAGCCTGCATTCACACAAGTTCAGATGTAACAGAGAATGTACTCTCTTTATGAAAAGACAAGCTAGCTGTATGTTAGAGATCCAAGTGTGCTGACGTTTCTGTAACCACCAATGTACTGAGATAATACCAATCTTCAAGTAGGATCGTAACGATGAACATAGCTTAAAGGATTAGTTGCTTGTCAGGCAAAACAGAAGCACTCTTAATTTTGTTTATTTTGTGAATCGAATATTGATAGTAAAAGGCACGTGAATACCTAAATAGTCTTAATTTTAAATAGTTACTGCTATTTTAAACTTCAGATGGAATTGAATAACCAAGAAGAGAAATAAGGAAATAAATTTCTTTTAATACCTTTTTGATGCAATATTTACTCACTCCTTTCTCACACTCCTGGTGCCATATTTATCCGACATTAATCTCCCTACTGGTGCTGCTTTGTGTGTGTAGGGGGAAATAAATCAGAGGAACAGTGAGAAATATGTAGCAATAAAAATCCTTTGGCCTGACAGAAGACATGAGTTTTAATAAAGATGTAATGTGTATGTGTGTGGGAGGCACTGGAGGTGTTCACCTGTTCCTGTAAAACATTTTTTGTTTTTGTTTTGTTTAGCCCTTCAGCTATCAGTTGTAGTAATGAGATAATAGTATAAATTGTTAAGGTAGAATAAAAGATTTTTTTCCTTTGTAATTCTTGGAGTCTCAGAAAATTTGTGAGTCAGAAGTTGTTATACAGAGATACAGTTCTATACCCGTAATAAATTACTTTTCCAGAACTTATTAGTTGGGCTTAAACCTGTTGGTGGGGCTGCCAAACATGGTCTTTGAAGCTCTACTCAGCTTAGCACTGCCTTGATATATGGAAATATGGAACGCGTTTAATACAAAAGATATTTGAAAGTAAGAAAATCCATATTTATAGATCATGGAGTCTTAAGGTTAGAAGAGACCTCTGAAGGTTGTGCAGCCCAAAGCAGAGCTAGCTGTGATGGTGGCTTAAAGCAGGGCTAACCTCAAACTTAGATCATGTTGCTCAAGCCTTGGCCACTTGAGCTCTGACTGTGTCCGAAGATGTCGATTCCGCCTCCTTTCTGTTCCAGACCTTAAATTGCCTTCACTGGGGGGGTTTATCTGCATGTGCAGGGGGAATTTCCCATATTGCAGCTTGTGACCATCAAGATGGTACAAAATGCTGTTAGATATTCAGCTCTTTGAATAAGAACTTGCAACCAAACTACATGAGAATTCTCTGTATTTTAAAGTCTGTAAGTGATTGATTTGAAATTTGTAGCAGATAGGGAGTTTGCCTGTGCATAGGAGTTTGAAGAGATACCTGTGAGGTTTTCTCAAAATAACCTGTCATACCACATTCCTGATTTCATTAGGGTATTTACCCTCGTCCATAGATGAAATGGTTGTGATTGTATAAATTTTTCTTGAAAAATGGGCTTAGATGAAATACTAAAAAAATTGTCCATCTTGATTATTTAGGTGAGAGTGGGAAAGAGAAAGTAAACTTATTTTTTGGATTAAGAGGGACTTAAAAATAGCAAGACACTTCAATTAAAAATAGATAGCTAAATAGGAATAAAGAAAAGAATTCTCCCCAAATGCAAAACAGGCTCTTGTATGTGTGAAGCTTTGGAGAGGAGCAGTTGATAAGATTTTTGTATAAGGCAAAAACAATAAACAAGGAAAAGTTTATTCTCTTTTTTTTTTTGTTGTTCATAACAGGAGAGAGTACTTTAAAAATGTATGTTTTGGGTCAGAAGCTAACATTTTGTTCCTTGCATGTATAGTAACCTGTGTATTTTTCACTCACATACTCTGTTTAGTGTGTTGGGTTTTTTTTTGTTTTTAACTTTAGTTTAAGCATTAAGGCTACTGAAAGAAACAAACAGAAAAAGGGGGAAAAGACACCACCAAAATGTCTTATTTAATCTGAATGGTGTCAGTGATACTAAAAGAGGTGGGGAAAAAAGTGCAAATTGTGTTTAAGTTGTTCACTAAAACGCTACATTGTGTGTATTTCATAGAATTTTGAGAACAGATACTGCAAGAGAGGTTCTCATCTCTGAAATATGTGTCCTGGTGGAATTTGGTACTAATTGCCAGAAAGGAGAAAGGTCTTCTGGAACAGAATATTGCTCTTTGCTTTTGTTATGGAAGAGGAAAGGGGCACCAGTTAGTGATCTTGTCCTTGGCTGGGCAAACACTTGATGTGTGCTTCACTGTGGATGCTCCTCTTAGATGTCCATGCTGTCGCTATACCTTCCTATTTGTATATAACAAAGACTCTAGTTTGAACATCTGTTCCCCTGGCTTTATTTATGAAAAACCCTTCAGTTTTCTGAAGTGTGATAAAACACAGCTAATGTTCTTAGCTCAATCCTGCAAGGCCATTGGGACCTGTGCTCCTCCCATAAGGATAATGTCACATCAAATGTACAATACCTCATCTGCATATTATCAAGCAGTGTCATCCTCACAGCAGGTTGTGAAATTGCCAGTTAGTATTTTGGATGATGTGACAGTATTTGACGTAATGTTGTTCACTTTATGACTGCTTGTGTGTGTCCATTTTGCTATCTCATTCTAATACTAAGTGTAAACAGGCAATGAGTCAATGAAGAAAAGCATGTTTATAGTATTTACATACCAAGGGAATGTGAATGACTGCTTATACCTGGTGACTTTTTGGATCCTTGCAGATTTGCAGGAAAAAAATATACACACCTGTTGCTCAAAGAAAGAATTTAAATATTGGAAATATAATTATGACATAAGAAAACACCCAAACCACCTATAAAGCTTTGTAGACTCAGTAAAGGGTTTGGGTAATATTCTAGGGAAGTGAAGCTTCAGATCGTCTTAATTTTAATGAAAATTCCCCTATGTTTTTTTTTTTCCTCCCTTCAAATATAAGCCACAAAAAGAAAAGTTCATGCTGTTTTAATGAATTTTAAAAATGACCTTTTTGTAATCTTAGTAGTTACAGGAAGAAACAATAAAAAAGCACAAAAAATATCTTCAAATCCCAAATGACTTTCTGAACAGATATTTATTCTCTGCAATGTGTTTGTCTTTCTAAACAGATCCAAGGGTTGGTTTATTAAATTTACATTTAACTGTTGGTGCCAAGGGAGAATTATGAGTAAAATTAGAATAATTTTTAGGTAGGTTTACCAACAATTGAAAATATTCTGATAAGACATGCCGTTCTTTCCTGGACTTTTGCCTGGCCTAAAAGTCCTAAGCTCCCTGGTCTGGTTGTGGGAAAAACTCTGTTAATTCAGGTATGGTGCAGACAGCCATATGGTAGGAGAAGAAACAGAGGGAATTTTTTTTTTTTAATTAGATAATGGTGGAGATACTGTAGACTACAGCATACTGCAGTGCCAGCTGGAAAGTGTGCCATGCCCCTTGCCAGATTGCTGAAGCTTCCCTTTTCTGAGTTTTCTTCATCAGGGCTTTTTACAAGTTCCAGTTCCTCTAAGCACAGGGATAGTCCATCCCAATAATTGGGAAAATGAGATGAGCCAGTAGACTGGCTTGGTTAAACAGGGAACTCATGGTTGGATAATTAAGCTTAAGAGGTAGTGCTTAAGTGGTTGGTTTCCTACCTGCAGGTTAGTTACAAGCAGACCCGCAGGGGTCTGTTGTAGGACCTAGATTGATTAATATTTTTATCAGTGACCTGAAAGAGGAGACAAACACCTTAAGTTCGTGAACAACAAACTGCAGGTGCAGTTGACCTGCTTGAGGGCATGGCTGCCATTCAGAGGGACCTAGGCAGGCTACAGAATGGACTAGCAGGAACTTCATAAAATTCAGCAAGAACATATGTCTTGCACCTGGGGTCGACTAACCTCCAGAAGTGGTGCATGCTGGGGAGCGCAGTGGGCCAGATGTGAGCTGCCAGTGTGTCTTGGCAGGAGGGAAGGCTAACAGCATCCTGGATGATATCAGGAGGGAATTAAGGGAAGTGATTGTTCCCCTTTACTTGGCACTCAGACTGCATCAGGAATATAGTGTCCAGCTTTGGATGGTTTTTCCTGTACCACACTGGAAGAGGAAATGTATTGATCAGCTGCAGCATGTTCAGCAGAGGCTGCTGAGGTGGTCTGGGCTGGAGCACTTCTGCTGTGAGGGGAGGTTGAGGGAATGGGACTTCTTCAGCCTGGAGAAGGGCTGGCTTTGGGGACATCTAGCACCAGCTTCCTAGTACTTACAAGGAGATTATCTAAAAGGTGGAGCCAGGCTCTTTACTGAAGTAAAAAGGTGGGAGAATGAAGGACAGTGTTCATAAGTGGGAATAGGAGAAGTTTTGAATTAAGGGGGAAAAAAATACTGTAAGAATAAGTGATGGCATTATGGTTTGTTTGCTTTTGCATTCACCTATATGAAACTTTTTGACTCATTCATAAACTTCCTGCACATCTTTAGTGTTCATGTTTACTTTCCTCTATCTTGTTGCTTGATAGAGAAATCTTCTGGTCATAACAGTCAATAAAAGAGCTTCCTTCTTTTCTGGATCCATGGTGAACCAAACCACCCTGTTGAACTTCTGAGGGTATATATTTTATCTTTATTGGATAGCCAGCAGAATATGCTGGGAAGTAAAGATGCTTCATAAATTGGCCAAATCCTTAGGTTGAATGACTGCTTTGTTGTTAATAAATTACCTTGAAATAATTTTTAATTAAATCTAGGATAAGGAAAATTCAAAAACACACTCTATTTATAATATTTCAAGTAGAAAACATAAATGATATAAAGAACAGAAATACAGACATGGAGAGAGGGTTATAGTTAATTGATTTACATTAAGGTTGAATTTGGAAGACCTCCCTCTTGTATCCAGATGGTTTGCCATATTTTATTTCTGGAAACCCACCTTGACAGGGATGCTGTCTTTTTGTGTTGTGCTCCATATGTAGTTGCTTCTTCTGGAACCTCTTTAATGGTTGGTTTGTTTGTTTGTTTGTTTTTTAAATCCCTGGCTTTTTAAAAACCCTAAAAGGCCGTGAACATATTTAATCTCTCCCTTGAAACATCTTAATTTATACTCCAGAGAATGTCTTCCGATGTGCTAACGTACTGTCTTGCTTTCTTGAAGATGGAATTGCAATTTTGTTTTATCAGGTGTCATTTTCAATTGTTTTTGTCCTGCTAGTAACAACTAAAGAAGACTTAAAACTTCTAACTTCTTAAAACTACTTGTTCTTCCTTCTGTGCCTGCTCTAATGCCTATAAATCTTTGAGAGAAATGTCATCTTCAACTACATCATCTATCTGTGTCCAACATTCATTAAATAACACACTTGTTACTAACATCTAAATGAGATAAATGTATGTGTGTCACTAGTGGTTGTAGATTTGGGACCAGGCATAGCAATAAATTACAGCTTTGGGTTGATAATGGATTTGAGGTAGTCTGTCCTTCAAGGATGCTATAACATTATTTTCTCTTGTTTTTTTCTGCAGCGTCTTTATTGCGTCCTCTTTAGGTGACTCCCTAACTCTCTTTTACTCCAAGCTTTCTTGTAGAGATTTCACAACACTCTGTCCTTGGTACTTTGCTCAGTTATGTTTGTGCACCCATCTCTGTCCCTGCTATGACTTTACCAAACATTTCCTTGTTTGCAGACAGAACCATCTTCCTGGTTTGTAGTCCAGGCTTGTCTCCTGGTCCAGCTAAAATCTGTCTATCCCTCTGACAGATCTTTGATTAGCTCAAGCAGAACTGGGCCTAAAGCCATCCGCTTTACCTCTGTTCTGGTTGTATGGGCACTATCAGCTTTCTGATCATCGCTCGGGCCTGTGATCTGAGTGCTGGTTTTGAATGGGTGTGATTGAAAGGCCATAATGAGATCTTTATCTAAATCTTTCAGATTCTTGTTTCATAGCAACTCTAAGTAACTTACGTGCTATTTACTTGTCCCTACAGCTAGAACTCTCCAGGTTCTCCTCATCTCATTTTTCAGTCGCTGCAGCGTCCTTTTATCTGACCCCTTTTATATGCTTCCAGAATGATCTGCAAAGATATAAATGTAATGTTTGCATTCTTAATATATCCGTTCACTATCTCCTTCTTCCCTAGTTCATGAAAAATAGATTGCTTATCTTTGTATTATACACTTCTGTTTTCTGCTGGGTTTTTTAGCTCCCAATGGCAACTGCTCCTTCACATGCACTTAATAATCCAGTGAGTACATATTGACCTTTATCCCATGCTGCACATTCTGTTCAGAAATAATTTTGTATATGTCTACCGGAAAATTAACATTTTCCGTGTTTTTCCTCCTGAATTTCTTGTGCAGATTTCTGCAAGAATTTTGACAACATGCAGGTGATGGTCTAAGACCACTGACCATAATAAGTCAGCAGTGCTATCTTTGAGATTTGTTTGTAGGGCTTTTGTGTTTCCTTGCCAGCCTTGAGTTATAAGGGACAGTTTCTTTAATCTGGTTAAAGTTAAGTGTGTTAGACTTTGATTTCTAGGCAATATTATGATACAGGTAAGTATGGAAAAGGTGGACAGTGTCTATGTTTATAAGGGTTAGGGGGAAATAATATTCAAGGCAATGTGAAAATTGTAAGGTGCACCTGAATGATGAAAGTCCTGGTCAGGAGCTACTTGCAGCAGTCAGAAAAATGGGACAAGAGTAGTAGGTACAAGTAGGACAAGAGTTCGGAGGTAAAAAAATAAGCATAGTTTTGGTTTGTGCTGAGACCGAGCTACCTGCAGATGAGATCAATTGTCAGATATGTAGGAGACTAAATTGAGGGAAAGTGGTTTGATGTATAACGTCAGATTTGTGTGAACACAAATGAGTCACCTTGGACTGGATGCTATTAAGTAGAAGACACTGCTGAAAGGGGGAAAAGTTAGGAAAATAGATAAGAAAATTGATAGGAAGCTGAAGTGTTGTAAGAGGCAGGGAGGGCAAAGAGCATACGGGATCACAGCAGTTCAGAGGAGACTAGGGATTAAACAAGAGTCATCAGAGTGTTTTATTGTAGTTCTTGTTCACCTTCTGGAAATAAATTGGGTTTTGGCTCCCTGACAAGTCACAGTCAAACAGGAAGGGTGATGTAATATGTGTTTTCTAGTGATTTGTGCTGCTTTTTCCGAAGAGCAAGAACTTACCCACCTAGAAAAAGTAAAGTTAATTCTATATGATGATTAGTGAGGGAAGCTGAATATGATATGTAATGCTCATATAAAGATTTCCTCAGCGTTGTATACTTACCTGTATTGCTGTGGATGGTTGGTTTCTTCAGTTGTATTTACTTCTTTCTGTAGTTGCATCTAATTCATTGTAAATTGAAGTAGGAAATAAACCTTATCTACAGACAGTAATATTGGCCAATTAATTAATCACCAGAAAGCTATCAGCTAAAATGACACCTGCAAAGGATGACTCGTTGTGAAGCTTCCCATTAAGATGTAACTCTTTCAGGAAGGAGTAAATGGTGTGTTCTGATATGGTTTCCGAGATAACTGTAAATAGATGAATTTTCTTCTCTGGAGTTACAAGGTAGCTATGTATAGATCATCAGTTAATCTTGAACATATGGCACATCATTCAAGCCTTACCACTGGACCTTTAAATTTTTTTCCATTTCTCTTGACACAATTGCTTTGAACTTTTAATTTTAAAAGTTGCTTTTTTTAAAAAATATGTGGAAGTGCTTCTCCTTTTTTCCTTGTCCTTTCACTTCTGTCAGAAGTGGTCATTTCATTCTGGTCCTCCTTTTGGACAAACAGAGCAAGCCCTATCTTGAGTGAGAACCAGTGTAGAAAATCTCAGCCTCACAGGTGGAAGTCTTGGAGCATTAAGTGTGATGAGTGGCAGGAGGCTTCAATAGAAAACCTTGGTCAGTGTTAACCATCTCTTCCCTTCTAACACTGTATTACTAGTGCAGTGAATGTGGTCTGTCTTTCTCTAAGTGTCTTTCTGGACAAGTTTGAGGTGGATGTACAGCCTGCCAGTTTATACATCAAAAAATGTATTCTTATTTTTTCAAAAGCAATTAAAATAATTGTGACTGTTTAAAAACCAAAAGAACTCTACTAACCCTTATTGTACATAAAAAGATCTAATCTATTAGAAGATATTAATTTATAGTTCATGAACACTTAATGCTTGCTTTTATGGAAAGGGAAGCAATTGGTGTTATTTCAAAAAATTTTTTCGTTTGTTCTGTATTTTGTACTGCTTTCGTACCTGAACGTGTGCAAAGGGAAAAGTATTTTGATTAGTAATACAATTTCTATGCTAGAGCACACATTAAGTGTTAAAAAAATTAAAAGAAGCTAGCATAAAAATATATTAAAATTGTTGAAGTACTGTTGGAATAGCTGAAAGTTGTTCTCCTTACTAAGCTCCCTTGATCAGAAGTTGTAAGGTCTTTGCCTGGGCCTGAACACAGACTGCTTATTATGGTTCTGGTTTGGTTAGTGCTTAACATCTGTTAAAGGAAAATCTGTTAATTTTGGAAGCTGATAGTTTAGTAGTTTTATTCTCTGTGTAGTGAACCACTGCCTGTGGAAGATACTAGTGAAAAAATGTTTGTTGCTTTTTTTCTTAAGCTGAAACTAAGAGCGTATACTTAGTGTAGTACTTTTACACAGGGACAGTGTGTCTAAAACTAATCAAAGTGTGCACAGGTACAGCACAGCTTTCAGAGTGGAAATGGAAGGCTTTCTTAAGTTGAGTTTTATGCCTTTGCCCTATTGTCATGGACTTATGCTTCCAACTGTTAATCCTGCTGCTTTGCTTGTAGGATAGTTTTTTCCCCTATATGTATGTATTATTGTTTCTATCTGCACTGGTTTTTGTGCAGGAGAAAAATCATAGGACAGCATGTGTGTGTTTTTGGAGAGACAGAAGGGGATGGAAGGGGGTCCATTTAGCGGCTTGTCATCATTAATATTTCTCTTTGCTTTTCTTTTTAACGCTTTTCTACGAAGCAGTAACAACTCTTTGGGAGAATCTGTCTTCAGCCTGTTGTTACGAGGCAGCAGAAGCAGCAGCCTGGGGAGCTGCCAGTCAAACTTCCACGTGCCCCCCCAGCACATAGAAATGATGCAGAGGCCTCTTTTGTAATCTTCTCCTGTTGAATCAGTGTTAGCTGGACTCTCAACATCCATTCAGAGGACAGCTTAGCTGATTGAGAGAAGGGGGGAAAAAATAAAGAATCACGATGACTGTCTCTTGTGGTTTGTGATGTCAGTTATACTTCCTTGGTGAAACAAACAGCATAATAACAAGGGAGTATTAATTACCTTTGTATTTTCCTGTGGAAAGTTTGGAAGTCTTTAACTGAGGAGCGTCTGTGAATGTAGCTTGTAAAGCAGCGAAGTAGGGTGAAATACTCTTTTGATTTATGTCCCTCTACTCATTTAGCTTACCATGAGTACTGTCCCTCTGTGCAAGTGCTGTTACCAAACCACAAAAGAAATAATTAGTAGGCAAGAAACATTTGATTTTGTGTTGCAATTTGCAGAGCTCTGAAGAAATGTGTTTTCTCTGTGTGTATGTGCATGTGTTTTGTGGTGATGATTATCAGTATTTAAAGAAAGATCAAAGTTATGTTCTTTCAGACCTCCTCATGCAACTTAGGCTTAGTGCAGTTGTGTTTGACTTCAGCTTTATCTATACATGGAAATACCACATTGTGAATTATGTTTACTATTAAACATTAACTTAGAAAACAATGTGTTCTGAGTAGCTATGAATTGTGATTAGCCCTTTAATTCAAGGAGAAATGTGAAATTCAAGTATCTGCAAGGGTAAAAATGCTGTTTTGGGGGTAAAAGGGCACTTTTTCTTGATTAAATACAATCTCAAAGTAGACCAAACTTGAGTGAGCCATATGCTGAATTACTACCTTTTTGTCCATACCTTTTTGGACGTGAAAAATATGCTTAATCCTTCGTTTGAGGTAAGAAAAAGGATGGGAAAGTGCTGTAGGAGTTGATATCTATATAAATTTTCTTTGGACAGTGAGGCAGATGAATTGTAAGACTCACAGCATAGCAGTTGTGTGAGGTAAGTATTCAGTAGAATTTACCCGTTTGTTTTAATGAGGCAAAAGATGTAATTTAACAAGAATTATTGTGAAAATGATTTTCATGACTTATGTCAAACAGAGCTGTTAGTTTTTAAGAGCCAAAAACAGTCATTGAAGGCAGGAAAACATCCTTCAGTTACGGCACTGTGGAACTGAGACTCCTCATAAAGATTTTACTCCTTTCTCTGAGGTATCCAGGATAGGATTGTGTGAAAATAAGACTCCAGCTGTCAGGGTTTAAAGCTGGGCTGGCTATTAAACCTGCAGCAGATGCTCTCTGTTAACCCCCCCCCCCACCCGAAGGGAAAGGGAAAGGGAAAAGGGAGAGAGACTTACGGGTTGGAAAGTTAAAACAGTTTTAATAAACTATAATAATGAAAAAGAGTATAATAATATTGGAATAATCAAATATATACAAATATATATACAAAACCAAGATCGAGCTCCCCCGATGTCGGCAACGTCACCACCGGCACTGCAGGGCAGGCTCCGGGAAGGCCCCGGCTGGGCCTAGCGACGGTCGCGAGCTGGATTCAGGGATGCACGGATCAGAATCGGGGGCAGCAGGAAAAACAGTCGGAGTCCTCCTTGGACACCGGCCATAGCAGCAAGAGCAAGAGCGAGCAAGAGCGAGGACCCTCGTGATCCCCCCGCTTTATACCGAGAATGACGTGTATGGGATGGAATACCCTCGTTGGTCAATTTTGGGTCACCTGCCCTGTCTGCTCCCCCCTGCAGCTGCGACCCCCCTTCAGCTTTTCACTTGTAAGCAGTGAGGAATTCAGCGGTGACCTTGGTTTCTCTAAGAAAAAGTACAGCAAGAGCCTTACTGCACAACATCCCTACCGGTGCCTCAGTGATAACTACAAACTTCGAGCGTTATCAGTCCTGGAAGCAGACACTGTCTGCAAAACATGTAGTTAAGTTTCAGAAAGTGCAGTTACTTAGAGGAGACTTAGCTGAAAGTAAAAATCACTGAAAGGAAAATCGGCCTGGTTTAGGCCAAACCAAGACACCAGCTATGTTAGATGCTTGGATTGATACTTGATGGTATTTTTTATTCCTTCACTTTAATCACAAGAGGCAAGAAAAGTTCCAAACAACTTTTTATCTTCCCCCTCCACCCAGTTATGTTGCTTTATAACTTCACCCTTATGTTGCTACTCTTTGTATCTTCTTTTACCTCAATTTTAAATTCTACATTAAAAGTTAGATGTAGCAAAATTGAAAATTTTAGAAACTTCTCAAATTGGGGGTAGATTTAGTTGGGTTGGCTTTGAGATTCTTGTACTGTAATGTAATAACTGATTACATAGGGCAGTTTTGCCGTGCGTTGAAGCACACTGTGCAGAGATCCATCTGCAAGTTAATATTCTCCATAGGCAGTTTTTATACTGAGAAGTAATACTGTAATTAATAATTATGGAAGCGTTTGCTAGTATATGGACATTTACTCTTGTTTATTTAGCAGAGGTGTTAATGGGGAAAGGTAGAGGTGTTATTTGCAAAATGCCAATAGGATTTGAGCTGCAAAGGAAGTATCTCAGAAGTTTAAGAGAAGTTTAAACTTGTGAGCTGACAAGCATTCTAGAATGTAAGATTGAAATAATGTCTTGGTTGTCTTTTATCTTTGAGAAAGGGCGAATTATTTATGTCATATGTAGACTCACTGTTATTGAAACTGAATTGTACAGGTAACATATCTTAATTTTTCATAGTGGCATTGAATGTGAGTTATTTTTCATTATAATGCAACAGATGTATTCCAGATAATACTTAAAACACCATTTTCTTTTAACAACACTGATCAGTTTTTCACTATTTAATCTGTCTTCTTACATGCACTTGTGTTTGATCTCTGTTTTGAAGTTTCAGATCGTTTGCCCTTCTCTTGCACTGATTTTTTTAAAATATCTTTACGGAGGCTTATTCTTGTTTTGATATTTAGTGTGTTGAAGATTGTTCCATTATGTTCATCTGTTATATATGCCAATATAGTGTATATTAGTGTTTGTAAGTAAGTAATATTACATTTCTTAATGTAAGGATTTGAGTTGCATGAAGTCTGTTCTCTTCACATCTAAAGAAAGGAAAATGGATTCTGGAGAAAGTATGTGTTCTCTGTTCCAGAGTTTGGATGGCTGCAAGACTCCGAGGTCTATGCTGCTTAACATATCAGTATACATGCGATCTTTCCTACATTATTTTAAGGACGTGACACAGAGGCTTTTGAGATTTGACTGTTAGCAGGTAATCGCAATAAATTGTTCCTTCTTCAGAGACCAGATAGTACCCTGATGATTTTACTGACGCACTTGGGGAGGAAGGTGAATATGATCAGCTGGGTCAGTACTTGCATGAAAAGCTAATTAAACTTTTTAATCCTACCTTTGAGGCATGTATTGGAAAGGTCTAAAATACCATGGGTTTTGAAGAGAGAAGTTTTGCTTACTGTCTGTTACAGTTCTTTGTGCTGCAGATTTTAAAATACAGAACTGTTTTTTGCCAGGATAGAGTATAATCTTTGATATTTGAGTAAAAGTTTCAAAACCTGTGGCTCAGAGGTACTTTGGGCAAGCTTTTATTTGAGGCATAGCATGTTAAGTATATTTAACTGATATTTCTGTGAAAGGTTTGCAACTTGAGAGGCTCAGATAATTAGTACCTTGATTTTACTTATTTTTAACTACTTGGCCATGAATATTTGCGGCCAGTTACTTTTCATGACTTAGAGCCTCATAGGCTTCACGTAACTTTACAAAGACCATCGCTGATGGCCATCAGTCTCATTCCATGCCACGTTAATCAACATTGTACTTGATTTTCTTCCTTTTGCTGCTGCTCTGTTTCTCTTGCTGATGATGTTCCTGTGTTCTTTGCAGTCTGGAACTGGGTTGGGTTTGGTTTTGGTTTGTTGGGGTTTTTTTGTTTTGTTTTTTTGTTTTTTTTTTAATTCTGTTGTTTTACTTTGTTTTTTTATTTGGTTTGTTGTTTGTTTGTTTGTTTCCAGGGAGACAGTTTCTAGGTTTTACAAGTTTCTGTAGGCTGTCACCTTGTTCCACTTCTACCAGTGTCCTCTGTTGTTCTTCTCTGGGCTGCCTCGTTTAGTTGCTTTGTAGTGGTTTCAAACGTTTTAATAAAGTCTTAAATGAAAAAAAAAAAAAAAATTTGAGCATCACTTACACTTATTTGGACTAACTCAGAACTGAACTGTCCCAGAAGATACTCGCCTGTCAATTAGCTGATGCACTAACAAATGTATTTCCAAGATGACAAGACTGAACTTTTCCGTAATGTGGTGATGTTTAGATCCTAGACGGTATCTGGCACAGTGTACAGTTATCCAGCTACTCAGATCCTTGATTTGTGGTGTAAACACTACACAGTATTCATGCAACACTTATTTAGTGTAATTTGATAGGCTGTTCATTGTAAGTAACGTGTCTTGCCTGTTGAAGTAATCAATGAAATAGTTATATGCACATGAGAATTCATTATGTTCTTTGAAAACTAATTTCTGAATGAGAACATTAATATGAAAAGCAGATGATGCCATAGTTGTGTCTGGCACCACTAAGTGACAGTATCACTAGTCGCAGGTTGATGCTGATTGACTCTCAGCTGAATAGTCGCTCAGGCCATGGGTAGCTTAAGACAATAGTTTTCTTGATAGCTGTTTTGTATGACAAATGCACTTTTCTTTCTAAATGCCAGATCCTTGTTTCAGCTTTGTTTAATGATTTGTCTCCAAAACTATTGGGAAGAACGAAATAGTTCTGACTATGTGGACTTTCATTCTTTTCCTATAGAGCAGCTGTATTTTCTGTACTGTCTTGTGAGTATACGCTAGACCCTTTGTAAGAAATAGTTATATCTACAATTCTACTACTGTGCTGTAATTGTGACTTAGCAGTTAGCTAGAAAATCATCTGGCTGATAACTAGAAACTTTTGAACTATATCACTATTAACATCAGGTTGTATTCACAGAATTATCATTCAGTTGATATACATACATATTTTCCCCCAAAAAAGATCCATACTAATGGATGTTGTGTCTCCTGACAGAGAGCTTGCTAAATTCTATTCTTATACTCTTCTCTCCAAAAGCATAGTTGCTTTAAGTTTCGTTATGTCATGACAGCAAATGCAAAGACATAGCATCTTTCTTTCCTGTAATGTAAAGATGTTTTCTCTTATATATATATATATATTTATTTTTTTTTTTAATAATTACTTTTGTTAAAGATTGGTCATCATAGCTGACACGGACATCTATCCACAACTGAGTTGAACATGTTGAGTCCCAATAAGAAAGAAGACCTGGCTTGTTTGTTTTGGGGAGAGAGTGTTTGCTGTTTCTTGTAACATCAAAGTAATGCTTCAATTGAGATAATTACAAAAGTTTAGTAATTGTCTGGGAAATAATTCTCCATTAACTATAGTTAGTCAAAACCAGTGGTACCAGTGAAATTGTTCATAATGCGGTCAGTCATTGATGCTCTGTCTCCAGACTGTCATGCCTTTTGCCTTAATGAAAAGAGGGAGTGAGATGGTCTTTAAAACCCATTATAGAATTTGTGGAACTATTAATAAAATGCTCTTAGTTTAAAACGTCTGTTCTGTAAATGAGCTATAGCTTGGAAATATTATATATAAAGCAAAACAAGCAGCTATCCTACAAAGCTAACAATCTGAGGAGATGAGAAACAAAAGGGAAAGAGAGAGACAGGTCGTCTCCATGTCTCAGAACTTGGACATGTGGAGGTGGTGAGTAGTATGTGCTAGCTGTATTGACCACATGTGCTAAAAACACAAGGACAGGAAAGTTTAGGATTTAGAATATGACTGAAGTCTAAAATTATTTTATTCTAGCAAGTCACAATGTATGAGGAGAAAAGCCTGTTAAATGCGTTATTCTTCTGTTGCCTATGTATAGAGATTCAAACAAATTAGTTCAGGGAAGTAATACTAGTTCTTTTTTGTTTTAAAGGTAAGAATCATAGATACTTCGTGGAGCTTTCAATAACATACCTCTGTAGTTGTCCATACATAGTGTTTTGTAAACCATAATTAAGATGAAAGCTAGAACGCGTGTTGCCCCAGATTCACAGAAGCCAACCTTACTCACTTCTTTGACACAGAGCAGGTGGCTTGTTATAATGTAGTAAGAACTGAGAGCCATGACTGGTGTTGCTTATAATTGCTACCAATTAAAAGACTGTAGTGCCTTCAAGAAGGCATCACTGTTCTCCCCTCTTGCTAAGGGTTTAGTAAGATCCTAGACTATGATGATATTTATGCTGGGAAGATGCCTGAATATCAATTGGATCTTAAATTTGTGCTTTTTATATTTGTGTGTAGATAGATTTTTCTGGAGGGCTGGAATGAAACATGTTTATGTAATTTGGTGCTTTTTGTGTAGAATCTAGGCATACAAGACAAATGAAGAAAGGAAAAATATATTAAATATGTGGTCTCTAAAAAGCTTTTCTTGTTAATTTTTTTTTTCCTCCTCACTAAAATCTAATTTCTTGAGGAAAACTGTTTTTCCTGATGAAAAAGGTTAAGGTACCTTGCCAGGCAAATGCAATCCACTTTGGAAATGCTTGACTACTGTGGTGGCAAGTACTTCACAAAACCGTGTGGTAGACATACAGGGATACCGCATTCAGGAACTAGATCATCCAAGGAGATGAGCAGTAAGCTAACAACTGGTAAATTGTATGTTTCTGACTCTGTAGAAGGCTTAACAATACTGGAGAAGGAGGGAGCCAAAAGGAAAGGGCAGCTTTAACCGTTTTAGTCACTAGTAGACAGTCTGGACATGTTAGTACTCTTCATGATGCAAATAGGGTAAGAATTACTATTAGACTGCAAGCTGGTTGGGAGAGCACAAGCACTTGACTAGCATGCAGTAACAGAAAGGTGGATAAGCTGTGCCTTTTAGTATTCAACAGTGAATGCAAAGCACAATAAATACCTGGATCCAGACCTTCTTTGTGATATCACTCCATTAACTTCAGTCAGTTGACTTCAGCAGGCTTAGCTTGGGGATGAATCAGTGCCATAATGTTTAAATAGAACAAACCATGTAAGCTTTATATAAACATGTCTTGCATTTTTGTTGAACATTAAGGGTAATTCATTGAGGAAGGAAAAAATGGAAAGTAAAGAATGTTCATTATTTCGTTCTGAGAAATACAGGCATAGGTCAAGGCCAAGCCGTTTACTCTTGAAGAGCTGTATTCTGAATAAATTGGCATCAGCATCACAATCCTTGATCTCTTAGCACATAATTCAGTGTTTTCTCTGGGCTATTTTAGGAGGACAACAATTAGAAAAGGTTGTGTTCTCATTCATATTAGAGTTGCTTGCTTTTGCTAGAGTAAACGAGATCTATGGTCATTGAAACATCCATTTTGATTAAAATTTAAACTATTTTTTTGCATGAGAGACAAAAATATATAATGCCCTGTCTCTTGCCTTTAATTATCACAGCTCAGTGATTTAGATAGTGCTTTGGAATGGCAAAACTTTGGCTGACTGCCATGATACACAGTAAGCCCAGAGAAGCTGGGAATCGGTAGCTAATAATAAAAATTTAATTTTATGGTATTTCTACCCAAGTGAACTGACATACATCTCTAAGTCAAGGTGCAACTCATTGCCTCTTTCATGTTTTAAAAGATATTTAAGACTTTTTTTCCATTTTGTTTTTGATACTTTCTCTCAAGGCTTGAAAAATTTAATACTTCCGTGCTGACCAAGATAGATACAGAATTATACAAGGTGAAAGACCTGTCAGCAGAGTCCCAAAATGACTCTAGAGCCAGAAGCTGCAAACTGACCTCCTATTGCTGGCATTTCCTTTGGGATGTAGGTCCTGAAAAATCATAGGGAAGTTTTTTTATTCATACAATGTTTTTATTAATAGCTTAGAGCTGATATGAGGGGCATTCAGGGGACCACATTACTCTTTATTTGTCTTTAGGGAGTGACATTTTTTTTTCTAGAATTTTTCAAGCTGGGCCTAGATTAAATGGTGAATAGTATTTATATTAGCTATAATCCTCTACTTAGTCCCAGTACGTTTTTTGTAGTGCACAGTAAACTGTTTGACCATATAATGCAACAGTTATTGCAAGAGAAAATAGAAGACAAAATTGGATCCATTCTCCGCCCAGCCTGTATCTGTGCTTGGGATTGCCCCAACCCAGGTGCAGGACCTTATACTTGGCCTTGTTGAACTGCATGTGGTTCGCACAGGCCCAACTCTCAAGCCTGTCAAGGTCCCTCTGGATGGCATCCCTTCCCTCCAGCGTGTCGACCTCACCACACAGCTTGGTGTCGTTGGCAAACTTGCTGAGGGCGCACTCAATCCCACTCAATGAATTATCATTGTTTCGATTGCCTCCAGTTTATAACAACTCCCTTGACATGTCCATTTTTTTCCTGTATTTTTAATGTTTTGTGTTCACATTTTTTTTTCTTGCTGAACTTAATTTCTGGTCAAATTGAAGCTGATGTTTGTTTTCATCCAGGCTATAACTCAAAGATTACTTTCAGCTTTGTCTGTGACCTATTCTGATTATAAAATTGTAATACCTCCCAGTCCAAGTACATTGTACGCAGTTTTCAAAATTTCCATTATTCAGGAGGAAACTCAGTTTTCTGCCTCTGTTTTCTCATAGTGTACAAACAGAGCATTCAGTGTACTCTTCCCTCCCCATCATTAGTTTTTCTTTATTATTTGTAACCATGGAACAGCTGCATCTGAAACTTTTAGGAACGTGGGTTAAATCAAATTGAGTCCCACAAAATTGGGGATTAAGAAGGGGTGGAGGGTATCCTTCTGCCCCTTGGACTTGGAAAAGCAACTATGTATGGAACCAGTTCCTTGGAGTTGTATTTTCTTTGTTAGCAGCAGCAGTAAGAGTCACTTTCAAATCTGAGATGTTGGGCATTTCATAAAAAAAAGCATTCACAAACTTGATAGTCTTGCATCGCTCTTTTTAAAGATGACATTGAACTGTCCTAAATATTAAATATTACATAAATACTCTCTCCATAGAATACATTAGAACAAATGTTGAGTTATATCAGAATTAAATCCAAGTATAAGTAAGTGCCTGGCATTATCATTACTCATATTTGTGTAGTGAACTTCTAAGCCTTAGATATCAACTGATATGAGAGGGTGAAAACAGGGTGATGGGCTTATCCAGGGGCAGTTCTTGAGAAGCGATAGCAGGATGGTAACACAGATGGTAGGCGCTGATTTCACTTTTAAATTCTGGAGTCAAATGGTGGGATGCATGTCATTAGAATGTATTTTTAGGGAGATAGAAGAAGGTGTCTGTTTCTCTATTTTCAGTCTTTCTCCTACTCACACTCTTTTCCACTTCAGAAAGAAAACCTGGAATGCACTTCTCTGTTATTATTGTATGTATGTTCTGAAGAAGTCGCACAAAAGCCTGTATTTGTTTCTGCTTCACCACTAACTCCATGTGCTACAGCCCAGGGACCCCCAGGATATGTCACTCCAGGATGGGCTGGTTTCAGTTTCACCAGGAGTCCCTCCTAAGAGAGAAGCTCTAGAACACCAGAGTTATCAAACCACCTCGCTGTGACCATGTTCTCCAGAGCTAAGCAGTTCAGTACGCAAGCATGAGCTTCTCATGTGTACGTTGTCATTTGATGCAGTTTTATTATTATTTCCACTCTCGTGTTTTGAAATGACTGGTTCAGTGTGGTATCCTGATTGCTAAAATGATCTCTACCAAAAGTTCTTGTTAATCTGAGTATATCAGTTTCTCTGTTTCGTGTTTTAGTCACTTCATTTCGAAGTGAAAATACACTTACTCCTACACTAGGTTGAAAGGATGAACTTTGAAAATGACAAGCTTGAATGCCATGAGGTTAACACTTTCTGTTGTTTTTGCTACCTATTTGTATTAAAGCTCAATTCCAAAACATGGTCTTCGATGTGTTGTAATTTACACATTACAGGTTGTGTGGAGGTTGTGGAGTCTCCTTCTCTGGAGACATTCAAAACCTGCCTGGCCGCGTTCCTGTGTGATATGATCTAGGTAATCCTGCTCCGGCAGGGGGATTGGACTAGATGATCTTTCGAGGTCCCTTCCAATCCCTAACATTCTGTGATTCATTATGATTATGATGGACTTAGACAATTCTGTCATAAGAGAAATTTATTTTGTGTGTGCAGGGTGAAACTGCCCTGTCTCTGGCTAATGAGTAATAAGAGAGTAGGTCTTTCTCTGGATCTTTCCTGTCAGAGTGGATTCACTTGGGGGCCAGCAGGAGACAGGTTAATTCTGTACCCTACAATTAAACCACACACCTGGGATACAGTAGACAAAACGCCATTTGAGCTGAGAAGACCAGATACTTGAGTACTTGCATTATTTCAGGTAATGGATCTGTTATCTCGCACTGCTGGGACAGAAATTATTCCTGGGTGGGCATTTGTGACTCTTATTTCATCAAATTATTGAAAAATCTTTTACTGATAGAATCAGTATGTTTCAAGAAAAGGTTATTCTTCTGTTTTTACTTTCTTATTAAAACTGATTTTCAGTGAAAATTCTTAACTAGTTCCAGATGATGCTTTGGTGTGTTGTGTTCACCTCACCCTCTCTAGGGGGAAAACAAAAAAACAAAACAAAACAAAACAAAACAAAAAAAAAAAAAGGCAAACCCAGCCTTGTACCAGGAATGCTAACAGTCAGGATGGTAAAGGAAAAGGTATGTAAACTCCACTGAAATCCATTGTATTCTACTGGTTATTTATGATAGTATCTGTGTTAATTTATTTTGAAGAACAATGTTTCCTAGATATCTTTTAAGAAGAAATAACACTGGAACTCATAGGAGGATATTGAAGAACATATTGCCATTGTTCCTGAGTTATTTGAACTGAAGTGAGGGAAGGGATGAAGTGTGACCAAGCACCATGATTTTAAGTTGAAGAATGGTTGTGGTTTCCATAGGAACAGCTAGCTCTATCATAGCTACTGAGTTAACTGCTTACAGGATTTTGCTTTGTCCTCCTCTAAATAAAATGCTATTATGCTTCATTTTGATTTTCTCTTTACCTTCACTTCAAACTTCTCTGAAATTTGCTAACTTAGTTTTTATCAGTGCAAAGTTGCCTTAGCCATTCCTTGTTTGAGAAAGCAGTTGCACATAAAAACTTATTTGTTTCTCTTTGTAATAATCTAAAGATGAGTATGTCATTGGAACTGGTTATGAAGTTCACCTTAGCCTTGAATGGAGTGGTGTGGGGTGCTGTCACACTTTGTGCCCTACTTCCACAAGTGGTGTGGCTTCGAATGAGTGACGCAGGTCTGTCAGCGGCTGGCAACAAAACTTCAGAGCTTTGCTCAGTCACATTGAGGATTTATGTTAGTTCTCATGGTCCATGTCCATTTTTTTTTTTCCTGATATGAAGTAAATTTATTATAGGTGCAAGGTATTGTAAGGGTAGAGTGAAGCCCCTTTGTGCACCTAAAGCTAAATGCAGGGGTTCTGAGTGTTGCCAAATGTAAATTTTAGGTGTTCAGTTGAGGAAGTGCAGTTAAGTTACCTGTACAGGTGTCTAAAAGTGTGATTCATAAGAACTATAGTATTATTTATTTTACCAAGTGACTCTTGAACAAGATTCCATAATCAAGGATCTCTTCTCTCTCATGAGAATGCTTGCATTGTTGGGCTACGCATTCATACTTCTTGCTCACTTACTTCCTTACCTTATGCACCTGCATCTCTGTCCCTCTATCAGCTAGTTTCTTGGCCAAGAAGGAGCTAATATTATTATTCTAGATGTGTCTCTTAAATTCCCAGAAAGCTCTAGAAATCTTCAGAAGGCTGCTTGGGAAAATGACATTGTTTCCAAGGATTACGAGCTGATACAGTTGAAATCAAATGGAAGAATAAACAATGTAGGAGTGTACATAAAGGCTTTGGATTTCAAGGGGGCAGATGCTGATTAAACTAAGCGTACTGTGTTAGTTTAAGGAGCATGTCTGAAGAATTTGCATGCTTGGTGTTTCTTCAGGTCGTAGACATTAAAGGTGTAAAATATCTGCATACTAGAGGAGTGAAGGGATGTAGAGAGAGACTTTGAATTTGACAGATGAATAACCACCTCAAGAAGGATAATGAGAAGGAGCAGAGAAGAAATAATGGAATAAAATTCACAATATATATTTACACAAGTTAGATTGTGACAGATTCATTAGCCAATTTTCTTTGGAAGGAGAATATTTTTCGGATGAGGGAAATGCAGAAGAGATTTAATCTGTCTGGACTTCGGTGGGTAGTTGATGTTGCGTAGGAAAAGATTGGTTGGGGAAGATAGGGTTTGATAGAGTGTGTGACTCTGGTGGAGAAGATGGTAAGAGGCAGTGTTCAATGTGGAAGTGTCAAGCTGGCAGTTATGCTTAGTGGAATTCTTTAAAGATTAATTTTGGGACCAGCTATCTTTTTGATGTTTTCATTTATGCCACTGACACAAGGAAAATCAGTATGCTGGTAAAATTTATTGATGATGAAAATTTGGAGGTATTAATACTACAGAAGAATATCATGGTGTTGTATGGAAAAGATTGGATTATCTCAAAGATTGAATTAATAGGAACAAAATTAATTGCATGAATATAAAAATATCCGTATCTCATGGGTGGTTAAAAGGAATTTTGTCATGCAAGCTTGAAGGTTTATGTCATGGAAATGCCTGGACTAGAGAAGAGCATTGCAAGATTACTGTATTGCAAATGTAAGACAGTTGTGATGTTTGTGTGGAAAATGGAGAGGGATTTGCAGATGGTTTAAAGAGGTTCTATTATCATTTTATAAATTCCTGAAATATTACGTATCATTCTAATCCTGCATACTTAAGAAAAACGAGTCAAAACTAAAGCAGATGCAGATTAAAGTGAATTGTAGAATCATTCACTTTGGAAAGGACCTTTGAGAATTTTCTAGCCCAATCCTGAAGCAGGGTCACCACTGAATTCAGACCAGGTTGCTCAGGGCTTTCTTGGTTGCATCTTGAAAACCCCCAAGGACAGAGCTTCCAAAGCATCTCTGGGTGACCTCTTCCACTGCTTTGATGTCCTCAGGGCAAAAACTTTTCTCCTTATCACAGTTCAAAGCCTCTTGTTTCCATTTATGACTATTGTCACTTGTTCTTCTGTCTTGGACCTCAGTAAAGAGGTCATTGTCTTGGTAATTTTGGTGTAGGAAGGCTTCTAATAGGTGCCCACCAGGCCTCCAGGCTAAACAAGCTCAGTTTCCTTATACTCTGTTGATGTGCTTCAGAGCTTTGAACACAGTGATCACACCAAGGGCCAGCCTATTAATGAGGAAAACCTTTGCTTGTTTGTTTTAGCAAAGTGTGTCCTTGTCTGCAGATGTAGGAGAAAGCCATCAAAACCCCAAAGGGCAAAAAAGCCTGTTACAACTAAAGCACAAAGTAGGTCTGTCATCAGTGAATGTAACCTGTCCAAGCATAAACTTATAGGGGGAATGAGAACAAAGCTCCACTCAATGGGACAGTCAGGTTCTAGAGCAGCCTTCAGGGAGTGTAAAAACTGAAGTTCTTCATTATATACATTTCTAAAAGGGATTACACGAGATGACGTATCTATCTACCTTAGGAGTGAACTGGAGTCTAGAACCTGCAGGTCCCTGCTGACTTGGCCTGTGTAATGCTGCTGTTTCGCTTAGACTGTCATTCAGGCTTGGTTCAAGTTCTTATGTGAATCTGGTGGAATTCAGTCAGTAAAGTCACAGCATGGTGCTGTGACGTTTCTCTTTTGCCTGGAGTCATCAGGAAATTTTGATGCATCTTTGGAGAACAAACTTATTTCTTACAATTATGAACTTGAACTAGGAAGTAAATGTATTGGATTTTGAGAAGTGAAACTTCAGTCTGTATTTCTGAATGCTTTTATCTCATCGTTTTCCCTTATGATCCATCGTTAGTTTTTAGTTTAATTTCACATCTATTAAGAAAAGGAAAAAAATTCTTGTGTATGTATTTTAATCTTAAACAGCTGAAGAAAAGCAGTTAGTTTAAACTTGGGTTTGTATAGCATGCGGCAATATGACACTTCCTCCTCTGCATTTTAATTGTAAGATGGGAGGAATCTTAAGCTGCTACTGGAGCATAAAATTGATAACAAAATAACTTGTTTAACTGAATAGATGGGAAGTCACTTAAACATCAAGAAACATTGTGTAGGTTGTATATCTCTCATTTCTTGATGTTTAAGTGACTTCCCATTTATTTAACTTTAGCTGTGAAAGTAGAAGCATTGTGGCACTAAGACATTTTGTAGTTATGCCTTGAAGAATGAACAAACTCTGTTGCAGATGCCTGTAACAAACAAAACACAACTTATTATGCGTCTGCATATACGTGACCCAATTTCTGTTCCAAAAGTTGTAGTCACAGTTGTTACTACAATCTGCGCATATATATATATATATATTTAAATTTATAGGTTTTTTTTGGTTTACAGTATGTAATCTACACTGAAATTCATTATTGTGTATGCGATGGAACTGATGGGGTAGTTCCTGGAGCTGTAATGATGAGATTGGTGTTGGCTGTGGTGCAGGGGGGAGAGAGGGCGAGGTTTGCATGCTTGAGATCTCAAACAGAATGTGCTATTATATAACTGTGCAGAGCGGATGTCCTCCACAAATTGTATTTAATCCTACTTCTGATACTGTGGCTCTTCTTAACTGCTTTCATCAGTAGTGTTGCAGTTGGTGTTATAATGCAGAAATATGAGGATAAGATCCTTATCAGTTTGTTGTAGCAAAAGGCTGGAATTCCCTCTGGTAGCCTGAAAAAAACCCAAACAAACCAAAAAGCCCCACAGGATGGTCATTGTTATGTCCCCTGTGGAAGAGCAAACTTGTCAGGGCACGAGAATCGCGAAAGTGTCTGGGGACCAAGACTCTGACAAGAATGGGTGGAGGGGCTTTAAGCATACAAGGGATACAGATACAACTTCCTTGCTAACTTGTAACATAGGAAATAGGATACAGAGGATAAAAAGAAGGCGGAGTTACTGAATGCCTTCTTTGCCTCTGTCTATACTGCTGGAGGCTGTCCTGAGGAGCCCCGGACCCCTGAGGCCTCAGAAGAAGTAAGGATAGAGGAGGAATCTGTCTTGGTTGATGAGGGCTGGGTCAGGGACCAATTAAGCAACCTGGACGTCCATAAATCCATGGGCCCTGATGGGATGCACCCGTGGGTGCTGAGGGAGCTGGCGGAAGTCATTGCTAGGCCACTCTCCATCATCTTTGCTAAGTCGTGGGCAACGGGAGAGGTGCCTGAGGACTGGAGGAAAGCGAATGTCACTCCAGTCTTCAAAAAGGGCAAGAAGGAGGACCCGGGTAACTATAGATTGGTCAGCCTTACCTCCATCCCCAGAAAGGTGATGGAACAACTTGTTCTTGGTGCTGTCTCTAGGC
Source organism: Nyctibius grandis (assembly GCF_013368605.1). Lineage (NCBI taxonomy): Eukaryota > Metazoa > Chordata > Aves > Nyctibiiformes > Nyctibiidae > Nyctibius > Nyctibius grandis. Next base: position 102,899,555 of record NC_090659.1, read on the forward strand.
ACATCAAGGATAGGGGGATCATTAGGGGCACTCAGCATGGCTTCACCAATGGGAAGTCATGCTCAACCAACTTGATAGCCTTTTATGAGGATGTTACCCGGTGCATAGATGATGGTAAAGCTGTGGATGTGGTCTATCTCGATTTCAGTAAAGCGTTTGACACGGTCTCCCACAGCATCCTCGCAGCTAAACTGGGGAAGTGTGGTCTGGATGATCGGGTAGTGAGGTGGATTGTGAACTGGCTGAAGGAAAGAAGCCAGAGAGTGGTGGTCAATGGGACTGAGTCCAGTTGGAGGCCTGTGTCTAGCGGAGTACCGCAAGGGTCGGTACTGGGACCAGTTCTATTCAATATATTCATTAATGACTTGGATGAGGGAATAGAGTGCGCTGTCAGCAAGTTCGCTGATGACACAAAACTGGGAGGAGTGGCTGACGCGCCGGAAGGCTGCGCAGCCATTCAGAGGGACCTGGACAGGCTGGAGAGTTGGGCGGGGAGAAACTTAATGAAATATAACAAGGGCAAGTGTAGAGTCCTGCATCTGGGCAAGAACAACCCCATGTACCAGTACAAGTTGGGGGCAGACCTGTTGGGAGACCAGCGGAGGGGAAAGGGACCTGGGGGTCCTAGTGGACAGCAGGATGACCATGAGCCAGCAGTGTGCCCTTGTGGCCAAGAAGGCCAATGGCATCCTGGGGTGTATTAGAAGGGGTGTGGTCAGCAGGTCGAGAGAGGTTCTCCTCCCCCTCTACTCTGCCCTGGTGAGGCTGCATCTGGAATATTGTGTCCAGTTCTGGGCCCCTCAGTTCAAGAAGGACAGGGAACTGCTAGAGAGAGTCCAGCGCAGAGCCACGAAGATGATTAAGGGAGTGGAACATCTCCCTTATGAGGAGAGGCTGAGGGAGCTGGGTCTCTTTAGCTTGGAGAAGAGGAGACTGAGGGATGACCTCATTAATGTTTATGAATATGTAAAGGGCAAGTGTCATGAGGATGGAGCCAGGCTCTTCTCAGTGACATCCCTTGACAGGACAAGGGGCAATGGGTGCAAGCTGGAACACAGGAGGTTCCACATAAATATGAGGAAAAACTTCTTTACGGTGAGGGTGACCGAACACTGGAACAGGCTGCCCAGAGAGGTTGTGGAGTCTCCTTCTCTGGAGACATTCAAAACCCGCCTGGACGCGTTCCTGTGTGATATGGTCTAGGCAATCCTGCCCCGGCAGGGGGATTGGACTAGATGATCTTTCGAGGTCCCTTCCAATCCCTAACATTCTGTGATTCTGTGATACAGGGTAGCTAAGGCCACCAAAAATCTTTTAATAACTTGAAAAATTAAAATTTGCTGCTTTTATGTCAGAACTTCGCTACCTAACCAAAATTTTTTTCTCCACTTTCCTTTAAGTAAATGTGTATACTCGTATGCTCTTTTTTTCTCCTTTCTTTTAGATATGAACTTTCATTAGTGGCATTTTGCCAGAAAGGTTTTTTTCAGATCCCCTGTAGTTTGTTTGAAGTGGGGTCTCAGGCTTGCAGAATAAGTAGTGCAGCAGTTGCAAGCCATTAAGTCTCCCTGTGCTCTTGAGGCGAATGAGATTAGACTCTAAATTTAATGGCGAGTTTGGGGATTCTTTGTTTCAAACCCTTTGAGGTAGTGTGATGTGCAACTCAAGACTCAGATTCCTTCAAGCCAAGATTAAGAAATATAAGTATAAAGATATATGTCTTTTATATATATACGCATATATATAGACAAATATGCAAACTAAATGTGTCAGAGGCATGCTGTACTATAAATAAGAAAATACTTTAACCTTCATTAGAGCAGCTGCTTCCTTGCACTTGATGCAACATCTGCTTGACTGATTTAAGTATTTATTTTGGGCTTCTGCTGATATTTGGTGATACTATTTTTTTTTTTTTTTAATGAAAATATTCCTCCTGCATTTTACACATACTTTATAGTATATTCTGTAAAATTATTAGTTTATCTTGATGTGCCTTTTATATTTCATAGTAAGACTGTAAGAAATGCTCTTCAACAACACTTCAGCACTATTAAGTTATACATCTTGGGGAGGTGGAGGGGAAAGAAGGAACTAACTTTTTTCACTTTTTTTTTTTCCTCCTGTTGCATATATTTATTTTATGTTAACTGCAGAAGTACGACTTAATCACATTTTCCAGGAAGCCAAGTTAGTTTTGGTTATTTCTTTGTGATATTCTTCTCCTTTCTGTATTCACTTTAGTGTGCCTGGTAATCTTAAAACTCAGTAGTGAGCATAAAAATAAATGTGTCTCCTTAATGTTATGCTATCTGAAGAACAACTTCAATTCTGTATTAATGCTGTGCCCTAACCACGTTTTAAGTGCTGAGCAGCACTAATCTTCTGGTTTTTTTTTAGTCATCTACTTTTAAGATCCAAATCAGACAGTTCTAGGGAGCCGAGGGTTTGGTGTTATGTCTACTGCCTAGGAAAGTGCTATGATCTTCAAAACAGGTAATCCCCACCACAGATAAACTACACACAGATGAAGGAAAAGAAATCCTTGATAATCTGCATAAAATCAGAGCTGGGGGACTGCCTGGCCAGAGGGAGCAAGCTAAGGGGGGGTCTCAGGAGGCAGTTAGAGCAGAGGAAATAGATGTGGGGAGGATCAAGTCAGAGGCAGGAGGGCTGCTGGGGAAGAAGCTCCTCACCAGAGGCACTGCTGACGAATATTTGGGGTTTGTTGGTTGGTTTGTTTTTTAAACAGGCGGCCCATTCCCAAGTACAATAACAGCTTGTGACGCAGTCTAAACCTCCTAAATTTTTGGCAGTATGTTGGTGTTGTAATGAGATGTATTAACGTTTAAAGGATAATTAAAGATAATGAGGTATAGAGAAATGGAATGGAGTGCAGTACACCACACCTCTGAAAGACGGAGCGTGGCAAGCTGAGTTTTGATGAAAAGATCTTAGTTTCTACATAGACATTTTTATAGTTTCATCTGAATGTGTACATAGTAACTGATGTGGTGCCGCATTGCAAACTGTTGGTTAAATAGGAGAAATGAGGATTTAATAGCGAAATTGTGAGTGTGTGTAAGGGCCTAACGTAAAGGACCTAGCTGAGAGGAGAGGGAAACCAGCTCAGAGCTTGTTACTGGAATTGTTATAGATCAATTGTCAGATCAATCTTACATTTCCTGATTCATTTAATAACAAAGGTACATGTAAAGGGATCTTACTGCTAGAATTTGTTCATAGAATCATCATAGAATGGTTTGGGTTGGAAGAGACCTTAAATATCATCTCATTCCAACCCCCCTGCCATGGGCAGGGACACTTTCCACTAGACCAGGTTGCTCAAAGCCCCATCCAACCTGGCCTTGAACACTGCCAGGGAGGGGGCATCCACAGTTTCTCTGGGCAACTTGTGCCAGTGTCTCACCACCCTCACACTAAAGAGTTTCTTTCTAATATCTGGTCTAAATCTATCCTCTTTCAGTTTCAAACCATTACCACTTGTCTTATCACTACATGCCCTTGTAAAAAGTCCCTCTCCAACTTTCTCATTGATGACATGAAATTTGAAAAATGCTCTTAACGTAGAGAGAACAAAGGGTTACACAGAAATTTTTTGAGGATTTCATAGGCCATGGACCCAGACATGGGGGAGATCTGAAACATCTTTGTGGTACAGAATACTTCCTTCCACCTAGCTTCCTTTCCAGGGGAGGGATGGAGTAATAGGAGTGGGATGAAATTTGGAGCCTTGTGCTTTAGGGTGTTACAGCCAAAATGTCAGCTGTAGGCTTGGAGACTGAATTATTGAAAGGATGAAAACAGAGAACGGTACGAAGTAACTGAGCAAACAGAGTGATGCAGTTATGAAGAAGTTATATGTGCTCTTGGGACACAATCACAGAAGGTGTTTCCAGTAGACAGAGGAAATTACTGGTGGTGTTATACAGGCATCTGGTGAGACATCATTTAGTATGCTCCAGAAATAGTAATCTCTTTTGAGGAGCAAAGGGAAGAAATTGAAATGTGCAGAGACAGGCTCCTAGGATGAATGAGGAAATGGATATCTCACTAGAGAAAGCTTGAAGAGCTTGTCTTGGGTAGGCCAGCTAAAGAAACCATATATGTAAGTGTTGTCCATACATACACAGGTGGAGACAGCTAAGAGTGGGGACACTACTTAAACTGAAAGACAATATAAGCAAAACAAGTGGACATAGTCTGGCCATTGCTAAATTTAGGCATAATATGTTGAAGTTGTGATTCCTTACAGTAGTCAGGTTTTTGGAGTAAACAGGAATAGTGGAGCTTGGTCTGCTTTTTCTGCTAAATCTTGTTGAGAATTGAAAATAATTCCTTAATCATTCTGGAAATATCAAAGAAAATGGAACTTTAATGTTTATAGCCAGGTTTATTCTGAATTTTATGAATAATTGTCTTTGACTAACCAACATCCCTGCAGCTTCTCTCCTTTAAGTTTTTCGCAGTTTCCTGGTACGCAGCGATAACTCTTACGGTGACTGGGGTGCTTTCTCGGAGACAGCTACCACTTGGCTTCTTTCCTGGGCTAATGGCAGAACTCATGTTTTCTGAAGGGTGTTATCAGGGGAACAGGGAGGAGAACCTAGCCCTTTTATGCTAACTCTTTATCCTTGCCACACTTTGAAACAGACTGAATTGCTTTTTGAAGGGGTCGTTTTTTTCACTGACCTTGAAGTGTGCGGAATGATAGAGATTGTAATTTGGATACCAAGCCAAAGCATTCAAGAGAGAATAGACATACTATCTGGAGAGCTTCTGAAATAAGTGGTGAGTAGGTAACTGAGGCAGGGCTGTCTTGTCCAGTGGATATGATGGGCTGAGATTTTTGACCCTGAAGAAATCTTGAAAACTTGGGCATCGCTGTAAATTTTTCCTTTTGTATTTGATCTAGAAAACAGTTTACTGAATTCCAACAAGGAAAGCTTTGTTGCAACTTAACTTAAAATGAGTGTCACAGTTTGAGAGTGTGGTTTGGAAAAAAGTATCCAAGCAGTTAGTACGCTAAAGTCTTGCTAAAAGTTGATGGAATTGAGGCTTGTAGGACAAAACACAAAAGCAGCTAGACTCCTGCTTGCCATGGGCATTGGTAAGTGCTAGCTACCCAAACAACATTTTGTGACCTTGCTAGCAGTTGCTTGAGGAGTCAAAATCTAATCTCTTTTGCATTAAGTAATGTCATAGTGAGCTCTTTATACAGGTTATTTTAATGCTATGTGGAAAAGGAATTATATTCAGTAACTTGCAAATAAAAGAGAGGAAAATTATAGCTGAAGGTGCTGATGGTTAGATAAAGGAAATAAATGATAGAAAAAACTATGATGTGGTGTTATTACTGTATTGGACGTGGATCTCGACCACTTTGCTTGTAGTGAAAGACAGTGGTGGAACAAAGTTTTGGGTTCCCAAGACTGGCAGAGGGATTCAAGTTCTGTGGCAACTGGGACTGCAGAAGGATGCTGTCTGACTCCCTGGTGCAGGAGATGCAGTGGGTGAGGTCAGGGCTGACAGATATACTGGAGGGAGCATGCTAGGGCTTTTACTGAGGCTCACAGGCTATTCAGGTGCAGATTTTGATGTTTTTGGTGCTCTCTATTCGGGTTAATTTTTCAGGTTTATATTTTTCTTCTTCATTCAAGAAGATATGTTGCTGGTGCGTCTTGGCTGGAATTTTTTTATATTCTGCTGAAAGCTTTTTTTATGGCGCAGTTGATTCAGTCACTACCTATCAGAATCTTCTGGTGTTTATCATTAAAATCTAACAGCTGGCATTTTTTATCTCCCTAGATTATGTGTAAACAAATGAAATGTTATTGAACTCTGACCCTATTTTTAACATCATCTTGAACTGTTTTCTCAAATCACTTTGGATCAATCTTCTTCCAAAACCAATGCCAACTTTTTAGTAACTTTTTTTAAAAAAAATTATTTAAATCTTCTCTGGATACTTTCCTAATACTGCATTTTTTTTTTTTTACAGATAAATTTGCGCCTCATCTTGGTAAGCGGGAAAACGAAAGAGTTCCTATTTTCACCGAATGACTCTGCTGCAGATATTGCAAAACATGTGTATGACAACTGGCCGATGGGTGAGTAGCTGTGTGGCTTTGGCTTTTAACTAACGAGCTGGAAGCTTCCCTGCATTTTCAGACTAAGATGTCAATAAACTGATCTCTGTTCTCAACGTTCAAATTAAGTATGTTTATTGTGTATCTGGGCATAGATTTATATAGAAATACAATTGTCTTCTTGCCGCCTTTTTCACTGTTTCTTCGGTTAGGCAGATTTTTAGATGTCTGGACTATTTCCCACTTTCTTTCTAAAATTTGGCTGCCCCAAACTGAAGTACTTCTTTCCCCCTATCTTTAGGACACTTTTCTTGATCTAGTAAGTGTGAGGAAATGTTGGAGATGTAAAACCTCTTACGTGAGGGACAGCTAATGTAAAGCACGGCATGGCACAGGAGTGCATTAGTGAAATTGAGTCTTAATTCCTTACTGCCTTATCTTGGAAAGGATCTGTAATAATGCTATTTTTGCCAGGAAAAAAAATAAAATATAACAGAACATTTTAAGAGATATTAAAAGACTGAGGGAAACTGAGGTTGTTTGATATGAATATATTTGGTGTTATGCAGGAATACTAGCTTTGGGAAATTGAACTGAAAACTTAAGATGTGTATTCACATATGTGAATAGTTCCACAAAAACAAAGTGCTTCTGTTCTCCTTGACTAGATTTCATGGGAACGTAGCCAAAACACAGACATAGTATTGCATACGATGAAAGAAAATGCTTCTTTTGGTACAGGACTTCATTTGGATTACTGTTTTGATGTTAAAAAAGACTACTGTTTACACACAACTAAAACATAGCAACATCTGTTTCTGTGGTGCCTTTGTCAAAGAGGTATGGTGGATGATATTCATGCCAAAAAGTTAGTGTTGATAATCCATATTTTAGGCCTTAAACTGGTCTTTGGGATCAGGAAGAACAGGGTTTCAGGAGACTTGTTTGCTGTTTGTTTTGCTGGGATGCAGCATTATGTATTTAGTGAAATATCATAGAATCATAGAATGGTTTGGATTGGAAGGGGCCTTGAAGATCATCTAGTCCCAACCGCCGTGCCACATGCAGGGACACCTTCCACTAGACCAGGTTACTCAAAGCCCCATCCAACCTGGCCTTTTGAACACTGCCGGGGAGGGGGCATCCACAGCTTCTCTGGGCAACCTGTGCCAGTGTCTCACCACCCTCACAGTAAAGAATTTCTCCCTAATATCTCCTCTCAATCTACCCTCTTGCAGTTTAAAATTGTTACTCATTACATATGTAATGAAGGAGGAGGTTTTTAGTCCTCTGGAGTATTAGGTATCTATGTAAAACACTCTTAGCACTAAGAAATCTTGTTTATGTAGCATCTGTGCGGCTACTGTACATATTTAATGTGTACCTACAACATAGTTGTCATTGACGAAATGTTCTTTGTGTACTTTTATCTGAATTAGTAAAGGCAGAAACTGTTTTTTTCTTGCTCGAAGTTTATCCTGAATGTGTGGTCTCATGTTCCCAGTCTTGTGAAGAGCTTGAAGGTTGCAGATTCTGACTTATGAGCTGAGAAGAAACCTAGACTTTAAAGTCTCTTTTTTAAATAAAAAGAAAAGTAAAAGCGGACAAGGAAACTTCAATTCAAATACTTGCTGTACTGAGGGAGTGCTCTAAATCTTGATGAATATTTAATTGCCTGTGCAAAGAAGAATAGTGTCAGTTTTCAAGACTGAGGAGAAATCTACTTCAGAATAGTGTATAGGTTTTCACAAACATTAGCCCACTAGCTGTTTTCAGATTGAGAGTGCTCCTCTTTGCCACAGGACTGAGAAATCTTGATGAGGAATAAAGTTTCCTTGAAATAGAGATGGTATGAAATGATTGTTTTTACCACTATTTTGACTTGTCATGATGTTGTGGGGAAAAAAAAGTAATGAAATATCCTCAGTCACATGCTGCCAAGATTAAGGCAAACCTTTCTTCCCCCCTTTTGGCAATACAGTTGTTAATTAAGGATCTCTTGACTTGTAGTGGGAAATGCCAAATTTATATTAATGTATATCATCTAGGTAAGTTACCTGTTCTGTTCCCCCCACCATTTTCTTCTAAATTATATTAACTTTTTTCTTGTACAGCAATTATCTGCTGAACTTTAAAATAAAAAAAAAAAAGGTGTTGGTAACTATTTTCTCCTTGGCTCATTTAATCATCAGTGGAAAGAAAAATCTGAAATCATGTCAGAAAGAAATGTTTCAGACTGCCAGCCAAGAAGGAAAAATTAAAAGGATGGGCAAATTGGCAGCTTAACAAGGAGCAAATACCTGTGCCAAAATACTGTCTGTTGTCTTTTGGTTGCTGTTTCACATCATTATGGCACTGTAAACTGGCTGAACTTCTCCTCTTTACCGTAGTATGGTGGAGTTCAGACTATATGGAGTAAAAGAAACCAAAAAACCCGAAAACTTGGTATCTTCCAAAAAAATTGGTTACCCTAGCAGTGTGATAGCTCAGATCCTCAACTTAGCCCGCTTCACAGCATAGCAAAAACGGCGTGTGCTTGAATTGCAAGACAATTGAATCAGACCCTGAGTGGAAATACTTGAAATTCAAATAGCATTGGTTGCCTAATTTGATCTAATCTTATAAACCAGGCACATGGCAGCAGCACCGGGGGATCTTGCAGCCGCTGCTGTTGATACCAGCCCAGCCTCCGCCGCAGCGCCAGGGCTGCCATGGCTCCTGCTGCCTGCGTCTCGGCCTGCTTGCTTTTTTGCACCAGATGCCTCTCCCTACACGCTCCGCAGCCGTGGCTTTTGTTTTAAATGCTTCCCCTTCTCCCCTTTTCAGTTCTTCTCCTTTTGTGGTGCCAGTTGCTGCTGCCTGTATGTTAATTGTATGTTCCCGGTGAACAGGTTGGTTTCTGTTGCTGGTCATGATCCCTTGCTGAATATTCATTTTGGTGTATAAACACTACAAAAGCAGAAAGAGAGAACATTTGTGAACAGCTGTTGCCAGATATCTGGTCAGCTAAGAAACAGAAGACACCGTATTCCCAGAGAGACCATTTAAATTCAACATTTCAAGGCTTTATGATATTTGTTCTGAAAGCAAAGTGGAGATTTATTTGTTGTTCACATTGTGACAGGGAACAGTAGAAGAGTAGGAAAAGATCATTTAAGCTTATAAATTATTTATGATGGCTTAAGCATTATAGGAAATGCATTATAGGAAAATGCATTCTTGCTTTTCCCGAATCACTGTTTGCCACATAAAAACATCCACAGATTGTCCTTTGAGAAGTTCCTTAAAACATGTCAGTCTGCGTTCTCTCGGTGAGGTCCCTCTGTGCAGGCTCTCAGCAGTGATGGGTCAGGGCCGCACAGGTCAGAGCCCCCCTGGACATTTCACTGCACCACCATCGCACACCACGGAGCAGCCTGCACAGCCTTCGCGGGGTTGGGGTCTGAGAATCCCATTTCAAATGACCCATCATGTGTGCTTTCGCTTCTTGTGTGGCTGCTTCCCACTGCTGGAGGGCGGCTCCAGTTAGACAATCAGCTGGTGAGGAGGAGTACGGCTTGAGAATCTTCTGAATGGGAAGAAGTTAAGGCCATTTTAGCCAAGTGGATATTAAGCCTCAGGAAGCAACTTGCATTTATGAAATATTTTGTGTAGGACTTGTGTACGTGCTAAATATCTCATGCAATCTGTGAAGTAAGTTAGTAATATTTATTCCTGCAGGCATAAAATTATGTGTTTCAGTGCCCAATGTCAAATAATAAATTTAAGAATAGATTTCAGGAGTGCTACCCTTGAATCATCTTTCTGTATCTTCAGCCTATGCTCTCTTTAGTGTTTCAGGCAAGGGAGTCCTGTTCTTAGTTTTCTTCCTGGGTAAAGGTGAGAGAAATAACAGAAGATGGTTTTTATTACAATGTAACTGTGAAAATTCTCTCACTTCTTTTCAGATTGGGAAGAAGAACAAGTCAGCAGTCCAAATATCTTGCGGCTTATTTATCAAGGGAGGTTTCTTCATGGCAATGTGACATTAGGAGGTATGAAAATAATTTTCATTGTGCGTGTTACAGCCAGGCAAAGGGGATATTTATTTACAGTGCAGTGAATACTACTTTACTGTTCAAGATCACAGTATGGCTTGCTATATACTATTTTTCCTTTGCATAGAGTGACATTGTATTCTTATTGTGTATTTTTCCATATTGTTACCACCAGTTGTTATACTTTGTGAGGTACCAACTGCTAAGTCAAGTCTTCTGTTGCATAAAGAAACAGTAATGCTGCTTTTATTTGTTGTCTTTCTAAATGGAATATTTTGTTCCACCTCTCTTACACTGCCCTTGCAGGATAAGCTACTTCGTAAAAGCCTGAAGTATTTTAAAATGTTTAATAAACTTTATGATAATTGGTTAAACAATACTTTAAATCTTAGTGCAATGAAGGAAGACACCCTGTGAATGAGAATGAGGGGAAGCATTCTTGCTGTCCAGTACTCTCCCAGGGATACAATCGCATAGTTATGTGAAAACAAAAGTAAATGGCTTCACTTCATGTGCTGAGGAACTGCAATTCAACTGTGCCCCCTTGTGGCAAGCTTTTTCCCCCAATTATGTATTTTGATGAGTATCTTTGATAGAGTTGTGACACAAATTTGTAACAATAATCTTTCCTTTTGTAGATGAAAGTTGCCAGTGTGAATATCAACTATATCAATGACTAAACAATATGAGACTCTCTTGTCTGTGCCAATTTAAAAATAAATTAATACTTTTGCTCTCTCTGTATGTTCAGATTGTTCATGCATTTGGTACTTGAGTGCAATACAGAGAGGAGAATATAATACACAATCACCAATGAAATGTTTTTGAAGTTAAGATGAACCTGCAAATAATATTTCTGGACTTCTTATGGTGATCTTTCTGTGAAGAAGTTACTGGGATGATATAACCATTGATTCGGTTTCTACCATTACCGATGTTGGCTAGTGATGTAGTTTTAGAATAGGTTTACTCTCCATATAAATCAATTTTTAATGCTGCTATATATACAAACAAGATCATTGTCAATTGAGCTGGGAGAACTCTGAAATTTTTATTCACTCTTTTAATTTGTATGTTTACCAGGTGCTAATGAGTGCAGCTAGTAGCAGTTGGAGCAGGGTTGAAAGACAAATGTTAAGTCTTGGATCATCTCTGCAATTGGAGATATTGGTCTTACCTTACATTTTCCAGGCAAGGATAGCCAAATGGGATTTTCTTTGCCATTCATCTCTAGGTGTTGCTCTTGACCACCAGTGATTGTTCCCTTTAGTGACATCTGTCTAAATCCGAAACAACTTTGAATATTTCTTTAATATATTTAATATATTGTTTAATGAGTTAAGCTGGATTAATAGCTGCATGCTGTTGATTCTTGGATTAACTCAGGTCTGTGGATTTTGAACACTTACTTGGGTTCAGGGCATTTTAGTTCATTCTGAATCATTCATGCGTTGCAATTTAATCATCGTGATTTTACCCTAAGGATCTTACATGTACATTAGTGTTTTTCAAAGATCTTTTTGTTGCTGTATTGTTTTAAGAAAAAGAATCCCTGAAACATTGGCTTACTTAAGTGCTAATGAAGTTATCTGGAGTAAGATTATACAGCTGAAAGCGGAACAGCAATTCATGAAGCAGCCTGAAAAGACTGTTCCTTCAGTTTGTGGTGTTCATTAGATGTAACTCTTAAGTGAACTAGTTATCTTTAAAAGGGGGGAGGGTGGAGGGGGAAGGGAATTTCTTGCTAAATACAATATTTAGTTTCTTATGCTGTTATAATACAGTTCCATTAAGCTTTTCTATCTGCAGCTCTCTATAACTAAGTTATAGCACTTAGTGTTTTATTTGCTTTAGGTGATTAGGAAATATCGACTGGAATTTGGACCTACTGTGTACTGAAAGTCACTTTATCAACTAGTGAAACAAAAGTTTCCAAGGAAACAGTTTGGTGTTTTCTTTTTTAACAGGAGTCCATTTTTATTCGTATTTTAAAATGACATTGTAATGATCTAGTTGGAACCTTACATGTCTTATGAATTTGAGACTCCTTTAAACTAAGAAGCATCAAAAAATGACAAAATGATGGGAAAAAATGGCTTTTGAGTGGAAAATTTTATTTTAAAGAAACCATCTCTTTTGCCAGCTTTTCTGAATGGACTGTCGTTACAAGAACAGTAGAGCTAATGGCATTGGAAGTGGCAAAGAAGAATAGACCCCTCTGTAAAGCTTGCTGTGCCACTCTTGCCTGCAGTGCTTGAGCCACAGTTTTGTTGTGTGCTGCCTATGGGAAGGGCTGGGGAGTTAGCTAGTCCTGTGGTTTACCCCAGCAGGCAGCTAAACACCACACAGCACACTCCTCCCACAGTGGGATGAGGGAGAGAATAGGGGGGAAAAAAAGGTAAAACTCGTGGGTTGAGATAAAGAGAGTTTAATAGGGCAGAAAAGAGAGGGGAAAATAATAATAATGATAAAAGAATATACAAAACAAGTGATGCACAATGCAATTGCTCACCACCCACTGACCGATGCCCAGCCAGTCCCCGAGCAGCTGCGCCCACCGCTGGCCAACTTCCCCCAGTTTTTATTGTTCAGCATGATACCATATGGTATGTGATATCCCTTTGGCCTGTTGGGGTCAGCTGTCCAGGCTGTGTCCCCTCCTGGCTTCTTGTGCACCCCCAGCCTCCTCGCTGGCCGGGCAGTATGAGAAGCTGAGAAGTCCTTAACTTAGTGTAAGCACTGCTCGGCAACAACTAAAACATCTGTGTGTTATCAACATTATTCTCATCCTAAATCCAAAACACGGTATTATATCAGCTACTAGGACAAAAATTAACTATCCCAGCCGAAATCAGGACAGCTAGCAAGGCAGAGTCTGTTGTTCAGCTTCCAACAGGAAATTTCATCCTTTAGCTAAATATTTGGGCTGTGGTTTGCATTTGAAATAATATTAATTAGAGAGGTAATACATAATTGACAGTTCTTCATTTCTTGTTAGGTAATGGTATTCAGCAACGTTTTACTTCCTTATTTACTGGAGAGGGGGGAAGGGAAGCCAACCCACCCTGTGCTGTATGCATACCAAAAGAGTGGGTGAAAAGTAAATTCTGACAATAGAAAATCTGAAATAAAAGTGGAATTAAACAGATGGGAAAGGAGTTAAATAAAAGTTTAGTTTAAGTGAGAGAAAGGGGTGAGAGAATGAAGACAAGAACAAGAACGGATTACTGAGCATGGGTTCGGGTGCTCAGATTCTGTCATGGTGCTCCAAGCAAGAAGCTGGAAATTGCTAATAAGAACTTGTGTGAACTATGCAGACTACTAGCTGAAATTAGTTAATTGAAATATTAGCATACTTTTACTTTATTACTGTAAATAAATAATCACCACAGCTCACTAATCAAGTCTCCACAAGTGTCTTGATATTATGAAAGATGTCGCTAATGTGATTAGTTTGTAATATTTTGCTCTTTCTGTAGTGGCTTCTTATGAGTTTGCCATGAAGACAATCCTTTTCCATTTAGTTTAACGTACTGTTAATATGGGCTTTGCAGAGTTTTCAGTTGTATCACAGAATCAGGTACCCAAAATAGTTCATCCCTGTCAGACTTCAAGCTATCAATAGCTTCTAGTTGCAGGCACAGGCGGTGCTTCAAGTAAACTCAGCAACTTCCAGATCTGACTTTCTTTAGAGATGGCTTTTCCCAAAGTACAGCTGCTTCAAAGAAGCTTGTGGAGCTGTGTATCCCTCTGTATGCTTACACCTGTGTTTTAATCATAAATTGCATTTTTTCAAACAAATACATAGGCAACGTAGATGACTTATTAGCAACCTTGTAGCTAGGATTGTATTTGGTTACTACATGTATTCAGTACTAGGTTTATTTATTTATTTTTATTATGGAATTTTGAATCTATGCTGTAGTGATTAAAATAGAGAGGCATTTTTCTCTTCAGTTGCCTTCAGGTTTATTGGACATTCATTATTCATTTATTCACTTAAAATGCTGTGGTGCACTGTATATGAAAATAGAAGATGTAAATTGAATTTGAGAGGACAAATTCTACTCAGGTCAGGATTATTTATGTATTTAGGGTTAAATTTGTTACATTTATCACTAACTTTTTTTCCCCTCTATGAGCAGGGGAGGACAAAACTTAGACAGAGCACCTTTACCTTACATTTCTCAGAAAAATAATCAAGAAAGATGCTTAATCTTAGGAGCTGGAAAGAGGAAACAAACCTAAAGTTATGTAAAGAACTTGTAAAAATAACTTCTCCCCGTCCCCCCATCCCCCAAATAATTGGAAAAAGTCAAAGTTCAGAATATTGAATCTGGCAATGAGAATGTGCTAAATATAATGTGCAACAGAGAATCATTTCATTTCAAGGAGACTAGAAGTTTTGATAAATATTATACTATAGTGCTAAAACCGTAAATACAGCACTGTGTTGGTATACTTAAATCAGAATGTGAAAATGATCATTTGAGTTTCAGAAACAAGCAGGACAAATTGTGGAAAGCTCCAATTTTGTTACTTTGTGTTACTAAGGCTCACAAAGGCAGCATTGTGAGAACTACCTTATCTATTTAAAACGTTTTAAATTCGATATTTTTCACATGCAGCTGATGTTACAGATTAATATTAAAAGGCAAGATGCAGATATTTTGTATTTCGGAAAATCTGTATCATGGATCAAAGTATGTTTTAGGAAAATCTGTTTTGCAGTAATGGCTCAGTGTTTTGGTCTCAGGAGTAGCAATTTAGTGGCTGAATTAGCCACTTTTTTGCATCTTCATCAATAAAGAGTGCTTAGCACCTGAGTTGTGCCATGAATGCCCACTTCTACTTTTACTCAAAAGAGGAAGGCTAAGTTTCCTAACAGGAATACCATCTCTCTAAGAACACAGTGTTTTAAGTGATTATTATCAGGTCCCAAGACCCTGATCTGCAAAACTTTAGCCAGAAACGCCTTTATGAAGCTACTTAATAAGCAGTTCAAACCTAACAGTATGAACTCTTGAACAGGTGCTAATCCAATTATAGTTAGTTTCAGTTGGGTGTTTTGAAGAAAGAAGACTGCTGTAATGTATTAATAAATCTCCCTTTCTCCTTTTGCAGCATTAAAACTTCCTTTTGGCAAAACAACAGTGATGCATTTGGTGGCTAGAGAGACGTTGCCAGAGCCAAACTCTCAAGGTACGCTGTGCACTGGAGGTATTTCTTACTCAAGTACATGGCAAAGTGATCCGATCTCCTACAGGCTTTTTGAGTATTTCATAGCAGAGAAAAGTCAAGTCCTTGTGGTCTTCTGTGAAGCAAGTAATGGAATGCTTTGGACCTGTTGTTTATAGAAAACTAAGAAATTAACTTTCTGGTTTAGCATTTTTGTAGAATGCAGAAATTTACTCAAACCTTAGAAGCTTTCGTTTTTATTGTTAAAAACTACTACTAATTTATTTTTCAGTTATGTATGCACATGCGTTATAATTTTTTTACTAAAAATAATAAAAAACATACTTGTATCCAGCAGACACACAAAACAACCTAATTGCTTTAGAAATGGCATGTAAGTAAAACTCTCTTCTTGCTCCACAGGTCAAAGGAACCGTGAAAAAACTGGAGAAAGCAATTGCTGTGTAATCCTGTAAACCCTGTTAGCTTTACCTGCTAAGTGTGATGTAATATAGTCTTTGTCTTTCATGCTGCTGGAATAGAAGAGGCCCTACCTTGCTTCAAACACCTGTAGGAAGAGCCTGTCTGTAAATCCATGGAACTGAAATATTACACGAACACTGTCTCATTAGTCTTTTTTTTTTTTAAAGAGAAAGATCTGTGAACACTCTCATTTTTTAAAAAAAAAAATCTTGCTTTTTGTTTGTCGAATAATCTTACAGTACATCAGTTCCTGAAAGAATTCAATCTCCAGAAAAGTTAATGTGTTCTTTTTCATAGCAGGAATCATTTTGCTACCACAAAAATCTCCATTAACCGGATCTAACCAGTCAAGCTTTCTAGATGCAATTTGCACTAAATATGGTTGACAGTATATTTCTCATCAACAACCTCTAACAATATTTGAGACACCTAGTAATAACCTACAATGTATAATGCAACACTGGAAAATAGTATATCTATAATTAAAATAAATCTCACTTATGGCCAAATCAAAGGAAAAACTGTTAAGTCAATTCTACCTAAGTCAACCTTGGTGGCCAAACTGGCACAGAATACTAGCTAAACCAAGTCTAATGATATATATTTTCACTGCAGCAAACAAAAAAACTATGTGCCTGTAATTTAAAAGCACTCTATAGAGGGCTGATGAAACTGATTTTTTCGTTACTGCGTGCACTCTGATCTTGTACATTAGTTGAGTGCTTATTCAGACAGCACAAACAAGTGGAGAGAGTGCATTTCCTAGCCTTAATATGGGAGGGGTAATTTCCTGTAGTTCATAGGCTTTTATTATTGTGCATAAATGTTAGAAAACATCATTTATTAATCAATTTTATGTATTTGAATATTGGCAATTGGTGTTTTTCAGTCATTTTCTCATCTGTACCTTAGTGTCAAGTGTCATGCTTACTCATTAGAGACTTCAAAAGAATTATCAAAGTTTAAAAAGCAAAAAGAAAAACCTCTGCCATAGTACTAGTTTTGTTTCTTTACGTAATCTGCATTTGGTAACAGTGCTTGCAATTGTATTAAAATCAGAAGCTGATTTTTGAAGGCATACATAATTAAAAAGGATGCCATTCTTTTATTTCATGTCAATAATTTAAACGTTGATATGATAAAGAAACTTGCACAGCACTAAAGCATGAGCTAGTTTCATCTAAACCTGTAAAAATAAAAATAAATAAAAAAAATAAAAGATTTTATATTTTTTCACTGGGGAGGAATTCTTCCTGGGTGAAATTACAAATATGTGTAGAATATATTTAATAAAAATCTTATAAAATACATAACTATAGAAGTTAAATATAGATTGGCGTGTAGTATAATAGAACAATAGTCCATATAAATAGCTTTAGCCTTTAAAAAAAAAAAGAAGAGTCACAGGTTGACATTGTGTTCTGTACTTAAGTGTCCGCAGCTCTTACAGATGTTCTGTGTAATCGTTTTTCCGAATGATTGGCATCATTCAAATGTAATCAGGTTATTTTATTCATTGTTACTGCTTTGATGAAATGCTTTATATGCAGTAGATTTACAAAAATATTGTTCATACTGATCAGAATTAAATTTGTATAGAGCAGAGTTTTAAAACAAATTGTAAATAGCACTAAACATTTTCTTTCTGCCACCTGTACTGATAGACTCTTCTGTAAACTAAATAAAAGAATATTGTAGTGCATTTTGGTGGTGTTTTAAGGGTTGTAACTGGGTCTGTAATGACTTTTAATAATACTTCTTAATCTGGAAACTAAGTAAGGACTCCATTTTGTTTATTAAAAAAAAGTGGAGGGGGGGCAAAACCTGCTGAAAACTGCTAATGGGATTTATCACTTCAGTGTTGTTTTCCTTTCACGTTAAAAGAAATTGCCTAGAGGTTGTTTTTTGCCCATCAGAGAAGAACGCGAGCATGGACAGTTGCAGCTGCCAATGTACAGCTGTGTCACACCCTGGTGTACCTCACAGAAGTTATGTGCTCATACTGTCAGTTTTTGTAGTCTTCATTTACTTATAGTGAAGAGCATACACATACCTCTTCGGGTGCTGGGAGATGGGATGACAGCATTATGTGCTCATTGCCTAAATGAATCTTGGAATGGGGGAGTTCCTTGTACTCTGCAGTGTAGTTGCTAAATAAGTAACTATAAGGACACAAACCTTATTTAAAAAAAAAACAGTTTGAGAAACAACAGCTTGAGAAAGCTACTAGGAGCATGTTACCATCTTTATAAAATGAAACTTCCCTTTTCCAAAATGGTGAGCACCTAAGTAACACAGGCTCAGATGGGAGATGGCTGTGACAATACAAGAAAAAGAAATGGGCTGAGGCAGGACATGTTTTGTGAGCTAAACAAGTCTTTCAGATGCATTGATTTTGAAAAATGAATGTTTGAAGTGTAATCTTGGTTTGAAAAGTAGCTAGGTACTTAATACAGTGTAAATACATGACAATCCAGTAGCTTCTAGTTAAAATATTTGGTGTGCTTGAACAGCAAAGTATGTAGAGTTCCCTTTTGTTGAGATGAATAAGATGCATATATGTGCGTGTCCAAGCAAATCTTTAAATGCTGCTTGGCATTTAAAGCGTGAGCTTGCCAAAATAACTCCTGCAGAAAGCAGGTAGAACTGTTGCCTTAATTTTCCTGCAAATTGTCAGTTCTGCCCATTGCAGAGCATTTCTGTTGTGGTGTGAGGCGGGTGGAAAACTGTGGGGGAGAATTGCTAAAAGATTTGTGCTTTTTTCCTTGGGTGCTTTGTATTGTGGATTGTGTATTTGCCAAAACAAAAGCAGTAGCTCTTGATACCGGATTCCTCAGCCTTGCTAAAGTTCACTCATATGCTTCTCTTCTACGTTGGTTGGAGTCAAGAGGGTACTTGCAGCCCATAAATATTAAAGCCAAGTCTTTGCAGGGTCAGGCTGTTAGATGGTCTGATGATATGTTGAAGAGTTTGACATTTTATTTTCACTGTTAGATAGAAATGATATTTTCCCTATGGATGAGTTAAATAGATGTCATGAAGGAAGGGAAGGAGAGGATGAATTGTGGAGCCCTTCATATTCTCAAATATCATGAAGGGACCACATCTTGTCTCCCATACCATTGTGTGTGTTATCAATCATAAATTAATATTCACACATGTGATGAATGGGAGAAGTTTTAGGCACCTACTGTAGGATCAACCATTAAATGACTGGTCAAAATCCACCTACCAACACCTATCCGTGCCACAAAGAGCAGCTGTGGGAAGGAGGTGACCACTGCCCACTGTGGCAACTCTCATTGCCAGGATGAAGTGGCTAAGGGTGTGAATGAGGGGCAGAAGGGGGTGATATATGGTCGCTTCATGAGGCTTTCAGTTGTTGCCTGGCAAAAAAGGGGATTGGGATCTTCTACCAGTCATTGGGGGGCAGAACAACAGAGTGGAACTACCTGTAGAGGTTAGATTTAAAAAAAAAAAAATATAAAAATAAATCCATTATACTGCACGTCATCTATGCTGGATGGATGATACCGCACTTCCAGACCAAGACAGGGAAATACGTATTGGTGTCTGTGTTACGTGCATCTGTCTGTTACCTGGGCTGGCTAATTTAAAGAAAGATTGAGTTTTGGTTCTTTAATTTCTGCAACTCACGCGTGTCCCTAAATAATGACTGTTAATCCCCGATGCTGCCAAGGTTACGGCTTTGCCGTAGCAGGCAGCGGGGCTGGCAGGGAGCTCGCATCCCGCAGCCTCGCCAAGTGAAAAGTCAGTGCCACAACTGTGCACACAGCAGGGTGAGATGAAAAGCACGTAGGTCTTAAGCAGGAGGAGATGTCAACGTGGCAAGTCAGCAAGTGCCCAGGCAAGGGAACTCTACCAAATCCACGTGACTGTACCGGCAGCTGAGTGTGCTGCCGTTCAGTGAAGCAAATTCAGTGGATATTTTTCTGGAAAGCGAATACACAAGAGTCTTCTCATGCACTCTCATGTTAACTGAGCAATGTCAGCCAAATCATTTGGTTCCTGATCACCCCGATTGCCAGCATCCCAGGAAAAGGTCTTCTCTCAACAAAGAGATACAAAGGCTGCCTCAGACTCTTCCTTTCTTGTCCGATGAGCAATGACCATCTCTGGCTTCACCTCCAAAGTCTTCAAGCTTCCCATTGTTCTGATTTTCTCCCAGCCTGGTGCTTCTGGCTGCAGGCAGCAGTGATCACCACTGGACACCTGCTCTGCTGAGCTGAGTCCACAGCAAGGACTGGAAAAAGACATCGCCGATGTGGATGCAGTGTGCCTCTGCAGCAGCCTTGGCTGAGCTGTGGACAGGACTCCTCCATGGCTCTGGTTGTTGATGGGTAGTCTGAATGGCCTAGAGTAGCGGAACACACTTTGAGCTTCCAAGCCAAGGGCAGACCCACCATTTGTGACACTGTGTCCAGGCCCAAGCTCCAGCTGTGACTGCTGCTTTCAAGTTGGGCAAGACTGAGTGTTGCAGCAAAGAACCTCGCTGGTGATCAACCTGGTAAGTGCAGCTGTCCCTCCTGCAGCAGGGAGGCCATAACCCCTGGGGTGCTTTTCCAGGTCTAATTGTGAGAGAAGGCGTGGGTCAGGAGTACCCTGAGCTCTGCCCCCGCTGCTGACGTGAGCACCATGCTGGCACAGGGCTGCCCCTGAGAGCATGGGGAACGGGCAGGGGAAGAGAGTGTGGGGACGTGGTTTGGGATCTGGCCGTGCTCCTCCTCGCAGCTGCTGGAGCTCCTTGTCACAGCAGGGCAGGGCTGGGACCGCCAGCCCGAGCTGCAGCACCTTGAGCTGCCCTGGGAAGGACTTGCCTGGGGGCTGCTCAGCTGCCAGTGCCATTTTACCATCTCGAGGATTGCAATGATGAGAATAATATTCAGCTCGCTGTTGAGAGGCTGGGATGTAACTGAAGGGCTGGGACACCCTGAGGCAGCCCTGTCCTCAGCTGCTGGGGAAGTGTGGTCAGTGCAGATGACTTCCTGGGGCTGTGCAACTGCTTGTCTTTGCTTCCAGCCCTGGTGTTAGAAGCTGACCTTGATTATCTCGATGCTGCATGGCTCAGCCTGTCTACCAAGGAGCAGCCTCACTGCCTCCCCCTTATCCCCAAGACCAGCACTGTACGCTTGAGGTGGTACCTTCTCTGGGGCAAAGTGCCCCCGTGAGCTCCCTGGAGGTGTGTTGCCATGAGCAGGATGGGGGGACTTGGGCTTCCAGAAGGTCTTGCAGGGGACCAGGTCTGAGCCCGTGGCTTTCGTTTGCCTCATTGGCCCAGCAGCTGCTGCCAGCCAGTGAAGGCATCAGCCTCCCGTCAGGCTTCGTCTGGGTGGGGACTGGAGAGGTGGTGGTGGTGACACGGGTTGTTTCACTCTTCAAAGACGTAGTTTCTTCTGCCTGGTGGCTAAAAGCTATGAGGAGGCTTTTGTTCATGTTAAACATTGTGTGTGCACTTCTGTGCCTGGCTGTTTTAATCAACTGAAAATTAATGGTTATGCTCTGGAGACTGTGGCCAGGCACTGAGAAGCCTCTCGTTACCTCTGGAAATTCAGGCTGCTGGAAGGTGTGGTGACTTGCTGCCTGCGTATGTGCCAAACACCCACCCTGCCTTTGAGGAGGGCTGTCTTGTCAGTGGTGTATGGTTGTGCTCCCTGCGCGTATGGGAGGATCCGGCTGCGGCAAGACTTGCATGCACAAGTTCATGGGCTGCGTAAGGAAACGTGGTCTCAAAGATGTTGGGTCGTTGTAGTGGTATCTGCATCTTTAACTTGCCTTTGATTTAGCAAAGAACTTTCCTCCCATTTCCTGGAAAGGGGAACCGGTGTGAGAAGTTAATCCACTCCATTTTTTTTTTTTCAGATAACAGTTCTGCTGGAAATAGCTGCAGGGCAGGGGCAGGTATTCCCCTGTGCTCCAAGAGGGACAAGCTGGCCAACAGAAAGCCAACGTGGAGCTTCCTTGCATCCTCCTTAGGGTGAAGTGTAGCTGCTGCCAGGGAAAACCTGAAGGGTTCCTCTGATCCCCACAGGCTGATTCCAAAACCTGGAGAGACACCTCTCCTTTCTCAGGTGGAAAAATGAAAAAGGGAGGCAAAAATAATTTTCATGTTTGTGGGTCATTGCAAACAGAAGAGCCTGGAGATAATGAAGCTTCTGAGAGCCCAACATAATTGGCATCTAATGCACAATTTGCCTTTTCAGCTGCTGATAGGTATTTATATGTGAGTGGTTCAGTTCCTGCACCTCCAGGATGCTGCAGTCATTAATGCCTGAGACGTGTGTGAGGGAAGGGGAGAGAGAAGATGACCTTCGTATAAAATGTTAAGAGCACACAAACATAGTGGACTCTTATAGCTACGAACGCTCCCCAACTTGCCAGACCTTTCCTTGAGGAAAGCCAGTGGGATTTGCAAAATCACAGACTGAAGCTTATTATCTGCTGAGCGAGAAGACAATGAGGTTTGATAGCCCTCCAGTGCCCCTGGCCCCGCGTCTGGCAGTGTCGGGCAGCGAGCCCTGGGCAGCCCCAGCCGCGCTGGCACCGGCGTGGGCAGGAGGGAGCGAGGGGCTCGGCAGCTGCGCGGTGGAGCTGTCTGCGGCCGCGCTCGCCTGCGTAAGGAGGTTTCAATTAGAGGTGTACGAATCTGTAATTGTGTGGTTTGGCCAAATAGGTCGAAAGGGTTTTCAGCCAAAACTAAAATGAAGTATTTGTGGAACAATAAAAAGATCATATATTCAGCTCCCCTGAAGCAGAACTGCAGTCAGAGATGATGGTTTCCAAGGCGAAGGGTAGCACGGTTAGTGGAGAGGGAGGAAAACAGGCTGAATGCAGCTCAGCTGGGGAAGAAAGCAGGGTACCGCAGCATCTGGGCATCAGCATCCAAAGGGGAGTTGTAAATAACACTGCTCCCAGCTGTGGTGGGTTGACCCTGGCTGGATGCCAGGTGCCCACGAAAGCTGCTCTATCACTCCGCTCCTCAGCTGAACAGAGGAGAGAAGATACAACAAAAGGCTCCTGGGTGGAGATAAGGGCAGGGAGATCACTCAGCAATTACCATCATGGGCAAAACAGACTCGACTTGGGGAAATTTGTTTATTACCAATCAAATCAGAGTAGGGTATTGAGAAATAAAACCAAATCTTAAAACACCTTCCCCCCACCCCTCTCTTCTTCCCAGGCTCAATTTCACTCCCAATTTCTCTAGCTCCTCCCCGCCACAGCAGCACAGGGGGAGAGGGAATGGGGGTTGCAGTCAGTTCCTCACACGTCTCTGCTGCTCCTTCCTCCTCGGGGGGAGGACTCCTCACACTCTTCCCCTGCTCCATCGTGGGGTCCCTCCCACGGGAGACAGTTCTCCACGAACTTCTCCAATGCGAGTCCTTCCCACAGGCTGCAGTTCTTCACGAACTGGTCCAGCCTGGGTCCCTTCCATGGGGTGCAGTCCTTCAGGAACAGACTGCTCCAGCGTGGGTCCCCTATGGGGTCACAAGTCCTGCCAGCAAACCTGCTCCAGCATAGGCTCCTCTCTCCATGGGTCCACAGGTCCTGCCAGGAGCCTGCTCTAGCGTGGGCTTCCCATGGGGTCACAGCCTCCTTCAGGCATCCACCTGCTCTGGCATGGGATCCTCCATGGGCTGCTTGTGGGTACCTGCTCCACCCTTACCCTCTGTGGGCTGCAGGGGCACAGCCTGCCTCACCATGGTCTTCACCACGGGCTGCAGGGGAATCTCTGCTCCGGCGCCTGGAGCACCTCCTCCTCCTTCCTCACTGAGCTTGGCATCTGCAGGGTTGTTTCTCTCATATATTCTCACTCCTCTCTCTGGCTGCTGTTGTGCAGCAGTTTTTCCCCTTCTTAAATAAGTTATCACAGAGGCGCTACTACCATTGCTGATGAGCTCAGCCTTGGCCAGTGATGGGCCCATCTTGGAGTGGGCTGGCTTTGGCTCTGTCGGACACAGGGGAAGATTCTAGCAGCATCTAGTAGCCACCCCTGTAGCCCCCCTGCTACCAAAACCTTGCCACACAAACCCAATACACCGGCACTTTGGGATTTTGCAGACTGTCATATTGAGGCTCTATTGACTCCTGGATACAGGTGCTGAATTTCTACATCTGATAGTCCTCCACAACTGCAGTTCTTGAGCTTATTTCTTCATGGAAGTACAATTTCTATGTATGAAAAGAGCTTTGTGTTAAGAAATGCTCCAAGGGAGGAGAGCTGGTTTTATTAGGAAATGCAGAAGTGACTGGTGTGGGGAGCAGAGGCTGTGGCTTTTCATCTGATGTTCTTGCCAGATCCTGACGAGGTGCTCACAGGACCTGCAGGTCAGGGCTTTCCCTCCTGTACCTGCTGCCATTCTTCCATCAAGATATTTGTGCTTACTGTTGTTTTCTTAAATGTGAAAATAAGGTCTCACCAAATGATAAATACCAAAGCAGGCACTTTTAGTCAGCCTTACAGTACTGTAAAAGTAGCTTGACTTTTTGTTCTAGTTTTGGCATGAAAACTGTATTTTTCTACTGACAACCAGAAAAAAAAGAAGATTCTCTATGATACATTAAAGATGCAGAAGTGTGTAATAGATGCTATTATTCATCTCTAGGCTGAAAACCCAGCCACAATGTTTGAACCTGATTCAACAAAAATTTACTTTTTCCCATGTGATGTCCCTTCTTTACACCTCTTTTAAGTACTGAATTCACTTCATCAACAAGAGAAATCACCTTTCTGTGTAGCGTAAACTCTTGGCAATGCTGCACCATCAGTCCTGCCATGCCTGTACAAGGATCTGTATCTCCTTCTCTATGGCTACTCCATCACTACTCCCTCTGGAACTGCTGGCCCAAGCACTGACAGGGGCAGGGGTGGTGACCTCTGCCTACTCCTCTGGGTCTGGATCAGACCCTGGATGAGGCTGCCAGGTTTTCAGGTGCTATCAGGAAACTATGAATGGGCAGGTCTCTGAAATTCTTTAGGAAGACTCCAATAATTTCCCCATTTTGTATCTCTGCATGGATCATGTACCAGTGGTCTGTGTATTTATATACTCCTTTTTTTTTTTTTTTTTTTTGTGTAGGAAATTCTGAATTTGGTTAGCCAGGCTGCAGCAGCAGGAATCAATCTTCTTTCCTCATATGAGGTATGCATCTTTTAGGATGCAGCTGTGTGTAGAGCAATAGCTGCTAGCCCTAATGCAGTTATTACTAAGCAATCACAGGGAAGGTTCAGAGAAAAAAGCAGAGAACCACATCCTGCAAGTCACCCAGGGAAGGGGGAAATGAGACTGCTGTGCTCCGAGCCGATATATAAAATGCTTTAGGTTATAGATGGGATGATGTGCAGGTACATTGCGTGATGACAGAGTTTGGGCTGGTGTAAATGAAGATCTTGTAACTCTGGGGCCCACACTGGAGGGCTGCTGTCTGCTCTCGCTAGCAGCCATCTCACAGCATTACTTTTAGTTTCCTCTTCCAGTGCATCGTCTCTTTTGGGCCTTTTGCATTTGGGTTACACCAAACTGCAGGATAATATTCACATGTGAGGAGAAGGGGGGAAGAGAGAGATTCCTACTGGCATGTGAATACAAGTCTAAGCTGATGTAATACCCCCGTTAGGAAAAGGGCAGATGGGAAAGGAGGTTGCACTGATTTTGCCCTGTTTGGCTTCACTCCTGTGTTGGTCCCTCAGTGCTTTTTTTGCATCTGTCTTAAAAGCTGAGGATCCACCTTCTATAAATACATGAAGCTCATGTGTTACATGATGCTGTTGTGCAAACTGGTCTGTTAAATGTGTCGAACCTAACTGGCCTGATGGATTTTGCTCAGTCCTCCTCAGCCCAGACTACCCTGGGATTCATCAGCAAACTGGAAATTGGTGTACAATTTCCTTTCTCTTCTTTCAAAGGCTACCAGTTGTGACTGGGCTGCCTTAGTTGGGGACCATTCGGCAATTGCATGTTGTCTCTGAGCAGGCATGTGCTCTGCTGCAAATATTTTCGGAAATCGGAAAGGCTGATTCTCATTTACGTGAAGGACCGCATGTGCCATGAGGTAGGATTCAGCGTCAGCAGAGGTGCAGTTTGCAGGTGGATGGAGCCTCGCAGTGCGTTTGTGCTGACAGCTATGCAAAGGGCTCCCAGCCCATTGAACCTAGAGGACACTTGCGCCATTCAAACCGAAGTGATTCCTGTTAATGGATGGGGGATGGAACATCCTGACTGAGCACCACACAAGGGCAGCCACTGCAAAAGGACTGATCAAGGACCCAAGACCTTGTGGAGTCTCCTCCAGAAGAAATTGTATGAAATGGCCTACAGAGTGCTGGAGAGCCAGCACCAATGCAGCTGTTTTACAAACTTTAATTAGCTGAAACTTCATTTTGTCAAGCTATCCTTGTTGCAGGAGATGATAATGCACTAACAGAAGTAGCCAGTGCAAGGATATTGATTTTTAGGAGTATGCTGATAAATGAGCACAGGAAGCAGACTTGGCTGGTTTCCCAGGATTGCCAATAGATAGGAGTAGCGAAAAGAAAAAGGTACTGAGAAACGTGGCCCCATCTGATTCCTACAGTAGCTCATGGAAAGTTTTCTGTTGACTATAGTAATTTTTTTTTGCATTTGGCCCATACCAAACATGGTGAGAGCTGTGATGGAAGTTTCCCACTGAAAGACTTTGTCCCTCTTCTGAATTCAAGAGATCTCAGTACTTTTTGAGACCAGAGTCAAGCCCCTCTGGGATGGGGATCCCTCTGGATGTCTGAGTGAGTAAACAGCCAGGCTGGGTTAGTCTTCCCCTCCCTTATTTTTTCTTTGAGGACCTCCTGCAAGGGTCCAGAGGAGGAGAGTGGTCATTCTCTTGGTGGCTAGTTCTTTCGCTTTGCCCATGGTGCAAATGCAGCCACAGAGGGATCTGGGGACAGGTTTATCTGTCTAGATGACTATGGTACCACTTCACCAGTGGTGCTGTTATGCTTTATTTAAAAAAAAAAAAATCCTCCTAAAGCTTTGTCGTGTCTAATGTCTTCAAAAGCAAGCTACTGATCTCAGGAAGACCGTTGTTAGTACACCCCTAAATATTACACAAGAGAAAACAACATTTGTGAAGAGGAGAGAAGGAGTTAGTACTGCCAGCCATTCGAATCTACACCCTGATTTCCTTCACCAGATGCAAAGTCATGCACATGGTCCTCTTTCTTGGAAACTCCATTAATATTTGCTTTGAAACGTCCTCCCTTTAATAGAAAACAGCTTTGCAAATGTACCATCATCTTCTTACTCTCTATTGTTCTTAGGACTGAAGAGCACAAGGTAAGAGGTTTGGAAGATTTGCCACCATACTCACCTGAGTGTAACATAATGAGTCTGTAATACAGTTTGGAGATGACAACAGTGCTGATCTTTGAAAGGTCAAGGAGATTGTGTGAGGTTCCTAACATTGGGAGAAAAGCAAGTATTGCACCCATCTTGTTGGGGAAAAAAACCCCAAACGAACAGCCAAAAGTATTTCCAAATTGTTTCCTGACAATGGCAAAAAAAACCAGAGATATTTCCGTTAAAAATTGCCCCACTGTGAGCAGTGATATCCAGTGACGCTGCTGAATGCTAGGGCCGAAGCTATTTATTCCTGATTCTGCTGGAAACCTCCTTACTTAAAAACAGGGAAAGTATAAAACACTGGTTGGCAAAGCACTAGGAAAAAGCCAGTCACGCTCTTTGAAGTGGCCCTAGGGAGGACGGGAGGAGCAGGAATGGCTGCAGCATCCTCTGACGGGATGGGACAGAGGAGGAAAACTTTGCGCTGGGGAAGACAAGGAGAAACCCTCTCTCCAGCCCTGCCCTGCCTTGAATGATGGTGGCTTTGTGTGGTGGGTGGTAAGGACCCCTGCATACTTAAAAGCTTTCACCTTCTAGTTTGGAGCGAGGCAGGCAATCCACTTTAAGATAAATGTAATGTTGGTCAGAATAAGGATAATTTATTTTCTCTGTTGTGCTTAGCAGTGTCTCCAATTCAGATGATTCTGCCAAAAAAATACATGCGTAACGAGACAAAAGTACGAGGCAATTTGTTTCCTATCCGGGCCATCTTTTTCCTCTGGCAGATATATCACAGCTTCAAAAATATTGTACGGCTTCAGCTCAACAGCCCTGGCTTTCCTGTGCATCCTCTGCGTGAAAGTGCTCTCCGAGCCCCTAAATCAATGTATTCCTTCCTGTCCCTCTGAGCTCACTTATCTGCAGTTACTTCACCACTCTTCCTGCAGACTGCTGAGCTCGTTGGTTTGCCCATTGAGCTGGGCACAGTGCAAGAAAGTGTCAAATTCCCGTGCCCCAGCTCAGTTTGCTGGTTCCAAGGCATTTCCCTCTTCTGTCGCAGCAAAACCCCGTCCCTGGAAGGTGCAACTCATTCTGCTGCTCCATCCCCCTGCAAGGCCGTTTGTCATTACAAGAAGGCAATTAGAAACATAGAATCATTTTGGTTGGAAAGGACCTTTAAGATCATCGAGTCCAACCGTTAACCTAGCACTACCAAGTCCACCACTAAACCATGCCCCTAAGCACCACATCTACACGTCTTTTAAACACCTCCAGGGATGGTGACTCCACCACCTCCCTGGGCAGCCTGTTCCAATGTTTGACAACCCTTTCAGTGAAGAAATTTTTCCCAATATCCAATCTAAACCTCCCCTGGCACAACTTGAGGCCGTTTCCTCTCGTCCTATCGCTTGCTACCTGGGAGAAGAGACTGACACCCACCTCGCTACAACCTCCTTTCAAGTAGTTGTAGACAGCGATAAGGTCTCCCCTCAGCCGCCTTTTCTCCAGACTAAACAAGTCTTATGCTCCTCATAAGACTTGTATATGAATAAATGAGACCTTCTCTACAAATAACCCAAAGTGCTGTTAGGCTTCACTACAAGCCCGTGCAGTGGAAATCCAATGTTTATTTTGGAGGGTTCAGGCAGGGGCAGTGCTGGATCCCCCTCCTGCCCTGTGCTTTGGGGTGGGATGCCCCTGGCTCTGCCCCACAGCCTTGCTGCACCCCCACTTAGTGCTACACCATCAGGCAGCAAGGAGCAGAGGTAACAGAAGATGCTGTTACTCCCTCCAGCAAGTTTTGGCTACTGCTTAGCTGGTTTTCCAGCTGTCATCTGACTTTAGGTTATACCTTGATATAACGTTCACGGAGCCCCTGGGGAAAACCCTCCCGAGCTCCGTGCGTTTCCCGCTGGGTGTGTGCCCCGTGCCAGGGGATGCTGTTGGCCCCTCAGCTCTCTCCCCACAGCTCCGGTCCCTTGCAGGGCTGGGCTAGCTGCATTGCTGCTCCCAGGGTCTGCAGCAGGGATGTGGAGTGGGGCCTGGATCACTCATGGGCATGTGGCACACACCACGGCTTTCACAGAGTCGAATGGTTCACTTGCCTGCTGGTAAGGAGAGGGAGAAAAGGAAACGCATCAGTTCCACAGCAGTTTATGCAGCAGAGCCACATACTGTGGCATTTCAGGGATGGAGGCAGCAGCTTCCCACCACCGCAGCCTTGAGCATGAGTGGGCACGGACAGACCCAGAGGTACCTCCAGATCAGGGAGCAGGGGGTGAGCAGGCCATAGCACAGCCCTGGCCCTCCCCCGACTGTGAGCCATGTGTGGGATGTAGGTTTGTCCTGGCTTATCTCTCCTAGGGGTGAATTTCACCCTTTATGCAGAAAGCTTCCCGAGCCATAGGCGTTGGCTGTGCAGTGAGAGGTTGGCTCCAGGAGGCTGTGCTGGCACCTACAAGCTTGCAGATTTTCCCTGACCCTCATAATTGACATAATTATCCAATTAAAGGAGTTGAGACGTCAACTGAGATTCATGTCAAAGGGGGAGCCAGGAGGATGCCTGCAGCCAGGTGAAATTCTGGCTGAAAAGGAAATCCCTTGGCTGCGTCTTCTGCTTGAGCACCAGGAAATTTCCCCTCCTGTCACTGCCATTCACCTGAGCCACTTCCATTTTCTGGTGTCCCTGGTTTTCACCAGGAACCAGTGGGAGGTCCTGGCAGAGACCATGCATTATTTTGTGATTTCGCGAACACAAAAAGCCCGTTAGCGCGCCCTTGCCTGGCCTCAGGAGCTGGGCATGTCGTTGCTACGGAGAGCATCCCGAAGACAGCACATGAGTGTCGGGGTGCAGCATGTGCTTCATCTCCTACAAACCATGAAGAAGAGGGAGAAGATGGGGAAGAAATCCGTCCCGGTGGTTTATCTTACTCACATGTAAAATTTTCTTTTATTGGGTATTTAATACTGGCAGAGACGGCTCCAAATCAGAGGGCATCTTGGATGCTCGTGCCCTGCATGCAGGGATGGGCATGGTCACGGTGCCGCTGGGTGTGATGGCTGCAGATAATCGTTACCTGCTTCTTGGTGCAAAGTATTCGCATCTCCTTAGTACCAGCAAACTGTGATGACAAACAAAAATGGGCAGTTGCAAACGCCGCCGGCAGTGCCGCCTGTGTCAGCTGCAGTAAAGCAGCCAGAGTGCAGAACAGTGGCCACCTCCCTGCCCGAGGAGCAGCCCCTGTGTTTTGCTCATCTATTTTCAAAGTACATTTTATTGAGACTTAGATGTGTGCAGTGGCGTGGAGCTGCAGCTGGGCTCTGAAGAGAAGAAAGCTCCTGGACAAGCTTTGCCAAAGATAAGTTGGCTGAAATGAGGTTCAGAGGGGCTTCTGGCCCCTTCCCTGCTGCTGCCGGCATGGCCTCCAGCAACCCCCTGCCCGTGCTGGCCTATTGACCCTGCGGCTGGACACAGGAGATGCTGGTCTAAGCTCGTGTCTCTTAATGGTATTTTTTTAATTCGCTTTTTGACCTCTTTTACCACCATAGATCCAAAAGGCTGTCATCACCTGGGCAAGGCCTCCAGTGCCTTCCTCCTCCTGCTCTGCCCGGACCCCCACTCGTGTTTGCTGCGTGGCATTGTAGGTATGCTGTTTGGGAAGCACCCTTGGCTGTCCTCCTCTGCTCTGGCAAGTGGGGTGGGAAGGAAAAAAAGCAGAAAGCTACAGCTGCAGACAGCTCACGGGGGCTTTGGGCTGGGGACCACCTGCATGTTGTTATAGTGTCCTTTTGCTGTGACCACTGCCAGACAGGGCAGAAACGAACGCAGCAAGAGAACAATCGCTCTGTTCTTCCCCTGAAGGCTGAAACATCCCGCAGATATGCCATCAGCAGCACGAGTCTGGCAGACAGTGGTGATGTCCCTCTGGAAGGGATGCAGTTGGGCAGCGGGGCCAAGTCCTGCACCCCAGCCTTACTGCTCCGGGCCACTTGTGTCCTACCCTCCTCAGTAGGATGGATAAAAAGGGCAGAACAGGCTTTGTCCTGGGCTCAAGTGGTGCACAGCCTTTTCTGCAAGGGAGGATGAGCTAAATAAGACTGTTTTTTCAAGGAAGCTGAGCAAGGGTGGGCAGTAGATGGGCTGGGACCCAGTGCTGCATGAGTGAAGGTCATGCTGGCCATGAGGATGTCTCTGGAAGGCTCCACAAAACACCAGAAGCGTGGAGGGTGGGTGGATGCGTAGCCAGCAGGCAGCAAGCAGACACCCTCACCCCCATCCTGGGGCTGGGTGGGGACATGGGGTGCCAGCTGAGGAGCACGAGACTGGATTCATATTTAAAGTCTTTTCCAGCCTTGTTTTCTGTGACTCTGCTTCTGTGCTCAGGGATGGATTTGTCAGCCACAGAAATAAGAAAGTCTGTATTATTGGGAGATTTTTACTGCTGGATATATGTATCATTTGACCTTTTTCTTTCAGTTGTCCAAGATGTTCAGTGAGCTCAGAGCAACCTTTTCACATCATCATAGAAACCGCTGCAGTCATAGCATGGGAACTTAATTTTAGCCTAGATTTCTGAGGAAATGAGGTGTGTAAATCACACTAGCTGTCTGTCCATCTGTCTCCCCAGCCAGGCAGCCAGCTGGGTCTGCCTGCTCTCAACAGCTTCTGATGCCATTGATCAACTCTATCTCAACCTGGCAGGCAGGTGATGGTCCCAGTGGTGAGAAGTTCCTACAGGTGATGTGAGGAGTGACGGCTGGGTGGGTGAGAGGGATGGAAACCGCAAGTGGGAAGGCAGGAGTGTGAGCCAGGTTATTTGATGCTGGTTTGATCCATCAATGACCAACACGGAGCTGGGGGGCATGACAGCAGTGTGTGGAGATGGCCGATCTCCCACTGAAGTTACCGGGCACATGGATGCTGGCTGGGGATAGGGGTGCGAAATAGGACAAGAGTTACAACGTGACAAGATGAGCAACCAAGGGGTGAAGATTTTAGACCCAGCTTGGTAGAAAATCAAGCTTTGCTCCCTCTACCATCCCCAGGAAAACTGGCTACTGCAAAGCGGAGCTCGGGCTGGGCAGCTGGGAAAGGCGGAGGTGGGGGAGAAGCTGCCCGGGGCTGGCCCAGAGGGCACCGTTATTTCCCCGTTATTTCCCCGTGGTCAAATCAGGACAATGCATTTGCATTTCGTGTGAGGTCCCTGGGACCAGCCACTTCACCTCCCTCCCTGCCTGCCCCTGCCTTGGGGATCTGCCTGCCTTTAGGAGGCCACATGTTCATTAATTTAACTCCTATTGTGCAGGCTACAACCACAGCTTGGGAAACCCTGATTTATATTGCTGGTGAGTGCCAAGCACGGCAGATAGAGGCCAGGGCACCACTTGGCACAGAACAAGGAGGCAAATGGTCCTTTTTTTCCCCATGGATGTGCTCTCTCAACTCAGGGCACCCCGGGGTTCATGGGCTCCATGTGGCAGGAGGATGGTGGAGTGCAGTGAGGAAGAGTTTTCCCATTTTGAAAATAATATTTTGAATAACCAATAGTAACTCCTGCCTCATTTACCCTCTTTTCTGTTTTTCTGGCCCCTTTAAACATGTAAGCTTGTTTTAAAAAAAAAAATCTTTGTGAGGTTTTACCCCAAAATAATTCTAAATCTCATAACTTCAAACACACTACATATTCTGTTTCCAAGAATCGTAAGCCCCATGGTGAGGCTGCAGGGGGAAGCACATCTAGATATTACTGGGGCTCACTTTGCCATGTCACTGGTTTTATGGGTATAAAACTGTGCTGCAGACTGGGCTCCAAGAGCCCGTGGTGTAATACCCCTAACTGTCTCTAAACTGTTATAATAATATTTTTAACAGATCCCGGGTGAGAAGTAACCTTCTCTGACTTATAGATGCCATTTTGCTGCAATAGCCAATATTTAGAGTCTTACAAGCTATTTTCATCTGGAGAGAAAACAGCCCTGGGATGGTATTCAGAGTACTTCAAGGGTTTCTTCTGCTGTTGCTTAGCATTTGTGTCTATTGCCTGTTGGTCTTTTTAGCTCCATTTTTAGAGTCATGCCTGTTCCCACTTGTGAATATCCAGGCAAACCGGCTCCTACAGTTTGTTGTCTGCCTGGGCTTTGCAATGATATTGCAAGAAAGGAGCTGCATACATCTTACATTTGTCTGAAGTGGTGGCTTTCTTACCAGTTGACACTAATGGGACCTCCAGGCTCCAATGTGACAATATAAAGGGGAAGCTTTTCAAGGGCAAAAATATGACCAGGTTGTAGGTTGGTCACCTCCCATGAACCAGATGAGGTTACGCCAAAAAAATGCAGGTTTGCAACCCTGAAAGACCTTTTAACTCCA
Source organism: Nyctibius grandis (assembly GCF_013368605.1). Classification (NCBI taxonomy): domain Eukaryota; kingdom Metazoa; phylum Chordata; class Aves; order Nyctibiiformes; family Nyctibiidae; genus Nyctibius; species Nyctibius grandis. Next base: position 102,933,069 of record NC_090659.1, read on the forward strand.
ACAGAAGAGGCCAGCTCTGCACGCTTCTGGTTGCAAAATGTGACCGGGCATCATGGCCCTTCAGAGGAGCAGCCTTCCTTTGCCAAGACTTGCTCTTTCAGTAGCCTTTTCCCTTCCTGAGCCTTTCAGAGTCAGTGAGCTGTGAAGCAGATCCTTGGGGTGAAGCCTACCACATCCAGGAGGTTTATGTACCCAGCTGCACCTCCCTCCCGGGGCCTGCATGGCCTCTTACACTGGTGTTCATCACTATGATGATTTTTGAAAGTAATTTGGGGAAACTGTACATACTCTTAGTTTCCTAGGAAGATATGCCGGAGCCAAAGCCTGTCACACAAGGACTGGTGGTGGTGGGGATGGGGACACAGAGGTGGGTTGGTCTGAGCTTGCCATGGTCTCACAGGAGGGGTCACCCAGAGGCACCGTCCTCTTCACACCTTCCTACCTTCCCAACCCAAGTAGTTTCCAAGCGGCAGCAGTGCTGCAGACCAGCAGTAGGGACGTCGGCTCTCACCAGGCTGCGGGAGGAAGGACGCAGTGAAATCAATGGGCACTGTCCATTTACTGTAATGGGCTTTGGTTTGGGTCAATGGGTTTCTTCTTCCTATTAATCATCATTGAAGTCCACCATGCAAAGGCAGTGCTGGAAGCTAAAAGAGAAATAATCCTGTCCCTGAAGAGAACGAAGCCAACCCATTAGCAATGCACACGATGCTCTCTCGCTTGCATTTTCTCTGTCTGTCTGTCTTTTAATTGTGACCAGGGTAACAAGTGGAGGAAGGGCTGGGCTCAGCTTATACATCCATTTTTCATTAAAAGGGTTACTCGGAAAGAGGTGTCCTGCGCACAGGTTTCCCTGATTAATCCTTGACATTTCTGAGAGTCAGAGGTCTCCCCATGCTATTCAGCTTCCTGACAACCTTTTCTTCTGGCTTAACTGGTGCTGAAATTAGATTTTAAAATTACCTGGTAGTCCATGTGACTCCTTATGGAGAAGTCTGTATCAGGAGTTTGCCCTATGATGGGAGCCATGTGAAGGCTCCCAGCCATGCACCACGAACAGCCCCTCACCCACAGTCCCCTCAAAATCCCAGTGGGAGCCGGCTGCCACACGTACTCGCCCAGCCTGGCCTCACTGGTGTTCGTGCTCAGTGATGGGGAACAGCCAAGCTGCCTCCACAAGTGTGTGGGAACCAGGTTTTCAGCCCCCAAGAGAACCTCTCACCTGCTCTTTCCAGCAGAGGGTATCAGCAGTGAGGCATCGATATGGGGAAAATCACTTGTCGACCAGTGCTGGACCCAGGTGGAAGTCACAGGTGCTAGTGGGGCCAGGGCTTGGTGAGACCCAGGCTGGACATCCACAGGGCTTGGCTTTCCCCAGGCTGATGAGCCTATAAGTGAATAATGAAACTGTTGGTGATTAATAGACTTTTAAAATGGGGCTAGGACTTGGAGGCAGTCCAGGGAAACACAAGCTGTTCACGGCTATGCCATGACACACAAAGGAGCTATGCTCATCAGACAAATTATGCATTGCCATTTTCCCAGCTCAGCTCTTTTGTTGACCTGGCATCACTGATGAAGAAAGGTCTGCAGGGAATAACTGACGAGGTGGGACCGAAAGAGCAGAAAGTTTGGACGGAGGCTGAGCATGCACGTGAACATCATGTCAAATGGAAAACAACAGGGAGAGGCAAAGATTGAACTGGGAGATAAAAAACAAGGACAAGCTGAAAAACCTGGTGGAGAACTAATGTCAGCAATAGGGGCTGTGAAACTGGCACCAGGAGAAGCATGAGGCTAGAAACTCTGCAAGGACAGGAGTATGCTCCAACATTTTGCCGAAGCCAGGAATAAGCATGTCTAAGACAGCTCCGCTGAGTGGGTCAGGGTGCTGGAGCATGAGAAATGGCAGTGACCCAGGGATGGGGACCATGGAAATGAGCCAGCTGGAAAGAAGGCTGCCAGGGCCGAAGCTGCAGAAAATAAAAGATAGATGATGTGATAAGTGAAACAGCTAACACGAGAAACTGCCCTGCTACTGAAGAGTCAAAAAAGACAGCTGTGATGACTTGGATGTGTGTCAGGAATGGCCCCTAAATGACACTCTACATGGCAACACACATGGGAGTGTGAGGCACTGGAAATAGAAGAACACTGAGCATGGGGCAGGCACAGTGGAGAGCAAAACTGAGCTAAATGGTGTGAAGTCAAGGGAAGCTACTCAGAGACCAACACGGTAGAAAGAAACCTCTTTACAGAGCTGATGGACTAGGAAAAAAAATAGAAATCCATTGTAATTTTTTTGGTTCAACTAATTCATAGAAGGGTTTAAACCTTGACTTGACTCATCCAAAGAGCACCTCTCTCTCGCCTAGACGCCAGAACTACTGGGGGTCAGGCAGTGCCCCCGGGAGGGTTGGGAGGGAGCTGGAAGGAGCCGTCCCACCCCCTGGCGGGGGTTAGGATCCAGCACTCTCCTCCAGCTTCTACTCACGGCCAAGCCACCAGTGTGCACTCACAGTCCCTTGTGTGATTGGGGGGCATGATTCATGGACAGGCCTGGACATTTTATTGAAACCTGTGAAATAACAGTCTTCAGACTGTTTAGGCACCTACATCCCACTGTAATCCTTGGGGGCTGGCGCTGGAAGAGCACTACGCTTCCTCAGGTTTTTTGTCTACCAGGGGCATCACCATCCCTGGAGGTATTTAAAAGACATGTAGATGTGGTGTTTTCTGGAATCCCTCTTTGCTTTGATTTACTTTGAAATTTATATGTGCTTAGCTCATTGTTTGGAGCTTTGAAGTGTACTTCAGGTAGCAGCAAAGGGGCAGTGGATATTAAATGAGTAATTAAATGAAGAGAAGCAGTTAGTACAGACACAAACCAGAAACCTATACAAAGAAACAATCCCATCGCTCTTCTCATAAAGATAAAACACATTCTTTATGAAGATCAGGATATTTGGCTTTCAGGAACTCAGATGGGATTGACTTAGTTGAAATAACAAATATGGCCAAGAAAGAAGGCAAGAACTTTGATTTACATTGTTGAAGGAGTGTTCTTCCTCCAGCAGGATGGCTTACACTACAGTGGCTCTTGTGCCCACCAAGCCTCGAGGGGGGACCATGACTCTGGGCACAGCTACCAGGGAAAACCAGGATGGAAATCAGTGCCTCAAGTGAGAATATGGTTGCTTAAAATTCATTAAATGAAAGCAGTGCTTTGCAAGCAGTGGTGCACCCCAAAACCATGACCCTCCTCCCTTCCTACCCTAGTGAGGTGCATTCTGCAGCATGAGCGCCCGGGTTTGCAGGACATGGATAAAGTGTTTGTATTTTTTTCTTACTGACGAAAACCTGTAGCCATACATACATATGCAGAGCTGGCCTGACTGATAGATCCATTAGGGCTTGCTCTTCTCCAGGATTTAGCTGTCAGCCTGTCAAAGGCAGCAGCTCAGAGGCTGAATTTTGTTTCTGCTCCCACAGTCATCAAATTTTCAGTCAATCCCAGCTTGGGTGGCTGCTGTAATCCTTCACCACATTGGCTGTGCCACTCTCTTTCCCCTTGGTGGGTGCTCTGGGATGGGAGGGCAGCTTGGGCAGGTGCCGGTCCCCCTCCCTTGTGCCACCAGGGTGTACTTCCAGCACCTCCTGGGATGGGTGGCACTCAAGAAAACCTGGGAGAAAGGAAAAAGTGTCTTTTTTATTTCCCTAGGGCTGTTTCACAAGCATTTAAGAAGTGCTGGAGGTGGACTTGTAGCTGCAAAAGCAATAAAATTGCTTACCTTTGTTAGCAGTAGTAATACAGGAGAAAGTATCATTTTTTTTCCAGGAAAAAGTACCATTTTAAGGGAAATTTTTTAAGGGAATATCTAAAGAAAAAGACTGAATGAAATCCTGGAAGCAAAGAAGGAAGCATTTCACTAAAGTAATAAAATTACTTTGCTTCAACCCTTCCACAGTGAAATATTTGGCTTACTCTTTTGTGAGGCAGCATGTTGTTCTGAAATTCATTTAATGTAAAAAAAAAGCCCCGACAGTTGTTGAAATGACAACAAATGCTTTGACAGGCATCAAAGGATCTGCTTGTCTTTCTCAAGTTTAGTTTCATAGGAAATTCCAAAACTTGTTGGTTTTGATCCAGCAGAGAATAAAATCTCGTTGCAAAACCGGGGAATTCCCCGCGAAAATGAAAATTCCAGCTCCCACGCAGCACTAGTTACTCTCATTCACTTTAGTTTCTTGCTTGCACACTCCCTGGTTTCCCTCTGCTTCCTGGACTCCCTGATGTAAATGCACGAAGACAGCACAGCACTGCCCAGCCATGTCTGCCCCCCTCCCCTGCCCTGCTGCAACCACGGCCCCCCGGGAAAACCACCAGCTCAGAAGAGCGAGGAGAGACTGGGAGCTCACCCAGCACGGGGGAAGGTGCCCATGTTTCTTTATGTTTTGCCACCAAAAGCAGTCCAGGAAGAAAGCAGAATGGGGGTGGCAGTTTGACCGAACATGGTCACGGAGGCTGGAAGTGTGCTCGTACCAAGCCTGGTTCCTTCTGAGCTTGTGCCTGGCAGGAGTGTGCCCACGTGGATCCTCTGCCTAGGCAGGAGTGAATTCTTCTTCTCTACCTGGGCACCTATATCTACCAAATGAATACTCCTATTGCAGCTTATCTCTGCTGTGTAGTTAGGTTATTTGTTGAGGGATGGACAGATGGAAATTGAAGCACTTGTGTGAAAACCACTTTTCTCCCTCGCCAGCATGACCATACCTGCTCACCCCCTTGAAAACTTGGCCACAAGGGAGTTGAATGTGAAATGAATTAGCGCTGGATAAAAAATCAATGGGAAACTTTTTCCCCCTCCTAGTGCTTTTTTCTCTATCTGGTTTCCACACTTCAGCATCACACAGAGAATTGCTTTCCGTGGAAAAACCATACTCACCACCAGGAAAATCAGCTTTCTGCTCTTACAAGCAACAGAGCTGCTTGCCCAGGCCAGGAAGTTGCCATCCCAGTCGTGCATTTGTGAGGGCTCACCCTGGCTGGACCCAGGCACGCAGCCACAGGGAGACATGTCCTTCCTTGCCCACAGATCCCCAACACAAGCAGGTCCTACATGCACCTCAGTGTGCCCATGCATTTGTACTTTATTCTTTGGCATGTTTTTGGCCCTTTGCAGCAAAATATTCCAGCATGAAGCTTCTCTTCAGCATGAGAAAGAGGTTGCACAAGAGCCCCAGATGGGGCTCCACATTGCAGTTCTTCAAAACATGCTTGCATCATGTACATAATTTTTACCTAGCCCTGGCAAACATTTCTGGGCACTGCTGCAGCATGCATGAGAGCAAAAAGTATCATGACCTTCGGTAGCATCCCCAGTGGTCCCACATGCAGGTCGCACCACTGAGTCCCATCACCCAGTGACAAGGGGAACGCACCAGCGTGCAGACCTGGGGCAGGATGTGCCTCCAGTCAGGGGCAAATAAGAAAATGTTCTAAAGAAAAAAAGAAAATAATTGGGAGACGGAAGGGGAAAAGTAATGAATTAAAAGAATAAATTCATTTGATATGACAGAAAAATAATTCTTTGTTGTTAAAGAACAGAGCATGGTGTAGTTTGGTTTCTAGTTGTCTCTCCTGTGATTCACAGACTGACTCATATCAGATCATTGCCAGTTATATAAAGGGATATATTCCTGAAGATATGTGGTGGCCTGAAATTTTCATAAGGAATAAAATTCAGATCAGGGCCTCTATTGTTGCACTGCTGGATCATCCTGGCAGTGACATGCTATGGAAAGAAGCAAGAACAGGCTGAAGTCACACAAACCTGTACCTTAAAATTAGGAACTCATAAAGTTTGTTCCAGACAAGGGCTCCCCTACAAGAAACACTCAAAGTACTCAGTCACTGTCAGCAAGGCAACTAGTCAAGATTCAGAGGGGTATAAGTAAGATTTGGGCTAATGAGTCCTATTTCTGCTTCCTAATGGAACTGCCCAGGGAGATGGAGGGCTCTAGGACTGATAGGACTCTTCTGGCTCATCAAATCAAACCTCCTTTTGCCCTCAGCGCCTCACCACCTAGTGCTGCTTATAAAGTTACTGTGCTTTAAACCCAGGTAGATGTGGGGCCCCATACACCAGGTCAGAGGCTGCTCTCAGCCCGCTGGGACCCTCGGTGAATGCCCAGCTGAAGTGCACGCATGGCAAGCTGCTATCAGTTTGCTCTTGTGACAGCACTGGTTTGCAATTCAGAAAGCTTCTTCAGCCTTCCTGTGCTTGCCCTTGAGGTATGTAGGGAGTGCTCACAGCCCCTCTCATCAGGCTTGAAATGCCATCTCCATCAGTGTCCTCTCCAAACCAGGAAGAGTCGCTCCCCCAGCAACTCAGCAGCCATCTCTGTTGTCTCCAAGTGGGTTTTTTTGCCTTGGACATGGCTGAGCAGAGCAGAGCAGAGTTCACCAGGGCTTCAAATGAGGCTTTCCACCCTCCATGCCAAACGTGGGGCATGCAGACCTGCCCCACACTAGCACCGCAGCAGAGACACATGGAGTTTTTTGCTTCTCCAGCTTTCCCACCTATCACCACAGGTTCCTGCAGACATGGCTATTACCCCGCCAGGGCACCTCTTGCACACTGTGCTGTTGCAGCGCATCCCGTTTCTTCTGCTCTGGTCCTCAGGGTGAAATGATCAGGGCTCAAGCCTTTGGCAGAAGATGACCATTTGGAAGAATGAGGTGCATCACCAAACTTCGCAAGTTCACAGAATCACAGAATGTTAGGGATTGGAAGGGACCTCGAAAGATCATCTAGTCCAATCCCCCTGCCGGAGCAGGATTGCCTAGATCATATCACACAGGAACGCGTCCAGGCGGGTTTTGAATGTCTCCAGAGAAGGAGACTCCACAACCTCTCTGGGCAGACTGTTCCAGTGTTCGGTCACCCTCACCGTAAAGAAGTTTTTCCTCATATTTATGTGGAACCTCCTGTGTTCCAGCTTGCACCCATTGCCCCTTGTCCTGTCAAGGGATGTCACTGAGAAGAGCCTGGCTCCATCCTCATGACACTTGCCCTTTACATATTTATAAACAATAAGTTGATAGTGTCTCACCCACAGGAATGGGTATTCTCCACTGGATGTGGATAGCCCCTTGCATTACACCCAGCTCCAGGTGCTATGAAGCTTGGAGGCACATGGGCCCTGAAAGCCCTCATCTTGAGACATGGGCTTTCTCAGGGAGGATTAGGGCACAAGGAGGACCAAAAGGCTTGTGGACTGATGAAACTTCTAGTGCTAGACAAATACATCTAACTTGTAGCGTCTGATGCTGATACTACAGCCACATTCCTCATGTGGCTTGCTGCTGTGATGGGGTATAGATGCACACTCTTTATGTGAGTAGTTGCTTCATCTGTTTTTTATTTCATGTTTCCATTTATAAAGCACACCTATTGTCAGCACCTGGAATACTTAAAGTGAGAAATTAGGATAATTATTTTCAATAGGATAACACCAGAAAGCCCTCAGTGAAAGTCAGGACGCTATGATTCATGTTTTTGCACTGACTACCTTGTAGCCTGTCTCTTGCTTGCTATTTATTAAGGTAAACAGCAGTCAATCTCCTAAATATGCCCAGAACAGAGACTGAGCAAGTGCTGAGGATTTGCCCCACTGATGTTGCTGCACAGTCAGAGCCAATGCCATGGGGCGTTGTCTCTGAGAACGCAGCTTCCCTCCAAATGAAAAGCCCAGGGAAAGCTGATGGGCTTTGCAGTGTCCCTCAGAGATTGCTGGGGCACATGAATCCCTGCTTCGCTGGCTGTGGAAACGTCGTGTCTGGCACAACCATAGTGGGAAGCGTGATTCAGGTGGACAGAGCTGTACCAGAAGTAGGATGCCAAGAGCTCAGTATGGCAACTTCATGCCAATGCAAAGAGCTTCTTTGGAGTCCCACAGAGTGGGTTTTCCTCTGCGGAGAGTGTTGTGGCATCAGACTCCTGCTCTGCATAGGCTGTAAAAATGAAACAATCTGCAATGAAAACAACCTGTCTTGTTATTTATGAAAAAACTTTGCCCCATGAACAGTGGTATTAAGGGCTAAGCCTTAACATAAAGGACAGTTGAGCCCTTGAGTGTCCTGCTCAAATGCCTCCTGTGACATTGATAGTCACAGTGGTTTAGACCTCTGACTTCCAGCTCTGTGGGATGTTGGCTCCTTATAGCCTGGCTGAGGAGCAGGGCCTGTATTCAAACCATAATCTATAGGTACATCCCTGAGGTGTTTTGTTGGCTCCTCTTTATTGACCACATAGTAGACAGGGTCTGGGAATGATGTATAATTCTGGTTTGAAGGAGGCACCAGTGTCAATTGTCGGTGTCATAGAAAATGACCTGCATATCGTCTTAGTCTCTTTTTCAAACATTTTTCTAACTGCAGACACCATTGATCTGAACAGAGATTCTTAAAGAACGATTTTCCTCAAATAGAACTCCAATAAAATTCCATAGTTAAAACCTTAATTATTGCATAAACAACTTTAGCTTAATTGCCAGCTCCGGCTGAACAGACCCGTTGGGACATTAGGGAATTATAGCTAATGCAAACAGGACTCTGATGTATTTCTTCACAATATTGTGTTAAGTAAAACCCTTGAATTCCTCCAGTGTTATTTTAAAGAACTGTGTGTGATAAGTCAACTTGGTTATGTACTCTGTGTGAAAAATTGCCAAATATCCCACAGGGCAAATATGAAAAAGCAGCAGAGAAGACATTCTGAAGAAATGAGACTTTATTGACTTTTTGTCCCACCTTCAAAGGCCATCAATCAAATGCTGTTGAAGAATGTGATTTCACAATTTCATTGCGATTCCAGAGGGTGGCTAGTAAAGTGAATCTCATGTTGGCATATCATTGATCGTGTGATTTTTCATTTTTGAACCAAAAAAGAAACAAAGCAATAGAGAGAATGGTGATGGAGAGCAAGGGAACAATGAAAGTCCTTGATTCAGTCCCTTCTGATATCAATGACAGCTGGTGCTGGTCTATCACAAGGACAGGAATCACACAGAAGAGGAATAAGATGGGAAAGCAAAATTATTTATCGGGGAAATGACTTCTGAGCTGATCAAGAAAATCTGGATCCCATACCTGGGTTGGTTTTGGTTTTTTTAAGCAGAGAAATAATGAGTAGTGACATAGGTATCTATTTTGTCTACAGTGTATTTTTCTTGATCTTTTCTCCTTTGCAGTTGCAAATACTGCAGTTCCAGCAGATCAAAACTGAATAAGGGATTTTACTCCGTGCCATATCATGTTTCTGTTTTACAAGTGGTCTGTCTTGAATAGAAAAAACAGCATATGATAAACCTATTAATTCACAGAGGACCACCCACTGTCACAGCTGAAGTTCAGCAGTAAAACTCCCAGCGATGAGTCAGTGCACGGGAACACAGCTGTCCTTCATGGGCCTCCACTCACGCACAGTTGCACCGGCTTTCTCCATCTATCTGACCATGAAGATTTAGGGTCTGCCCTACCATCTTGTTTCTACCATCCTCTCCAAAAGTGTGTGATTTTAAAGTTCCAAATCACACACTCCATTACCAGGGGTCACCTTTGATTATTCTCTTAGCCATATGTCCCGTAGTTCAAGGCCAGAAGTTTTCGTTTTCCTCCTAACTATTTAGACTCCCTATAGACTCTATCAACATCTTTTTATCTATTTGTATCTATTTTTACCTATTGCCAGTGTAGTCCCTATCTCAGTGAACTTACACTGTGAGCTTGAGAACAGAGATCCATATCCTCCAGTGCCTTAAATGGCCTTGAGCTGTTAATTTTCAAGGACTACTATGAATGACACCAGGTGAGGATCCAACACCGATAATTTACAGAAGCAGTAATTTTTAAATGCAGTCTCCTAAGTAAATTTCTGGTGTGAGCAACAACAGAAGAGGAAGAACTGGGGAGAGCTGCATGCTGAGGAGGCAACAAGGGACTCCAAGATGAACGAAATTGCACGTGGAAGGGTAAAACTGAGGAGGGACCAGGCACTAAATAATCTGAGGTAGCTTGTGCTAAATTATAGCAGCCAGATGTGGGTGAACTCTTGCCATGAGGTGGTGTCACAGGTGAATCCAAATGTGCAGGGGCCTCTAAAAGTTTTCCTGGGATCCTGTTTCCAGATGTTGCTTCGCAGGGTTTGGGTCCAACTGGAGATGGGACAACATGAGTTCAAATGCTGCCAGTCATTGATGCTTCTTCCTAGAAGGCTGTGAGAAGCTGTTTTTCTTAACTTTTTAAATGAAACGTCCTTGAAATGTCAGTAAATGTGACAGTGTGATGAAAAGGATTTACAGCAGAGCTGCCTGGAATGTGTATGAGGGGACAATGACAAGCAAGGAAAGAAGAAAAGCAAGCAAGCAGAGCTGTAAATGAGTGAAAATATAGGTCTTGTTTATTAACACAGAATTTTACATCCCAGTAACAATTCAGTTGTTCACTGCTACACCAGAATATGTGTTATACATCAGTGTCTCCTGCAAGGCTGTTTCTCTTAGCAGTGGGAGCCTTTCTTTCCCACTAGATTTTGAATCTGATTTCCAGATTATTTTAATTACTTTCCAACTGAGTCAAGATGCTGGAATGTTTCTTTTGGAATTGTCCAAAATTAGCTTTTTCTTATTTTCCTGGAGATTCACTTCTATTTCTGTATAGAGTTCATCAAGTGCCTAGTCTTAAAATCTTCCGCAGCTGACTAGTTCCAATGGCAGCTTTGCACACAAAAGGCTTTTTCCGAACAGACCCTTGCTGCTGCTCCGGATGAAATGCATGAAACGATCTATGTGAAACTGCCCGGTCAGACAAGTTATTTTCCAGTAAACTTAAAGGGAGGTGAATATCCAGGTTCCCTGGACAACTCTGAACAATTTAGCAGCTATTTCTGCGGTGTCAGTGACCAACAAGAAAGGAAGTGAACGATGAGGAGATGCATTGAGCTGCTTGTCTCTGTTGTCTTGATTAATTCAACTGAAAGGCAGAGGCTATAACTGAACAGGGGGTCCCGTGCTGAAGTCACTAACAGACACATGCTTTGATGGGAGGAGAGCAGATAGGCCAAGCTGGATTTGGTACGTGAATATTGCTAAGTATTATGCTTACCTGAGTGTTAAGGAGAAAAAAAAAATTAGAAAAAAATAATGGGCTCTTCTCTGGGTTTAAAAAATTAAGCAGAGGCTAACAATCAGTTCTGAGCTCTGAAAAGCCTGCTTACATGAATCACTGACCAAGTGAAGATGTGAACCTTATCTAATGTATCAGTTCTTGGAATGGGACTTCAGGATTTTCACTATGGAAAAACATTCCCTGAAAGTAACTGCTTTATCAGCGGGATTAGCACCACCCAGACTTAGCTCCCTTCTGAAATCAATGTTCCCTTGTGAGAGGTCCACAACGGTACGTGGCTCTGGTGAGCGATTCTCCTTCCTCATGCAGAGGTGCTTGAAACAGGGAGAAGGTAGCTGGGTGACACAGCTGTAGTTCATGGGACTGGATTTATCTGTATGCTGGGGAATGAGCTGATCGCTCTACTTCTGCACAAGCTCATTTATTTTGCATTCTTGTTATGAATGTTATTCCTTAAGCAGAAAGACTTCCTGACTGCAGTTATATTTGTTCTTATTACAGAGCCATTCCCCATCTCATGCTTAATTTACTTTCCTGATGTTGTCAAGTTGCTCTCAAAATTAGAATCCAAGTTTTGATACACCAAAAATACCAAGCAGGACTCCCCAAAGTACAAGCAGTCTGAAGCCTGTGGAGAATCACCACCCTGGAGACTAGTGAACTAGTGGAGAGAATTTTTTAGAAAAAGATAACAAACAATAGAGCTATTTTGGGATGTTCTTTTAAAATCAGTGGCTGTCTAAGAAGGGTGGCTTCTAGAACAGGCTTCATTGTAACTGGAAAATGGATCCATCCACAGAGTCAAATCACACATATATCACACAGGCTGACAGCTCACAATTCTACTACCTTTCTTTAATGCTGCATTTCTAAGTGATTATTATTTTAATGGGTGATTATTCTAGTTTTGAGCAGTTCAAGGAATTTATGATATGAGTAAGCAGGTGTAACTTTTAAAAACCTTTGCTTCATATAAATTTGCCCTATAATTGATTGTATAAGTCTCTGTGATACAATCCCTAGAAAATGATCTGAGTAAAACCTATCATTTTATCTCCTTTGAGATACTAGATCCATTAGACAAGGTTCTCCATTCTCTCTTTAATTATTCGTTCTGGCAATAAAACCTTTGGTGGCTGTTTAAGAAATAAACCTGGAGTTCAAAAACTCCCAGTAGGAACTGTGGTGAATATAATTTCATTACACATAGCACAGAAAACATATTATTCTATTTGCTGAACCCTTTGTGGTCTATTGGGAGAGTCCTGGAACAGAGAGAGGAAAATGCCTCCTTCTATGGATTGCAGATTGGATCACATCTAAGTTTTAATTTTGAGCTCTGAGACGCCAGTGCCAAATGAGTCACTGGCCAGGCGAAGAAGAAATACAACAGACTCCAATTTTCTTTTCGGTTTGTCAGTCTTGCCCTGGCCTTGTTTTTGACACGGGACAGACAGATGCTTGTATAAACCTCCTCCGTTCTGCAGGGAACCACAGAAAGCAACTGCCTGGGCACAGGAGCTGGTATTTTGGTGGTCATTGGCTGAGAAAAAAAGGCATAACCATGAAAGCTGTCCACACCATGTCTGTCAGGAGAGAGATTCCCATAAGGGGAAATGTCCCTGCCAAGAAAACTGCAGCAAGTGGATACTCAAGGGAGGAGAACATCTGCTTTTCAAGAACCACCATCGTATGGGAAGGCTCTGGGGCTACTGGTGCCTCTGCTTCTCATGATGAAGACAGGGACAGGGGTGGATATACCTGTGTTGGATGTTTTCTCACTGCCATTACAAGGTAGGGGATTACCCAAGGATTTTCCCTATTTTGAATGGTCACGAAGGCAGGTGTGCAAGTCTCTGATGAACACATTGGGAAAGGGTAGTTGCTGCAAACCACTGTGTTCCCTCCTCATGGTCATGGGGGAGGAGGGCAGATGGGTCAGGATCTGGTCTTGTCCTGTTTGTTGTGGCCCAAAGAGGGTGGTCAGGAGGAGGCAAGGCAAGGCAAGGCAAGGCAAGACAAGGTGTGGCAAGGAGAGGAGAGGAATATATGGTTTCCAGGTAGAAAATAAGACTCATGGGACCTTGAAATTTTCTTTGACTTGTCCCTCAATGTACATATTGGCGCCGAAGACTAAATTGGCCCATTTGGTATTCAGGAGACCTGCGGTGTCCAAAATATCCAACATATTTTTCCTATTCTGGTTATTTTCTTATTCATTATATATATATCTATATATCTATCTCACAAATTTGTGATAAACTGGAATAAATGTATTGGTAAGAAAGGACAGCCTTCCCTGTCACAGTAGGACATGATAAGTCAATAACACCTTGTATGTGTTATCAGCTGCCACTAGACAGTCCCTCATAGTCTTCATTACTGTCTCAATGTGCTCTGCAAACAGGGAGGTCTCCAAGTGATGTGGCTAAAGCTGCAACTTTTGTGAAAAGTCAGCTCTCTTCTGGCATGCTGTGTCTTGCAAAGATGGACTTTTTGTGATTAAAACCAGTAGTAGGAAAAAACCCCACCAAGTGTGGCTGGCTCAGAACAGTGTGATACCAGTCAGACATGAGAAAACATCACTGACTGGTCAAGTAAAACAGATCAGATCCTTTTCATTGACAAGGACATTTGGAGAGGGCTGATGATTGCCTGAATGGTTTGGGCTCCTCTGTTGTTCCCAGGCACATGACGCAAATCTGGATACAGTTCAGAGAAGAAGTCTGGCCCTAACACAGTGCGTGGTTACAGACCAAGCACTCTGCAGTGCCTCGACATCCCCCATGCAGCCCTGGGAATGTTTCAGCCTGCACGGTTCTTGGATGAGCAAAAAGTACATCTTTGTCAGCTGTTCAGGAAAGGTGATTTTTTGTCTGCATTCCTAGCTGAGACTCACTCGGTATCCTGAAAGGCAGAGCTCCTTTGATCGTATTTCATCAGCATGCTTTGCCGTGCAGATTTCAGCCAACTTTTGATCTGTGGCTGGTAATGCAGTTCTAATTAGCAAGCAGCTAATTCTGCAATCAGATGTCAGCCTCTGGCTTCAGGCAATGGGCTTCTTGAGAGGGCACCTTCTGTGGCGAGAATCTTACCCTGAGCTGCCAGGGCCACAAGCTACTGCCCTGTGATACACATCTGGATTCACCGCACTCCCAGGGCAAGCAAGTTGGGACATCCTGACAGGAAGAACTGCTTGTGATCAGCTGTGAGAGCTCCACAGAAGACTGTCATAAAATCTCAAAAGCAGTTAAAACACCAAGTCAAATGCCAGAATTGCTTTTCTTATCAGCAGATGTATTTTCACTCTGTGGGATAGCATTCCTGAGGCATATGCCATCATCCCAGTCTCACCATGTCCTTCTTTCTCAGTAGAAGATCTCTTCTTCCATGTCATGACAATGGCATATTTGTCCTGGCAGAAAACAGGTGAGCTCTAAGTGGAGCTAATGATTGTCTTGTAATGTAATTCCTTCTACGCCCACCCTCACTTCCTTTTCTGCACTTCAGTCAAAGCACAGCAACTCAAAGATTGCAAGGTACCAACCATTTGGGGATACCTTTTTTTTCCAATAAGGTGATCACACCCAGCTCTGCAGATGGCCTCAGCCAGCTCTTGCCAGGCAAGTACTGGACATGGAAGTGAGTGCCTTCTCTTGTGAATCCACATCTGCTCAAGTTCAGGTGAGTCTGGCGTCTTGAAACAATCATGGCATTTTGCTCAGGTGATCACAAAGCATCTACACAATAAAACTGTGGACTAGGATGCAGTGAAGGCCACACTTGATGAAGATTACAGCTAATTGTTTTTCCAAAGGTCTTGGATGCAAAAGGGATTTCAAAGAATAAATGTCTGAGTCTTGCACCTCTGAATGCAGCTAGTAAGTGTTTGGAGAACAGCTCAGACATGAGAGAGTGACACCCACAAAACGCTATTGAGTTTAGCATCCTGTTGGCACTGAGGTTACCAGACCAAGTGCACGCACGGCTGCTAGCCTGGGCTAGAGGTTGTGTTCCAGCTTCTCCTGATCTCTAAGTTGTCAGACATACCCAGAGGGCTCTTCCAACAGGATGAGAGCACCCACCAGCCAGGAGGCACACAACCAATTCACCAGCTGGGACCATGCCATGGACCCGTCTCCTTTTCTGAGCTTTGTTGTGCAGGATTCATTTTGAGGAATATCAGATAAGCTTCAGTAGTAAATAGCCTACAAAGAAAGAGGATAATTTTCCTAATTGTTAACAAATCTCTTGGGTGGGAAGTGCGGGAAGGAGTAGAGAGGAGAATCTGGGTGTCACTGAGCCTGCCAGGCATGGCTGTTTGCGTGGATATCGCTGTTTTAAGTCTTGTGACGATAAAATATCACATTACAGCTCTGAATAGGGCTGTGTGTTGTAATGCAGCTCTTCTGCAGGAACTGAAGCTGTGTAGGGTCTGTTGGCCAGCCATGGCTTGCCTTTAACTTCTCAGCTTGAGCTGAGATTCTCATCAAGCCTGTCATGCCTAGTTCTTCACTTAAATTACAGCTCAGCAGTGGTATTTAAAAGGCTTTAACTCAACAGATGTCTTCCCATGTGGACAGCATCTTGAACCATGCTGGTGCCCTGGATACTGACCCTGGCTGCAGGAACCTCTTTGGTACATATAATTGCCTGCCAACAGGGCAGGGCTTCTACAGAGTCAGAAGAGATTTGTACATCTTCTCAGGACTATCTATCCCTATCGCAGCCTTGGAACACACTGTCTTGTCTCAGTATGAAATCTCTCTATTCCAGTGATTTATCCCCTCTTCTCCCAAGAGGCAGATGTGTGTCTAATGTTTGGTTGAATGTTTATGGGTGAAGATCAGGGGGAAGGTCGGCAGGGCGGACATTACGGTGGGAGTCTGTTATAGACCACCCAACCAGGATGAGCAGGCGGACGAGGCGGTTTACAAGCGGCTGTCAGAAGCCGCCCGGTCGCCGGCCCTTGTACTCGTGGGCGACTTCAACTTGCCGGATGTCTGCTGGAAATACAACATGGCAGAGAGGAAGCAATCTAGGAGATTCCTAGAATGTGTGGAGGACAACTTCCTCATGCAAGTGGTAAATGAGCCCACTAGAGGAGGGGCCCTGCTTGACCTGTTGTTTGTGAACAGAGAAGGACTAGTGGGAGATGTGAGGGTCGGTGGCCGTCTTGGGAGTAGCGACCATGAAATGTTAGAGTTTTCGATAGTGGGGGAAGTAAGGAGGGGCAAGAGTAGAACTCCTGCCTTAGATTTCTGGCGGGCTGACTTTAGCCTGTTTAAGAGGCTGGTGGACCGAGTCCCTTGGGAATCGGTCCTGGAGGGCAAAGGAGTCCAGGAAGGCTGGATATGCTTCAAAAGAGAATTGTTAAATATTCAGGAGCAGGCTGTCCCAGTCTGTAGGAAGGCAAGCCATCGGGGAAAAAGACCGGCCTGGTTAAACACGGAACTTAGACTAGAACTTAAGGAAAAAAAGAGAGCCTACTTGCTCTGGAAGAAGGGTCGGGTAACTTGGGAGGTCTATAGGGACGTGGCCAGGTCGTGTAGGGAGAAGATTAGAAGGGCCAAAGCTCAATTAGAGCTCAATTTGGCTGCTACAGTCAAAGACAACAAAAAAAGCTTTTACAAATACATCAACAGCAAAAGGAGGGTCAAGGAGAGCCTCCACCACTTGCTGAATGAGGAGGGTAGTGTAGTGTCAGGGGATGAGGAACAGGCAGAGGTGCTCAATGCCTTCTTTGCCTCGGTCTTTAATGTCAAGACCGATTGTCCTCAGGAGACTCGGCCCCCACAGCCTGAAGTTAGGGACAGGAGGCTGTGTGAACCCCCCGTAATCCAGGAGGAGACGGTTAGTGACCTGCTGTGCCAGCTGGACACCCACAAGGCTATGGGCCCGGATGGGATTCACCCCAGAGTAATGAAGGAACTGGCAAATGAACTTGCCAAACCACTCTCGACTATCTACCAGCAGTCCTGGTTAACTGGAGAAGTTCCAGCTGACTGGAAATTAGCGAATGTAACGCCCATCTACAAGAAGGGTCAGAAGGATGATCCAGGGAACTATAGGCCTGTCAGCCTGACCTCGGTGCCAGGCAAGGTGATGGAACAGATCATCCTGAGTGCCATTACACGGCACATGCAGGACAATCGGGGCATCGGGGCCAGCCAACATGGATTCATGAAAGGCAGGTCCTGCTCGACCAACCTGGTCTCCTTCTATGACAAAGTGACCCGCTTAGTAGATGAGGGCAGGGCTGTGGATGTAGTCTATCTAGACTTCAGTAAGGCATTCGACACTGTCTCCCCCAGCATCCTCCTAGACAAACTGGCTGCCCGGGGCTTGGATGGGTGGACTCTTAAATGGGTTAAAAACTGGCTGGATGGCCGAGCCCAGAGAGTGGTGGTGAATGGGGCAAAGTCCAACTGGCAGCCGGTCACTAGCGGTGTTCCCCAGGGCTCAGTTCTGGGGCCGGTGCTGTTCAATATCTTTCTAGATGATCTAGACGTAGGGATTGAGTGCACCCTCAGCAAATTTGCAGATGACACCAAGCTGGGTGGGAGTGTCGATCTGCTGGAGGGTAGGAAGGCCCTACAGAGGGATTTGGACAGGTTAGATAGATGGGCCGAGACCAACGGCATGAGGTTCAACAAGAACAAGTGCCGGGTCTTACACTTTGGCCACAACAACCCCATGCAGCTCTACAGGCTGGGGGAAGAGTGGTTAGAAAGCGGCCTGGCGGAAAGAGACCTGGGGGTGCTGATCGACAGCCGGCTAAACATGAGCCAGCAGTGTGCCCAGGTGGCCAAGAAGGCCAATGGCATCCTGGCCTCTATTAGGAACAGTGTAGCCAGCCGGTCTAGGGAAGTGATCGTCCCTCTCTACTCGGCACTGGTGAGGCCGCATCTTGAGTACTGTGTCCAGTTCTGGGCCCCGCACTTCAAGAAAGATGTTGAGGTGTTGGAGCGAGTCCAGAGGAGGGCGACCAAGCTGGTGAAGGGTCTGGAGGGTCTGACCTACGAGGAACGGCTGAGGGAGCTGGGGTTGTTTAGCCTGGAGAAGAGGAGGCTCCGAGGTGACCTTATTGCAGTCTACAACTACCTGAAGGGAGGTTGTAGTGGAGTGGGAGTTGGCCTCTTCTCCCAGGCAGCTAGTGATAGAACAAGAGGACACAGCCTCAGGCTTCGCCAGGGGAGGTTCAGGTTGGACATCAGGAAGAATTTCTTTTCAGAAAGGGTTATTAGACATTGGAATGGACTGCCCAGGGAGGTGGTGGAGTCACCATCTCTGGATGTGTTTAAGAAAAGACTGGCCATGGCACTTAATGCCATGGTCTAGTTGACAGGGTGGTGTCAGGGCAATGGTTGGACTTGATGATCCCTGAGGTCTCTTCCAACCTGATTGATTCTGTGGTTCTGTAATGGCACTTATGTCCTCTGTCACCTCAGCCATTGGAATAAGGCAGCTACCGCTGCACCAGAGGCATACAAAGGTTGTTTGGTTTTGCCTTACCATCAGTGCAAGCTGCTTTTAGCCTGTTTAGAAAAACTGCTGCGGATGCAGGTTAATGCTGACATTGCTTTAACTGTTGGCGTCAAGTAATAACATGGTTGATGTTGCCTAGGGGATTAGCTGGACCCTGCAATGTCTCCTGCTGCTTCTTGGTGCTGTAATTGCTTTCCCTGGCATCAAATCAGTGTCAAGCTATGGCCTCTCTGACACCCAGTGATCTCTCTCACAGCAAAAAATAAAAATAATGCCTGTAACATTTAATCATGAAACCTGCTGGTGAATTCTCCACACTGTACTGGGGTGCACAGGGCTGTGAAAGCTTCTCCAATAGAATCAACCTTGTACTGAGGAAAAAAAAAATCCTGTCTCTCATGAAATATTCATCGAAGTTGCCAGCATCAGCATTCTACGATTTTGCTTTTTCAAAGTCATCAGGTTGAAGGAAAACATATTTTCAGCCCTTGGCCCACCGAATACAGAACAGAGTTATTCTGAGAGTTGTTTGTCTGCCTGATTCTTGCCTAAACTGCTTGAATCTTATTTTCCACTTGGTCTAATCATCCCCAGCCTTGAAATGAATTGTTCTGGAGCCAGTATCTGGCAGTGGGAGCACCCGGACCTCGCAGGCATTGTTAGAGCCGGGTTCCTGCGGAGACCGTTCAGAGAACTCTTTCATTCTCTTCCCAAGTTTGTTTCCCCACTGTCACCATATAGCGTTTTCTCGTTTAAATAAAAGCTGCCCATCTGGTCTGGTCTTTGCAGTGTGCTTCTAGTCAGCTTTTAGCAAAACAGCCTGAGGAAGTGCAGCACTTTCTGGGAAAAATCCCAGCAAACCTCCCTTTCCACTAGCCAATAAACCAAAGCTCGCACTCCAGCACCCTCAGGCAGGGGGTGCAAAACCGATGTTGCTGCAGAGAGGTAAGGAATCCCAGGATCACACAGAGAATAATAATAAGAGGAGACTCGTGATTAGGCATTTTTCAGCAATAACAGTGTTTTAGAGGCTCTTGGCAGAGCTACTTAGGGCACGCTGCGGTGCTGTGCAGAGGCTCCTGCTACACAGTGCTGAAAAGCTAATGATCAGCTAACGCTGAAGGGAGCAGCATGTCAACTGTCTTAGCTCTGTGTGGTTACTGAACACCACGTTGGTATCACATGTGAAATAAAATGGAAAATACCCCCAGTGAAAGAGGGAAGCCATTCAAGGAAAACCCACAGCACAAGGAGCTGCAGGCTCCGTGGCAGACACCACAAACAGAGACGACGGTTGTCATCTGGAAGGAGATGCAAAACCTGCAGCGTCTCCGTCACTTTGCAGCATTGACAGAGGCTGCCAACAGCTCCAGAGCACACACGGGTGATCAGCCCCAAACCAAACTGGTTATTTGTTTATTTTAAATTGGATACAGATGTCTGGATCAGCACAGTGGCAGAAACAGTTTTATAAACACTGGAAGAAACACCATAGATAAGACAAGACATGCAGTAAACCCTAGAGACTTCATGAGCTAACCTTTACCAAGGAAAGGCAAGAAATGCAAGCTCAGATAAGTACCAAAGTGAATGTAAATATGTTACATTCAGGGATGTGTATATGCAGGAAACTGAATCTCTTGGGAAATCTTACATGCCGGGTTTCAACAGAAAGGATAGGCAGTGAAGAGAGAGGAGAGTGAAAGAAGTGAGAGATCAGAACTGGGGAACATATGAAAACCTCTGCTGATGGAGAGATTTCAAAGGATTCCTGTAAACGTGTTGGAAGTGAGCGATTTCACTGCATGCAGAGGGAATGTTTTCTTAAGGGTATACTTGATGCCAGATATTTTTCTACACTTGACACTCCAGCATCAGCAGGTCTCTGGCAAGGCCATAAAAAAACAGCACAACTTTGTTCACATTCAGCACTCTGAGAGATATTATTTTCTCCAACTACCACTGAATTTGCATTCAGCAGCCCAGATGTTTCATCAGGCCAACCAACAATCTGTTGTTTCTCTTACTGCAGGGAGGGATGGAGACTGCTCTCACAGGTCTTTTGAAGAGCATATCAAGCAAACAGCTATGTGGCATAATACTGGTAAAGCTGATGCTGCATTTGGGGGAAGAACTTGACACAAAGTCTCTTCATTCTGCATTTTTTCGTATACTAAGACCTGGGAAAACACAGTAGAAGAGATCATGCCAAGACACCAAGCTGCTCTGACACCAGCTGGAGCACTTAGGCTAAAGCAAAGTGATGGTAATGGAAGACAGCTGCAATATGCTTGGTCTACCAGATAGAAAGATTTACAGAAAAACATGTGTCTCATCTTCCTCAAGCAACAGCTAGAAGCTACACAATGAAGAGACTGAAAAAAATGGGATGCAAATCTTATTCAGGTGGAGAAACTGAAGGAATCACTTGAAGTCCTGCTGTAAGGGCAACAGTAGGTTGGCTGAGGTAGCTGTGGGCAGAGCCAGAGGATAGGTTTGTTCAGGGTGCAGTATGTCAGCACAAGTGCAAACACATACACCTCAGAAATTAATAGGACATTT
Organism: Nyctibius grandis; assembly: GCF_013368605.1. NCBI lineage: Eukaryota > Metazoa > Chordata > Aves > Nyctibiiformes > Nyctibiidae > Nyctibius > Nyctibius grandis. The sequence goes on from NC_090659.1 coordinate 102,954,310, forward strand.
TAAATCAGTGAGGTTGTTTATTTATGCTGGAAGCTATGCGTTACGATCATCTCAATTGTTCCTTGCTATTACATTTGGCTTGGGGAAAAAAAAAAGGTGTGGGGAGCTGCCTCTTTAAGGGAGCCTGGCAAGAGCCAGGCAGAAAGAGCTGTGCTTGCAGAGCTGTGTCACACAGCCCGGAGTGGCTGGATGTCAGGCTTTGAAAGGAGCGTGTCCCCGTCAGTGTCCTTTGCTAGGACTGATTGCAGAACATATTTAGATTTCCACCATTTAAATGTACAAATGACTGCTCTGTGACTCAATTAATAGCTCCAGTGCTCCTGGCCAGGCTCTCTCCCTTGAAGGGCAAAAGGCAGCTCTCTGTGACTATTAATGCTCCTACAACACTGCAGGCTTGTTCTGATTTTTGTGACGTGGCACTCCAGACTCACAGTGCCGAGACGACGCTGACATCCCAGCTGGCTCTCTTGGACCTGTCTACACACCATGGTCTCTCTGCCGGGGCAGCACATCATACGTCCCCTTCCCCAGGGACAGACAAAGAGCCCAACTCTTCTCTTTGTTTTGGAGGAAAATTGCTACCATTTCTGATAAAACTGGACTTACTAGGAATCAATTAATTGCCTGTGAGAAAAGGGTGTTCCAGTGGACACCCATCTCCTCTCCAGGCAGTAGGATCCACTCTTGACTTCTATGAGCAATCCTATGATGCCACCCCACATCGAGTGACAGCGGGGAAGGAGGGCAGCCTGGTGCTCCTCCTGTCCGTGCTATGCATGGTCACCAATGTGCACCCCTCTGAACTCTGTCACGAGCTCCTGCAGCCCCAGGACATCCACAATCATTGTGTCATTGGGCGGGAATGCAGTGGCTCCATGGTGGGTGAGTGTCACAGGGCCAGCACTTGCTGAGGGACAGTGATGGTCTTGTCAGGCTCAGTGAACCCTGCTCAATGTCAAGGCCACGGGCCAGGTGGTGGGCCCCCACAGGCGTGGGCTTTCCCGGTGGCGGAGACATGTTTTCACATAACACTTCTTTGGCTTCCAAAGACTGGGAGAGCCAGACTTGTTTTGGGTGAAAACATTGCATAAGACGATTAGGTATTTTCTGACTGAATTTAACTTTGCCAGAACCTGAGAAAGGAAACACAGTGGGGGAAGTTGGAGACAGTGAACACCAAGCTGCTACATCTCAGAGACGGCAAGGGGTTGAGAGGACAGGGCAAAGATCGCAGCAGCCTCTGCTGTCAGAAAGACACATGTTGTTTACTGAGAGACTGGAGGATGATATTGTGCTCTGGAGAAAAGTTTAAACACTATCAATGGGAGGGGAAGGCTGAGGGATTTCTAGATGGCACCACAACTGGGGTGGGACATAGTAACTCATCTGGGAAAAACCATTAACAACAGCCAACCACCATGACATCTCAGGGGGCTGCATCCAAGATCAGTGCATTAAAATAAAGCCATATTACAAACCTAGAAGTGGGAAGTAAATGGCTAAGAACATCTGAAGTCTCACAGAATCACAGAATCACAGAATGTTAGGGACTGGAAGGGACCTCGAAAAATCATCTAGTCCAATCCCCCTGCCGGAGCAGGATTACCTAGATCATATCACACAGGAACGCGTCCAGGCGGGTTTTGAATGTCTCCAGAGAAGGAGACTTCACAACCTCTCTGGGCAGCCTGTTCCAGTGTTCAGTCACCCTCACCGTAAAGAAGTTTTTCCTCATATTTATGTGGAACCTCCTGTGTTCCAGCTTGCACCCGTTGCCCCTTGTCCTGTCAAGGGATGTCACTGAGAAGAGCCTGGCTCCATCCTCATGACACTTCCCCTTTACATATTTATAAACATTAATGAGGTCATCCCTCAGTCTCCTCTTCTCCAAGCTAAAGAGACCCAGCTCCCTCAGCCTCTCCTCATAAGGGAGATGTTCCACTCCCTTAATCATCTTCGTGGCTCTGCGCTGGACTCTCTCTAGCAGTTCCCTGTCCTTTTTGAACTGAGGGGCCCAGAACTGGACACAATACTCCAGATGCGGCCTCACCAGGGCAGAGTAGAGGGGGAGGAGAACCTCTCTCGACCTGCTAACCACACCCCTTCTAATACACCCCAGGATGCCACTGGCCTTCTTGGCCACAAGGGCACACTGCTGGCTCATGGTCATCCTGTTGTCCACTAGGACCCCCAGGTCCCTTTCCCCTCCACTGCTCTCCAACAGGTCTGTCCCCAACTTATACTCATACATGGGGTTGTTATTATCTCCTAATGCTGCAGAGGAATGGGTCACATTAGGAAAGCATAAAGAGAAATCACCACATGCACATAATTCCACACTGCATTTTCATTGTCATCCTCAAGTTTCCTGCAAGGGTAGCACATTCTCCCTGAAGACGGCATGAAATGTTCCTTCTTGATTTCCTAGTTGGAGGTGATCATCTCACAGTGGGAGAGGGAGACAGAGGAGAGGGGGTGGGGGAAGCCCATAAGCAAGTAGAAGGGACAAATTTCACGGGAAGGGCAATGAGAAGAGATACTGGAAACACATTCCTGTCTGGGAAAGATGTCCATACCTGCTTCTCACTGCAGAAGGAACAAGAGCAGGGTCCTTGCAGGGCCACCTCCAGCAATGCTGAGGACACCCCTACTCACTGCTGCTGGCTGTACCCAGGAAAAGTTAGGAGCTTGTGCAGCAAGAAGCAGCAAAGAAAGACTCCTTCTCTTTGACCTCTGGAAGAAGTGTGGACAGTCAACCAAAACTGGGTGATTCCCAGCATCCAGCCCCTGGAGCAGCTGCAGAAATAGAAAGAGATGTAGAGTGTCTGGGAGCACAGACCACCGCAGTCACTGAAGAGGAATGAAGGGTGATACTCCTTCAGTGATGGGGACTGCAATGTCACATTCAAGGTGGCTTTGCCCAGATATAGGCTAAACTGACCAGGAAGACAGGGAAGGTCCAGGCTGCTGAAGGCTGTCTAGAGCAGAAGGTGCCTGGTTCAAAGCACGGCAGATCTGTAGACACAGGGAAAGGTACTGGCCACGTAAGGCTCTTTGAGGGAGGGATTTTAATTGTGGGAATGCCTTGATGTGCTAAAGGTGATGCTAGAAGGAAGGATGAAGCAAGGAAGAAAGCAATGAGTTTTGGGATCCCAGGTGGAAAGTTTGCTGGAGTTGTCAGAGGAGATAATCTGACACCTCTTAGGGTAGGGGAGGTAGTGTAAATCTTTTCCAAGAGCTAGGCTCTACTTGGAAGGATCTACTTTTCCAGAAAACTGAAACAGTTTTCTGAAGGACAGCAAGGTCTAGGTAGGGGAATGCAGGCAAAGAAAGAGCAGTTAGCTCAGAGGAACAAAGATCTGAGAACGAAGAACAGACTGCAAATTCGTAAGCCCAAGTAATATATGGCTTATGTGTGTGAGGTTCAGCTGCAAGGGGCAAGAATCTGAGCTGTGGAGGGCACTGACCCCACTCCTCATGGAGCAGTGGGAAGAGCAAAAGGGTATTTGTAGATGGCATGTAATTTTTGTGAGGGAGAAGACTGACATATGTCAAATTTCAAAGTCCATGTGTTCTCTGGTATAATTAAGCAGGTTCAAGTAAAAGCTGCAGTAATGGCTTCTTTTGCAGGCAATATGCCGTATTTGGGAACCTTTGAATATGGAGGAAGATGCTCTTCCCTCAGGACTACTCTTCAAGACCACATCCAGGGAGGCTGCTCTCATGACACCAAGAGCCAGCCTGAGGAGATTGTGCCAGGGGAGGTTTAGATTGGATATCAGGAAAAATTTCCTCACTGAAAGGTACTGGCCTTTGTATCCTCAATGTATCAAGCATTGGAACAGGCTGCCCAGGGAAGTGGTGGAGTCACCATCCCTGGAGGTATTTAAAAGACATGTCGATGTGGTGCTTAGGGAAATGGTTTAGTGGTGGACTTGGCAGTGTCCGGTTAATGGTTGGACTTGATGATCTTAAAGGTCCTTTCCAACCAAAACGATTCTATGATTCTATGATTTCAGCAGGTGCCTCCACACTGGAGGTGTCAGGAGGACTTGGCAGCCTCCCCACTCAGCATCTGACCTGACCAAGGCTTGGGAGACTGCATTCACCCCACCAGCACCTTTCAAATTGTTTGCATCTTGTTTAAGCCAACCCAAACACCTAGTCTCACCAGAGTACAGGCTTTGGGTGGGAATGGTTTTCCCCTCATGTGTTTACTGCATTGCGTCATGGGTGTGATATAATTTCTGGTTGAGAAATACAACCAGCACATCTGAAGCATGCAAGTGCTCAACAGTTACAGGGGTTGGGGTTTTCTCTTTGCTTTATTTTTATGTCAATAAGGCGGAGTTTGTAGGGGTTTTGTTGGGGAGTTTCTCCATCAGCCCAATGGGAAATTCCACCTTGGCTGGAGGATGTGGAAAGAAATTAAGATCTACAGAGATATTTAGGTACCAACATCCCACTGAAATGGGATTTTGGTCCCCAAATGTCCTTGTGGGTTGGGGAGAGGAAGATTTTGGGGTGGAAGGTCAAGCCAGGGAACAAAGGGGCTGTCCTCCTTAAAGACAGCAGTTACTCCTGTTTCAGGAGCCCTCCATGACCCCATGGGATCTCAGGAGAGGGGAGACCTACCGACTGGCCCAGGGGGGTGTCTGAGGAGAACGTGGAGCCCCAGCAACACCCACTGCTAGCCAAGGCCTGAGCCCCGCGGAGCAGCCGACCTTCCCGGGCTCAGGGAGGGGGCTGGAGGCGCCTCCCCCCGCCCCTGGCCGGCACGGCCGGCACGGCCGGCACGGCTGCCCGGCGCCCCCCGCCGCGGGGACCGGGAGAGGCCGCGGAGCCAAGGCCGGAGGCAGGCGGCAGGGCCCCAGCGGGCCGCACGGGGGCGCCGCAGGACGGCTGCGGGCGGTGCCGGCGGGAGGCAGCGCGGCGCGGCGGTGCCGGGGCCGCGGGGGGGCCGCGGCCGGGCCGGGGCTGCGGGGAGCCACGGCGACCTCCTGCACCACCAAGTCCTGGGGGTTGACGGGGCAAGGAAACACGGCCTTGATCACGACATGCTCGGGTCGGGACCCAGTTCATGGCTTTCTCGTACTTTACATTGTACTTAGCACCGCAGGGGTGGTCACAAGCAGAGTCTCCTCGTTTGCACTGTGGGTTTCCTGGCTTTTTTTCACAGACCTCAGTTATTCCTAGGGAGGAATGACCCCATGCAGCAGTACAGGCTGGGGCTTGACCTGCTGGAAAGCAGCTCTGTGGTGTTGGAGCGAGTCCAGAGGAGGGCGACCAAGCTGGTGAAGGGTCTGGAGGGTCTGACCTACGAGGAACGGCTGAGGGAGCTGGGGTTGTTTAGCCTGGAGAAGAGGAGGCTCCGAGGTGACCTTATTGCAGTCTACAACTACCTGAAGGGAGGTTGTAGTGGAGTGGGAGTTGGCCTCTTCTCCCAGGCAGCTAGCGATAGGACAAGAGGACACAGCCTCAAGCTTCGCCAGGGGAGGTTCAGGTTGGACATCAGGAAGAATTTCTTTTCAGAAAGGGTCATTAGACATTGGAATGGGCTGCCCAGGGAGGTGGTGGAGTCACCATCTCTGGATGTGTTTAAGAAAAGACTGGCCATGGCACTTAATGCCATGGTCTAGTTGACAGGGTGGTGTCAGGGCAACGGTTGGACTTGATGATCCCTGAGGTCTCTTCCAACCTGGTTGATTCTGTGATTCTGTGAGTTCTGGTGGACAACAAGTTCACCATGAGCCAACAATGTGCCCCTGTGGCCAGGAAGGCCAATGGTGTCCTGGGGTGCATTAGGAAGAGTGTGGCCAGCAGGTCGATGGAGGTTCTCCTCCCCCTCTACACTGCCCTAGTGAGGCCACACCTGGAGTACTGTGTCCAGTTCTGGGACCCCCAGTTCAAGAAAGACAAGGAACTACTGGAGAGAGACCAGCGGAGAGCTACAAAGATGATCAGAGGGCTGGTGCATCTCCCTTACGAGGAAAGGCTGAGGGAGCTGGGTCTGTTTAGCCTGGAGAAGACTGAGGGGGGATCTTATCAATGCTTACAAATACTTTAGGGCGGGTGTCAAGAGGATGGGGCCAGACTCTTCTCAGTGGTGCCCAGCGACAGGACAAGGGGCAATGGGCACAAACTGAAACATGGGAAGTTCCATCTCAATATGAGAAAAAAATACTTTGGCAGAGCACTGGAACAGGCTGCCCAGGGAGGCTATGGAGTCTCCTCTGGAGATATTCAAGATCCGCCTGGACACAACCCTGTGCAACGCGCTCTAGGGGAACCTGCTTTGGCAGGGGGTTGGACTAGACAATCTCCAGAGGTCCCTTCCAACCCCAACTATTCTGTGATTCTGTGATTCTGTGATTCTGTGATTCTGTGATTCTGTGATACCCAGAAACCATCATACAGGCCAGTCACAGAGGGACAGTAAATTTGGCTTGTCACGGGCTGCCTGGGTTATCAGGGGGGATGTGGAAATTGAGCAAGGTTGCTAGTTCCTCCTGTACAGAGCATGCATGTGGAGCCCTGCCATCAAAGCGTGGTCCTGCTAAAGAAGAGGCTGTACCTAATTCAGGTAGGAAGACAGAAATAACAAAATCCGTGTATTGCTGCAAGGATTGAGCTGGGAAGAAAAGGGAAGCAGCAGAAGAGGGTGCAGGGATGTATATGAGCAAGATAACAGGGCCATAGAAACAAAAGGTGAGTATGGAAGAATACGCCACATAAAAACATGCTGGTGCACTGGGTGAAGAACTGGCTGAAGGGCAGAGCTCAAAGGGTTGTAGTGAATGGGGCTACATCTGGGTGGCGCCTGGTCACTAGGCATGTTCCTAAGGGCTCAATCTAGGGCCAGTCCTGTTCAGGATATTTATCAACAATCTGGATGCAGGAGTTGAATACACCATTAGCAAGTTTGCTGCTGATTCCAAACTGGGAGGTGCTGTTGGCTCTCTTGAGGGACAAGAGGCCTTTCAGAGGGATCTAGATGGATTGGAGCATTGGGCTGTGATTAATGGGATGAAATTTAACAAGCCAAAATGCTGGACTCTGCACCTAGGATGGAGTAATGCCAGGCAAAAGTATAAATTGGGAGAGGAGTGGAGGGGAACAGCCCTGCAGAGAGGGATCTGGGAGTGCTGGTCAACAGCAGGCTCAAAAGGAGTCAGCAGTGTGCCCAGGTAGCCACGAGGGCAAACCGCATCTGGGGGTGCATCAAACACAGCATAACCAGACGGTCAAAAGAGGTGATTATCCCACTGTATTCAGTATTGGTGCAGCCCCACCTTGAGTACTGTGTGCAGTTCTGGGCCCCACAATTTAAGGATGTGAAGGTACTCGAATGTGTCCAGAGGAGGGCAACAGAGCTGGTGAAAGGGCTGGAAGGCATGTCCTATGAGGAGCGGCTAAGGATTCTGGGTTTGTCTAGTTTGGAGAAAAGGAGGGTGAGGGGCGACCTCATTGCTCTCCACATCTTCCTGAGGAGGGGAAATGAAGAGGCTGAGCTCTTCTCCCTGGTATCCAGTGACCAGTGACCAGTGATTTGGCTTCTTCAAATACATTGCAGGTAAAACCAACACTAGAGGCAATGTAGGCCCACAGATGAACGAGGTGGGTGCCCTGGAGACTGAGGATAAAAAGAAGGCGGAACTACTGAATGCCTTCTTTGCCTCTGTCTATACTGCTGGAGGCTGTCCTGAGGAGCCCCGGACCCCTGAGGCCCCAGAAGAAGTCAGGATAGAAGAGGAGTTTGTCTTGGTTGATGAGGGCTGGGTCAGGGACCAATTAAGCAATCTGGACATCCATAAATCCATGGGCCCTGATGGGATGCACCCGCGGGTGCTGAGGGAGCTGGTGGAAGTCATTGCTAGGCCACTCTCCATCATCTTTGCTAAGTCGTGGGGAATGGGAGAGGTGCCTGAGGACTGGAGGAAAGCGAATGTCACTCCAGTCTTCAAAAGGGCAAGAAGAAGGACCCAGGTAACTATAGACTGGTCAGCCTCACCTCCATCCCTGGAAAGGTAATGGAACAACTTGTCCTTGATGCTGTCTCTAGGCACATCAAGGATAAGAGGATCATTAGGGGCAGTCAACATGGCTTCACCAAGGGGAAGTCATGCTTAACCAACTTGATTGCCTTTTATGAGGAAATAACCTGGTGGATAGATGATGGTAAAGCTGTGGATGTGGTCTATCTTGATTTCAGTAAAGTGTTTGACACAGTCTCCCATAGCATCCTCGCAGCTAAACTGAGGAAGTGTGGTCTGGATGATCGGGTAGTGAGGTGGATTGTGAACTGGCTGAAGGAAAGAAGCCAGAGAGTGGTGGTCAATGGGACTGAGTCCAGTTGGAGGCCTGTGTCTAGTGGAGTTCCTCAAGGGTCGGTACTGGGACCGGTACTATTCAATATATTCATTAATGACTTGGATGAGGGAATAGAGTGCACTGTCAGCAAGTTCGCTGATGACACAAAACTGGGAGGAGTGGCTGACACACAGGAAGGCTGCGCAGCCATTCAGAGAGACCTGGACAGGCTGGAGAGTTGGGCGGGGAGAAACTTAATGAAATATAACAAGGGCAAGTGTAGAGTCCTGCATCTGGGCAAGAACAACCCCATGTACCAGTACAAGTTGGGGGCAGACCTGTTGGGAGACCAGCGGAGGGGAAAGGGACCTGGGGGTCCTAGTGGACAGCAGGATGACCATGAGCCAGCAATGTGCCCTTGTGGCCAAGAAGGCCAATGGCATCCTGGGCTGTATTAGAAGGGGTGTGGTTAGCAGGTCGAGAGAGGTTCTCCTCCCCCTCTACTCTGCCCTGGTGAGGCCGCATCTGGAGTATTGTGTCCAGTTCTGGGCCCCTCAGTTCAAGAAGGACAGGGAACTGCTAGAGAGAGTCCAGCGCAGAGCCACGAAGATGATTAAGGGAGTGGAACATCTCCCTTATGAGGAGAGGCTGAGGGAGCTGGGTCTCTTTAGCTTGGAGAAGAGGAGACTGAGGGATGACCTCATTAATGTTTATAAATATGTAAAGGGCAAGTGTCATGAGGATGGAGCCAGGCTCTTCTCAGTGACATCCCTTGACAGGACAAGGGGCAACGGGTGCAAGCTGGAACACAGGAGGTTCCACATAAATATGAGGAAAAACTTCTTTACGGTGAGGGTGACTGAACACTGGAACAGGCTGCCCAGAGAGGTTGTGGAGTCTCCTTCTCTGGAGACATTCAAAACCCTCCTGGACACGTTCCTGTGTGATATGGTCTAGGTAATCCTGCTCCGGCAGGGGGATTGGACTACATGATCTTTCGAGGTCCCTTCCAATCCCTAACATTCTGTGATTCTGTGATTCTGTGAATGGTTCAAAGCTGTGCCAGGGGAGGTTCAGACTGGACATGAGGAAGCATTTCTTTACTGAAAGGGTGGCCAAACACTGGAACAGGCTTCCTAGAGAGGTGGCCAATGCCCCAAGCCTGTCAGTGTTTAAGAGGCATTTGGACAATGCCCTCTTAATAACATGCTTTAACTTTTGGTCAGCTCTGAAGTGGTCAGGCAGTTGGACTAGATGATCATTGCAGGTCCCTTCCAATTGAAAATGTCCTATGCTGTTCTGTTCTGTTCTGTTCTATTCTATTCTATTCTATTCTATTCTATTCTATTCTATTCTATTCTATTCTATTCTATTCTGTCTGTGCTGACTCAGACTGAGGATTTGTCTTCCAAAGCACCCTGCTTCCAGCAGCAGCTATGAGGAGGGGCATAGTGTAAAGTAAGAGCAGTGCGAGTACATATATAAACATTCGCTGTACTGCCCTGGGAGTACTCTCTCAGTCTCCATCTTTTTTCATTTCAGTGGATTTCCCTAGCTTGGCATAGTTTAGCTGTAGCTCTGACGAGTCCCTCTGTCACGAATTTGTCCGGTGTCCCTGCATGTGTTTTGCATCTCAAGCACCGTTTGTATTTGACGGCTCCTGGTTCTTGTTCTGAAAGAGAAGTGAACACCCTCTCTATTGACTCATGGGATCCACCTTTCCCACCCATCATTTCACAGCTCTGCTAGCATATCTTCTGTCAGTCATCTCTTTCTGAAGCTGAATAATTCAAGCCTACTCAGCCACTCCTTAAAGGTAAATAATTCCATATCTTTACTGTTCATCCTGCTCTTCTCCGAACTTTTCAGGTTCTGGTATCTTGTTTTTGAGATGTGGGTGCAGTTCTCAAGATGTGAACAAACCAGAGCCATAGCAAAGCTTTCTTTACTGTTCTCTCTTCTTTTCCTAATGATCCCCTATGTTAGATTTGTCTTCTTGATCATTACCGAATGACGATATAGTGACAGATAATAAAGAAAACTGGATAAAGCAGGAAGAAAACAGAATGAGTTGAGTCAAAAAGAGGGTATGTCCTATAAAGAGCAGCTGAGGGAACTGGGATTGTTTAGCCTGGAGATAAGGAGGCTGAGGGGAGACTTTATCGCTCTCTACAACTACCTGAAAGGAGGCTGTAGCGGGGTGGGGGTCGGCCTCTTCTCCCAGGCAACTAGTGACAGGACTAGAGGACATAGCCTCAAGCTGCGCCAGGGGAGGTTCATGTTAGACTTTAGGAAAAATTTCTTCACAGAAAGGGTTATTAGATATTGGAATGGGCTACCCAGGGAGGTGGCGGAGTCGCCATCCCTGGAGGTGTTTAAGAAAAGAATGGATGTGGCACTTAGTGCCGTGGTCTAGTTGACACAGTGGTGTTAGGTCAAAGGTTGGACTCAATGATCCCAGAGGTCTCTTCCAACCTAGTTGATTTTGTAATTATGTGAAAATCCTCTGGGAAAGGATGGTGAAGGTCAAAAACAGGTTTGAGTTACAGGCCTCATTTATAAAACCGTAGACCTTTAATGTCTTTTTAATATTAAGAATAAATAATACTATGAATTGTCAATATGTAAGAGTTTAATGTTCCACCTGCAAACTCAAGGACAAAGGGATGTGATATTACACTTGTTTATCACCACAAGCAGAAGGGGATGTATTTTGGATGTAGTTTTGGTAGTGAACATATTATAGAAGAATTAGTTACAGTAAATAATTTTGAATCAGAGGGTTGATAGCATTTAAATGGAATGGGAAAAAGGATAAAAAATATATTTCTCTTCTGTTTTTTTTTTTCCACAGGGAAAATTTCAAGAAATTTAATAACAGTAGTGAGTGGAGTTAACCAGTTTGACAAGCTCAGGGGTTGCATATGAAGGAGTTAAAGAGTTTACATCAGAGGTAGAAAATCTTTCTGTAATTTGCATGCTAAACAAGGGAAAAATGTATGAGGAAGTTCTCCAGAGCTACCTGGATAAATGACTGCCCAAGGAAGGATGACAGGTGTAAACAGTCTATGGGAACGGATCAAGAGGTCAGTTGGTCTAAGCAGCTATATTTTGAAGGTCAGAAAATGTAGGAATTCAGCACCAAGTGCCAAAAGTCAAGCTGAGTTAGACCTTGCAAAGATCTGTGAAGATAAATGCTGAAAGGTTTGGTAGCTGTATAAATAGAAACAAAATTTAAAAAGGAGGAAGTAGGGCTGCTGTGTACAGAGTAGGAGGCTGAGATCAAACACAGTGTTTGGTTCATACTTAGATCAAGGGCCAGATCCAAGAAGAGTATGCAGGGCTGTAATGCCAGGAAGTTAATTTGGCTCTGGGAACAAAATTCACAATGCTGAGGAAGATGTCTTATTGCTTTGTATAGCAAATGAGAGAAAGTTACATTTCCAGAACTAAAATCTGCCACAACCGGTGATATGTCTGAGCTGCTCATGAGGATATGCTGAAGCCACCTGTCCAAAACTCTGTCTTGTCTGGTTCTAGGTCTTTAACAAAGCTTCAGCCTCTCTGGCTACACCTGTGTTAGTAAATAAAACATGGTGAGAATCCAGGATTTGCCCATGGTGTTTAATCGTTCCTGCTACAGGTATGGTCTGTGCAAGACAGCCTTCTGCCAGACAATGCCTGGGTACAGTTCATGGGACAGCATGGGATTGCTCTTCCCAGTGAGCAGTTTGGGAGGTGGCCACCTTGCTTTGGACTTGTTTTGGAGAAGAAAAGGGTTTTGCTGTGTGGATGCAAGCTGTGCTGTGCAGCTTGCCCTCAAGGACAGAGGACAGGACACAGACCATTTTATTTAGTAATGTAAGTCTAGCCTCTGAGATGGGAATGATATAAAGATGTTACCAAGATATCTTGGATGACGTCAATCATGTACTGTCAGGGGCCATTAACGACTGGATAACTGTTTTTTTTTTCTTAAATTTGTAGGAAACACCTGCATAGTATATTAAAGGTTTCTTGTATATAACCTAATCTTCGACCTTTCTTAATTTAATGTGCTCTTGTCTGACTTGCTGGGAGAGTTCTCTAGACAGCAGGATGCATGGCACTTCATATCTACCCGTTTGAGCAGAGCCCCTAGGTTCAGAGGAGTGCAAGATTCCTGTGCAAAAAAAGGAGAGCAAGAGAGAGGCAACATGGCACTTGCTCTGTGATAAGGGCAGTCAGATTGACAGAGGGATTCTTGGGGTTCAGTTGTTGCTTTGAAAAGCCCTACCAGCACCATCTGAACTCAATGCTCACACTTTGCGTTAGTTCTCTGAGTGCTCATGGTGTAACTGGGTCCTGGGTACTAACGGGAAGGTGAGGGTCATTTGATGAGATGGCATCTGAGCTAATGAGCCTCCATAAGTCTGGAAGAGGATTAGGACCACTGCTGTGAACGCAGAGGCCTTTACTCAACTGAAGTTTCATGGTAGGATGCCAAGTCCTTCTTGAGGTTTTGTCCTAAATGGCCAATATTTCCAGCAAGGATATTGAGAAAGACAAATCAGCATTGCTGTTGGGAGCAGAGATGTGCACAACTGATGACAAAACTGTTAGAAGAGAAACCACAGATTTTAATGTACACTAGCTGAAAAGTAGATCATCTCCATCCCAGAAGTGTGAAAAGATGTGAGCATGTAATTGAAAAACTGCAAGTAAAGATTTTTGTTACCCTTTTTTTTAAATTAGAGGTGGTACCACACAAGCAGATGAGTAGCAGCCATGGGACTCTGATTTTACTAGTACACAAGATATTAAGACACATTTTGAAGGAAAGGTATACAAAGGTACGGATTTAAATGAAAAATGGAACACAAAGGTGAGTGAGTTCTCAAAAGGAGACCATTTAGTCCATTTGATTAAAGCAAGTAACTTTCTAGACAAGAGAAATGCAGCGTGTCTAATCTAGTCAGACTGCAGTGAAGAAAATTATACAGTGCTATCTTGGAAACTGGCTGCACTGAAGAAAGGGTTAGTACATAAACTAAGTAGCAAGGAAGGTGAAAGGCGGTAAGGCTAATGAGAAGGGAGATGACTCTGACTGTGTTGAAAGAGGACTACTGACACGGAGAAAAGTTACTAATGGAGTTCCTTCAGGATCCATCTTGGGCTCAGTTTTATTTTGGTATTTAATGGATTTAGCACCAAAAAACAGATGGGGTTGATAAAACTTGCTTAGATCAAAGTTGGGAGATATCAGAAAGTGAACAGCTTGGAGTTTCTGATTACAGTGCTATTGATTTGACTGGGATCCTTCAGTTCTATTGATTTGACTTCATTCTGTGAAGGAAGGGACTTACTAGCTGGAACAGTGCTTGTTATTTTAATTGCTATAGCACCAAGAGACTTAGCCACAGTTGTGTGGCATTGTGGTGGATGGGAGGTGGAAATCAATCTGTAAATACTAAAGGGGATATGAGGACCTGCAAAACCTTGCGCAGTACAGACCAGCAGATGCTGTTTGGTACAAGTTACAAAGAGAGATAGTGAAGGGCTGCAAAGGGAGACTCATGAGGTCAATACACCAGGCTAGGAGGAGGAATATTTTTGTGGCATTTTGCATGGGTATGAGCAGGGCATGCCAGAATTTGTCAAGGCACAAGAAAAAGGTGTTACAACAATCAAGGAACAAGATGGGAAACTAGAAGTCTAAGAAATCATGTGTCACTGGCTTCAGTCCCTCCCAGTCGCAAGAAAAATATTCCTCAATCACCAGTGCTATTTGGTCCAGGAATGCAAAGAACAGACAGTCAACACCTTCCACCTTCACACACACACACACTGTCAACATTGGTGCATACTGTAAACCACAAAGCACCCTTTCCCTCTGCTGCTGGTTTCTCAGCTGAGAGTTTTACCTGTGCAGAGTGAGTGGGAAAACAACAGGACTTGGCTGTAGCCTGTGAGCTGAGAGTAAGTGAATGAAACTGTTTCTTCTCCAAATTCAGTTGAAATTTGTTAGGATATGACTGTAGATGAGGAAGCAAACTGGAAGGACTTTCTGTGGTTTATATAATTTAGTTCATCCTAAGACACGGTTTTGGCAAACTTAAAATGCGTCCTCTGCATAATTCTGGGCTAAAATTGTTTTGGGTCTTGAGATATACAGAAACAAAAAAATATCTAGAATCTCCCTTTCACCTGTAATTCACCCATTAACACATTTATTTGAGATGCCAAAGGCCCATAGATCTACCTGAGGGTGACTTGAACCAATATTTTGAATCTTAGGGCTGATCCTCGCTGGAGAAATGCTTGATCTCTGAGGCAGAATTCGAGATGCTTCTTGCCTGGCCCTACTGCTCTTTACAGGGAAAAACAAAACAAAACAAAACAAAACAAAGAGACAGCTTTTGGCTCCCCTTGAATCCTAACTTTAAATAAATCATAGGAATTGTATTTGCTCTTGTTTGCTTAGGAAAAGACTTTCCACTAAACAGGAGGAGGAGGACAAAGGCCTGGACAAGTAGAATGGACAAATCCCAGCATGTAATTTGAGGTGGAAATTTAGATTGAAAACCTCTCAATGGCTACTTCACGTTGAGTTCAGCAGAGTCAAGAGGGTGTCTCTTCAGATGGTAAAATTAATGTTTTATCCACTTTTCCATAAATCAAGGCTCTGGCACATTCCCAGGAGAGGTTACATGGCCCTTCTCAGGTGTCTTTTTCTCCAGCACACAGAAGAGTGTGACAAGGTGAGTCCTGCAACAGACTGTGATGTTCCCACCTCCTTCTGGGGTGAGGCTACTTCTTCCATGGGGCTTGTCAGGAACCAGCTGTACTTGGTGCAGGGGGGAAAATGTCTAGTCCTGTCCTGCCAATGGGCGAGCTACATACAGGCTCAGCTACAGAAGAATGAGGTCCAAAAGGTGATCAGCTGGAGTTTCTTGCTGTGCGTATGAGACATGATGAACCTGCAAAGCATAACACGATTTATAGGATGTCAACAGTAAGACTGTGGTCAACTATGGTAAAGCTATATAGCTGTATGTTTTGTAGGTCTTAAATACTTTATTTCTGAGGGTTTATTTTTCACTGGTTTTAAATATCCAATTCAAATTTCACTAAAAACTCACCAAAATTCCCTGAAAATGAAAACTAAACCACCTATTCTGCAACACATGGGAAGTCCATTTGAATCCAGCCTATTCCTCAACTTCTTAATAAATGTACAAAGCCAAAAGGACAACATATGTCACAGACACTGTGGTTTTCCCTAGAAAATTGTCTTAGCATTTCTCAGTATCCTCTGGCATGCCTGGTTGTAGCCTTTTCTGTGCTTTGCCTGTGAGTGATATCATTTCACAGCTTGGAAAATGCTAAATGACTTTGCCAGAAACAATGATCTTTCAAGAGCAGAAAGTACAAAAGTCTTTTGCATCTCTGGTGCTTTCAGAGAGCACAAACCACATGAATTATACTAATAATTTCCAATAAAATCATCGCTTGCTTCCCCCCAAATAAACATAAGATTCTGAAGGAAGTCCGCTACACCTGTCAAACCCTAATGGGAAAAAGAAAAAAAAAAAAAAAAGACGGAGAAGATGAATAAGAAAACTAGCCCAAGGATATTAGTAGGTGAAAGAACAACTTTGTTACGAATGGGACTAACCCAAAGCAGTAACAGGATGTCAGCTCCAGTTATTTCAAGAAAAGATTACAGAGAAAAGGGTGGGATTGAGGGTGGTGCCTTCAGATAAAAATCATCTATAAATGAGTATAAAAAGCCTTACGTTACACCACCACCTCCCACAGCTTTGGGCAAGCGCATTCCAAGGCATACCTTTAGATTTATACTAAAATTATGAAAAAACATAGAGCGCACTTCTTGCCATTTCATTGTCATAAGTCTGGAGCGACTCCATTCCTGGTAGTCACATCTCTCCTTGTTTTCAGCATTGCAGGAATAAAATCTGGCCAAGAGGACTTTAAAACCCACCGTCTGATTCAAAGGTGACCTCTTGGCCCAGCTCTTCTTGCATCAGCTTTGTTTGATGCGCTTCCTTTGATTCCTGGGTCCCTGAACTATTGCTGAATTCATCAATGCACAAGCAGAGAAAAAAGAAATGGAATAAACCAGAAAGGATGAAACATGAGAGGGTCGCTCTAGCCAAAGCAGGAAAGAAGATCCTCCCACTGAAATGGAAATACCTTTTTGTAATTATCCTTTAATAATTTTATTTGACAGAGGTTATTATTGTAAGGCTGAATAACTTGGGAAGGAGCAAGTCACTCCCACAACCAAGCAAGAGGAGGAAAAGAGATAAACAGATCATCGGGGTTCATTTGATTTATACTGTATATTGCAATAAGGTGCATTTTAAAACTGCTTCAGAGACTTGCCTTACCTGTCACTAGGATACATCAGTGACCAGGCTGTTAATTACAAACATAAGGGTGACTAAAACATCTAGGTTGAGCATCACTTTTCTCAAACACAGCATACATCGCCAGATGGGACTGGGAGGTCCAAGGGTAGAATTCCACCCTCCAGTCCATGGACTCTCATGGTGGGCTGCAATGTAGCTTCTCTGCAACCAACATCGTGGAGCCCTCAGGACAGAGGCTTCTGCCATAGGTGGAAAATACTCATGTTATGCTGACTGAGCGGCATCTAGCAGGACTGCTGCCAGAGTGGATTCAGAACGGCACTTATGAGAGAGCATCTGCCAGCTCCCAGTAAGATACAAATGCTGTGGGAATTGGAAGGGACCACCTCACCCAGAGTAAAGATACCACCAGCATTTTGTCTCTTTGAAAGGCAGTGTCTCTTTGTTCCAATGCTTTCTTCCAACACACTTAGCTCTAATTTGGAAAAAGGAAAATCCAACCTGGCACACAACCTTGAAAAGCAGGAGAGCTCTATTTCAGGCTCTGAGCATGGGAAATGGGTGCAGCTTCCAGACCTCCCCTCTTGCTCTGATGCTTTACCTCTGGGGCACACACTGTACGCAACTTTGGAGGTTGTGGTGCCTTCTGCTGGAGAGCAGGGCCTGGTTCCTTGCTCGGACACCACGCAGTTGGCTAGTCTGTGTGTGCCTTATGGAAGAGGAGGTAGTCAGTCGTTGCTGTAGCCATGAGGGCTCCCACCCACATGATGCTGAGAGAGCCCAGACAGGTGGTGCCTGGCCTCTGTGAAGCCAAAGCTTTTGAAAAGCCCACCTACCTCTGCAGTCTTTCTGTTTTCCCTGGTACACGTTCTCTTACATATTCACATGTGGCTAGATAAATTCTGCAAGGAATGTCCAACTGCTTGATCACAGTAGGTCTGCCCACCCCATTGTCTTTTCTATCATGCTTTTGTGGTAGACAAGACAGTATTCATCTTACACTTCATTTCACATATCTAGGCCAC
Source organism: Nyctibius grandis (assembly GCF_013368605.1). Taxonomy (NCBI): domain Eukaryota; kingdom Metazoa; phylum Chordata; class Aves; order Nyctibiiformes; family Nyctibiidae; genus Nyctibius; species Nyctibius grandis. The sequence goes on from NC_090659.1 coordinate 102,972,020, forward strand.
ATCTGTGCTCTTCAGTTGAACAGGACTAGGGCATGTCCCTAAGCACTGATCCATGAGCAGCCATATTGACTGCTTTTATATTAGACTGCTAAGCTTGCCCGAGACAGAAAATGCTTATGGAACAAAATAGTTAATGTCCACACTATTAAATCCTCTTACAAACAGGGTGGTTATATGTAAAGAAGGAATGGCCTGTCTGTGCTAACAGCTCTTGTGTCTAAGGATTATTGGGGACACTGTTAGTTGGCATGGATGAAAACTGTGCCATGGGCCTTTTAAAAAATTTAGCCAGAGTGATCAAGTTCCATGACTATTCCTTAGCTTTGTTTAACTTACAAGTATAGATGGGGTCAATGTCACACTGTTTGTGTGGTCCCTGGCACAGTTTTGGCCTGGGGCAACTAGCACTGTCTTGAACAATACATAGGCATGTTTTGGAGGATGGTATGGAGCAGGGACCATTCCCAGTAGGTGTCTGTGATGTGGTCAGGTCTTTCTGGATTATGGTTCATCGGGTGCACTTTAGGCATCTTCCTCAGACTGAGACGAGAAAAAGGTTCAGGGAGGGCACTGAGGATGATCCAAAGCATGAAATGGCTTCCATGGAAAGGGTGACTAAGTTGGGTGGGACTTCCCAGACTAGAAAGGAAAATCTTGTTAAATATATATTTGATAAAGACATATAAAAGCCTGCAAAACACAGAGATGGAAGTAGGGATAAGTTGTTCACTGTCTTCTCCAGCACAAGAAAAAGAATGCTAGCAAGTAGCAGGTTCAAAAGAAACAAAACGGTGTAGTATTTGGAGCTACATGTAGTAAAATAGTGGAATTTTTGTGTCACAGGGTGCTGTAAATGCTAACATTTTGCATGAGATCAGGGGAATCTGGAGAATTTAATGGAAAATGAAGGACATCAATGGCTACTACATACAAGGATACCATTTCTGTCTCATTTGCAAATTGCTGGAGATCAAGACAGTGTTCTAAGGAAGTGTCTTCATGTGTTTGCTTTATCATACTTTCCCCACAGATCTGCTTGGACTGTTCTCAGGAACAGCACATTGGTCTAGATGGACTATTGGTGTGGTGCAGGCAGCTGTTCTTAAGTTTCATGAGTTGTGCTCCACAAATGTCTGCTTTTGTGCATTGATTATAAAATAAGCTATTATGATGTGCTCATGTGGAGATACCTGTACCGTAGATGCATAAGGTTAGGGGAGATGGATCTCTTGTATCTATGATGGCTGCAGTATCCAGATGTCCCTCAGGGTTTTTAATGTGCTCCCCAGCATAGTCTGGATGAACCTAAGTTGTACACAACCAAAATACTAAAGGCGATGATAATATCACCTCTCAAATAAACAATAGTAGCTGGTACTGGAGCAATCATTAGTGGCATTTCATTCATGTAGCTTGTTTTATTTCATGGTGGCCTTCTGTCAGCAATCTCAGCCTTAAAGCTAATGCCAGGAAAACGCTGAGCTACAGGAGTGAACTCTAGAAAGGAGTTCTGGAATGGGACTCATTCTAATTAATTGTGGATGTCTGTAATACAGATATCAGCATCTAAGTTCACTGCTGCAAGCTTACTCTGGTGTTGGGGAGTAAACTAGAGACTCCCAAGGTGATATTCAGCTGACCTGTTTTAGGCTTTTCCTTGCCTGTTGGCTATGAAGTCTGCTTGGAGCAGCTAGATTGGATGTTGACAATTCCACTTGCTCGGCTCTTGATGTTTCCACATCTTCTCCAAGGAACCTGAACTGCAGAATGAATAACCTTTCCCTTCCTCCCTTCCTTCTAGTCCATTCCTTTCATATTGCACAAAGCTCATGGAACCAGAGGGTGCACCATGAAAACTGCCACCTGGTACCTCACACCACCAAGCTCTGAGCACACGGTTTCAGATCCTCCTCAGTTTTGTTCAGGTGTTACCTTTGCAGCCCATCAGCAGACAGCTATTCCTCTGTAAGTAGGCCAGGACGTCTACATACAGCCTGACCATGAGACATGACCAGTCTGTGTCAGGTCTGCGGCCTGTCCTTTGGCTGGACATTTACTCACCTGGATGATCACAACAACAAGGTCCAGGATAGCAGAGAACACAGGGAATAATGCCATTCCTGGGTTCCACAGATTAAAATGAACTAGGATGGGCTGACTAACTGCTTAATAAAAAAGTAATGAATGATTAAGGTGCAACAAATGATCTTTAAATACAGATTTTCTTAATTCTAGCAAAAAGAAGAGAAATCCCAGAACAATTGTTTGGTTGGTTTTTTTGCCTGTTAATTTGTACCTGGTGTTCTTGGGTGCCTCAGCCTGGTATAAAAGAGGTTTTCTTTTTCCTGAACCGTTTTAGGAGCCATAACCTCAGACCATCATTCCCCTTATTTATACAACCACATCTATTAATAAGCACAGGAGATGAACCAGGGCTTTATGGCAGTGACAGGCAGAAGCAGACTGCAACATGACAGGTATAGCTGTTCATCTCACACAGAGCAGCTGTTGAAGAAACATGTCAATGAAACATCATTTGAAAGCTTTCTGTGAATGCACACCCCAAAATGTCCTCCAGCCTTCCCAGTGCGTAATTGTTAATGAGCATGGTGCGGTCGTAATTGACATTAAATGATTTCTTTATTGTTTATACCTTTGCCTGCTTATTCACTGAAGGACTGACTGTTCTGCTGTTCTGTCTTTGTTCTGGAAAAGGAAAACAATTCCTTCAGCTTTTCATTAATGAATGTGTTTCTTATCAGCCTTTTTTTCAGGATTCCCCCAAGTAGGCGTATTTCTTTATGGTGAAATCTCAAAATAAGCACAGTACTCCAGCTGAGGTTTCAGCCCTATTGATTACAGCTTCATAATTACTTTCTACATCCTACATACATTTCCATTAAGATGCTCTACAAGAAAGATACAGTTGTTTTGCTTTGTGGGTGAGGTTGTTTTTTTTTCTTTTGCATTAGTACCATGCAGTAGTTTCACATGACTTTTGGGATCCACTGCAATCTCCAGACCTTTTTCTAGTCGGCTGCTCAGCCAGCTCTTCCCCACTGCTTATTTGGTTTTCTTTCCCAAACTATCACTCGCTTTTATAGAATTCCACCATGGACCTTATGAATGGTAATAGAAATGGGATTTAACCAAGCCCAGCACAGACCCCATGCTATTCCCTTTCCAACATCTACAGCTCTTTTTGGCTGTTTGCCCCAATTTTGGGGGCAGCCATGGCAATTTCATCAACAGCGTATTTCCTTGGTTGGGAGCATGGTGCTTCATGGGGAGCAATGTCAAAAGCCTAATCCAAGTCCACCAGTGCCCACCTTAACTACTGCATCCATTTCATCCCTGCATCACTTGGTCAGCCATGTTCTGCAGAAGTTCCTCAGCTGTCAGAGCATGGCAAGCAGTACGACCGAATGGACAGTTCAGTCCAACCCAGCCCCACAGTTCTCATTCCCATAGAGTCTGAGGGGAAAAAAATAAGTAGGTTTTCAGTCCAGGCTGAACTAATGGTATGAGCTGATTGCCTGTAACCTGCCTTTGAGGAATAAGCCCCTCCTTGCTCCAAGGAGGTGACCTGGAGTACTGCGTGCAGCTCTGAGGCCCCCAACATAAGAAGGATATGAAGCTGTTGGAGCAAGTCCAGAGCAGGGCCACAAAAATCAGAGGGCTGGAGCACCTCTCCTGTGAAGATAGGCTGAGAGAGTTGGGGCTGTTCAGCCAGGAGAAGGCTCCAGGAAGACCTTAGAGCAGCCTTCCAGTACCTGAGGGGGGTCTACAGGAAAGCTGGAGGGGGACTTTTTACAAGGGCATGTAGTGACAGGACGAGGGGGAATGGTTTTAAACTGAAAGAGGGTAGATTTAGATGAGATATTAGGAAGAAATTCTTTACTGTGAGGGTGGTAAGACACTGGCACAGGTTGCCCAGAGAAGCTGTGGATGCCCCCTCCCTGGCAGTGTTCAAGGCCAGGTTGGATGGGGCTTTGAGCAACCTGGTCTAGAGGAAAGGTGTCCCTGCCTGTGGCAGGGGGGTTGGAAGTAGATGATCTTTAAGGTCCCTTCCAAACCAAACCATTCTATGATTCTGTGACCTCCTCCCTGTCCCTTGGCCGCGCCTGGCCGTGCCCGACACGCGATTCTCCAGTTACATGCCTAAACCGGGATGTCCCCCAGCTCTCCTCCCACGCTCCGCCTGGCGATGCGCTTTCCCCCAGGGGCTGCCGCCTTCCCGGGCTCGGCCTCCCCCGCCCTTCCCCGGGCCTCCCCTCACACCCGCCGTTACCGGCGGCCCGCCCGGCCCAGCCAGGCCCTGCCCTGCTCAGCCGCCGGAAGGACCCGGCGCGGCGGCCTCACCCCCGCCCGCCTCCCCATTCATTGGAGCAGCGGAGGCGGGGCCGGGCGGCCGGTGCCGGAGGTGTAAGGCGGTGGGAGCGCGGGGTGCCGTGGCCCGCGGCACAGCCTCGCCTCCCGCCTGAGCCCGCCGGCGCCGGGCTGCCCCTCGGCGCGGCGCGGGTGAGTGCGGGGCGCGGGACTCGGGGCTGCTGTAGGGCGGGCGGAGCGGGCCGGGCCGGGCCGGGCCGGGCGAGTGGCGGCGGCGGCCCCGGCCCCTTCGCGGCCCGTCCATTTTTCATGATGCAACCGGGGTGGCGCGCAGGGCTGCCGGGGCCGGGCCGTCTCCCCTCCCGCCAAAACCGCCGCCCCTCCATTTTCCCTCCCCGGCGGCGCGGTTCCTTGTGGCCGCGCTCTCCGGCGGGCCCTCCCTGAGTGCTCCTGGAGCCGTCCCTCGCCTCCCCCTGCCTGCCCCTGCCTCTCCCCCACCCAGTGTGTGGTGTGCCAGCCCCTCTGCTGAGCGGGGATCCCCCAAAATGCCGGGGCCGCCCGACCGCCCTGCGGGAAGGGCCTTCGCGAGGTTGGGACTTGCCATCGCCGGCGCCCGGGCGGTGCCGGAGCGTGTGGCCCCGCACCAGCGGAGGTAGGCATTGCCGCCTCCAGCCACGCTTTACCTCCTCCAGAGCAAGCAGCAAGCCAGGGCAGAGTTGGGGAACTCACATTGTGCACGGCTGTTTCCCAGCTGACCCGTTTTCTTGCTTGTCTTTGCTTTGCAGCACGAGCAGCCCCACAGAGAGCATGCTTTGCCGGGAGGTGAAGGTGTCAAGGAGAAACCCTGGGCCGTTTCCCTGACAATCTTTCCATGTCCAAGATAGCTGAGTGACTGCCGTGCTGTGCTTTGCTTTCTCTTTCAAACTGCAAAAGAGGCTGAGAATTTACCGAAAACACAGGTATCGTTTGTAGCGCTCGAGTCATCCCTGTACCCTGCGGGTTGCTGCTGTCTGCTCTTCCTGAACCTGTTCCAGTGATGAGCACAGTGACATGTTTCCATTTTGTTTGTCAGCATTTTGCAGGCAGCTGGCCTAACAGGTGGATTTCTTCTTTTTTGCGTAGGTATGTGTGAATATCTGTGGCAGACAGGGTTGGGGGGGACCCCCACTAAAAAACCTAAAGAGAGATTTTATATATAGCTAAGGCTGGGCAGAAAGATTGGGACTATGTACAGAAATGGTAGTTAGTTGTGTTGTCAGCTGCTAGAAGCCTTAGTTCTGGAGCCGGGTGTCGTCATCATCGGTGCTGTACAAACTCGGGACAAAAAGGCAGTTGCAGCTCTAAAGAGCTCACAGGCGGCAGATCCGGGCAGAAGAGCCAAGGTGATCATGGTGCTGCAGCTTTATGAATTAACTGTCTCTTAGCTGAGTGGTTTTGCCACCTGTGTGTGGCACGTGTGCCATTCACAACCATTAACTTCATGCTTGAGCAACAACCTCATGGTGACGTCCAACATCAGGTGAACCAGTGGACACCCTCCCTTCCTCTGCCCACCTCTGTGGGTTCTGCGAAGCAGTCGGGGCAAGTGGGGAAGACGTGGTCACGCATGTAGGTATCACATGGGACCCTCTGCAGTGGGACAACTCTGCCTCTTGAAGTTATTCACTCAGTGATGCTTGGCTGTCTCTGCCATCTCCAAGTCAGAGGCAAATATAGTGAACACTTGGGGAGAACAGGCAGAAACTTACTTTTCTGGTCAGGTACTCTGTGGACTTCTGTTGCCTTCAGCAGTCAACTGAAATGTCTTTTAGGCAGGATTTCCATATAATGCAAAAGAGGAGGGACTGTGTAGTTGCACAGGGTGCAGAGCTGCAAGTGCTGGCCCTGGCACAAAGAAGAAGCAAGCTCGTTGATTGCCACGGCTCTCGAAAGTTATTTTGCTTTCAAGTATTTTCAGTATCTTGCATTTTGAGCGATCTGAAGGGGACAGACCTTGACTGTGCTCCACCACATGCATGCTTTAGGTAGTCAGATAGGCTTTGAAATAAACCCATTTCCTGAGCGGGAGGATTACTGGGTGTTTAGTCCCCGATTTATGCAGTGTTCCTGGGATGTGTAAAGTTTTGAGCTTCACTGCTCCTAGGCTTGTGCTTATCAGTGAGGAGAAGTGTTCAGAAGGCACTCCTTGTTTTGGGTGGGCTGTAACGGAAACCTGAGGCCAGCTATGCTTCTAATTCAGGCAGCTCAGTTGTGAGTGTGGGCGAGACATGTAATTGCACATATGCAATACACTCTTCACTCCACGTGGAGAGAGAAGGATTTGCTATACAGAAGGAATTAGCTTATACAAAAGAGGAAACCTGTAACTCTTTCTCTAACCAGCTGTCAGAGTAACCAGCTCTCAGCTGTACTTTTGTTGACATCTTTGTCATTCCCTCTTTTTTTTTTCTTGTTTGTTTTTTTTTTTTTTCCCCTTCTTTTTCCTGTGCAGCATGCTGCCAGATTTCAGGTAGGGTTCATCCCCATAGGGTGTTGTGCCTGGGCTCCGTGTCTCTGCTTTAGGTTATGTGACACAAGAGCGAGGGTTGGCGTGTGCCAATCTAGCTGGCACTGAGCGCAGCTGGTGGTCTGGTTTGTGCAAGAGGGAGGGCAAAAAGGTGTGGCCGTTGCTTAGTCTCAGATGGGAAAGACAACAGGGAGAAATATGGTTTGGGTGAAGGAGGACAGAGATCTTGTTGCAATTACTGTCTCTACTATCTTTTGTTCACCCTTCATCTGTCAAGTTCCTCAATGTTGATCCACCATGACAGGTTAATGAGACTTCAGCGGCCTTTCAGAAATGTCACTTCCAGTTGTATCCCAGCTTTCAGAGAGCAGAAAATAATATGGTGCCTTTAATTCTCCTCTCTTGGCCAATATCAGTGATGCCAAAAGTTCAACCCCATACAGTGTGGGGCAGGAGGAAGACAGGGTGATTTACTTTGGCTGCAGGTGTGGCCGGTGGATGCTGGCTTCATCCTGGTGAGGTTATTGGTTGAGCCAGAGTGGTGCCATAGGGCAGATGGGGATGTGGCAGAGCCCCTTCGCCTCTCCTGAAGGACGATCTAAGAAGTCCCACTGACTTAACAGAGTATGTGGAGAAACTAGTGGCATTGACCAGCAGAACTGGGAGGCTGAGTGGTATGGAGAGCTAATTCGGTGGTTCTGGGCAGAGTTGGCTGGGGTCAGCTCCGATCTATAGCGACCCAGAGTTAGTAACCCAGGGTGGATCTTCTCTGATATCTACGTCAGTGTGTTTGGCAGTATCCTATTTTTTTTCCATTACCTGCTAGATCCTCATCCTTTTTATCCTAGGGCCAAAATCCTTGCAAATCTGTCACGTGCCGAGTGGTGTTGAAGGTGGCATTCATCTGGCCAAATGTAGTCATCTACGTTCAAGCTAGTCAGCCCCGGCTCCCGTTACGGTCATCCAGGGGAGGGGTGGACGTTCCTGGGGTGTGATTCATCTCAGCCCAGTACGCTGAAGCAGACGAGTTGCAACCTGAAAGCTGCTTTCCACTGACTATAAAAGGAGGCATTGGCAGATTAGCTTGTGAGGTTCTTGGATTCCTCAGTGACTTTGGGAAGAGTCATGGCTGTTTGCGCTATGGGTGGGTTTGTTCTGGCATTTGAGCTCTCCCTCTGTAGTGCTGTTGCTGCAATATCACTGACTACTTAAACCTCCAGACAAAAAAGGCATAGCTGTTGGTCAGACAAAACATAGAGGCTAGCACCTACCCTGTGACGACCCACAGGCTGCAGGATTCCTGACAACTGCCTGTGGTTCCTGGGCAGTTCAGGGGTGACAGGGACCAGGAGCTGGGGCTCCCACCTTCCCGCTGTGGTTTGTAGAAACCTCGGGACCCTGCTCACTCTGGCAGCACTGACCGGAGCCGCCTTCCCTCGATAGTGGGTCAGCAGCTGCTGCTCTTACCAGGGTCCTTGACTCCGCTGGAGACCACCAAGGTGGTGGGTCATAAATCCTGTGAATGGTATCTGGTACAGAAGTGCCTTATTTCAGAGTTTCCAAAATAAAGTACTGTGAGATTTTTGTTTCCAGGTACATTTTTGAGTTTCTGGGTTTTTTTACTCAAGTGAAAAACAGTTCAGAAAACTTTATTTTTGTAGAGGTGCAGGTTTTGTGTGTTCAGGAGTTACAGTAACTGCTATAGGAAAAAATGTGCAACTAGCTTCTTTGCTGAGCAGGATCCCTCATTAAATTTTCCTGTTAATCTGACCTGTTCCTCAGTGCCTGCCATGCCGCGTCTTGACCTCTTTTCTGAGAAATCCACTTGATTGCTATATTTACTAAAATACTAAATTTATTACCGTCTACTTAATGGTAGTATTTAGCTTCATATTTTCTTACACATCTTTCTCCAGCCTTTTTCTCAGATGAGGAATAACTGTTGGGTTCCTTTTCACCAGGCTTCCAGACAAATAGCCCATCTGTCTTTTCTGAGCTGTACAGATTTCGCAATTCACTCTTGCCTCATTATTTTCCACACCCTTGTCATTTGTTTGTATCTTTCCTTGTAGATCTTATTCACCCATTTAATTTTTAAATTACAGGGATGAGGATTTTACTTAGTATCCTGGTTTTGAGGACTTGCAATTAATTACTGACCTTATTTACTGGTTATGCCTTTCCTGAAATTCAGTGGGTATTTGACAGTCATCCACTTCTGAAAGTTTACTATAAGCCACTCTGAAGTTCTAAAAAAAGAAATTGAACAATGAGCTTTTTATTTAACTAGGGTTTGTCCCTGGTACTGATTCAGGCAGAGGTTAAAATCCCCCATACCAGATCATTTGTTTATTCCTGGAACCCGTTCTGTCAAATGAGAAGGTGTTCTCAAAATAAATAGCCGTGTGTGCCGTGACCCATATTATTCCTGGCCGTATGTGAGCCTGACTGTCTTACACTGCCAGGTATTTTAACAGAGGTGAGAATAACTGAGTTGTAGGGTAGATGCACATCATCTCTGGCTGCAGTTGTGCCTACTGAGGTTTGCCACTGGCAGCTGCTCGCTGGCATCCCAGAAGCAGAGGCGATTGCTGCTCCAGTTTTCTGGCTGATACGCCTGAGAGCGCTCTCCTCTGACTTGTTTCGGCTCAAATGAGGCTGGGTAGCACAGGCTGCTTCAGTGGTAGGTCTTTGCTAACTCAAGTTAGCAGCTAGGTTATGTCTTTGAAGTTTCAGCTAGCAAAGTAAATAGTATGGTGTGTCTCTAGAAAATATTTGCTAACTTGAGTTAGCAGTGTTTGAGTGAAGTGATCTGGGATGCTGCACAGATAGCTCCGTGCACAGAGCAGAGAGGATGATGATGTCTGGGAGGTAGAAGCCAGTGGTGGTACCAAGCATTTGGGGACATTTACCTCTGCAGCCGGTGCACTTGGAGCCATAAGAAAACCAGCATCTACACTGATACGGTGCCGCTCTGCGTGTCTGCAGTGGACCACGTTGGTTCAGTGGTTTGATTAAACCAAAGGTGAGTTTACTTTGGCTGTGGGGTATTTGTGGGGTGTGGTTTAGTGCCACTTTCCATTGCTATAAAAGAAATACCATGCAAAATCACCTTTCAATTGTATGGGTAAAGCATGCTGAGATCAGGGCTTGGGAGAACTTGCTTCCAAAGGATCTGCTTCCCCAAACTGCCTCTACAGTGGTGTTGGGAGGTGGTGTAACTCTGGGTAGCGCGGGATCAGAACGCCCTTCTGTGAAATCTGGAGTCAGTAAGCAAAACCAATTCTGCAGAATAAGAAAGGAGGAAAAAAAAAATGTACAAGCTATAAACCATAACAAAATCAGACCACTGGTAATGCTTGTAGTAGTTTCATTTGGGCATGCTGATGAGGGAGGTTTATTCGGATGTATATGTGACAGGAGTAAACTTACTGTGCAAGAAATTACTGTGATTTGATAAATGAACTGTTTCCTTAAGCTAGAAGAAGAGCTTGCCTTCATCAGGTGAAAGATTCTTAAAATAAACTTGTTGGAAAATCTGTGTTGTTGAATTTGTAGAACTAGGTTGTTTTGTTGAGGTGACTCTTATAAAGCAGTTTCAGCTAGAGAAGTAAATAATGTGATGTGTCTTCAGAAGATATTCCAGAAGGGATTAGTTGGCTCAGGTGACCAGAATATAGTTTTTCATCCTTAGGTTGCTGATTAAACTCCACTTGGGGTTGCCTGACAGCTGTTTGATGACCCATGTGAGACAATTCCCAAGCAAAGGAGGCTGCTGCATGCTGCACTATTTATTTTTTTCCTTCCAAAAAGCTCACAAAACAGAGTGACCCGTAACATATGTGTTGTGAAGATTTTTATTCTTTGTCTCACTTTGCAGCGTCAGTCTGTTCATCAGACTGGTTTCTGTGCTTATGGCTTCCAAAAGCTCAGAACAGGCCATGAAGAAAAATACAGCAAAATCAACCCCTCTTCTTTTTTGCTTTACCTAGAGCAGCAACAGAAGTTTTTTTGCAAGTTATTTGCAATAAGAATCATGTAGCTATTCAGAGATATTGACAATGAATGTAATTGTCACCGTAGAAAACTGTTATGTAATTGAGGACCTGACTAACTTGTCCAGCACCGTTTTAGCAACCCATTGAATAAAGGCACGTGGATGCTGTATAGAAAGGAAATGATCAAAACAGGTATTTAAAAGCCTGTCTTCCAGTTGCTACCTGAACTTGGCTGATGCAGGTTTGAAGTGCAGAGGTGCCATGCCATTGTATATCCACCCATGCTGACCACAGGTGCATTAGGCAGGACCTTTCTGGCTGTGCAGTCTGCTGGAAGAAAGGAGAAAAATGTTCTGTCACCCTGAGCAAGAAGAAAGTGCAACACCCAGAAGTCAGCAGCGGAATGATGGGTTAGGGTGGAGGTGCCACATCTTGGAGGAGAAAAAATAATAGGTGTTTGTTGAGATTTTGGAAATGAGAACTTCTGTGAGATTAAAGTGGGAATTTGGCCTCTAGCATCTTTTCAGTTCAGGAAAGGAACCAACACAAGCAATAGAGTGAAAAGCATAACAGTTAAGCAACTGGAGAAGAGCAGAAGCAAAATGTTTATGCTTTGCTCTGAAGGTGCTGGGATCAGTGCACAGGCAGTCCTAACATCCAAAGCTTTTTCCAGAAAACTCTCTTATTTATGAGGAACACAAGTGTTAGGAGGAGTCATTGTTCTTGTGAGGGAAGTGGACTTCTGAGTTACTAAAGCTCCAAAGACAGTTCAGAGACCTTTACATCTTTCTATTAACTGCCCACAGAAAGACAGGTCAAACTCCATCGAGGTGTTTGCTTCTGATGGCTCTAGGTTCAGTCTGTTTTCTGTCTTGAGGAGCGATCTGAGTTCCTGGTGGAGTTTTCATAGATGCCTGCTAGAGCCCTGCAGGAGCCAGGGAAGGCAGGTGTCTCTGAAGGTTCATACCTCCCATCTCTCCTCTGAAGGGGTACGTTTATACCTGGAGGTGCCTGTCTCTGCCTGTTGGTTACAAAGAGGGGCAAGATGATACCCTAAACCCAAACATCTGTTTTGGAGTTGGCTAAAGCTAGTTGAGAGGAATCCTGCCCCTCAACCTCGTTGGCATGTGGAGAAACACAAGGATATCCTTCAAGGAAACTTGTTTTAAGTGATGAAGCCACACTGTTGTGCTTTGGCTGCTCCAGATAAGCCATCTCGGATGTTAGAGTACTTTTGAACCTGCTTTTTCCTTCAAAGGAAATACCTGGCGAGCAGAACAGTGTGGTGCAGGGCACCATCAAAAGCGACAGCAGCTCTTTGCTTTTCATGCTGCTGTTCAGACCCTTGGGGGAAAATGCTAATTATCATTTGTTTCGTAGTTATTTTGCTTTAAAATCACCTGTATTTTTTTTTCCAAGTCCCAGTGCAGTGGAACTAAGGAGAATATTTACAGCTAGTAGTTTGTTTCCTTCCTGCTGTTGCTTAAAGAGCCTAGCAGCAGCAGAGCTTATTATACTTGAAAGTTTCTTGTTCCAGATAAGCGACATGGGGAGAGATGGCACTGTACATGCTCAAAAGAAGCGTGTTGAAATGTATAATGCAACACCTCTCAGGGACTGTCGTATTTAGGTCTCTCTGTGTACCCCCCCAGCCCTACAAATATAATTAAGAGTGATTTCCTTTGATGATGGAATGATGATGTGGAAAATTATAATACGGTTTTTAGAATGTATTAGCAGACTGAATGGTATTAGTAATTTTTATCCCAATAAGAAGTGCATACTTACTCCAAACATGATAATTTTGCTGATAGGGACACAATAATTTTTAAGGATAGCTGTATAACTTCCCTTGACAGGACTACAAGCAGAGTGGCTTCACTTATCCCTGTCACCGGGTTCCAGGTGCAGGTTTTGGGGCAGACCAGGATTCTGCACGGGGAGGCTGTGGGGCAGGGAGGTGCAGCTGGCAATTCCAATAAAATCAGAAATCTGAGTAAGATTTTAGCCTACAAATTAGTCAACTACCAGGTTGATGGGGTCAAATTACAAGTACACAGCAAATCTTTTTTTGCTCATTGGAGTTAATCTCTTCTGTAAGTTGACCTGTGCTTCTGAGGGAGCCAGAACAAGCTCCCTTGGTGGAGACATGTGGGTTGTGAGAGCTGGCTTTCTGCTGCACAGATGGCAAAATAAACTGTAAGGCTGGCTACAAGATAATGCCTCTCCTTGTGCGAAACAGGGGGCTGAGTCCACGCTGTGTTTTGCAGCAGCCTCATGGCTGGGCTCCAGCCAAATCTACCAACCTTTTGCATTTCTTACCTGCTGATATCTCTGCATTGTCACTGCTCCTCCAGCTATCTCATCCATTAGTGATAGTTACGAGCTTTCTGCCCAAATCCCTCTTTGGGCTGGCCAGTGCGAAGCGCCCACGTTGAGGGGAGAGCAGGGTCCCCCTGTACGGCATTGTCAGAAGTGAGACCTGAAACGCGTGGCGTGTGGTCTGGCTCCCGGTTCGGCTGGTGGGTGTCATTTTTGGTTTTGGGGGGGGGAACCCCCAAACTTCAGCAAGTCTTGATTTGATCCCAGGCAAGAGTGGGAAGCCTTTTGTCATACTTTGAGAAAGGGTCTGAGATAAATACGAAGTGGGCTGTGCTTGGACACCTCTTTTTCCCCAGCCTTCCCCATCAGCAGCCCTGCAACCTTGAACATTTGGGTTAGATGGAGGCAAAACTCCCCTTAGACAACAGCTCTCCTGTCAGGGAGAGCTGAACGGTGAGCTTGTGGCTAAAAAAAGAGCGTTAACCCAAAGCAAACAAACTCCACACCTGCCTTGCTGTGAAATGTAATTTCCTATCAGTGTTATACCTCCTTTTTGATAAGATTTATTCAGGTAGAATATATTGAAACTGGGCTCTGATATCTGTGTGTGGAAACAGGAGTGGCTGGTTACCCTGTCGTTAGACTGCTCAGACATCCTGCTTGTATCATTTGCCATGCTCTGTACTTATTTTAGGCTTAAATGCCTAAAATGAATGCAGTTTTAGAGGCATTTTGTTGTAAATCCATCAGCGCTTAGGAGCTGCAAAGTCTTTAGAGTGGTGGCTTGCAGGATCATTTGCAAAACACTGCTGAGACTGAATTTTTTTCCCCACAGTCAGACTGGTAATCCCATTTTATATGCCTTTTTTTATTAGTTGGGTGTTCCTGGCCTTTTGAATAGGGGATTTTACTGGCTCTGGTGGTGTGTGGGACTGAAGAACTGCAGAGCCAGGCAGGATTGGGTCAGACACTGAAACGAAAGCAGGCAACTTGTGCAGCGTGAAGTTTTAACGGCAAGCGCGTGGGCGAAGCTGCCATGGAAACTGCTTGTAGTGTTTGCAAAAAAGACCAAACTCTGCATTGCTGCTATTCCTAACTACTGTTCTGTTTTTAGCCACCCTCTCCGCTCATGATAGCTGGGAATATTGCGGGAGGGGAGCAAGGTGGGAAGATGATGCAATGTGAGCAGCTTGTTGCAAGCCTGAAGGCAGCACAGGTAGCAGCGCTGGCTGGGCTGGGAGAGCCAGGGTGAGCAGTCGTGGCCGGGATGGTTTGATCTCAGGTGAGAAGTGTGTTCCCACCACCCTGCCATGGTGAGGGATGGCTGAAGGAGTGGTGCTTCCTCCCAGACCAGCAGGTGAGTGTGGAGTCCATCATTTCTGGGTGTGCTGGCTGCACTCCTGGAGGGGGGATTGCCCCCTGCCTCAAATGTGGGGTGGCAGGTGGCTTTTATCATCTCCCCTCTCTTTCTGCTTCACACAGCCCCATGCTTGACCTCCTCTGCTTCACCTCATTGCACCATCCTCGGCTCCCATTTTGCTGTGGGTGTCTGTCTAGACTGCACTGACGTCCACATCCTGCGGTCCTGGCAGCCGGGCTCCATGGCTGCCCTGCCCAGCCCAATTCCTATCCCAAAACAACAGTCCCTGGTGAGGTGTGTCATAGACTGCCAGGGGCAGGGGGGTCATTAACCGTCAGGAAGCTGGGAGATCGCCATATCCCAGTTACACGGGAAGCGTGGCCACAGCATCGGTGCTTAGCATCTCCCTCTGCCTTGGTTTGGGCTGCCCGGAGTGCCTCAGTTAGGGCTTCCTCCTGTGAGATGCTCTGCTCGTTGTGCTGTTCCCAGGCAGCTGGGACATCTGCGGCCCCTCCGAGTCATACGCTGTTGGCTCCTTCGGCTCTGAGTGACCCTGGTCAGTGGGGTATGTCTGGTGAAAGGGCAGTACTAGTTTGATCGGACGGTAGCATTCAGTCATTGCTTTTAATCCAGTGTGCGTCAGGGCACCGTCTCTCAGAGGAAGATCCTGAAGAGCTCTCCAGTGGGAATTACTTGTCTGCCAGGGAGTCGTCAAGAGCTGCCCCTGGAACTGCAGACACAGCAGCATCCTCTCGGGTGCAGGAGAGTGTGTGGCTGCACGCGCCAACCGAGGGGGTGTGAAGTGCTTGTTTGTGCCTGCAATGACAAACAGGTGGGGCTTGGAAGGAGCTGATCCCTCCCCAGCCCTTGAATTATGGCTGGAATGCAGGAATACTGGGTCTAAAAGCAAACATTTTAGCTCCTTTCACACTGGGCTTCTCTTTGGTATGATGTAAGTCATATTCACAGAAAGCTTTAGTATTAGGTCTGTAGTCATGCAAGTGCCCTCAGAAGGCTGTAATATATTTTTGAATGCAGCTGGCTTGCTTAATGAGAAATTAACTTTGGTTTCTTCAGAAAAAGGAATTTTTTCTTAATTCTTCCGCTGTGTCATGTCACTATCCAACAGCCACATCAGGGTGCAGGGCTGGCAGGTCTGACTCGGAGGTCTGCATGGGGCAAGTCCTTGAGAATGGCCTCCAAATCAGCAGAAAAACTCCTGGATGAAAACATATTCTAATTACTTTCTTTAGGTTGCATAAGCCATAAGGAGTGATATAGCATAATTTTACATTTTGTAGACTTGTAGAATAGGATGGTTTGGGTTGGAAGGGATCTTTAAAGGTCATAGTTCAACTCCCCTGCTATGGGCAGAGACATCTTTCACTAGATCAGGTTGCTCAAAGGCCTGTCCAGCCTGACCTTGAACACTTAATTTGCAGACACAGTTACCTGAGGATAGCAAAACCTTTCTCAGAAGCCTAGAGTCATCTTGGTATAAGGCACAGGGAGCCCTGTGACTTGACCACATACAATTTCTGTTCCCCTTCCTTCCTGAAGGAGTGCGTGTCCACCGCGGGCTGAGCTCTCCCTCGTGCGAGCAATTCCTTCCAAGTTTGTTACAGAGCATTTCCTCTAAAAAAGCTCTTCAGACACTTCCACCTCTTGCACAGAAACACCGTCCCTGCTTTCCCAATAAAGGACAGTGTTCCTTTGCTTCAAGTCAGTACCTGGTATGGTAACGGAGGAAGTTTTTAATTGGGACAGCAGTGCAGTGATAAGCCATGCACCTGTTTGAGAAACATCTGACCCACAGACACGCTGGTCCACGGAGGTGGCCAAACCCTGCTCCATGGTCTGGCACTTTGCTCAGGCAGGATATGGGCAGGATGCCCATGGGCCCAGGTGACCAGGGGCCGCTGCTGCCACATGGCCCTGCCTCCAGCTGGAGCTGCCACTGCTTACCATGAGCTACCTGCTGGCCTCCACCTGCTCCTGGCTGCTCAGGGACGTAGCAAAATCTGTTGATTTATACCCACTTTGATCTGCCCCTTGTCCACACCTGAAAACTCCCACTCAGCTGTACCCTTCCTCCTGGTGAAGTTATGATGTTCGGGGAGGTCTTCTCCTGCCTTCCATCTGTCTGTCTCATCGGATGTGTCCCATGTCTGTGCAGGATGGTGTTTGTTGTTCTGCATGAAGGTTGGAGCTCTTAATTTTTTATTTGTTTGTTTCCCCAGTACTGTTTTAATAACAAACTAATTTCTTTCTCTGTCTAACTTGCTTCTTTATCTCCCAAGGGACAATTCCCACCTTCTTCCAAGGACTGTTGTCCAAGGACCACGACTGGAGCATGCTGAATGGCATGGCCAGGTGTTGTGTCTAAGCAAAGCTTTGTCTTCATTTTATATGGGTTTAAGAAGACAGAAGCTCACTTATTTAATATTGTTTCCCAGAGCATAATTTTTTTTCTGCAAGATACCAAGGCTGAGTCCCTGGCAGATTATGGGCAATATGTCACTTTGAGCAGATCCCTGGCAACCTGTCTCTGGCTTTCATGTGGGAAGTCTAATTATCAGTGGAGGTCCCCTTGGGTTTTATGACAAATTGAGGGAGTTAAATCAAGCAATTTTCTTGCAAAGTGTAATTTGAAGCCATGCTGAGGAACTATTTGAGGAGACTGTACTAGAGCTGGTGGGAGACTTTTCAATCAGATGCTTTTTCATCAGAAAATAGTGATTCATGTAATGAGAGAAGTGTGACACCCTTTATCTCCTTAACTTTTTGATCCCTGAGGAGCTATGGATGGCAAATGTGCTGTCATCATCCTCCTCCAAACAGCTGGGTGCTGTTTTGAGCTGCCAGAGGGTCCTCGACAGCTGAAGTCTGAGGTATGGGCTAAAAGGGCTGAGAGCACTGAAGTTGCCTTCTGCTGGATGGTAATTCTCAGGTGGGAATCCATCCTGGAAGGTGTCCCATCCCTCTCCTCAGCTGCTGGCTGCGGTGGCGTGTCACCCAGTCGGTTGCAGGCACAGCATTGGGCTTGTTTCAGTGATGCTGGTTATTCTGATGCAGCTACAGGGGTGATATGTGGTAGCTGGGGGAGAGGAACATATCTGGTTTCATGGCTTAACCCTGCCAAAACAAACATGCTATCGGCTGCACCTGAGTCTTTGCTGCTGCGACGCAGGATGCAGTATATCCAGTTTGTATCTAAGAGATGTTTCTTTAACCTGTTCTTGCAATGCTGGGTTGGTGGAGACTCATCTTGTATTCTATCCCAGCCTTTCATTGTGCCTGCAGTTGGAAGCGAACATAATGTCAAATTCCCCACCACAAATTAAGCGTAATGCATTGTGTGTTTCTGCAGTAAGCAAGGAGGGGAATTAATGTCTCGCCAACCTTTCACCTGTTGAATGGCTTCCTGCAAGCCACCTTTGCTGTTAATCACAGCTGAAGTTTCATGGAGAAGAATGGATATCAGTGAACTTCCATTTTGGAAATCTTAAAGCTTGAATTGTGGGAGGTTGAAGCATTTCCCTCTGGACTTAGAGCAGGAACCTCCCCCCTTTATTTTGATCAAAAATCACTACTCATTTGAAAACGTGTTTCATGTATCATCACAACTAACCCAGACTGAGTTTTCTGCAGGTATTAAGACAAAACATTGAAGTTTGCCTGCTTTGAAATTTTGGGGAAGTTGATACTTCTTGTCTCTACTTGGGGAAAAGGATGGTCTCTGCCATCTCAGAAGTTGTCCTGGGATGGAAGAGTTTCTCACCATGGTGTGGCCGGTAGCTGTGATATTGGAAAGCAGGAAGGTGAGCTGCAGCACACTGCCGTTCTCCTGAAGCAACACTGGAGCACCAGCACCTTCTTCATGTCCAGCAGGGCTTGGTGTTTCTCTTTTCAGTAGCTAATTGCTGGTAAGTGTGTGGCGTAGGGATTAGAGGGAGCACCTTGCTGCTCCTTTTTCAATGGAAGAAATTCTCCAGGGCTGTGAGACTCCTGGAGAAGAGCAGGAGGTGCTGCCTTGGAAATGTCCCTAATGCTCGGGAGCTTGAGGAACAGAAACCTGCACCATCCCCAGCCATCCATGGCAGTGGGCTGGTGCCCCAGCAACACCTCCCTCGTGCTGTTAAAGCAGCTGCGTTCAACAGAGGAAAGTAATGTGGTCCCCTTCTTATGGGCACTGTGTCTTTAAGCAGGTGATTAAGGTTGTGTTTTGTATATTCTGCACACCCACGTGTGTGTGCTGATATCTCGTGTTTAGTGTGTAGTTTATATTTAACTGGATGGCTTCCTTCTTTTGAATAGCAAATGCCGTGCTAGTGAATGATCCTGGGTTTTAATGACAGAATTGGCAAAGAATATAACATTTAGTATCCATATATATACACACTGATATAATGTACATTTCTGTAATGTATATTGAGATATATGCATACATATGCACATGTGAAAAATAAAAAGATGACAATCAAGAAGGGAATAATTTAACAGCACATGGACAAGACATTCCTTGCCTGGTTAAAATAGTTCAGCAGGACAGCAGCCCTTCACCCACAGTGAAACCAATGCAAAGAACTGCAGTTACTTTGGTGGCTTTTGGCTTGGACTCCATGCCGTTACTTCTGTTCTGGTGGGATATCTTCCAGCTTCACGTAATGCTAACGCTTGGTCGTGCCTTTATTTTCATCAGCCTTTTTGCTGGTGGCAGGCATCTGCGAATGGCTACGATCACAGCCTCTGAGTTGGTTCTCAGCATTTATCCCGAGGGTGTCCTCTCTAAACTGCCTGCCTTTCCAGCACAGCTGATGGAGATGCAGCAGCTTCGGAGACACAGCCAGGTGCACCTTAGGGTCTGATGCCATGTCCTTTGCTTCTGCTTCTAAATGTCTTGAGATAGGTGTTCAAATGTTCATGTGGAAAGCTCAGCATCTGCTGTAGCTGTCTTGTCTCTGCTCAGTCACTTGTTGCAGAGCTGGAAGATTTTCCAAGGCAAAACGTTTTGGAAGGATATACCTGACACAATTCTCGCTTTATACTGTAATGGATCGCACCTGGGGCTCACATGCCTCGGTGACTGTTGTCTTTCTTAGCGTGTTTCTGAATGATGTTTCAAAAGTCACTCAGTGGTTCTGGTTTGATCCTTTCCAACATAACTCCTTTGCATTTAGGAGTCTACACTTAAATCTGACACCCTGAAATATCTGTAATGCTAATGGAAATAGTAGGAATTGAAGTTTTCCACCTCTTCTTTTTCTGATGAGGACTTCTCTGTGAATGATGGGGGATGGCAGTAGCAAAATCAGCCTTTTGGAAAAGGGCTCCCAAATGTGTTTGTTACCTGTGCGTTGATCAAAAAGTTGGCATCATCACTATGTGCTTGTTCAGGAAGCTGACCTGTGTTTAAACTGAAAATAAAGGGCCAAACCCATTCCACATTGTTTGCCAAACACACCAACATGGCATAAGGACAAGCTCTTTGTTCTGCAGACTGGTAGCAGTGATGGTACAGCTGTATGGGCAATACGTTTGTTGAAGACCAACAGGATGCTGAGGAAAAATAAGACTGTCTGCAGGACATCCCTTTGCTGTGAGAGAAGGGCACTGATGGCAGTAGAGGATTCAATGTGTTTCAAAATGCATATAAGCGTATGTGGGACAACATTGAGTGGGTATTTCTGCTCACTTTTTCTCCGAGGAGGTTCCTGGGGAGTTCATTGGACGTGCAGCAGGGTCAGGCTTGGGTTTTCTTCTTTCCTTAGTAGAAAACTCCTTGTTCTGAATAATCTGCTTTAATTTTATGCTCTTCTGCAAATTGGAGAAGAAAATTATCAGGAGCAGCAAGGCCTTGGAATAGATAAGGAGTGGTTTCCAGAACCTGAAACAAATTGTAATTGTTTAGGAAGTTATAGTACTGCTTATGTAAAATGGTGCCCTCTCAGCTTATTTTTACACATGGTGTTTTATGTTTAGCTGGACAGATGTTTGTTATGGTTTACTTTTTGCTGTTAACCAGATGCAAGATTGCTTATTTTCTTATGCGATTGTTTTGAAGAATGTCCTTTTTAAAATGTTGTTAATGGGGAAGGAAATCTATCAACCTGATATAATAGGTATGTTAACCATTAGATAAGAGGAGGAAGAATATCTTATTTTATTTGAAAATACAATACAGTCAAGGCACAAGAATTTGGACAGGGAACAAAAGTAACAAGCACAAAATGCACTGTAAATAAAAGACAAGGACCAGTAACAGTGGGTGGAATTTGGCCCCTATTGAAGTTGGTGGGAGCTTTGCCATCGACTTCAGTGGGACAGGATTTCACCCGAGGATGTGGCCCCTGCCCCAGGGTCCGCCCAGCTAGGTTATCGAGGTGCGTCATTGCTTCCCGCTGCTCTCAAAGCCCTTGGCTCCTGCTGAAACATGAAGGTGCACAGAGCCTTGGGGTGAAGCCATTTCCTACCCAGGGTCTGAGCAGCCGGGGCTCGCAGCTCGGTGTTTCTCATCGGAGAAACCAGAGCTAAAGTAGGAGTGAGAGCTAGGTGTGTGCAGAGCAGGTGGTTATGTACCATCTGATAATATTTCTGGAATAATTTGTATTGTTTTATGCGATTAGGGCTGCGTTATGCCACAGGAGTACTGACAATTCATTCAAAAAAAGGCTGATCGTTTCAAGTATGGTTGGGAGTGGGTGTGAGAGGAATGAGCCCAGAACACATTTCCTCACTTCAAAGGCAAGAACGGCTGTTTCAGAAAGCGAGATCACAGCTGGATCCAACTTCTAAGGAGGGAAAAATCATAATCTCCGCCAAAATCACCCTTTGATACAATTGCGAAGATAACAAATGATATCAGAGGAAAGGTTTTGGGCAGAGGTGTAATGGCCCCTGTACTGCATCCTGCTAAACCAAAAGATTGTTCTTCTGAAAAAAAATCCCACTTGTCTTTATTGAAGGTCTCTTTGCCAGGCTACAGTGAATGTAATTGAAAGTGAAAGGTTGATTTGGTACCTGCTGTTTCAAAAGCAACAAAACCATCTAACAGATGCTTAGGAGGGTGATCAGTCGCCTGTGAGATGAGGGATGCAGAACACGGCTGCAGCGCGGGTACTGTGCCCTGCACCCAGCTCCCCGTCTGTTACCTGCAGGCCGTAGGAGGTATTTTATTCACAAAAGAGACGCTCCAATGTTCTGATGCTGTTTGGGCAGGATGAAGTTGGTATCTTGATCTTGAGATCAGCCAGAAGAGCACTGTCTGCTGGGATTAACTCAATTGCAGGATGTTGGCCTTAATTTCCAGGTCTGTCATAATTAAATAGCTCCTCTTCTAAACAAATTATCCATAAAAAGCAGTTCTGCTTTATTCTTGATAGCTGTTGTACAGCTGTGAACACCTGTAGATATGCCTGAGGGAGCTTCAAACTGAAACTGTTCTGAAATATGTTTATTGTGGGATACTCTTGAGTTATATGTAAGCTTGAAAGAATTCACTACAATTTTTTTTTAATTAATAAATTCTACATCCCCGTGCCCCCCAGAAACCTTGCCAAGCTCATGCCCTGATCCAGCATCCCAGCAGTGAGGGGCTGCTTCTCTCATGGGGACATTGTTCCTCCCAGCCCTGTTCTTGCCCAAGAAGTGGTTTGTCATGACGTGAGTGGCAAGGGAGGGCATTGGGTACCAGATCTGCATTCATTTTCAATGCAGAGATACAGCTTCCATTGGCTTTGGATCACTGATTTGTGTTAATTTTTCAAGACACCAGCTTTAGTTAAATTTAAGTTAAATAGCTAGGTAGGAAATAAAAGGTCTACAATTATTGGTAGGCAGTACGTTTTTGAAGCAGATGCCTTGAGCCAAATCTTGGAAAATACTTAGCATCTGCAGCTCCTTGGGTGTCAGTGGTGGTAGAAGGAGGAGGGAGAGCGACTCTCAACTGCATTGAACCTTGGTCCACCTCCGCTTGAAGACACTTCTTGGATAACGATAATGTCAGGCTGCACAACCTGACCTCTGCCTTTTGCTGTTGTTTACCACAGAGCATGTCCTTGGAGCTTTGTGTGGTGTATGGGCACAGTAGGTTACTTACACGCTGCAAGCAAGCGTATCATTAGTGCCCCCTAGCTCTTAGGGTAGTCCCTGTTGCCATCGTGTGGGCATCATAGAAACCCACATGTTGATGAGTGAGTGCACATCACAAATCTTTTCCTTCTGCACATTACGTGGCCCAACCCTGCAGGATACCCTCTTCCCTCACCTTGTTTTTTCATGTAAGAAATGTTCAGCACCTTGTAGGATGACACCTGGTATGCTCAGCAAGGCTGATGTCAACTCGGAGGTGCAAACCCTGAGGAGCACAAAATAAATGCGTAAGTCACTGGGGTTTGGGCAGGTCTGGACCTGTAGCCTCACCCAGGGTGAAATGTCTCGGGAAGATCTCCTCCAAGCTTCCCCTGTTCCTCTATGGCTGGCCCATCCAGGCCTGCTCAGGGGCTCCATGCAAAGGGCAGGCGAGCCCTGCCCTGCCACACTGCATCTCAGCAGACCTCCCTGGCTCATCGCTCACTTCCCGCTGAGCTGGACAATCTTTCCACCTCTTTTCCATTTTCTGTCTTTATTAATAGCCTCAGCTGGGACTTTTCTGTATATTCTGTGTTGCTTCTAACTCCTCTGTTCAGGCCATTGAATGTCTAAAACTTGCCATAAATATTGACTTAGCAAGAAGTAAACTGTTTTTCACCAGTCCTTTGGCATTTCTTGATGTTTCTGTGCCGCAGAATAAACATGTGTTTGTCCTGAAATCCAGAGTTTGGTTCTGAGTCAAACTGATCTTGACTTTCAGACTAGCTTTGGAAAATAAATCCATTAACACATCTCCTGTGGGTATCTTGCTCATAGTTGGCTGCAGTTTATGGCAGGGATTTCTTTGTTTTGTTTTGGAGGGCTTTTTTTTGCATATTCTGTAGCGGTTTTTCCTTGGTGCGCAGCACTGGGATCCTCCCCATTTCCTGGAGCTCCAGACTGAGTGTCAACCATCAGCACCACCACCCCTGGGCAGAGCGGATGAGTTAGCCCTGTCACTGTGGTCTTTGTAGGAAGTAGCATCATTGGGATCTCTGCATCACTCTGGTGGGAGTTAAGCAAAGCCTAGGACTTGTGTTGTCATAGAAAGCAACAAAATTAATTGGGGATGCTCCAGTGCAGCTCTCTTGTCATCTTACCCCAATTCAAAGTTCAGGACTGCCCTGTCCCTGCTTTTGGGGAGGTGGGCAGGTGTCCAGCTGAAAGCAATCCTGGCTGACATGGATTTGGGCAAGGTTCAAGTGGGAAGGAGACTGCATGAGCGAATTGACATACAAATACACTTAGATAAACAGATCTGTCTTCCTTCTGAAGGAAGAAAATAGTTTTTCCTCTGTGTGTGTGTTGGGAATTCCCATGGTTCACCAAATGAGAGTTTTGTAAGATTGGCCTGAGACCTGCCTTTCTTTGTTAGTCTGAATCCGTGTCTCTCGGGAGCGTGTTTGAGAGCTGTTGGGGGATGAGGCAATTCCTGACACGGTGGGACTTGTAAATCCTCAGCCTTGTTCCTGCCATTGTAATTACTTTCTCATGGTAGGGGAGTTAGTGTAAGGCCAAGAGAAAGGGATTTAAGCCGGGGCTTATGACTGGTGTCTTGGAAAAGTGAAGGCGATTTTTGATTTTGTAGTTGATGCTGTGACGACAAATTGAAGCATTGTATTTAATAGCTGACTCAGTTAATTAAGTTTCTTAGCGTGTTTTTTCCCACCTCTTACACTGGGTTTTAGCTGGAGCTGGTGAAGTACCAATCTCACTTGACCATACTGTAAATTGCATTTAATAATATTTTTGCCTACACATTATTCTCAGCATACTATTAATGTTAGCATGCACTGTGTACTGCTGTTCCATTATTGGTGTACAAGGCACTATTCGTTGGAAAGTTAACGCCTCAGTCCAGCATTGCATCTAAATAAAACAACCTTTTTCCTTTTCCATAATTAACAAAGAAACATTTAAAAGTCCTGCTGCTGAAGCTGGAGTAATCCAGCAGGTCCTACGGAAACATCCTGGCTGTGGAGAACATCGTATTATCCAACTGCCAAATTCTGAATGAGGATGATGATGATGGGATAAAGGTGGGATGGCAGAGTGCGGGCTGAGAAAAATGGCTACAGACAGGGGAAGCAACACTCAGAAAAGGAGGGTCAGGGATGGGTAATCAGAAAGAACCAGGGCATGAAAATGACAGTGAACCAGCAAAGTGAAACCTCTGTCAAAGTAGGAGGTGGTGCCCATTGACTAGAGAAGAGCGAAGAGGTAAGTGAATTTACCTATGAGAGACGGGCAGATTCTCCTCACAGTTTTATTTGATAAGAGTCACAGGGAAGGTGGGTGACTATTGTGTTTTTTTACTTTTAAGGTTAAAGGGAAGAACCATAGCTCTCTTTTATCTTGACTTGAGTAAAGCCTTTGATGGAGTGCCATGCAGGAAGTTATTTAAGAAGATGAGGGCTAGTAGAAAACTGGCACAGTGCAAAAGGGACTTGTTAGTGAGAAGTCAGGGACTGGGAGAGGAAAACAGGCACTGGTAGAGGAGATACCCACTGGAGTTCTTAGTGGTTGCTCTTGGGATGCTCTTGTTGCTTCTTCTGATGGTTCCTCTTGATGCAACGAGTAGAAGGGTGCTAATGGGATATACTGCTGCTCAGAGGGTGATTCAGAGGTGAACAGTTGCAGACGGGGCAAGAGACTGCCTGTGTTTTTGGGGCTTGGATAGCTTACCTTTGCAAAATGAAGTCTGAGAGGTTACAACTGATCTGTAAAGGTACACTGGGGTAACCACTCGAGTGAGGAAAGGCCATTCTTGACACAAAAGCATGTGAGTAAACACTGCCTACTGAAGCATTTTGGCTGGAGATAGAGGAGTGTTGGTGGAGCTTTCCAACAGTGGAGATAAGGCACCTAGAAATTTTTAAGGGAAAGCCTCATGTTATGCCATGGTTGCCTGTGACAACTGGGGCTAGACTTGGCAGCGTAAAACACAAGAAATTCCTTCTAATAAATACTGTGCTCACGGATTCGGGTAATGCTGTGAGGAGGAGCTTTCTAGCTGCTTTCTAAAGGCAAGGGCAATTTTGAATCAACATACTTAATTTTTTTCAGAAAGAGTAAGACAAAACTTTCATATCTGGACTGTGTCCAAGGACATAAATCTCGAAGGGACAGACTCCCTAACTGCACTGGTTCCATGGATGTCCTCGAGGAGCTGACCCCACTGCTGGCCATGCTGGTTTGACCGATTGTAGCTTTTAATGAGCACTGTTACTGTCTGTGTTAGGTGGACACCTATGGAGGTGGTCGAATGTGTAGGTTTGATGAGTTGCATAGCAAAATCTTCCCATGGTGTAGTACTGCAAGATGTGTGTCTCTCATGGGGAGAGAAACTCCAGAAGGATTTTCTGAGGGATCCCTCGAAGAGAGGGGTTTGCTTTACCCTGCTGCTAATCCCATCATAAAGTTCCGAGCAGGGGAGCTGCGCCTGAGCTGCTCACACACTGAAGCCACCTCACGCCGCTGTTTGGCTGTGCCAGCAGGTCCATACACAGCAATGGTGCAGTTGCTGAAATGGGACCACGGCTGGAAACCCTGCCCCACGGTTTCATTAAACATCCCCGTCCTGCAGTGCTTCTGTCCTGCGTGGGTCAGGGAAGTTCAGGGAGCCCCGCTGTGCTCTCACTTCAGTCGTTGCAAATGCAAAATAGTTTGAGCCTTTGCCTCAGGGTAACCAAGTTAAATAAAACTCGATTCTATGTGTCCTTTTTCCTAAATTGTATCTATTTCAGCCTGCACAGGTGTAGGCAACAGCAGCCTGGGCTGCTGCCTGTGGCTGGAGCTTAGAGAGGGGAAATGTCCCAGTGCGTCGGTTTGCAGATGGTGTCACTGACTGCAGCACGTGGTCGTGTTTTACTTTAGGGACAGTAGCACGTGTGGTGCCTTATTCTGGGATGTAATGCTCACTTCTCCGTTCACGCCGAGACTTAAAAAATATATATAAGTACATCTCTCTATATCTGTCTTTTTTTTTAATTCTCAGCCCAGGTAAACCACTCTGAAATCTGAAAGACGGGCTTTGCGTTTTTGGCTCGACCACTTGTCTGTGGACTGGGTGGTTGTGGAGCAGGGTGGGAGCTGGGGTGGAGTGCTGCATCTCTCCTGGGATCGCATCAGCTTTGCAGCATGAGTGGGAACGGGAAGCAGAAAATGCTTTGGTTTTGTCTGTTTTAATTCCCTGTGCTAAGCCCAGGTAAAATGCCAAAGGAGACATTTTTCTGTGTAAAAAGGTAGAAGGTGGGAAGATTCGTTTGTGGAAATGTAACAGGTCTGTAGCGGTGCAACTGTGCAGTGATGCTGTTTCGGGGGGTATCCTGGTCCAGGTAACGATGGCAGCATCTTTCTTGCAGGCCCAGACACAAAGATGGAGTGTCAGAAAATTATCAATTTTGGAAACCAGCTTCTTCGCCGGAAAAATGTGGACTGCACTCGAGAAGACAGTCGGCTCTCACGATGCCTCAACACGTTTGACTTAGTGGCTCTGGGTGTAGGCAGCACTTTGGGCGCAGGTGTCTACGTGCTTGCTGGAGCCGTGGCACGGGAGAACGCGGGACCTGCCATCGTTATCTCCTTCTTGATTGCTGCCTTGGCTTCAGTGCTGGCCGGACTCTGCTACGGAGAATTCGGTGCTCGGGTTCCTAAGACGGGATCAGCTTATCTCTACAGCTATGTGACCGTGGGCGAGCTGTGGGCTTTCATCACAGGGTGGAATTTAATCCTCTCCTATGTTATCGGTGAGTATGGTGGGTGCGCTGCAAGACCCTAGCTTTAGTCCGGGATGGTAGCCTGGTTTGTAAGATCAGCCTTGTTTGAACGCTTGCATTACTGTTACGACACAGACGCTGCACTCTTGCACTCACCAAGGATTTCAGGACTCCTCTGTGGGGTGTGTGGTTGGTGTCTCCTGTCAGTCAGCAAGGTGAGTGGTGTGCTATGGGCTGAGGGTTTGTCCTGAAGCTGGATTCTTGCTGCTGTGACTTCCTCTGAATCTCCATGTCATCCCTTTGGCATCCCCTGGCTGCTGCATGCTTGCCAGGGAGCAAAAGCCTGTCCCCTCTGCTGAGAAAGAAGCTGCTGATGGAAGGATGCTTTTACACAGCAGCATCTGTACCTCCTGGCTGATCAAGGATTAATTCCTGGTCCCTTTGAGACCTGTTTAAAGTATCTGGAGATCAGAGTTCTGTCTCGGGAATGGCTGCAGGATTAAGCTTAGGGTGATCTGCAGGTTCATGGTCTCTCAAATGTCCAAACCAAATCCCTTCTAAGCCCTTGACTCCCACTAGGAGAGGCCTTGGATCATGCATGCAGTGTACAACTCAGCTGATACATTAAAGCTAAACCACACTTTGCTAATTAAGGATTCATGTCTTTTCAAGCACATTCTGGGCATGCTGCTTGTCATCGTGCCTGTAATAAGGCTGCAACCAAGTTGACAGTTGAAAGTGAAGACTTACTAGTTAAAATGAAAACCGATGTTATGCTAAATTATTAAAGGAAGGTTTTTTTAAAAAATGCATTTTGTGGGATGTGTAAGTGTTACCTTGGAGATTAGTTTCTATGGTGCTGGGAAGGGTAAGATCATATCAAGAACTATACAGTGACGTAGCAGCTGCTTGTCTAAGATGGTGCTGGCTCTGCTCTGTGTGCTACCTGAAACCTTTTTCTCCGCCTCCTTTTTTTTTTTAAAATAAGAAATGAGAGAATGAAAAGCCAGAGTCAATTAAACTCATCTCCTTAGGAAATCTGAGTCCTGCAGTTCTTCTATGAATCAGGTTCACTGCAAGGAGGGGATAAAAATAGTTTTTTAAAAAAGTAAGCATATAATTTCCTCCAGACTTCTAAAATGGACTCTGCTTAGGCTACACATAGAAAAATTGAACAGACTTCTTGGTGATTTATCTTCTGTTCCTGAAAGGTAATGATAAATCATCTCCTCCATGCTCCTCATCTGGTTAGTTATGTGGCCCTTCCCACCATGGTACTAGACCACCGAAGTGACTGACATAGCCGTGGATGCTGTCCCAAAACCTGATTCTGCAAATGCACAATAAAAAGATCTACGTACTGAACGTTACACTCCCAGGATCTGGGCTGAGGCTGGTCTTTCTGAGATTTTTTTTTTGTCCTCTCATAATGGCTTTTGAACTGCTGCCTCAGTTTTTGTTTCAGAGTTGGCTGCTCAGTGTATTATCACAAGACAGAACATTCAGTAAAAACAAGTAGATATTATCCATTAATGTGTTCAAACACAACTTTGTTACTTTTAATGCAGTCTTGTGACAAAAATGCTAGTTTGCAACTGGCTTCCTCATAATTTGGGAGGAAGGGTGGCTAAGCAGGAAAAACAACTGAGAGAGGATGTGAGCTATAGCATGTCTCTTTTCTTTATCTTACCCAGCCTTTCTCCCCGTGCTGATTGCCCCTCTTGTGAGCAAGGACAACTCCCAGCAGCTTCAGGGGTGTGGAGGAGAAAGATATGTTGGCGGGCATACGCTGCAGTTCAGAGCTGGGGGTTGAGAGGGGCAGAAAGCCAATTTTTTTTTTCTCAGCCATGCTGCAGAAAATGCCAAGCAGTGCCACTGAAACCAAGCGGGGTAGTGGGAGCTTGCGTCTGTAAGGGGCTTGGCCAGCTTGGTGTTTTCACACTGAGGTTCTCAGACATCTGTTAAGAAAGTATTGTGGGGGTGGAATAAGAAATCCTGGGGTCCTGGGATGGGTTGCCAATAGCTTGTAGTTAATTGAAGTGACTTGGCTTGGGGGAGGACTGGTGTGGGGTCTTGGAGGTGGGTAACAAGCAAAAATGGGCATGCAACTGATCGGTCGTGGTCTAGACAGACGGAAGAAGGTGTCCAGGACCTGGATCTGGGGTGAACTTTCTTCTGGGATGGTGTGGGTTTGGGGAACCATGCCAGATTGCAGGAAGCATTTCAGGAACTGGAAGCTGGTGGGAGCTGGTTGTACAATGAGTAACGGCATCCCTGGTGAGTAGCTGCTACTGGGGTTTCCTGGGGCGCGCGGTGACCTCCACACCTGTGCCTGTTCCTTCAGCGAGCCCTGCACCTGAGCTCAGCGGCTCTCCTGGGAGCTGTGTGCTGTGGGCAGGAGCCAGCTCGATCCAACAAGGTTATGCTGACCCAGAACTAGTAAATCCTCGTGGATACAAGCCACATGTCTTTGCATAGTGCGCTCTAACAGTAAGATATTATCCAGGTGTCTGTGATGTTGGAAGAATATCAGATTCCCCTCGCTCCCTTAAGGCTGTTGGTTACAGAGAGTTCAGGATAAATGGCTGGTAGTTATATGGAACTGGCATCCAAGCAACTGGCATCTAATATAACCCCTGCAGGAGCTGGTTGTTCCTTTCCTAGAACATGAAATGTTAGAGCCAGGACAAAAAAATAGCAGTAAAGAAATAGCTCTTCCCTCCAGTCGTGCCAAAGTTAAGCTGAAAAATTGTAATGTGGTATACAATAACTTTTGGAGTTCTTCAAGATTAAATTCATGGCACTGATGTCCCACCTCTGTAAAAGCATGTACCCTGTGCACTTTGCTGGCTCAGCGAACAGAAGAGTCTCCAAACAGGTCTGTTCTGCAGCTTATTTTTATACTGTTGCGAAGCTGGATTGGGGCGGTGAGTGTTCCCAGCTTTGCTGCGGGTGCTGCCCGCTGCTGCTGCAGAGGGTTTAGCTGCAGGTGAGCACGTACTTTGTGTGACGATTGCAGGTGCCAGAGGTGGGACCTGAACACCCACCTGCAGGTGAGCGTGTCAGGACAAACTGTTCTAGGTAGAACTGTTCTAGTTAGGGGCAATGGGTGCAAGCTGGAACACAGGAGGTTCCACTTAAATATGAGGAAGAACTTCTTTACGGTGAGGGTGACCGAACACTGGAACAGGCTGCCCAGAGAGGTTGTGGAGTCTCCTTCTCTGGAGACATTCAAAACCCGCCTGGACGCGTTCCTGTGTGATATGGTCTAGGCAGTCCTGCCCCAGCAGGGGGATTGGACTACATGATCTTTCGAGGTCCCTTCCAATCCCTAACATTCTGTGATTCTGTGAAGGGCGCCCCTGACGGCGTCCTCTGAGGAACTGCTCTGCAAACTGAACCAAACCAACCTCTTTTTTTAACTAGGTAATTATGTACAGTAGTAATTATATCATGCAATTAGATGCTGTTATATATAGTGTACTGTATAAGACATCGGTAATATAACAATAGCCACTTTAACGCAGGAGAGGGAGAAGCTGGCTATTGCCCAAACCTACTTATTTTACACAATGCTGTCACTGTCTGGTGGTAGCTCTTCATTGTTACTATTTCAGTTCTCTGAAATGACTCTGCTGGCTCAGACAATGTCCTGGACTTGATCATCCTGAGACCCCAGGTTCAGTCCTCACCCTGGCAAGTTGCGTGAGGTTTGATGCTCTCGGGAACTGCAGCAAACAGTGGCTTCAGAGGGGAAAGTCTATGCACTTGCTGCAGGCAGGAGTCGTGCCGCTTGCTGGGATTATCACCAGTGTCCAACAGGCTGCCTTAGGCTCAGATAACGTGTAAATTATATCTAAGTCTTTATCCTGCTCGGATGCTCTAGCACCGGAGATTGGAGCAGACCTGCATGTTGCTGTGGTGCAGAGCTTACAGAGCTGGGCGAGTGTTGCGGTCCAGGCTCTGGTGCTCCATCATCGTGCTGCTGGAGGCCGGCTGGCTTCTGTAAGGTCCCTCTGCCTGGGCTGCAGTCACCCGGACGGGGCTGCCAGGGAGTTTTGCTGGTATGAGAAGAGATTCAGACCTCTCTAGTAGCAGAAATTACTAGGTTTGGGGGAAGTTCAGGCTGCTGGGGGGTGTAAGGAAAGTCAGTCTTGGCTGTATCTTAAGGCAAAGTTGAGATTTACTAAGAAGCCAAACCACTATAAGGATTTTTTTGTATGTCAGCTGAGCATGAGCCTGAGACCCACCACCTGTGTGTGTTACCATCAAAGCAGATGCCAGTCATGGGTACCAGCTGCAGGCTGGATCTGCAGAGGAAAGGCTGCTCCCAGCACCTGGGAAGCGCATGCAAGGTTGCTTTGAGGCCTTCCGTGGCCAAAAACCGTGCAAGGTGCCCCCTGTTTGGAACGTATGCCAGCCACGAAGGGTGATCTGCATCCTTTCTGTCCTCTGGCAGGAACCTCGAGCGTGGCCAGAGCCTGGAGCGCGACGTTTGATGAAATCATAGGCCAGCACATTGAAGATTTTTGTAAAAAATACATGACGATGGATGCTCCCGGAGTGCTAGCAAAATACCCGGACATCTTTGCCGTGGTGATAATCATCATCCTAACAGGTAAAACCTTGGAGGGGTTTGTGAGTCTTGGACCTTCTTCTTCTGTAATTTCATTGTTTGCTTTTGGAATAGGCACAAGGTCTTGATTTATTTTGGACAACATATTAAAGGCTTCTCCTTTGCTGTAAGTGTTGGATTGACCTATATAGCTGCTGTGGAGTTAGCATGGGGCATAACCTGTTTACAAGGTTTTTAATTAGAGGGGAGCATTCTCAATATTTTTTAAGCCACTTTTAAAACCTTCAATCAAATTTTATACAAGGAACAAAAGAAAAGATGACTTGTTACCCTCAATCAGGTATGGAAGTTTAATTCTTCCCTCCACAAATCCTATTACACAGGAATTTCATTGTGTTGCTTTATCAACCTTATTCCCGCTTTGGTAATCTGCCAATTTTCAGTGCCTTGAGCCAGGAAAGTGAGAAAAAAAATATGGGGCTCAGTAGCAACCTCATGTACTACTGTTTTGTTTTAGGTTTTTTTAAATATATATGAGCTTCAGTTTGCAGCAGTGATTGCAAGACTGCAGAGAAATAAATGTGTGATAAACAGTCAGGTCCTCTTTTTTTCTAAAAATGTGCCAAGGCTTTGATCAGAATTTGGAAAAGTTTTGAAAATTTGTAAAATTAAAATCCTTCTGAACTTTTACCTGTACTCCAACTGGATCTTGCAAAGCATTGCCAAATTTAGGCAAATTTTAAAAATTACACTTCTCATGTACCCCTCTGTGGTTTCCAGAACGCAGAACCTGCAGTGTCACCCCAACAAGGTTATCCTGTCATTTCCCACTCTGATGAGGATGGCCATCTCACAGCATGAGCTGTGCTCATGGGAACGGGCGTCATAAGCAAGGGATGCTTTGGCACCTGGGTTTGTATTTGAATCGAGGAGGACTGCTGAAGCCAGTACAGCCCTCTGTTTTCAGGACTACATCTGAATGGGAGAGAAGATTTTCCTGTTTGTTCCTGTATATAATAGGAATTGCTCTAGTTTCAAATTAGAATCTGGTCTTTCACCTCAGATACAATTTACAAAGTTTAGAACTCCTCATTTTAGTGCTACTAAGGTGTAAAATTATACAGATTACCAATGGCTTTATTCCCCTGTATGGAGCAAATTCCCTGGATTTTAATAAAAAATGCAAACCGTGGTTTTCTACAAAATGCTGCTGAATGAGCAGCTTTAGTCCCAAATATAAGCACTACAAGTTTATTTCTGCTTGCACCATCTTGAGCTTCAGATTTCTACAAGGTACCTTACAAGTTTTCTTGGGCAGGTACGCAGTTTTATCAAACACTTCCCTGATGTGGCTGTCTCAGCTTATTTCCTGTTCTAAGAGAAGGAAAGGTGAGTGCACAGGATGCTTCCCTCTCCTTGAAGTGCCTTAGAGTAGCAGTAAGGACACCCTGTTGTTCTTCTCTTCTCCCTCAGGCCCGTGTGAAGTTTTTTCCCTTCTCCCTCAGCTGCCTTCTTAGATTTGTGTTAAATGTTTGGGTTCTTGAAAATCAGGCACCTGAAGAGTAAACACAAGTTACCAGAGCTTGTCGTTCTGAGAAGCCGAGCTATGTCTCAGTGAGATGCTGGTTACCTAAGCCTGTAAACGTGCTCTTGTTCAGATGGATTGTCTTAAGACCACAGGCTGAAATCCTGCTCTTGCTGAACTCACTGGCAAAGCTCCCGCTGATTTAAATGGGAAAGGGATTCCCAAGATGCCACCTTCTTCTGTGTCTTCAGCACTAGAAGTAGTTGTCCTCCTGGATTCGGTCCCTGCTCATATTTTCCCCTGCTTCTAAGGAAAGTTGAATGTTGTTCATAACTTCTGCATGTGGTCAAGACCTCTAAGACAGTGTTCCTTCATGAAAAACCACCTGGGGTGCTTTCTCCAGGTCTCTGGGTGGAGTTTGAGGCTGTGGCTAGGGGGCACAGCATAGTGCCATGAGGTGACCAGAGCTGGTGTTGAAAGGGCTGGAAGCAGCTTAGCTGTCTTAGCAAAGCACTTTACCAGGGGCACGTGCCAAATGGGCATGCCGGGTGGGAAGGTGTGTCACATCCTGCAGTAGTAATGTCTGGGCTGGAGTCCTTGTCCTCTTTCTGGGTGAGTTAATCCTGACCTACCTGAGCTACTTGGCTTTGTGGAGAAATGGGGTGTGATAAGTTGGGTAGAGCAGAGCACGAACAGAGCTGGGCTACCTCTGCAAGCCCCCAGCACCTGCTGCTGGTGGTGAAATACCTGACTGCCTATCTTCCATTTTTTCCCCAGGGCTTTTAATTTTTGGCGTGAAGGAATCTGCCCTGGTGAACAAAGTGTTCACCTGCATCAACATCCTCGTCCTTGGATTCGTCATGGTCTCTGGCTTCGTGAAAGGGTCTATTAAAAACTGGCAGCTGACTGAACAAGACATTTACAACACCAGCCACAGCATTTACACAGACAAGTAGGTTGGATCTTTTCTTCCCAGGTCTGAAATTGATGCATTTTCAATGGCAAGTTTATAGGGGCGTTTGTGGAGTGGTTTAGAAAACCCATGAATGGGATGGCTCCCTCTTTTGCCTACCGCCTTGGAGGCAGAGCTGGTTTTGGTGGGCTTTTGCTGAAAGCAAGCTGTGCTGATGGGCTGAAACTGATAGGAGGTAGGCTGTATCAACATGGGCCCTGCTGCAGAGCTGACCATTTCCAGCCTCATGACCAATACGGCATCCAAATTTGAGAGAAAAGAGGTTTTTAGACATCCTTCTACTCAAGGCTACACCAGGCTGGCTCTGGTGCCTGAATGGAGCCGTGACCAAGTATAGCTCTGTAGTTTCTTTGGACACTTGGACAATATCTTTGAGGCACCATTGTACCTTTTGTAGACCTTGTCCCAAACGCCTCAGTAAAATGAAGGCAAGTTGCAGATTATTTTAATGCATTGCAGCAAGCATATCACAAATCCATTTTTAATGACATTTTTCTACTTGGCCAAAATCCTGTCTTCCTATACAAGATCAAAATTAAGGAGCTTATAAGGGTTGCCAGTGATACATGGCTGTTCATTTTTGCTTGAGACTGTGCAACACAGAATGAGGGCCTTTAAATATCTCCACGTACATCAGCTCAGTCCTGGCTTGCTAGCTAAACCCTTTATGCTGGCCTGCAAGGAAGCACAATTTGTCAAAAACTGGAGAGATTCATAAATGCTGCATGGGTCAAATTTGGCTTGTGTACAAGCCGCTTATTGAGCCTCTCTGCAAAATTCAGCCTGCTGCGAACAAATTGCTAGTATAGGAAAGGTCCCCCCTCCTTCCTTACTGCTATTTCCATGCAAGGAGCAATTAGTGCAATAGCTTCAAAGTGTAACTGTAGCTCTTTGACCCGTAGCACTTACTATTTTTGTAAAATCTGCCTGGGTTTACTTTACTTTGTCATTATTTCCAGAGTAATCCACATTTGGGTTGTGCTATTTCTGCAAATAACAGGCCAGTTTTCATCTAAGTCTCAACAGAGCTTCTATGAGAGAGTTCAGATGCTTACACCTGATAAGACTCGCAGATTTGGGATTTACTTTAATTGCCTTAATTCATCTTTACAAAGGCTTTTCCCTGAAAAAGTGACCGAAGTCACTTGAACTGAAGGGTATGTTATACATGACTCAACACAGGCACATGGATCTGGAGTCCTGATCCAGAGTGCACTGGGATCAGTATGTGTCTGTCTGTTGCCTTTAATGAACTTTGGATGAGGCTCAGCAAAGCATTTGGTGCATCAGGGATGCAGGCTCCTCTTCTCCCTCAGGGTCGCAAGCACGGTTTGGGTATGAGCTTGTCACAGGGAATTTTGTAGTTGAGAATGGAGGATTGGACGGATTTTAGACAGTCATGGCACCCTGCATTGCTCTCTGATGTCTACTCACCTGCACTTTATCTGAGTCCATCTTATAGGTGAAAAGTGGATGGTTTACATGTTTCTCAGTCTTCAGCTTTCAGAATTACATGTTGTGCTTTTTCAAAAGCTTATGTTTAAATGAATATGTGTATCTACACACATGCAGTAGTATTAGGAGAGGAATTTTAATATTCATGCTATTTTCTCCCTGTCTTAGCCAAGACATTTTTATCCACCCTGAAAAACAGGTGGTAGGAACAAACCATGAGCCATTTTTGTTCCATGCATTCCCTAGGCTGTTGCAGGCCTGTCCAAAGCTCAGCAGTGGGTAGGGCTTAGCATTTTGCTGGATATTTGTACACTAGTGTGTGTGAGGGAGAGCATGTTCCTCCAAACTCCAGCTTTGGATTTTGTTAAAAGCTATATGAATAGTTTTGTTACTCCCACCTAGGCAGGATGATCTCTAACCCAGTGCCGTGCCTTTTAGTCAAACACAGGAAGAAAAGCTCTATGGTGTTGGAGGGTTTATGCCATATGGATGGAAAGGAGTCCTCTCAGGGGCAGCCACGTGTTTTTATGCTTTCGTGGGATTTGACTGTATTGCTACTACAGGTAAGAGGGAAGATGTCTTCATTCTGGTTATGAACGTGGTTGCTGGTAGATTGGCTTTCAGCCATATTACACAGCACAGATAATGAGTAATTCAGGGCACTGCATTCATCATCCATCTGAACCTGAGCCCAAATATACTTTTGGCTCAGCTGCTCCTGATAGTCAAAGTGCTGAGTATGTCCAAGTCCCTGGGTGCTCGAATGTTGACTTCTAGCTGCTGTGTCAGGCAGCTAGACCATATAACCCACAAAACGAGCTTTCTCCCTTCTTCTTTGCCTGCAGGGCCCAATCTCATGGATGATTACTGATGACACTAACCAAGTCAGACTGCAGAGAAAACATGTCTAGCTTTACCAATTAGGCAAACAGGGAAGGCCCAGGTTCAGGTGCCTTGTATGACTGGTGAAGTTTGAACCTCTAACTCCAGACGATGCTTTAATCAACAGGTTATTCTGGAGTAGGGTTCTTCAGTGCCTTCAGCTGAAGAAGCTCCACTGGCTTGGAGTATTTAAAGAGCCAGAGAAAGAGGGGGCCTCTAGGGAGTCATCTGCAGCCTAAAGCTGTGCCTCAAAATCAGGGCGAGTTTTTATCTCCAAAGGTTCAGAGATCTTCTTCTGAGAGAGAAACCATCAGCATTGTCGTATTTCTCCTGGCTAAGAAGAATCTCATTTCCCTGGAGAAAGGAAGGATTATCCTTAATTTCACATTTGGCAAGAACTGAGTTGCTTCAAAGCTGGAGCAGAGGGAGGAGATCATCACAAAGACAGATAAAGCAGAACTGCCTCTTGTTCCAAGGAGTTTGAGGAGTGCTGGTTCCATTACTCCAGACAGCCCTAGGGCCTCTCCTTGGAGGAGAAACACATTCATCTGCCTTTGACTTATAGGTGTATGGGTCTCTGCTTACCGGTTCATCCTCCTGAAATGCCAAATCTCAGGAGCTCTTGCTTTCAGAGAAGAGCAGCTTTGTAGGACAGGGAAGGCTCAAAGCTGTTTCTTCATTAATCAGTGCCTGAATTTTGAGGATTTTTTTTGTTTTACACATTTTTCCCAACTTCGTTTTCGAAAATTTTCCATAAAAACTAGAGGGGAGTCCTTTTTTAAGAGGGATTTTCAAAGATCTGTATGAAAAGTCTGCCTTTCCGTGGAACTGGGCACCTATGGTGCCATGTTGACTGTGTAGTAGTTCTGGTGGAGATGCTAACTGAAATGATCACCCAAGCATTTGCCCTACAACTGCACAATAATTTCTTGTCCCATCATTTGTGATCATTGAACTCTTCTTGGGGCTGCACCATAGGTGGGATAGCAGCAGTAATTGGAGGTAAAAATAATCCTTTTTGGGGAAAGGACTATTTTTAATCCAGATTGTTTCTGTGCCTGAGTTTACAAGGCCTCCACAAATGTTTGTCAGAAGGAGTGACAGGAGCAACAGAAGTGGGAGCAAACAGGCTGTGGTATGCTGAGTGGATGGGGCAGGCCAGTGTCATAGTCAAACAGTGCCTCACTGCCCACAAAGCCTTTGAAAGCCCCAGCCAGCATGCTCTAGGTTGGGATAAAGCTCCCTCTCGTCGTTTAGCTGATATTTCAATTTCTTTCTTCTAGGTGAGGAGGTAAAAAACCCTCAGAAGGCCATTCCTATTGGCATTGTGGCATCTCTGCTCATCTGCTTCGTGGCTTATTTTGGCGTGTCAGCTGCCCTGACACTCATGATGCCTTACTATCAGCTGGATACCAATAGCCCTTTACCCAATGCCTTTAAATATGTGGGTTGGGATGGAGCCAATTACGCAGTGGCTGTTGGTTCCTTGTGTGCGCTTTCTACAAGGTGAGACACTGCTCTTTGTGCATCTCTCAAGGCAAACGTGTATCTCCAACTCCTTTTAAAAATAGTGCATGTCAGGGCTTTGCCTTCACTGTGTTCCCCTGGGTCAAGGGAGCCGAGACCAGGGATGAAATTCAGAGCTATTGACTTCAAAAGGACCAGGATTTCACCCTGTGATAGATTTCAGAGATGCACATGACCAGTGTCACTTCAGAAACACCCATCTTAGCAGCAGACCCAGCAGGTGCATCTCTGGAATATAAATCTGGATTGAGTGACTAAGTCATGGAGGCAACTCTGCAGTGCAAGCACGGTTAGCCCGCAAAGCATCCTGGACTGCTGGGTGGAGAGCAGACTTGTGTCAGGTAGTGCAGGGTGCATCTTCTGAAGCATATGGGGCTTACCATATCCAGGGCCGTCTGTCTTCAGGTTGCCTGCAGGACAGCCATCTGGACAGGAGGCAGGGCAGGCTGGAGGCAGAATATGTCATCTTCTCCTGCACTCTGGAGGCCGATTGTTTCAGATCAACTTAGACATATTCAGTTAGGTGAGAACTCATAGATGCTCCTAGAAGTTACAGCTCTTTTGTACCTGAAAGTCAGGCTGTTTTCATGCCCCATGGCTAAGTTTAGGTATCCAAAATCTTAGAGCTGCACCTCAATTGCCAGCTATCAGTAACATGGATGTACGGAGGAAGCCCTTGAAGGAGAAGCTGAAGTGAACGAAAGCCACCTGTTCTGTGTTTGTACTGCCATAAACTTGCTTTTGTTTGTGTGCCTGTGCTCAGCAGGAGGTGATTATAAGCAGATTATTTCCCCCTCCTCTGTCCTTAGTCTCCTTGGCTCCATGTTTCCGATGCCTCGAATAATTTATGCTATGGCAGAAGATGGACTTCTCTTTAAATTTTTGGCTAAAGT
Organism: Nyctibius grandis; assembly: GCF_013368605.1. Taxonomy (NCBI): domain Eukaryota; kingdom Metazoa; phylum Chordata; class Aves; order Nyctibiiformes; family Nyctibiidae; genus Nyctibius; species Nyctibius grandis. The sequence goes on from NC_090659.1 coordinate 103,011,214, forward strand.
CAACGAGAAGAGAAAAACTCCAATAATTGCAACAGTGACATCAGGGGCCGTTGCAGGTAAGATCCAAAGACTGGCACGAGTACGTGGAAAGGAGACATAAGCTCATCCTAGGGGCAGATAAGTCCACCTGACTCTAGCCCACTTATTAATCGGATGTATTGCATAGCATGACATCCTAGAGCGTGCCCTGAGTTTCTGCGGCATGCCCTGGAGGGGCTGGGTGAGCATGAGTAGCTCGATGTGTGCCTGTTCCTCTTTCTCAGAGCTCATTGCTGCCATCCTGTCTCATGCCAAGAATTGCCTTCATCTGCTCCTCGGGTGCTCTGCTGGCTTTAAAAATAATTAACCCCCTGCAAGGTGGCAGCCAGCGGTGCCCCAGCATCCTTGTGGCTGTTGGCCTGGCTTGGCTGAAGACACTGCACCACCTGTGGGTAGCAGCTCAGCAGAAGACGCAGGAGCAGCTGGAGGCAGGCAGGTGGCCCCTGTGGCACTGGTGTTTGTTAATCAGTTAGTCATAGCTGGCAGCCTCCTGTTCTCCCCTTCCCTCTCCTGGCACCCAGGAATATGTGAATTAAACCTCCCAGACAGCAAGGACGAGCGGCTTACCCTCTTCTTGCAGCTGCCCCCTTCCTCGCGATGCCTAGCAAAGAGGAGAGCCGTGCTGCTTCCTCTTTACCTTCCTGCTGCAAATGCAGGATGAACTGTTGGCACAAGAACGTGCCACCTTTGGTGGGGAATTGCTGCTGGACTGCTGCCATGGGCTCTGAGCTGTGAAAGGGCTCAGCTACTGCCACTGGGATCGTGGAGCCTCCTCACAGATGCTTCTCTCACACCTTCCTCTTCAGGTGTCCTTGGGTCCAGACTGGGGGAAAAAAGAGCCCGATAAAGTAAAAAAATGTGCTTTGCAGTCCATTCGGTTCTTCTTCAAGTGGTCTGTAGCGCCTAGGACCAAAGCACACACAAAGCTGCAGGGACAGCACTTGCCAGCTGAGCTTGAAGGTTGGGTTAATTGTTGGGCTCCAGGTGGTGCGTTGAGGATGGGCTGGGCCAGGCTCAGCTCTGAGATCCCTGCGCTCTTATACAACGAGTGGCATCACCTGAATGTCTGACTATGGCATCTGTCCTTCGCTTACTTGCTTCTCTTTCTGAAGGCCTTTATACAAAGTTCTATACAACCAGGGGTTGCCTGGTGAGGGTGTGTAAGCAGGGTAATCCCTAGGGGATGGCAGTCTATACCTTTTTCTGGAAACCTCCATGATGAGGCATGCTACCTCAAGATGCCCTCCTCGATGCTTGGTCCCATTTCATGCATAAGTGTGGTTTTGCCCCAGCTGAGCTGAGACACCAGAGCGAGGTGCTGCCCGTCCTCTGTTCCCTCTAGCTGCTTCCAGGAGACAACTGTGGCCTTAGGGGTGCTGCGGCTGCAATGGGGGACTCCTTCAATGAGGCTGTGGTTTAAACACCTGCTCATTGCTGGTAGCTGGGTGAACATGCCCATATGAGACAATCAGCCTGGCATTTACTGTAGTAATGGTTCCTCTGGTTCCAGCTAGGGAGGCTGTGCTGGGACAGCCTGTGAGGCTCAGGGTGTTCATGCACCAAGTCCTGCCTCTCCTCGTCTCAGGGCAGCTCAAGCTCCCCAGCTGAGTCCTGAGCAACAGTCACACATGGGCTGCATCATCGATAATGCTCCTGAGATGCGTGTATTCTGCCATGTTACTGATTTTTCTTCCCTCTCTCACCTTCCTCTCCTCCTACAGCTGTTATGGCCTTTCTCTTCGACTTGAAAGATCTTGTGGATCTCATGTCCATTGGGACCCTCCTGGCTTACTCCCTGGTGGCAGCCTGCGTGTTGGTACTGAGGTATGAATGTAGAAACTGCCTCTCTTGTACCATGTAGACAGAAATCCACACAGTGATCAGATGCCCTCGTAGTTTCCATAGACCCAGTAAAACCATGAACATCTCCAGCTATAAGCATGTGAAGAACTTGTTTCTTTAAGCTCATGGGGGATTGTACTAGTTGGATCTGCAAAGGGGTCCTCTGAACTTGGTTAACCCTTGGTCCATGCCACTCCTGCTGCGGTCAACCCTGAATGCCCTGGGAGATATGCCAACAAGTAGGGATGAGGGATGGGTGGTCCTGGATGCCTGCGTCGTCATCACTCTTGTTTCCACAGGGCATACAGTTTCAGGTCATCTTAGTTTTGAAAAGGGATTCAAGATGAAGTCTAGCAGCAGCAAAAAAGCTGAGCATGTGTTTGCAGGATGAGTGCCTTAGTGCATGTCTTTTAGAAGTGCTGAGCTCCCATAGCTTCCCTAACCTAAGCTGAAAATTGAGTATCTTGTTGCTTGGCACCTCACGGACAACAGCACTCTACCCATGAGAACTGTACGTTGAAGATCGTGTTACTGAAAAACATCTCGATGTGTTCAGTGACTTTCTCAGAGTCAGGCTTTTTACAAGCTCACAGCAAATTCATTGAACTAAGAACTGTCTTGCAGCAGGTGAAGGGCCAACACTGTACTGTAATACCGTTGCTGTGTGCTTGTGCTGTTCACCCTGCCCCTTGAAAATCCTTGCTGATTTTCCTTGCCCTTCTTACTTTCCCTCTGATTTCCCAGCCCCTTCTTCTCCTTAAAGCTGGAAGTGGCTTCTTAATTTGTTTTTGCAAATCGTATGGCATTTTCCCTGTTGTAGTTTGGCAGAGCTGACAGCCTGTCTTGCAGTGGCCTGAGCAGCTGATTTGGCTGCCCCGTTGGCTGCCTAATGAAGTAGCAGCTGAATTGTTTCCAAAGGTGTAAGGTCGTGCCACTAGTACCCTGCTGTGGCCAGACCCAAGGATTTCACTGCATTTCTCAATTCTCAGTGTTTCACAAATGCCCTCGTTGCAAACACATCCCCACAGGAGCGATTTTAAGGTGTCTTTCAAAATGACTCTTTCCTTTAGTCAAGCTTGTGGCTGAGAGTCACAGACAAAACCTCCTGTAAAAGAGAGCTGAGGCTGGAAGAGTGTTTTTTCTTTATGGATCCACGTGGTTGTGTGTCAGGGCCCTGTTGAATGAGGTGCTGTCCACACACACAACAAAAAATTACTGTTCTTCATTCACCTCTTCCTTCCCTATGTGGCAGCAGACAAGCGAGCAGAAGAAACTGGGATGGAGGAGGACGGGGCACCAGGAATGTTGCCACGGGGTGTGATCAGCAGCTGCCAGGGTGCGATATCTGCTGAGCTGTTAGCTCAGACACCTCCAGGCCAAAACGCAAGAGCTGAGCTGCCACAGATAACCCAATGGCTTGGTTATAACTGACTGTCCCTCTGCTGCTTCCTTCTCCAGTCCTCACTGTCACCTGATCATGTTTTGGTGACACGGATGATAGGGTTTATGAAAGAGCGCTGTCCAGTTTAAAACACTGACATTAGGTGATACTAGCTGACCGTATTTGCTTATGTTGTGACGATGTTATTCCTCGAATTTCCCCCTGAAACAGAAGGGTGTAGACATTATGTGGGCCTGTTCTGGTACTATAGTGATCTGGGGCACAGCCATGACTATCTGTGTGGTTTTTAAATGAACGGTACTCTGTGCCAAACCAATATGCTCTGTCTCATTTCCCTTTTCCTAGGTATCAGCCAGAGCAGCCTAATTTGGCATACCAGATGGCTAGGACAACAGAGGAGACAGATAACAATGAGTCTGTGAGCACCAGTGAGTCGCAGGCTGGATTTCTGCCAGAGGAAGATGAGAAGTGTTCCCTCAGAGCCATACTGTGTCCCCCAAATTCGGACCCTTCCAAATTCTCTGGCTCAGTGGTGAACGTCTCAACCTTCATCATTGGTAAGCACTAGGCAGTGTGGCTCTGGGGCAGTGAGCCAGCTGATAGGTCCTTGTATTCACCAGGGTGGGAAAGCTCACCTCCTTGCTGTGACTTCGATGAGCTCTTGTAACAGCCAAAATAACTGAAGATCTACAGATTAAACTTATGACTCAAAAAGAAACCCACAGATGGGGGGTGAGTGGGTGTATAGGGGGAAGGGTGTATCTCTTACAGTTAGCTTTTTCATGTGTTGCTGTTTCATTTGCCAAGCTTTCAGATTCTGCTTTGCCTGCTTGTGGGTTTGGTTTTTTTTTTTCCTGTTCCTAAAAAAAGAATCGTTAAGCTTTGGTGTCTGTTCACAGGTTTCCTTATCGTGGGTAGCTGTATCTTGACTGCCCTTGAGCCCAGCATTCTGATAAAGGCTGTATGGATTATTGCTGCCATCCTTGTTCTTGTTGTCAGCGTCGTTATATGGAAACAGCCTGAAAGCAAAACCAAGCTCTCCTTTAAGGTGGGTGTCCTGGGAGGTGTAGCTAGAGCAGAGCTGTTTGGGAGGTGGTTGGAGGAGGAAGTGCATATTGGCCTGTATCAGAATGGGGGACTTGGCCAAATGGACATGCAGAGAATATAGGCATGATGTGAAATTTTCCATGCAGGGCTGCCAATAGAGCATCAGTTTGAGCTCTCCAGCTAGGGTGGCTGTAAGCTCTCATAGTCTGCACTTATTGCATAAAGGGATGTCCTACCAGAGCTGAGCTCAGCCTCCGAGTGTGGTTTCCTCTAAGGGTCTAACCTCGAATGTCAGTGTAGGTGCTTTGCTGCAAAGTGCAACATGGTGGAAGCAGCGTTGTGGCAAGCCTGCTGCTCATCAGTGAGACGTGGGCAGAAGCAAATTTGGCACAGAAGGAGGGGCTGAAAGGGTTAGCTGAGAGGTTGGAGGAGGGAATTGGGAGGCAAAGCCACGTGGTGAGATCAGAGGTGACAATAGAGGACTTGGAAAGAAAAGTAAATGGTGCTGGAGTCCAGGAGAAGCTGGGAGGGCAGAACCTGGTGCAGAGGTGTGGCCAGAAAGGAAGGGCAGGACAGTGCTTTTGGAAGCGGGTGGTTATAGGATATGGAAGAGACAGAGACCAGAGGAAAAAGGGGTGGTTTGGAAGGGCCACATCAGATCGTGGATACAGAAGGAGAGAGAACCCAAGAAGCAAGCTTGTGTGTGAGGATCAAAGGGGGACTTGCTAAAAGGCTCTAAGAAAGTGCACTTTCATGTCCTGCTTAGTCCCCATGGAGACTAAGGGATGACCATTCTCTCTTTAACAGACTTAAGTATGAAGAACTCTGTCATTTTCCTGCCCTGTCCAAGCACACCATGCTTTCTATATTAAACAAACACTGGGATGTTTTTTTTTTTTTCCCCAGTATAATCATGCAAGTCGTGTTTTATCATATTGATTTCAGGCTGTTTCCCCAATTTATTAAATTAGTTTTGGATTCTAATCCATCCTCCAAACTGCTCTCATTTTGCCTGCTCTTCAATTACAGTTTTTCAGTAAATTGTCTGATTTTAATAATTTAACCCAACTGGAGTTGCCCAAGGTAGTGTTTGCAGCTTATCTTGAGGTTATGGTCCCAGAAGTGGAAACAGAAACGTCCAGGAGCAGAAAACTTAGGAACTGTCATCTAGACTGTATTTTCTGAACTTGTGTCTGAGGAGATCTCTTTGCCTTACACTCAGGATATTTTACCTCCTTTTTTTTCCCCTCAGCCACCACCCTATCTGAGAAAAAAAAAATTAGACCTGTCACTGCTAAGTCTGTAACAGCTGTTTCTTATCTCCTTGTTGTCCTTTAGACATTTACAGCCTGACTGTTTAGTGATTTTTCTCCAAAGTCTCTGGGAATCCAAGGCTGACTGGTTTGTTCCCCAGTTATTTTTCTGTATTTCTTTTTAATACGTAATTTGTCTTCCTTCTCCAGTCTTTAGAGACCTTACCGGTCTACGAAGAGCTCTCAGAAATGCCTATTAATAGTTCAGAGATCACTTCTGCAATCTCTGGGTACATAACTCACCCACCTAGGGAAATTTCATTTGTCCCTACTGACTTGACAAAGCCTAATTTAGAAAAATATTCTTCTTCCGTTTTCTAATTTGTATGCCCATCCCCTTTCTCTAATGATGTGAACAGCTGCTCACCATAAATGTTTTTTTTGGTGATGCTTAAATCAAGAAAGGCCTACAACATCGCAGCCTGTTTCTTTTTGTAAATCTCCTTTTTCCTTAGGAGTGAAGTTCACTTTCCTCTTGATTTCACCATATTCACAAACCTTTCTTTTGTTATAATTTGTCCTTTCTGATTTTGTCTTTACATGCCTGTGCTATTTCTTTATATTCTGATCTTTGCATTTGGCTTTACTGTCTCATTCTTCTTTGTGTCTTAGATCATTAAAGCATTCTTCGTACAGCTGCACTCATCTCTTACAATATTTCCTGTTTTTCTTCTGCTCTGGGATTGTTCGCTCTATATTGCTTAATTACCGTGGTACCTGCTGGATGAAGTTCCTCAGGTCCGTCCTTTGACATTCCCCTTACCACCTTCTCCTGGTCTTCAGTAGTTGCCTGTCATGATGCAGTCCTTGGTGTTCCTCTTCTCTTCTTTGCCTCACAAGTGTTTAGTATTGCTGCTAAAACTTACCTCTTGCCTCCTTCTAGGCCACAAGACAAGGACAACCATTCTTAAAACAGGTGAACAACATTGTTCACATCCCTCTCCCATGGTGGATTGATGTCCTCAGTTTTGGTCTAACCTTGCCTTTTCTCACATCTGGCACCTGAGGAGCTGGTAACAGTCATGGCTTCCCATTCAGAAGGGATGCAATGTTCTCACCTGCCCATTGATCTGCTCTGTGGATGTAATGTATCCCTCTTTCTTTTTCAGGTACCTCTTTTGCCCCTTCTTCCTGTTGTGAGTATTTTTGTGAATGTTTACCTCATGATGCAGCTAGACCTAGGCACATGGATACGGTTTGCAGTATGGATGCTCATAGGTGAGTTTGAGAGAGTAAAAAATGCGGTGTTCAAAGTTACTGGATTTTGTTATCCATAAATTTATTGTAGCATTCCAGAGAGGGATTCTGCACTTTCATCATCCTTGGGCAACCTCGGTGACTTAACTGAAGCCATTTAGGCAGTGTGTCTCAAGCCTTGTTTTAAATTCACGGGTCATGAAGCCTTTGTGAGGACAAAACAACAACCCATGAACCATCTTACGGGTCTTGTTGCCAACAAGAAACCATGCAACTTTTCTTGTTGGCTGGCCTTGAGCTGCAGTCCAGGTGGTGGGGCTTGTGCTTCTGGAGCTGAAGGAGCTGAGTTGCATCCCAAGGTGCTCCTAATAGCCATGTGGAGAAGGCTGAATTGCTTGAAATGCCCAGGGAATTTGTTACAATGAAAACAAGTGACATTAGCATCGGTTGCGGATGTATGTTACTGAGATGGAGGCTGTAGGCACACAAATGGCGAGAGAAAGCTCTGCAGAATGGACTGCAATGAACTCACTGAAAAGCATGAGAAGTTTATTCTGTAATCAGCCCCCTGTTTGGGGCTTGGATAGATCGTCTTTTAAAGACTAGTGCCTGTGTTAATGGCTTTTTTTCTAAGAAAGGTAGTGGCTGTCCACAAGAAGCTAGATATCAGGATGGCTGGACTTATCCCTGGTGTAACCTCTGTCGGTCAGTGTTAGTAGTGGTTTATGCTTCCTTACAGAGCTAACGGTGCCTTCTCCCCTTGGCTTCCACAGGCTTTATCATCTACTTTACCTATGGAATATGGCACAGCGTGGAAGCCACCTACGCGGCCTCAGCAGACGCAGAGAGAAACACGGATGCTGGTTCAGACAGCTGTAAATGACAGCGTGTTTGACTTGTGGGCAACTGGGGAGCGGCTGCGGTGAAGGAAGCTTTGTGGTGGGGATCCTGAACCGGGCTACATCTGGTTAATCAGTGATGCAGGAACGAGGAAGCATAATGTGGGACGCCCCAGCCCTGTTGTTGCAGCTTCCAGTTTGCTTAGTAGCACAGTTAAAAGGGATCACAAGGAAAAAAGCCACACCTCTGGCATGCTCCCGATGACACCGTCAGCTAATCTGGGGCTATGCGCTTCCCTTCCTCCCTCTCCTGTTTGTTTGGGGTTTTTTTTCGAGTGTATAGAAAGAATACTGCTTCTGTGTGCCAGTTAACCTTAAATGCTGCTATGAAACGAGGCCTCACAAAGGTCTTTCTTTCAGTAGCCCTGGGAATTACCTCCCCACAGTTACTCTACCTGATTATACACGGAGCAGATTTTGCAGTGCTACTGTCAGGCTTAGACCAGATCCATCCTTCACCCGATGCAAGCTGTACCCCACGTGTACGCACAAAAAAAGGCTATCGCCAAACACCGGCTTTCACCTGGTTAAGAAAGCACCTGCAGGACTTGCATTCTTTAAAGTTCCAGGTCTCTCAGATTTTGTTGTATTTAACTTTTTTTTAACTACATACTCATATGCTTTAAAGCGCACCGCTGCTGTGAAATGTTGGGAGGGTTTGTGGTCGCTGCTTGTCGGGTGAATGGTCGTTTGCCAGCGCGCAGGTAACGCCAGCAGATGTTTCTGCTGACTGTATGCTCAGCAGAGGGATTGCCAGGTTTAGCCATAAGACTGTTTGGTGCGAGTACTTGAATGGCTTGAAAAGAACGGGTGTCTCCAAAGAGCCGTCCTACCTCTTCGCCTCGGAAGTCACCAGCGGTGTGGCTGCAGTGGTGGGGTGGCTAGCAGAAGCAAGCCCAGGTCTGACAACAAGCAGGGCTCTATTTTCCTCTCCCCGCATCGTTTTTGTGTGCTGGCCACGTGGCGTTAGCAAAGGATTTGGCTGTGAGACTTAGGTTTGGCATCGGCAGGTGGAGCCCCTTTCTGCCCTGGGAAGGGGAATCACAGGAAGATCCTCAGAGGCTTGAACTTTACCCGTGAGCAGTGCCTGGTGTCTGTCCCCTGCCCAGGGGAGGGCCGTGGGGGTGTGCAGGGGCTCCTCAGTCCCAGTGGTCCCAGTAGAGCATGCAGCCCAGAAAACACCTCTAAGCTCTAGGGTCTAGCTTGCTGAGAGGAGCTTTCTGTTTGGGGCTGGAGATCATCTCCAGAGGCTGGCCATCGTGAAAGGTAGGAAATTTGGAACTCAGACCAAGGTCTGTGTTTGGTTGGCAATACCGTGGCTTTGCTGTAAGATGAAATTTTTTAATTCTCTCTTAATAGCTTTCCCCAGCCAAATTCACTGCCCTAAAATAGGCTTGCTAAGGCAGCAGGAAGGCGGACCATGCCCATGTAATGCCGCTGATTTAAATTCATGCTTCAGCTTGTACTGAAAAATCACAGAGTGGTTTGTGTTGGAAGGAGCCTTTGAAGATCATCTAGTCCAACCCCCCTGCCGTGGGCAAGGACATCTTTCACTAGATCAGGTTGCTCAAAGGCCTGTCCAACCTGGCCTTGAACACTTCCAGGGAGGGGGCTTCCCAAATAGATACTGTAGAAATCCCTTCTCCCAACCTGAGTGGATGCTGTCCTACGTGTACTCCACACTACTGCCTCTGAACACCGGACAATCTTTAATCTGTTTGTCAACATGGCTCTCGGTGATGAAGGGATGGGCTCTTGTCCCTGTCGTTCAGATAGAGAACTAAAGAACAGCCATCTGTATGGCTTGACCAGGGTCTCACCAGGCAACTGGTGCAGCACAAAGGGGAACCAGACCATCATCCCCCAAGTTCCACAGCTGGACCGTGGACCATCTCTCGCAGGTTTCCAAGAGAGACTTTATAGCCCTTCTGCCTGCTGAGGAGTTTTAGTCTTGGCCTCCTTCTAGTCCACTGGGAGGCTCTTCTTCCCAGGGTTGGAATTGGAGGGAGTGAAGGCAACTTGTGCATTGCCTCACAGCTGCGTTTCAGGGTGCGTTTTGGGTGCAGTTCCCCCCACAAAATGAAGTCAAGGTCTGCTCTAGTCACTGGGTCTTGACCATCTGCCAAGCCTTTGCTCCTCGTGCATGTACAAAGCCTTCCTTAAACAGGAATAGAAGAATATCAAAATTAAAAGCCACTAGGTTGAGGTCTATTTTGTTTCAACACAGGCAAGCTCTGTACACTCCTCAGCCTCCCAAAAAGCACAGAAGATGTGGTGGGAGGGGGAGATGATGTCAACTCAGAGGGGGGCAGTTTCCCATTGTACCAAAAATTTGAGGATGTTTTTCCCTACCTTGGGTACCAGTTTCTGAGCAATTAAGACGTTCAGCAGTGACTATTTGGGGGTGAATTCTGACTGGAAGTGTGTTTCCAAAGAGAATTATTTAAAAATATGCAGATTTCTTGCTGTATGTAATTTTTTTTTTTATAAATGTTAACTTATTTTTGTTGTCTACTTAGGGATCTATTCTGATATTTATATTCCATGACTTTGCGTCAGCTTTTGTGGTATGTAATAGCAGCACGTAGAAGGGAAGGTCTTGATGGGTGTCATTTTTCCTCGGTTGCCTTTCCTCTGAGAAGGTTCGTAGGAAAACCTTTCTGTGTCACCAGATTTGGTATTTAAATGTGCCATTACCTGTACCAGCCCCAGAGCCACCTGCTGTAAATTTGCTAGCAGAGGTGAGGGTCATTAGCCCCATCTCCCACTCGTCCATCATGACTTCTCCAACCCATCACTTCCCTGGTGGCGGGTGCTGCCGTCTCGCTTGCTGTTTGTTGCTACTTACCAGATCCAAGGAGGTGGAAGGAACCTCCAGCCCAGCACAGTGACAGGGAAGCGCAGGTGTCTCCCTGGCTCTCTGTCTACGGGCTTCCCCCATGTCCAGCTGGACCTGGGGACCTCCTGGCCTCCTCTTTGCATGACTTGACTCGGGGAATGGACCGGTGGGGAGATGATGAGTTTGGCACAGCTGCGTACTCCTGCCCCATCCCCTTCTGGCTGCATCCACTCCTTGCTTGTACATTTTGTAAGCTGAAAGGCAAATTTGACTGCCTCTTTCTAGGACAACGTCAAGGACTTTGCTGAATGAGTGGGGTTTTTTATTATTTTATTTTTTTTACCGTCTCTGCTGATGTCTGCATGTACCATAGATCAAGCCAGGGATCTTTGAAGACATGCAACTGCTGCTATAACCTTGCTGTTGTGGATGATATGCTTTCATTCATTTGAGCTTTTCTTTGTAAATAGTTCAGTCATTATTTTATTATGGGAATATTTCGTACAGATGAGAAGCATTTTGCTGTATGAAGAGGTGGGAATGGAGAAGCGATGCCTTTGCTTGGCACGAGAACAGATCCTTTTCTACCAAAGCCGAGAGCCATAGTAAAAATGGCCTGCCTGATCTCCCGGGGCAGGCTCTGGCCTGAAGGACTGACCTTGTTTCAGCGTATTTGGTTGCTCCCAGTCTGCTCGCTTGAGAGGAGCTCTCGGGGGAAGCTGTTGGATGGATTGTGGGTGGAGGTGGGCAGCACCGAGGCTGCAGCTTGAAGTTACATAGCAAATTTGGATACGTAGCCAGCCAGCCTTTCTCAATGGAAAATTGCTGTCAAAACAGCTTCCCCCACTCCCAAATGAATTGTTTCCTGCAAAAATGACTGGCTTTTGCCTATTTGCTTACAACTTTCATTCTTTGGTCACAGAAAATCACTACTATCTGGATTTCGGCTTTGTTTTGCCCTTTTCCCGTCCCTGGGGGCGGAGTTTGACACTGGTTTAAGGCAGCGAGCACCTGTGCTGGGTGTCGGGCAGCTCTGCAGCGTGGGGGGGTGCGGGGCTGCCCCCCTGCCCACCAGCATTGCGGGGGCTGAGCTGTGCTGCAGGCAAAGCTGCTGGTTCGGGGCCGTTCGTGCTCGGTTGCAGGGGACCGCGCTGGTGAAAACGCTGCTGGTGCTGATGCCACGCGTTTCTGTTTATTGCCGGGGTTTCGGAAGGGTAAAGTTTCAGCTGGCAGTGCTTGCCGTGGGCACTCTCACCCTTCGCCCATCCCAGAAGAAAACAAACTGCTGTTCACAGTGTACAGAGGGTGCCCAACACTGCCTGCTGCCTCCATTCCTGCTGAGACACCAGAAAGCGATACGGCAGGATATTATGTTGGTATTTTGTAAAATCTGATTTTTTAGTGATTGCATTTTATATGCTAATGAATTCCAGTGGGATTTCGTAAATTGCCTCCCCCAGAAAGCCACATACAAGTGAGCATTGCTGTCATGTGTCCAGATGAATGAAGGGTGACGTGCAGGTCTGGCGGGGCTTGCTTTGGAGGGGAGGAGGAGGAGGAGTGCCGCTGGTTTCCATGCAGAAGGCTCCCCTGCACGTGTGCCTCTCAACACCCCTCCCCTGGCAAAGGAAGCCTCTTCCCTCTGGCAGAAACAGCATCTCTCTTTCCAAACCCTTGGATAACCTTGCGAGATCCGCTGGGCCCAACTTTACAGGCAGGTTCCGTTTTTTCCTTCCCCTTCCCAAAAAAATTGCACTTGTTCAAGGCTAAATCTGTACATACACAGCGAACCAACGCTTGCTGCCCTCCCAGCCACCTCCCCTTGCCACGGGGCCGCCAGCCTGCGGGCACACCAGCATCCCAAAAGCGAGCTGAAGGCAGAGCTGCCTCGCTGGTGCCATCAGTTGCTCTGCCCGCTGCCGCTCGCCTCGTGGTTTATAATTCATTTCCCACTCCAGCAGCAATGCCTCCCCCATAGACCCCCCCGGCCTGCCTTATGCTCTGTGTTACAGTCGCCGGTGGGGTCCCGTGCGGTGTCTGACACCCAGCTGCAAACCAGGTGATCCAGAGCAAGAGCCAGACCTCGATTTTTCTCAGGGTATTTGCTCCTGGCTCACGCTCTGAGACGAGAGGTTCGTCCGAGACCCGGCAGGCTCCAGCCGGCGAGAGGCACCTCTCCTCTCAATGCCGCGTGGGGTGGTGGTTTCAGCGGAGTGACTCGCGTTTTCGGGACAACGGTGGGAAGCAAAGGGTTCCCTTGCATCACGCCGTACCTTCCAGCTGGGCTGGGCGCAAGGAGGAGGAGGAGCCGCTGGCAGATGGTGTGTCAGCAAAGCTAGTGCGACTTTGGGGCATGTCAGTAAAGGGTTTTTTACTGACCAAAGCCATGAAAGAGTCTGTATATTTTTATTTTTTAATTATTAAGCAAAATGTAAATACCTTTCTGTTGTCTGTTTGATGGTCTATTTTCCTAATGATTTCTCAGAGTTTCTTACGGGCATGATAAATAGTTTTAATGCTTGTTCTGCAAACAAATCTATTTTTTATCTTTTTTATCTTTGTTTTTGGTTTGATTTTTTTTTAACTGTGTTCATGTAGCGATTAAAACCTTAAGTTTTAAAATGTGAACCTTGCCCCCAGAGCACAGCGCGGGTGTGCAGCAACTTTTTATCCTGCCAACGCTGTAAATACTTCTCCCCTGAATGACGCTTTTGGAATTTGGAAATTCTCTTGTAATGATGTGGTACAGCATTAAAACATTTTTTCTCGATACCCAAATAAATGATGCCTATTGTTTGCCCTCATTTGCAAGCCTGCCTCTGTTTTCCAGCTTGTTCCAACATCTGCCAGCTGTCCCAATCTCTGCAGGAGAGCACTTGCCCCCGTCTTTGGGTTTGCTGAGACTGGTGGGACAATATGTAATTTGGGGGATTTGCTGTGGGCTGGGGTCTGTGCTTAGTGCTGAGCAGCTTGTTGCTGCTGACATTGAGGTGAGTCTCTCCCTGTTTTGTAGTACCAGTTCAGGTATTAGGTGGGACTTCATGAGTTGGCCTAATATTTTTTCTCCTGGAGAAACTGGCTGCTCATGGCTTGGATGGGCATATGCTTCACTGGGTAAAAAACTGGCTGGATGGCCGGGCCCAAAGAGTTGTGGTGAATGGAGTTAAATCCAGTTGGCAGCCGGTCACAAGTGGTGTTCCGCAGGGCTCAGTGTTGGGGCCAGTTCTGTTCAATATCTTTATCAATGATCTGGACAAGAGGATCAAGTCCACCCTCAGTAAGTTTGCAGATGACACCAAGTTGGGCAGGAGTGTTGATCTGCTGGAGGGTAGGAAGGCTCTGCAGAGGGATCTGGACAGGTTGGGTTGATGGGCCAAGGCCAACTGTATGAGGTTCAACAAGGCTAAGTGCTGGGTCCTGCACTTGGGGCACAACAACCCCATGCACCGCTACAGGCTTAGGGAAGAGTGGCTGGAAAGCTGCCTGGCGGAAAAGGACCTGGGGGTGTTGATCGATGGCCGGCTGAACATGAGCCAGCAGTGTGCCCAGGTGGCCAAGAAGGCCAACAGCATCCTGGCTTGCATCAGCAATAGTGTGGCCAGCAGGACTAGGGAAGTGATCGTCCCCCTGTACTCAGTACTGGTGAGGCTGCATCTTGAATACTGTGTTCAGTTCTGGGCCCCTCACAAGAAAGACATCGAGGTGCTGGAGTGAGTCCAAAGAAGGGCAACGAAGTTGGTGAAGGGTCTAGAGCACAAGTCTTATGAGGAGCGGCTGAGGGAACTGGGGTTGTTTAGTCTGGAGAAAAGGAGGCTCAGGGGAGACATTGCTGTCTACAAGTACCTGAAAGGAGGCTGTAGTGAGGCAGGTGTTGGTCTCTTCGCCCAGGTAGCAAACGATAGGACAAGGGGAAATGGCCTCAAGTTGCGCCAGGGGAGGTTTAGATTGGATATCAGGAAAAATTGCTTCATGGAAAGGGTTATCAAGCACTAGAACAGGCTGCCCAGGGAAGTGGAGTCACCATCCCTGGAGGTATTTAAAAGACGTGTAGATGTGGTGCTTAGGGACATGGTTTAGTGGTGGACTTGGCAGTGCTAGGTTAACGGTTGGACTTGATGATCTTAAAGGTCCTTTCCAACCAAAATGAGTCTATGATTCTAAAATTTACCCAGGTGGTGTAAATTTTGCTGACAATACAAAATCTGGTTGTCTCAGGAAATTAGGACTGCATAAGGAATGAGGAGTTCTGCTGGTGGGCTTTTCCAGGGCAGGGTCTGCAGGACAGCACTGAGACCACCAGGCAGGAGTCTCTCTGTCCCCTGCCACCACCTGCTTCATTTGCAGCCTGCTGGTGCATCCTGCAATGAATGAGGCAGTGGCCCACGAACGCTGCTTGCCTTCTCTGAGTCCTGGTCCTTCCCGCAACTGCGTCTGTGCTACACGAGCCAGGGGCCTGGTGAAAAATCTTTCAGGAGGACGTTATCAATCACGCACATTCCCGAGGTGGGACGTGCCCAGGCCCCTTTCTAATCCTTGTGACAAAGCATGAGGAACTGGGTGCCCTCTGAGAGGGCAGGGTGAGGGGAGGGGGTGTTGTAATGTGGGTGACCAGCACATTACAGAGCGTGCTTGTTTGCTGCTGTGCCTGAACCACCGGCAGAAATGTTCCCCGTACTGCGTGCTGAAGCATGACACCTTAATAAAAACATTGCAGCCCACGATCCCTGGTCTCCTGGGAGCCCCAGCCGTACAGGAAGCACCCTTAGAAATGAGCCCATGGGATTTTTGATCTAATTTATAGCATGTGAACCCAACTGACCAGCCCTGCTGCCAGAAGGCTAAGTGGCTGCGTAGCTTCAGTCTTTACCGTAATGGGGCAACCCTTTAATGGGGTTTTGCTTTGTTTTCCATTGATTCCAGTTTCTGTGTGCACAGACATACAGAAAACACTGTAGGACACACTGTCTTTCATATGCATCAGCCCATATGTGCGCTGGCGCATGTATTTATTATCAGGAATATATTACACTTATCTGTACATCATAACTGAAATAATACAAACTCTTCCTGTAATCATTAGCCACATAGTAAATGGGACCACAAGACTCCTGCTGCGTGGGAAACTGTACAGAGGCTCATCAGCGTGTCCACGGGACACAACCACCATCAGTGCAGAGACGTAAAATACCTGATTTTGCACTTGATAGTTTTTCCTTTCCTCTCCCCCACCCACCACCACCGCAAGTCTTTGCCGCTGTGCATCTGCCGAGATACCCTCTTGGTGCCGGCAGCTGTGGGAGGTCCTGTCCCAACGGGCCAAACGGCGCTTTCCTGCAGACAGACAGAGCTTTCCTGCAGCTTCCCCAGCTCTCCGTACCCCCGGCTCGCTGCCGGCCCTCCTGCCATCCCACGGCTGTTACCTACTCCCGGGGCCGGCCTCTGGAGCCCCGTCAGAGCAACTGTAAGCTGGTTTTATTGCCGCTGCAGCCTTCTGCATTGAATAAAGATTAACCAAATCAAACGTCTCCTTTTTAAAGACATAAGGGCAATAAAACCCAGCTCAGCGCTGGCTGCATTCCCTCTCCTGCCAAAGGCCACCCTACCCTGCAAAACAGGAAAGCCCCTGCGGCAGCCATGGTGTTCGGGAAGTCTCCAGTCCTCTGAAAGCAAAAGCTTTCCCTTGCTTGTCTTTAAGCTGGGAAGGCCAAGCTCACCTTGCGTGGTCGCAGCTGCTGGGCGAGAGCAGGGGTCACCGGCTCGGCCATGCACTCAGGGGTTTCCATCCCCCTTCACACCTACTCCAGCAAGCAGAGGCAAGGAGGGACAGGACAGAGGAAGAGTGGGAAAAGGAATGACCTTTTTGGGGGAAAAAGTCCGTGTTTCTGGGCTTGCACCAGAAGGAACCACCCTCCACACCCCCGCAGGGATGGGCTGCTGGGTCCCTTCTGGTCAGGCAAAACTTCCTGCAGTGATCGGTCAGGCCCCAGAGGCCAAGGAAGAATCCAGTGAGAGGCAGGATTGGGAGGCAGAAGTTAGATGGAAAAGGGATTGGCAATGACACCAAATGATGGAGCTGGGATCGGTCCCAGTTTTCCCACCATAAAAGCCTCACTCCCAATTCCCTGCTGGAAGCATCTCTTGCATATGAATTTAAACCAACAAAGCGATAAGGAAAGCACCAGAAATAGAGAGAAAGAACAAATAAATTAAAAAAGGATGGGCTCAGCCAGCCCATCCCAGGCCAAAAATATGCTCTAGTGTGTTTAGCATGGAGAAGTTTAGATTAGCATCATGGTAACAACTCTGGTTGTATCATCTCACCCATTTTTAAAAAGGGTAAAAAGGAGGACGCTAGAAACTACCGACAAGT
Source organism: Nyctibius grandis (assembly GCF_013368605.1). NCBI lineage: Eukaryota > Metazoa > Chordata > Aves > Nyctibiiformes > Nyctibiidae > Nyctibius > Nyctibius grandis. Next base: position 103,028,162 of record NC_090659.1, read on the forward strand.
CAGCCTGACTAACCTGGTGGCCTTCTATGATTGAGTGACTGTCGGTGGATAAGGGATGAGCAACTGATGCCATCTACCTGGACTTCTGTAAGGCCTTTGACACAGTCCCACACAACATCCTTGTCGCTAAATTGGAGAGAGATGGGTTTGATGGATGGACTATTCAAAGAATAAGGAATTGACTGGATGGCTGCATCCCAAGAGTTGCAGTCAATGGTTCAATGTTCAAATGGAGATCAGTAACAAGTGGTGTCCCTCAGGGGTCTGTACTGGGACCAGCAGTGTTTAATATCTTTATTAACTGAGTGCACCCTCAGCGAGTTTGCAGATGACACGAAGCCAAAAGGTGCAGCTGATACTCTAGAAGGAAGGGATGCCATCTAGAGGGACTTTGACAGGCTTGAGGAGTGGGCCTGTGTGAACGTCATGAAGTTCAACAAGGCCAAGTGCAAGGTCCTGCACCTGGGTCGGGGCAATCCCCAGTTGGGGGATGAAGGGATTGAGAGCAGCCCTGCCAAGAAGTACTTGGGGGTACTTGTGGATGAAAAGCTGGACATGAGCTGGCAACATGTGCTCGCAGCCCGGAAGGCCAACCGTATCCTTGGCTGCATCAAAAGAGGCGTGGCCAGCAGGTCAAGGGAGGTGATTCTGCCCCTCTACTCCACTCTGGTGAGACCTCACCTGGAGTACTGTGTCCAGCTCTGGGGTCTTCAGCACAGGAAAGACATGGACCTGTTGGAATGAGTCCCGACGAGGGCCACGAAGATGATCAGAGGGCTGGAACACCTCTGCTATGAAGACAGGCTGAGAGAGTTGGGGTTGTTCAGCCTGGAGAAGAGAAGGCTCCGGGGCGACCTTATTGTGGCCTTTCAGTACTTAAAGGGGGCTTATAAGAAAGATGGAGATTACCAGGGCTTGTAGTGACAGGACAAGGGCAATGTTTTTTAACTGAAAAGTGGGTAGGTTTATACTGGACATAAGGAAGAAATTCTTTACGATGAGGGTGGTGAGACACTGGCACAGGTTGCCCAGAGAAGCTGTGGCTGCCCCTCCCTGGCAGCGTTCAAGGCCAGATTGGATGGGGCTTTGAGCAACTTGGTCTAGTGGAAGGTGTCCCTGCCCATGGCAGGGGGGGATTGGACTAAATGATCTTTAAAGGTCCCTTCTAACCCAAGTCATCCTATGATCCTATGATCTCATTGTATCAGAATTGTATTGGTGGGATGAAACATGACAATGCAGGAGGTATCGCAGGTATCTGTGCATTTAGCGAGTATGAAAGTGATTAAAATTGTACTTGGCAAGGAGGGGTTTTGTGTGCACGTGTGTGCTAGGTATCTATCCTACTTTCAGGTTGCACTTGCTGTACACACTAAAATCTAGTAATGCATTTCAACAGTAGCAGTTGGTGTGGCATGATCTATTCTAACAAGATGCTCAACCTACTCAGTATCACAGTATCATGCAAAAGCTGCTACAAAAATAAATTTATCTAAAAAAGGAGAAAAAAAAATCACCTTTTTTTTTTTTAAACGCTGTGGAACAGGCCACAGGCGCTTTGACGGTCATTGAAGCTGTATCTACGCTGCAGTCCGTGAATCCTGAGTACTTCCCAGGAAAGCTGAAGTGCAGCTCCCATCCGAGCAGAACGGCAGGGCTGTGCAATGCCATAGGAGAGCCGCCCTCCCCGCAGCACTCACCTACCGTCTCCCGCTTACTTCGACCCCGGTGCTCAAAGCAGGAATGCACGCAGGAGCTTTGCCCAAGGTGCATGGAAAAGCATCCCACAGATCTCTTGGGGTGTTTTAATTATGCTCAGGGATATTTTTTTCTTGCTAGCAGTGCAAGCCCTGCAGCCCATCCCACCCCAGCTGCTCCTTGGCCTCGCCACCCCCTCGGTGGGGTCACCCCAAGCCTGGGTGAATTTTTTTGCTTCTAGACAGAGAAGTTAAAGGTAGTTTAGCCATTCTTTTCCATGAATCTCAAAAGTGCACTGTAACTTTGGGTAAGCTTTAGCAATGTGAAATAATATATATATATGTGGAAGGAAAGAAATTCTGACCTCATTTGCGCCCATGCAGTCCGCTGTGCTCTGTGTGGTGTTTCAGATGGGAGGAGGCTACAGCCCTAGTAGGTGCCAGGTATCTCATCCTATTACTGGAAACCTCTTGGCCAGCAAAGGTCAAGGACAAGCAACTTATTTTCTCCTTTTTACTTAGGGGACTTGAAATAAATCAAAATGGACAGGAACCTACAACCAGAGATTTTGATTGTATCCAAACCGCGACAAGGTAAAACAAGGTAAGATCTAACTAGGATTTGAAGACACTAAAATTGAAACATATTAACCAGTAACCTCTATCAAATTTGCTAAACCCCTCAGGTTTCTCATCTCTAGCCTATATCTCCACTTAACAATATCCACGCTAAGAGTTAAAAAGCAGTGAATGGTATGCGTATCTCATCTGGTGTTCAATGCAAAGGTGATGGTTTTGAAGGCAGTACTGTCTCAGAATTTCAAAATCGCTGGTGTTCATGTTACATAGAGTACCACTTGGTGGTCATTTGGAAGGCGCTTCTACTTCTGTGTAATTTTCTTCTAGGTTGGGTACAAATATTCCTGGGAGGCTAAACAGAAATGCATTTCGTTTAGATACAAGTCTTAGGCACGAGTTAGAAAACTGCTGACTGTAATGAAAATATATCAGCACTTAGTAGTATCCAATAATATAAAAAATGCAATTCAGAACATCTTCAATGTCATATATATGTGTGTGCGTCTATATATAGGTATAAAGGTACAATACGTATGTGTATATAAACACAGACACATAGACAGAAATATTCACAACTTGAACTGTATTTGTAACTAACCTGAAATACTGCAGCAAAAGTTCATTCTGATGAACCATTAATATAGTATTTTCCAACTTTTGGCTCTAACCATAGTTAAAATGTTAACACATCAAACTAAACATTTTGCTATCCTAACCTTCTGCTCTCCTAGCTTTTTGCTATCTTTTTTGCTACCCTAATCACCATGTCAGAACCAAGAGCTCCTGTGCGGGGACTATAAGAGTACCCTGCCTAGGGTAAAGCTATGCAGCTACTGAGCATGCTTGCAGCCACGAACGCTGGGCTCCTGTTGATGGTCATACTTCCTTGGATGGTAACATTTAGCAGATTGGAAACGCATAAGAGGCAGGGGACCTTCGGCACGCAGGTGTCAAATCATCGCCGCAAGGTTCTGACTTTTGCTGGAAAGGAGTTCCCTGATGAGCAGCGATAAAAAGAAGTGGACGACGAGGGTGGGGGTTTCACGGGGCTCGCGGCATCTCCCTCCTGCAGCTTCCAGAGGAGCTCTTCGTTAGTCCTGCTCAGCTTCTTCTTCTCCTCCACTTCTTTTTCAACGTATTCTTGAAGATTAGCATTCTCCTCTGACAATTGCCTGGAGAGGGAAGCAGGACAACATGTAAGGTGCACTAGTACAAAGATGGTGGCATTAACGTAGCCAGCGCTGCACAAGAGGCAGGGCGAGGCAGGACCTCGAGCACCTCCCTCCATCCCATCCCATCCCATCCCATCCCATCCCATCCCATCCCATCCCATCCCATCCCATCCCATCCCATCTACCTGCCCCTAGGGCTGCAACTGAGCTGCCCAAGCTGGGGCACAGCTGTCCCCAGGTCTCTTCACTGCCAGGCAAGAAAGGCATCTCCACAAGTCACAGCTGCCCCTCAGTGTCCGACTCTGTCTCCAGATGTACCCATCTCTGCTCAACACCTCTCTAAGGCAGCTCAGCTGCCAAAGCTTAGATGGCAGGTAGCTGCAATGCAGAGGCCAAGCACCGAACCAAGCACCCTGGCTGCTGTCAGAGGCGTGGAGAGAGACTGCCACTTCCAGACCACAATTCATCCAGCTCAAAAGCAGGTGTCTCAAACTGGTCTGGTGAACCCGACCTTAAAAATTCCTGGTTTTCCTCCGCAAGCACAGAAAAGCCCACCTCAGACAATGACATGTGTGTTACAGGTATTTACAGTCAGGTGAGATGAAACATAATCCTCACCCCAAGATGAATGTCAGTACAAGCAATGCTGCTTTTTTAAAACATCTACATGCAGGAGACAATTTTTTTTAAAGGCTGAATCATTAATAAAGGAGACACTAGAAAGACAAAAACTAAAATTAAATCAGAGACGAGATGCTGAAGCTTTAAAAAGTCAGCTAAAAATTAAATTGCATTTTAGGCCAATGGCATCATTTCTGGCAACAATCATAGCTAGGCAGCTGGTGTGTTGGGACAAGTTCAGCTCTAGCATCTCCCCCTGGTACCCCTTCTGCCTGGCTCCAGCTGCGGTCTCTTGCCTTACAGCAGACTAGAAACTCTCTGGGACAGAGACTGTCCTACCCTTCCCTATACCACCTAACACAAGGAGCCTTGTCACCCTTGTCAGGTTGTGACAAGGGTGCAAACAGATAGTGCAGATGAAAAAACCTACCTAAGGACAACCCTGCCTGGGTGACAGTGACATCGTTAGGATGTGTCTCCTGAAACTGCCCCAATTCCCATCCTTGTTACCCACTGACTAATGGGTCTCAGGGCACTGACACTGAGATCAGAAGCCACTGGCAACTTTGCTCTCAGCAGCATGATAAAATCATGGAAACACACAGATATGTGGCCTTCCTTATGTTAAAGTAAGCAAACCCAATATAAAAAGGATTTTTTAATAAAACAAGCAGATCAGGACACCGATACACTTTCAGGAGGAAATAAGTTTTTCCCTTCTGAAATAAGTTTTTTCCCCTTCTGAGATAAGTGTCAGCCTTGGGCAGTTAAGATCTGCAGTCTCCTTTCAAGCTCAGACAGATGGCAAATATCAGCACAAACCTTGTTATGACAGTATTTTGCTCAATCCTGGCTCTGAGTTCTTCATTCTGCTGTTGCAGCATGGTGATTTTTTCTTCCAGTTTTAAATTTTTTTCAGCCTGCAACAAAAGAAGGTTTGTTAAGTTTGAAGTAAGCCCAACAAGCGACCCAAGAGGATTTGTTCCTTCTCTTTATTTGTTCCTAGAGCAACTTCTAAAATTTGAGGATAGATGGAGGTGGCCATCTTGACTGCAGCTGAGACTTAGAGGTCTGACTCACACCACATCACGCTGGTTAAGTAAGTCGGGTCATCAGCAGAGCATTGAGCAGAGGTGGAGCTGAACTCGCCCTTACTTCTGAGGAGGAGGGTCTTAGTCTTGTCCAGTGTAAATAAAACATCTTCCTTGCTGGTGCCCCCACAACTTTCATCCTACAGGAGCCAGCATTACCAGCCGTTGTTCTTGGACAGGGAGCTGGTGGCACCTGGGGAGCATGGAGATGCCCAGCGTGGAAAGGACACTGTGGTGCTAGTGGTCGGTCTAGCGATGGAGGAGGAGTGTGATGTGGTATGAATGATGTGCATCATCCAGCTCAAATAACCTCATCAGACATAAATGTCTGGTGTGCAACCTCTAGGATTATGATTCCCTGGTTATGGGGACAAAAGAGTTACCCACCACAGCAGATTACTCCCAGCAGCAGCCTTAGACTGCTGCTGCATTCACATGAGGTGGGCTGCCCTTTGGAGACACTGCTCTCCACTGCTGACAGTGTCGGCTTAAGTGATAGGCTTAAACTAGACATTTATTCTATGATCTAGTGGCAATTACAGAGACTTGGTGGGACACCTCGCATGACTGGAATGTGGTCATGGATGGCTATGTCCTGTTCAGGAAAGACAGGCCACTAAGGAGAGGTGGTGGAGTTGCTCTTTATGCGAGTGAGCAGCTAGAATGTATTGAGTTCTGTCCAGGGGCGGATCAGGAGCGAGTTGAGAGTTTGTGGGTGCGAATTAAGGGGCAGGCTGGCAGGGGTGATACTGTTGTGGGTGTCTATTACAGGCCACCGGATCAGGATGAGGAGGGTGATGAGGCCTTCTACAGGCAGCTGAGAGCAGTCTCGCAGTTACAGGGCCTGGTTGTCATGGGGGATTTCAACTACCCTGATTTTTGCCGGGAGGCCTACTCAGCCAGCCATTCTCAGTCCAGGAGGTTCCTCCAGTGCATTGATGATAACTTTCTGATGCAAATGGTGGATGAGCCAACTAGGAGAGGAGCGCTGCTGGATCTTATCCTCACTAACAAGGAGGGTCTGGTTGAAGCAGTGAAGGTTGAGGGCAGCCTTGGTTGTAGTGACCATGAAATAGTAGAGTTCAGGATCTCATGTGGCAGGAACAGAATAGCTAGCAGAATCACAACCCTGGACTTCAGGAGGGCCAACTTTGGCCTTTTCAAGCAATTGCTAGGGGAAATCCCATGAGACAGGGTACTAGAAGGTAAGGGGGCCCAAGATAGTTGGTTAGCATTCAAGGACTGCTTCTTCCGAGCTCAAGATCAGAGCATCCCAGCAGGTAGGAAGTCAAGGAAGGGTACCAGGAGACCTGCATGGTTAAACAGGGAACTGCTGGGCAAACTCAAGTGGAAGAAGAGGGTGTACAGATCATGGAAGGAGGGGCTGGCCACTTGGGAGGAATATAAGTCTGTTGTCAGAGGATGTAGGGAGGCAACTAGGAAAGCTAAGGCCTCCTTGGAATTAAACCTTGCAAGAGAGGTCAAGGACAACAGAAAGGGCTTCTTCAAATACATTGCAGGTAAAGCCAACACTAGAGGCAATGTAGGCCCACTGATGAATGAGGTGGGAGCCCTGGAGACAGAGGATAAAAAGAAGGCGGAACTACTGAATGCCTTCTTTGCCTCTGTCTATACTGCTGGAGGCTGTCCTGAGGAGCCCCAGACCCCTGAGGCCCCAGAAGAAGTCAGGATAGAGGAGGAATCTGTCTTGGTAGATGAGGGCTGGGTCAGGGACCAATTAAGCAACCTGGACGTCCATAAATCCATGGGCCCTGATGGGATGCACCCGCGGGTGCTGAGGGAGCTGGCGGAAGTCATTGCTAGGCCACTCTCCATCATCTTTGCTAAGTCGTGGGCAACGGGAGAGGTGCCTGAGGGCTGGAGAAAAGCGAATGTCACTCCAGTCTTCAAAAAGGGCAAGAAGGAGGACCCCGGTAACTATAGACCGGTCAGCCTCACCTCCATCCCCGGAAAGGTGATGGAACAACTTGTTCTTGGTGCTGTCTCTAGGCACATCAAGGATAGGGGGACCATTAGGGGCACTCAGCATGGCTTCACCAAGGGGAAGTCATGCTTAACCAACCTGATAGCCTTTTATGAGGACATAACCTGGTGGACAGATGATGGTAAAGCTGTGGATGTGGTCTATCTTGATTTCAGTAAAGCGTTTGACACGGTCTCCCACAGCATCCTCGCAGCTAAACTGGGGAAGTGTGGTCTGGATGATCGGGTAGTGAGGTGGATTGTGAACTGGCTGAAGGAAAGAAGCCAGAGAGTGGTGGTCAATGGGACAGAGTCCAGTTGGAGGCCTGTGTCTAGTGGAGTTCCTCAAGGGTCGGTACTGGGAGCAGTTCTATTAAATATATTCATTAATGACTTGGATGAGGGATTAGAGTGCACTGTCAGCAAGTTCGCTGATGACACCAAACTGGGAGGAGTGGCTGATGCGCCGGAAGGCTGCGCAGCCATTCAGAGAGACCTGGACAGGCTGGAGAGTTGGGCGGGGAGAAATTTAATGAAATATAACAAGGGCAAGTGTAGAGTCCTGCATCTGGGCAAGAACAACCCCATGTATGAGTACAAGTTGGGGACAGACCTATTGGAGAGCAGCGTAGGGGAAAGGGACCTGGGGGTCCTAGTGGACAGCAGGATGACCATGAGCCAGCAGTGTGCCCTTGTGGCCAAGAAGGCCAATGGCATCCTGGGCTGTATTAGAAGGGGTGTGGTTAGCAGGTCGAGAGAGGTTCTCCTCCCCCTCTACTCTGCCCTGGTGAGGCCGCATCTGGAATATTGTGTCCAGTTCTGGGCCCCTCAGTTCAAGAAGGACAGGGAACTGCTAGAGAGAGTCCAGCGCAGAGCCATGAAGATGATTAAGGGAGTGGAACATCTCCCTTATGAGGAGAGGCTGAGGGAGCTGGGTCTCTTTAGCTTGGAGAAGAGGAGACTGAGGGGTGACCTCATTAATGTTTATAAATATGTAAAGGGCAAGTGTCACAGAATCATGGAATCACTCCACAACCTCTCTGGGCAGCCTGTTCCAGTGTTCGGATGGAGCCAGGCTCTTCTCAGTGACATCCCTTGACAGGACAAGGGGCAATGGGTGCAAGCTGGAGCACAGGAGGTTCCACTTAAATTTGAGGAAAAACTTCTTTACTGTAAGGGTGACTGAACACTGGAACAGGCTGCCCAGAGAGGTTGTGGAGTCTCCTTCTCTGGAGACATTCAAAACCCGCCTGGACGCGTTCCTGTGTGATATGGTCTAAGCAATCCTGCTCCGGCAGGGGGATTGGACTAGATGATCTTTCGAGGTCCCTTCCAATCCCTAACATTCTGTGATTCCGTGATTCTGTGATTTAAGTTACAATTAAGTGAAATGGATCCTATCCCAAGCGTAGGTAGCTTTTACTCAGGACAGTTCAAGGACACAGTTTGAGGATGTCAATAGCAGTGTACTAAAACATCAGTAAGATGTTTATAGGCATGTACCACAGCCTCAGATGCCCTGTTCTTCCCAAGTTTTGAATTTGACATATTTTATTGCCTTAGTTCTTGGTTTTCCAGCAGTTTGAGTTTTGCTGAATTCAACACTTCTGGAAGAAAACAAGATATCACAGGGTAACCTTATCTCTGTGTGAGCTTGGTTATTGAATTTCCCAACCCTTTATAAAGAACCAAAATATTGTGCACTGGAGTTAGCAATAACTCACACTTTATGGCAGAGGCATCAGTTTTATGCAATGGTTTCCAGTCTGTGCAGGTAATGGTAAAGGATACTTCTGATTCTCAGATATTCTGTCCTATCCCAGTGTATTTTGTTAGAGCACAACAAGGATTCCGGCCAATTTTGAAATGCTCTGAGAGAGAAACCACCACGGGCACCTTCTCTACTTTCTCAATAGTTTTAGTAAGTAGTAGCTATGCTAGCACGAAGCATGGGAGAAGACCTGTGCATCTCCTTCCCTTTCCACTGCAACCCTCACCCTATACCATTCTTCTCCTGCCACCTTCATTTCCAGCCTCCCTTTCAGCAGACAAGGAGCCAAGCTTGACCTTGAATTTGAAATGCCCTCCTGCTCCCTGATGAGGCACCCCATCTCTCAGAGCATTTGGAGATGCCCTGTAGATGTTCTGGCACATATAAAGGTAGATCTTTAAACAGAAAGCAGTTGTGCCTTTGGACCACAGCAGACCCAGTGTTTGACTGTGATAAAGGGTAGGAGCAGGACTGTGTGCTCCTATGTGGTTAATTACCAAAAGCAGCTAAATGACCAGGAACCATCTAAGCTGTTGTTTGGTTTTTGTTTTTTTTTTTAGTATAACACTACAGTGCATGTTTTCAGATGCTGGCTTAGCTCCAGGAGCAGCGTGTTGGAAGGAGCACAGTTAACAAGCCTCAGTTGTAAAGAGGCACTTTTCTCTACATCCACTTACTCAAGCATCTGTTCAGCAAAATAATCATCTGAGTTCTCAAATTTCCCCCTAAATGGAAACAAATTTTGCTGAATGCTGTGCTGAACCAGCTGTCCCGGCTCCCCAGCTGAGGTAGTGCCTCATCCTGTCACCACACTATACATTTACTGTCACTGTAGGTTATGCCTTACAGAATGAATCCTCTTTCCAATAAAAATGTAATTGATGGTCAACTGGGGACTTCTTCATTAGGGACCCCAACAAGCAAAGGATGAGAAAACAGCATAGGCTGTAGAAAAGCATTACTTTAGGGTTGGAGAGGGCTTTCCTAGCATAAGCCTTGCTAGGGACTGCCTGCTGAATGTTGTGAATTCATACTGGTGGCTGGGAGCTCCCTAAATGCCTGCACGAACAGTGGCAGGACACACACGGCTCAATCTTCCTCCAGGCCTAATGATTACCAGGCCTAATGAAATCTCCAGGCCTAAATGATTACCTGACTTCTGCAGGGGCCTGCGGTGCAGGCTGGTGTACAAAATGAAGCCCTTGTGTACCACAAAGTTCCCCTTCCTCCATTCTTCCTACACCACTCGCCTTGCTGTCTGATGTTAACAGGCTGAGCAGGTATTGCATGAAAAAGCAATACAGATCAATGGCTGATGTGTGGGAAAAATTAAGGGTATCATGGGTGGGTGAAGGGATGGGAAAAAGTCTCAATTTCTGACTGAAAACCTGAGACATGGTATAGTAGAAGCAGCCATGTAGGTTGACAGTGGAACAACACAATATATAGCCATTTATGAACCTCTTTAACTGTATCTTGCCCCAACTTCATGTGTTTTCTCACCCCTTGTAAGTCCATCTGCTGTAGCCAGACTTTTACTTTTCTACCTCTGTGATGTCTCCTCTGGAGGAAAAATAACAACTCACCTGTTTTTCTAGCTCCATAATCATCTTCTCCTGTTGGTGAATCTGATGGTTCTTCATTTCCAGAACGTGTTTTAAGCTCTTCAGATCTTCTTCTAAGTGGAGATATGGAGCTCGTTCAATCTAGGAAATATACCAGTGATTTGGATATGTCAGCCATAACTGCATCTTCAGCCATAAGACAAAGCTTTCTCAATGTACCTGGTGGTTTAGGAGTCTCAGTGATGTGAAAACCACCTGGACCTGGGCCTCCCAGCCCATCGGAACCCTGATACTCTCTCGTAGACCACCCCTTTGTCTGGACAGCCAATGGTACCATTCTTTTGACCAGCCTCATGGCTAGAAGGATGGGATGTCAGGTTGTTCAGCAACCTCATTCCTACTCATAGCTTGGGAGCTGCATGAGGTGTTTTATGATTGTGCAGGGATTTAGATTGGGAAAAGTACAAACATGAAACTAAGGAAAGTGGACGAGGGCGCTGGAGGTGAAAACTACACTGTTCTGCCTTGCCTGCACCACTGCATCACAGTGCCTGTTAACGAAGATCAGATCTGGTGGGAAAAAGTTCCTCCTGTGCTTGAGACTTCAGATGTAGGGGATACTAGGGTTCAACTCATGGGCAAAAGATGTGCTCTGAATTATACTGATGAAATACTGTTGCTGTTCTGGATTTCTCCCAGTGTTAACTCATGCCAGTGAACTGCCTGGTGGTACTTGGCATTAACATCACTGTGACACAGCAGAATTTGTCCTTTCATGTAAATTAAATACCGCAGTGGAGGTGGAAAGGGGCTGATGCTACCTGTTTCCCATGGCCAAGACTGTTTCAAACATTTGTGCTCCTTTCCTAAGGAGTTCTCTCATCTAAAATCTCACTGAGCCTCTTGCTCACCTCACGATTTTCATTCTGACCTCTCTGTCATGTTGATATAGCTCTCCATGGGGGTGTTCTGTGAACACAGTGAAATGCCCCAAGTTAAAAGAAAACTCTTTTTGGAGAGTTATTTCGGGGTTATTTCACTTCAGATAAATAATTGCAGTGTGTGTTTACTTACACACTGTAAATAAACAGCATGGCCCCAATAGGCAGCAGTTGAATAAACACTTCATATGTCAGGGCTGTCCCCTGCAAGTCCAGAAAAAAATGAGGGAACACAGAGGATATCAAAGAAGCTGGTTCAGAAGGCACAAAAAAGAAAGAAACCGAAATGTGAAAAGACAAAAAGTAAAGAGGAAGAGAGGAAGAAGGGAAAGAAGAATAGACAGCAGTAAGGACATACTAGATGGAGTTAATGAATTTTGGAAAGAGAGCTACAAATGCTGGGTGAAATAAAGAAAAAGAAGTAAACTCAGAAAATTCTGGACCTGGGCTAAGATTTTTGACTCCTCCCCAGAGCTCAAGATTTGGGGTTTCAGTTGGGACCTGCCCCCCAGTCCCTGGGGTAAGGATCCCATTGCTATCCACTGAATCACATGACATGAGTCATACTCAGACACAGGCACCTTGATGACTGTATAGTTATAGTCGCCATATACCTTCAGTTGTTCCTCGGTGCTTTTCTTCAGAGCCTCTTCAAATCGGTCTGCTTTGTCCTTAAGAGATTGGTTCTGGAAGGTGAGGGTGTCTATCTGGTCCTGGAGGGGAGACACATCAATGAACACACCAGCCATGTTATCACCCCTCTTACATTCATACAAGTCAATCTGCACTGTGACACCACCAGAGGAGCTGAACAAGGCTTAGAAACCCCTGCAAGGTGGTATTTTTTACAGAAGGCCACTTGAACATACAGTGGGGTTTTCGATAACCCAGTGCCTCAGGGAATCCCAAAAATCCCTCTAACACCTGTGGCTGGCTGGCACTGGCTGGCACTAGTTCGTGAAATGTCTTTGATACTAAATCACCCGATCACCTTGGGCTGGTGAGAACGAGCGTGTTCTTCCTTAAGAGAGCTGGCATTTATACCCCAGGTATAAAAGAGGTCATTTGTGAGGTCCCTAGTGTCTTAATGAGGTGGTAGGTACCCTGTTCCTGCTTCCTTCACCTTTCTAGGCTTCTAACATGGCAACAAGCAACGATGAGTTAGTGGTGTGGACTTTAAAAGACCATCATTTCATGTCAGAGCTATACACAGGAACAACATGTTATTTTAAGCAATCACTTTTCTGTTACCATCAAAGGCATTCCTGGTATCTCTCTATATATGACACCTGTAATCACCACAGTTGCTGTGAAACTGGTATTCTTATCTTTCATATATGTAATTTCTTGGCTGTAACATTACATCAGTGCTTATTGCAAAACTGCTGACATGCCTCGAACTGTCACAGCCGCTTGAGGAAGGCAGTGACAGTTGCTGCATGTAACAGTATGTGCTCTTCAGGGGTTTCAAAAATTGTAATTCATCTCTGCCTACGAAATCAAACAGAGCTTGCATTATTTGCTGTGGCATCTTCACTTGTTCACACAAGATTTCCAAACTTAGCGTGAATCACAGGGGCACGCTTCTGCCCTCCCCTCCTTGGGATTGCTTCATCTAGAGAGTGAGAACAACATGGAGTTATTAGAAGGACTGAAAAAGCCAAGAAGATCTTGAGCTTGGTGTTAAATAGCGCGATGTGGGAGATGTGATGTGCAAGGCTGACCCTGGCCAGCCATAATTGCCCTCCAGTGGGGATGGAGATGGGTCTACACCCCAAGACCGGCTCCCCCACATTCAGGCAGTGGGGAAGAGTTTAAAGGACAAGCACAGGGCCAGGCAGGGAGAGGTCAGCATTTCTGAGCCCCAGGGGTGCCTGCTGGAGGGTACCATGCAGACAAGGTGATGCTCACAGCTACCGCAGGTGCTGGAGCCCTCCCCACCATGCAGGGAGGAGCTCAGCTTTGCTCCTTGTGCTGGGCCAGCAGTCAGCACGGTCAAAAGGACATTTCTTTGCTTTATCCAGCTGCCTTTTCCTCCCTTTGGGTTTGCCCTCTCTTCTCTTTCAGATAGTAGTCTGCTGAACCAGCCACGGGGAAGGAAAAGACCTGAGGGGGCACCTTTGCTGCTAGATCCCAGTTTGGACAGGCAGAGGAGAAGAGGTACTACAGCTGGTAACAGGCAATGGCCTGGTGTGCTGGCAGCTGGCAACGGGGCTGGGGCTGCCCCGTCAGCTGCTCCGCAACATCGTCACCCGGGTGGGAAATAATGAAACAGCTAACCTGGAGTGACAGCCGCAGTTTTTCAAAATTCTCTTCTAATTGTGCCTTTTCCAGTTTGTGAGCAGCGTTCAGTTCTGGAGAAGATACACAGACATGACATTGCTAAGTGAAGCACAGATATCGTGAGCCAAGCATAGTTCAGGATGCAGTTTCAGGGCATGGAGGTTGAGTAGGAAACTGGCAGTAATATACTCTGTGGCCTTAAGTGAATTGTTTTGAGGATCAGGATTTCCTGATCTTTCACTGGTTGCAGGTACCTCTATTTCTACGTGACCAAATTCTGATTTTTCAGAACTGCTCAGAATTCCCGTCTCCCGGGGGCTCTGATCTGAAAAGGGTCAGTCTGACAATGGGTCGTTTACCAGTTCAGAGTGAGTGTCCTCAAAGCAAAGATTTTTAAATTAGATATATATTGAAAAGCTTGGGTTGCAATTTCTTTGGGGAGATCGAGAGGAGAGCCAGCAACTCAGAGGCAAAAACGCACATGACAGTGCTTCTCCAGGAGCTGTGGCAGATGACCTGGGAGGTTAATGCCATTAGTGAGACTGGCAGAGCCCAAGACAAAAGCGTCCTCCATTTATATTACACAATTAAAGGTTTCACTACCAGAACAACTCACCCTGGACTTAATAATCAAAAGTTTAATAACCAAAGTGGAATGAAGTTTAATCTCTAAACCAATGGCATCAAACTGTCAATCAGTACAGTAGCAGTACCTACCTTTTTACTATACGGACACTCTATTTTTTTCTGTCTTTACTTCCATGGGGTTCTGCCCTCTAATCGTTGCTCACTAGCCACAATAACTGCAGTAATAATAGTAATACTCCAGCGCCCTCTACAGCGCACTAGACTGCAGCTGCTGCAATGCCTTTGCCAGGCACAGGGGGGCATTTCATACCCGTACCAGGAGCAGGGAGCACAAACTTTGGCCACCAGAGCCTTGATAAACCCGAGCCAAGTTTTATCATCAGAAAATACTAACAAAAATGGACAGACAAGAATATCCTCAAGCTTTTTTTTTTTTATTTTCAAAATTGTATATGTTAATTTTAAAATGATATGCTAGATACCACCTCTGCCTACAGGAGAGCAGAACAGACTGTTCTCAGCTCACGTTGTGCTCCGGACAGTCTTTCTAATTGACACAGTGCAGAGCTAACCAATGTGGCTCAGTTTGGGGAAAGTCGTGGGAAAACCTATTAGAGCTATTTAAAAATTAGACCCTCATGCTTATGTTTAAAAAAAAAAAAAAGAGGGAGATTGTACAGGTAACTGTTAAATGACAGCTAAAGCGTGTAAAAAGACATGTGTTTAGATACTGAACTGGTAGGGAGGAAACAGCTCTGTCTGCAGCATCAAATCCTGTGGAAAAGCCGTAACACAAAATAAAGACAACAGTGCTGAGGTGCAGGTTTGCACCAGCCTGTGGCTCTGGTCTGCTCAGCATGGCCAGACTTTTGCTACTGAAAATGACGAGTCCTGTTTTTAGAAGCAGTGTAGGCATTTAAGCACCTAAGTTCAGAGAAGTTCAATGAGCTACAGCCTCCTGAGCACCCAAGGATTATGCTCTTGAGAAAAGTCTGTGTGTGAAGTGAGGTGGAATTTGGACTCTGTGGTCAGTGACCCATGGAGAAAGCCTTGTCTTTGGGCCAAAGACCTCTCAGATAGTCTCAGGTCCAAGACAGATGCTGTACACACTGCACACAGCTCTCCCTCACCCCTAGCATGAACCTGGTGGTCCACCCCATGTGAAAGCGCTAGACCAACACAAATTTTCTGTATCATCTGCTCTGAAGGAAGAAAATCCAGGCATACACAATCTCACAACAGCGATATTCCTGCTCTGGAATAGCTCTGTAGCTATTGGGTTGCCTTTGGCTTACCTCGAATCTTGCAGTCATTTTCATCCTGCAGTACTGTAATGGCGTCAATGTGGTTATTTTCCAACTGTAACATTGCAGCTTCGTGTACAGCCGCGATATCTTCCACCTGTTCCAACCACAATGAATGGAGACACAGATGCATGATTAGACATGCTGTGGCACACTGACGAGCCTGTGCTAGAGAGCTCCAGTGAGCTGGAAACACTGAAGGGATCTACCAAGCGTGACACTTACAGCACCTGAGCCTGTTTTATTCATTACGAAACAGGCATGTTGATGCCTTGAGTGGTAGCGCACAGTCACTGCTGCTAGTATTTTTGTTCTTTTAACTTAATGGTGATGAGAGAGGTACATAAGAAAGCAAAAGGTCAAAAAGCCCTTAAGCGAAGAAGCCATTTATGAAATTTTCAGAAATCATAGAATAACAGATCGTCTTGGTTGGAAAGGACCTTTAAGATCTTCGAGTCCAACCGTTAACCCAGCACTGCCAAGTCCATCACTAAACCATGTCCCTATGCACCACATCTACACGTCTTTTAAATACCTCCAGGGATGGTGACACCACCACTTCCCTGGGCAGCCTGTTCCAATGTTTGATAACCCTTTCAGTGAAGAAATTTTTCCTGATATCCAATCTAAACCTCCCCTGGCACAACTTGAGGCCGTTTCCTCTCGTCCTATCATTTGTTACTTGGGAGAAGAGACCAACAACTGCCTCACTACAACCTCCTTTCAGGTACTTGTAGAGAGCGATAAGGTCTCCCCGAGCCTCCTTTTCTCCAGGCTAAAAAAACCCAGTTCCCTCAGTTGCTTGTCATAAGACTTGTGCTCTAGATCCTTCGTTGGGTCTAACTAACTTCGAAGGGTTTCGTTGCCCTTCTCAATATACCATTATTCTAAATGATATTAATGACCTGACTCCTTCTGACGGTCAGATAAACATGCACAGTTCTGAGCCATCCTAGTTTTTGTCTTCATGGCACTTTGCTGCAATGATTTTTACTGTAAGGTCTTCAATTAATTTCCATGGAAAGTGCCTATGAATTATTCATAGTTATAAAATATTTGTTTCTAGAGAAACATGGAAATTATTATCAGTGGGTATGGAAAATAAATTGCAATCTGTCACATTTTCCCTTGAAAAAGAGCATCCTACAAAGTCATTAATACCAAAATTCCTATGTCTTCTTGAATCACGTGTTTTGAGTCCACATCCAATAAACTGATGAACAATATGTCAGCAACTTTTTCAGTGTAGAGACAAGAGTTTTCAGGTTGATGTGGAAGTAACCAAGATGACAGTGAAGCCACAAAACTTTTTCCCGATCTCATGTTGAGGTCAGAAGGAAGTGCTGCTGCTGCAGACTGCCCAGCAAACTGCACTGCACACCACACTGCACACAGCCATCACAGGAGCCGGGGATGCAGCTGGAAGAGGGCTGTGGGCAGCATGTGGTCCTGTGCACCCAATGGGTTTGGGACTCCTTTAGTACAGTGTTTGTTACTAGATTTGGCTAAAGGCAAAGTGAGATCCCTAATGATGGTGTTTCGATATGCATCATTAAAGAAAACACAGTGAGAAGTGGTGATCAAGGTTAAGTCAGTGGTCCAGAGCAGTTTCCAAATGCAATGCATCGGTTTGCTTTTCTGGGTTTTGCAATCACAGTGATCTTATTCCCTACATTTAACACATTATCTGTGATATCTGGCAATGCAGAAGATCAAACTATTTTACTTTTACAATGAAACAGCTGTTCATTGCAAAGTGACTTGACTTTAAACAGCTTTTTTGCTCACTGTTATGTTAAATAATGGCAGAAAGATACTGCAGCTGAACACATCTTGACTGGAATAAATCTTATTTCACTGCATTTAACTGTCAAACATATGTGCTAGATTACCCAACAGAAGCAAAATTTCCAACCGTATTGGAGAAGGCATGCTCTTGGGATGAAAGATGGGCATTTAACATGGAATTTAAAATTATCCGAACTCGTTTTCATAATAATGTGGGAGACAACTCAGTGATGAAGAACTGTTTGCAAAACAATGTGGGCACAGCTTGCTGATATATCTCCCCCTCCTCCTCTCCCTCTACACTGCCCTAGTGAGGTCACACTGGACAGTTCAAGAAAGACAAGGAACTACTGGAGAGAGTCGAGTGGAGGGCTACAGAGATGATCAGAGGACCCAAGCATCTCTCTTATGAGGAGAGGCTGAGAGAGCTGGGTCTGTTTAGCCTGGAGAAGACTGAGCGGGGATCTTATCAATGCTTACCTTAGGGGTGGGTGTCAAGAGGATGGGGCCAGACTCTTCTCAGTGGTGCCCAGTGACAGGACAAGGGGCAATGGGCACAAACTGAAACATGGGAAGTTCCATCCCAATATGAGAAAAAAACTTCTTTACTTTGAGGGTGACAGAGCACTGGAACAGGCTGCCCAGGGAGGTTGTGGAGTCTCTTTCTCTGGAGGTAGTCAAAACCCGCCTGGACACGATCCTGTGCAATGTGCTCTAGGAGAACCTGCTTTGGTAGGGGGTTGGACTAGATGATCTCCAGAGATCCCTTCCAACTCTAACCATTTTGTGATTCTGTGAGTAATAGTGAGGAAAAGCAGTAAAGATAGTCAGGGATATATTTTTCCAGTCATCAGTTCATTACCAGTGTCTTCACGTTGGAGTGTTCGATATATTTCATTACCTAAACCCACTCAGTATTGGCATGGTCTGCACCTCAAAGGGAACAGGCAGAGACTGACCTGATCCTGATGCTGCAATTTGACTTGCTCCAGCTGCAGACTGTGCTGCTCCTGCAAGGTCTCCCTCTTGGTGTTGTACTCCTCCTGCAGTCGCTGCTCCAGCGCCTCCAGCTCCTCCTGCTTCTGCCCGTGAAGCTGCTTCACCTCCTCCTCGTAGCGCCTCTCCAGCTCCTCCTTCTCGCTCTGTAATTTCTTCCATCTCGCTGTGTTGAGGGCTGTGGAGACAAGACCATACAGTCGGACTCTGAACTCATCAGGCGCAAACAGCATCGGATCTGTTTGTACAGCACTGAGCGCAGTGGTTCTCGCCGACTCTGGGGCTCGTATAAATCTCAACCATCAACAAGCTCTCGCCGTCACTTCTCTTTCTGTCCCACTCTCTCACACTCACATACACACACGCATTTATTTAAATAGAGGCAATGGCAGAGTATGCAAAAGCCCGTGCAAAACTGGGATCTGAAGAATTATAATAGTAATAATAATAATAATAAATAAAGCAGGGAACCCCATGGACCTGCAGGGTGATTGGATGTCCCCTCCTGGCCAGCACAGTCTTGGATCCACAAATCGAAGCTTTGAGGCTTTTACCTTGCCTTGGATATCAGAAACAGCATGTGAGACAATCACTTGACACAAAGCCTTTCAACTGGGATACAAGATTTTCCTTATCTCCTTCTCTCAAGCCACAGTCTTGGCTAAAAGTCCTCACTTCCAGTGATGTGGCTGGAAGGCAGAAGATGCCTGGGCTCTCAAGGTGCATCCTATGCACATGTTATGCAGGGGTGGTGATTGACCACCTGACCAGGAGAAGGAGATGCATCTCATACATCCCAGTTTCCAGCTGTTAGAAGCTGCTCACCCCACAAACCTGTCTTTCACACCAGCTCCGAGGACCTCTTGAATCCATGAATGCACACTTGCTTAAAATATTTTTATATTCAAACCACTATCTTGTGTACTTCATGGAATCAGAGAGCACAAATGAAAGGCTGGTACTGAAGGTGTCACCGAAATTGGGAATAAAACTTCTTAACACCAATGTAGCATTAAGAAGCAGGCACACCTTTATTGCAGCACTGGGCGGCACGGGGGTAACCCTCCAAAGCCGTGCGCACCCCCCTTGATAATTCATCTTGTATTTATGTAGTAAAATGTTACATATTCATCATGATTCCAAGGACGACTATACATATTCATAACTTTTCCCCGAAAAGGCGGTCTTTATTATAATGAGTTCCGAGAAATCATTTCCATAGCCTCCGCCTTTAACTCCTCCTGGTTGCGCACGCGCAGTTTCTTCTGGTGGTCGTGGGCCGGGGTCTCAGGGATGAAGGCTGTATGTCTTCCTCGCTGTGCACTTTTCACCTCTCCTCCTTGGCAGGTGTAGTAGTCTCTTGGCTCTTGGTCAAACCTCCGTACCAGTTCTCGTTGGGTTTTGCACAACCGTAATGTTCTGTACTATTCTAAGGATATGCTTAGGTAGTTAATGTAGCTTTAGGTTGGTAAGATAAAGAATTTAAAGAATTTCTCAATCCCCACGGCAGTTTACAGGCAAATCAAATAGCAAGTAAAAGAGAAGGAAAAAAAAAAAATAGAATACAGCATCCCTTCCCCATTATACCTAACCTACTAAACATATCACTTTGTGATTAAACTGAATTCCATTTAATTTCAAATATTTGTAACATTTTCCCCCTTTGAAAGTTTTGAAAATCACTTCAAGACTTTCACATCTATTTCTAAAGTTTACCTATTAATACGATTTATTTAATGTTGTTAGTGGGAGCCTTAAACATTTTCGTAACTTTCGTCTTGTGGTCTGGTTGCTGCCTGAATAATCATTCGATTGAAGGCAGTTTTGGGTTTATTTGTTTCTTTAGGCAATAATAAATCAGAAAAATAGTCATAAAGGCTAGTAGCAAAACTAATGCGGTGCTAATCAATGATTCGGCCCATGCACTTAATTCCAATCCTAATCCACTGAAAATTTTGTCTATCCAACTCTTGCATGTCCTGTTGAAGTTTTTGGGTATCTGTTTTTATTTGAGGGTCTGTGTTCCCATATCCTTTTGTTATACCATGTTGTTCAATTCTTGTCTCTAACCAGACTCCCACTAACAAAAATTTCTGAATCAATATCACAAGCGTTACAAACTGATATCCAAAATTAGACATGTTTCAGAATTAGCTTTGATGTTTCACTTTTTGGTTGAACCCGTATCCGTAACAGGGTTAATGGAAGAGCCTGAGGTCACTTGAAATTGGCTTCCTGACATATTTTACTGATTTGTCTCTTTATTGTCTGATTCATTCTTTTTACTTTCCCACTAGATTGTGGTCTCCAGGGCGTATGTAAATCCCAAGTAATTCCCAACACCTTACTGATATTCTGCACTATTTCTGCAATAAAATGTGGACCTTTATCTGAGGAAATTCCAATCGGTACTCCAAATCTCGGAATGATTTCTTGTAACAACCATTTAATTATCTCTTTGGCTTGATTTGTCCGACAGGGAAAGGTTTCTGGTCATCCTGAAAAAGTATTAACTCCTACCAGAATGTACCGATACCCATTTTGTCTAGGTAATTCCGAAAAATCTATCTGCCAATAGTCTCCTGGTTCCGTTCCTGATTTTAATACTCCCATTAGAAATTTCCTTTTCACTAATGGATTGTTCTTTAAACAAATCTCACATTTAGCAGTCGCTTTCTTTGTCATTTCTAACATTTTTACTGATACAATATGCCTTTTTAAGAAAGTTAGTAGGGCTTCCGCTCCCCAGTGACATTCCCTATGTTTTGTTTGTATTATTTCCCTCATCAGAAGTGGTGGAATTACCACTTGACCCTTTGCTGTCACCCACCATCCAGCTACATTTTTCTTTGCATGTAATAAACTTGCTAACTTTTCATCTTCCTGAGAGTATTTAGGTTTTTCTCTAGGTAAGGTAATAATTCTAGTAGGAACTAATGCCATTAAAAAGGCATCTTTCTTTGCTACTCTTTTAGCCACTTTGTCAGCCAATTTGTTTCCTATGATTTCTTTTGAGTTTCCTGGCTGGTGGGCTTTACAGTGCATGATTGCTACATTAGCTGGTTTTTGGACTGCTTGTATTAATTTCAAAATTTTTTCTTTGTATTTTATGCTTGTCCCTTTGGAGGATAATAATCCTCTTTCGTTCCACAGGATTCCATAGATATGTACTACACCAAAAGCATATTTTGAATCAGTCCAGATATTTACTTTCTTTTCTTTGCTCAGTTCTAGTGCTCTTGTCAAAGCTATTAATTCTGCCTTTTGAGCTGAGGTTGTACTAGGTAAAGAATCTGCTTCTATAACAGTGTTTTCAGTTGTCACCGCATATCCTGCGTATTGAATTCCATTCTCCACGAAGCTGCTGCCATCTGTATAGAGCTCCCAGTCAGGATCCTCCAATGGTGTATCCTGTAAATCCTCCCGACTGGAGTATACATGTTCTATGGTGGTTAGACAGTCATGTTCCAGTTGTTCTTCTTCCTGTACAGAACTCAAAAAGACTGCAGGATTGGCAAGGTTAGTAGTTTTCAGAGTCACATCATCCTCTTCGGTTAGAATCACTTGATACTTCATCATTCTGCTAGGGGATAACCAGCGACCTCCCTTTTGTTCCAAAACAGTGATTACCATATGTGGTACATATACCGTTATCATTCTCCCCAAAGTCAATTTACGTGCTTCTTGTATTAGCATTACTGTGGCTGCAACTGCTCGGAGGCAACTTGGCCATCCTTTACTTACAGTGTCCAGTTGTTTGGAGGAGTATCCTACCGGTCTCTTCCAGCTTCCCATCCTCTGGGTTAACATTCCAAGTGCAAGATGTTGTCTCTCATGCACGAACAATTGAAAGTCCTTAGTCAAATCTGGAAGTCCTAGTGCTGGTGCAGTCATCAGGGCCCGTTTTAAATCCTGAAAAACCTTTTGCTGTTCTGGGCCCCACACAAACGGTACAATTTTCTGAGCTTCGTATAACGGTTTAGCTAACAGACCGTAATTTATTATCCAAAGTCGACACCACCCCGTCATTCCTAGAAAAGCTCTTAATTCATGCACGCTTCTAGGTTCAGGGATACCACAAATTGCCTCTTTACGGTCTGTTCCCAATTGTCTCTGTCCTTGAGTGATCTCAAATCCTAAATAGATTACAGTCTGACTCGCTATTTGAGCTTTATTTTTAGATACTTTGTACCCACTTAGTCCAAGAAAGTTTAAAAGGTCTATGGTTACCTTTACACAGGCAGATCTTGTTTCTGTAGCAATCAGGATGTCATCCACATATTGTAGAAGTAGATGTCCAGGTTTTGATTCTGAATCGCTTTGTTTCCACTGTTCAAGCTCCTTTGCTAACTGGTTACTAAAGATCGTCAGGCTGTTTTTAGATCCCTGAGGTAACCTTGTCCATGTCAGCTGCATCTTCCGTCCTGTCTGCGGATTTTCCCATTCAAAAGCAAACAGCTTTCGACTTTCCTTCTCCAAGGGTATGCAAAAGAAAGCATCTTTTAAATCAAGCACTGTAAACTACCGATGATTTTCTCGTAACGCTGTTAAGAGTGTGTACGGGTTTGCCACGACAGGATGTATGTCTTTAGCCAGTTGATTTATGGCCCTTAAATCCTGAACTAATCTGTATTCACCTGAAGGTTTCTTTATTCGTAAGGTTGGAGTGTTATATTCTGATTCGCATTCTTCTAGAATTTCGTACTTTAAAAATTTGTCAATTATTTCTTTAATTCCCTGTTCCACCTCTGGTTTAACTGGATATTGTTTAATCCTTATCGGTTTTGCTTGATCCTTTAATTCTGTCTTTACAGGCTGCGCTACCTTAGACTTCCCAGGTATGTCTGTACCCCAGACTGCTGATATAACAGCTTCATCTATTTCCTGGGGTATTTCTGATTCCTTTACTCTTTCTTGTATCATCAGTATTTCTCCCGTCTTTGATTCTGGAATTTTCAGAAAGATTTCACCATCCTCAAAGACTATTTGTGCATTTAATTTAGATAACAAGTCTCGCCCTAGTAAAGGTATCAGACAATTTGGTATATACAAGAATTCGTGTGTAATTATTTTACTTCCGAATTTTAAGTCTAGGGGTTGTAGGAATGGTCTGTTTTCTTCTTTCCCTGTGGCATCAATTATTTTAGCAGATTTATTTCCCAGCCTCCCTTTACAGACATTTAAAACAGAATATGTTGCTCCAGTGTCCACCAGGAATTTAACTCCTTCATCTCCCAGCTTGATTATAACCAGAGGTTCAGCTGGGTTCCCCTCCGGTCCTCCTCAATCATCTAAAGTCATTATTCTCCTTGCCTCTCTTTGATCTGTCTCTTGTTCGTTTTTGGGACATTCTCTTTTCCAGTGCCCCTCCTCTTTGCAATACGCACACTAATTAATTCCTAGGGTGTTTAGGAACTTCAAAGTTTCTAAAGCCTCCTCTTCCCCTTGCTCACAGTCGAAATGAATAAAATATTCTAGGGTTTGATAGATTGTGCTTATGACAGCACCAATCTCCACAGTCATAAATTCCCCACAATAAATGGTTATAGCACAATGTTCCCTCGCCATAGGTATTATCATATAATCTAAAGTGATATCGAGGTACAGTGCTTTGAAAATGGGGGGGGTCCACCTGAAAATTGTGTCCAAGGATTGAACCATTCAGACCGGGGAGAGGTCCAAGTGTTCCAGTTATTGTTATATTGAAGTCGTGTGTTAACACAGAATTGCAAAGTATTTCCAGATGGATAAATAGTTCCTCTGGGTTCAATCTTTGGACAGCTAGACATAAAAACGAGTTCCCCAGTCTTTGTCTTAATTGCCGCAAAGAAGTCTGCAGACTGCCAAACAGAGTTACTATAAAGCACACAAGAGGCATTGGTATTGGAATCATGATAACGAATAGCAAATCTTATACAAGGTAAAACAGCAACATTTACAGAGGGAAGCAAAAGGAATAAACTAAAATCTTAATTTTTCTTTCTTCTGAGGTAAGTGTCATTACCAAATTGTCCCTGTTAATTAATTTACATTTCTTTTGCCAATCAATCCGTTGTCTTAGATAAAAGAACAAATCTACTTCATTCCACTTTCCTTCCCTCCTGCAAAACAGCATTAATTGTAGTATAATGTTATATTTCAATGTTCCAAAGCATACAATGGTCACCAATTATTACAATACTTTATCATTTGGTTTTTACGCAAATCCTCGTGTGTTTCTCCCCAGTGTGATAGCAAACATTCCAACGGTGAAGTTTTTGGTGTCTTTTCATCTTAATGTTAAATTCCCTGCACTTTTACTCTTAAACAACTTTGCAAATCCTGATATCATGTTACCGATTTTTTTTTTTTTTTTTTTTTTAAAAAAACACACAAACCAAACGCTTCATCCATCTCCGACCAAGCCCCTCGCAGGACACTGGAACTGCGAATTGGGACTCCGCACTTGCTTCGTGCCTATATGCACGTCTCAGTCACACACCAGTCACACACTCACACACCTGACAATAAAACCAGAAAAAAAGAAAAAAGAAAACAGAACTCGAGTCTCCCAAATTCCAAATGCCTAGGCAACCAAAACCAAACCCAAATGTCCAACTCTGCAATAGCTTTCGCTTATGACTGACGGGCAGACTAACAAATGTCTAATTCAGCAACCACTGATTAGACCCAAAGCGGGCCCCCTGAGCCCCAACCCTGCGAAGCTTTCGCCGTGCCTTACGGGCAGGCTATCCAAAACCAAACCAAAAATTTGTAAAGATGTGCCTTACCTCTCCAGGGAACGTTGCGAGGAGCTGTCGTGAGTCGAGGGCAATGCTTCTCCTCCGAGAATTCCTCGGTGCTGGCTGGAGCTGGATCAGCACTCGATCTCCTTCAGTCTCACTCGCAATGTCCCATCTGGGTCGCCAAAACTGTCACCGAAATCGGGAATAAGACTTCTTAACACCAATGTAGCATTAAGAAGCAGGCACACCTTTATTGCAGCACTGGGCGGCACGGGGGTAACCCTCCAAAGCCGTGCGCACCCCCCTTGATAATTCATCTTGTATTTATGTAGTAAAATGTTACATATTCATCATGATTCCAAGGACGACTATACATATTCATAACTTTTCCCCGAAAAGGCGGTCTTTATTATAATGAGTTCCGAGAAATCATTTCCATAGCCTCCGCCTTTAACTCCTCCTGGTTGCACACGCGCAGTTTCTTCTGGTGGTCGTGGGCCGGGGTCTCAGGGATGAAGGCTGTATGTCTTCCTCGCTGTGCACTTTTCACCTCTCCTCCTTGGCAGGTGTAGTAGTCTCTTGGCTCTTGGTCAAACCTCCGTACCAGTTCTCGTTGGGTTTTGCACAACCGTAATGTTCTGTACTATTCTAAGGATATGCTTAGGTAGTTAATGTAGCTTTAGGTTGGTAAGATAAAGAATTTAAAGAATTTCTCAATCCCCACGGCAGTTTACAGGCAAATCAAATAGCAAGTAAAAGAGAAGGAAAAAAAAAAAATAGAATACAGCATCCCTTCCCCATTATACCTAACCTACTAAACCTATCATTTTGTGATTAAACTGAATTCCATTTAATTTCGAATATTTGTAACAAAGGCAATCAGAACACATGAAATTTTTACTCTTGTGAACTAACCCAGTGACCATGTCTCTGAATTCACAACCATGTTACAATTAGTTTCAGGAGGTGCAGCTTCAATAGCTCATCAGGTCAGAAACATATTTATCCTATGACCCTATATTTGCTCAATATCTGGCAAAACCTCCTCTGTTTTCTTGTCTCTTTCTCCTATGGTATCAGACTGTGCTCATTTTTTTTTCAGGACAGCAACAATTTGTCAAAGTTACCTACAGCTGTGACCACAGCTTGTGTTAGATGCATCCGTGCGAGGTAGTTCATGCACCCCAGCTAGCCATGCCCTTCCTCACATAGCTATTTTTCACCCTGTTCAGAGCTCTGCTTCCACACTTAGTGGACAACAATATCCAGACTTGCTCAGTATGTCCAGACAGATATCAATGCTGGGGTCCTGTTCTGATCCTGATGTTTTCTGGGGCACTAAGGGGGACTCTGTGTCCCTTTCAAGCTCTCTGCTCCTTACAGAAAGACAGAAAGTGAGCCTGAACCAGTGAGCTTAGCACTGCAGCAGTGGCACACAGAAAGCTTTCCCACCTGCCTCATACCCAAAATGGAACAACACAATTTATATGGTCATTAGCTGAAATGTCTTGTCTCCTGGCAGTTTGGATTACAGTTCTAAACCCTCTCTCTTGCTTTTTGCTTTTTGATTTTCTTCAACATGCGAAGCGATCACAGAGCAGGAGGACAAGGGGGAACACTTGCAGCTCTGCATTCAGTAGAATTCAAACTTACTTAAGCTTTAAATTGGACCTCTAATGAGCCCTGTCTCTCTCCAGCCTCTCTAATGAGATTACCCAGTCCACAGGGAGGGCTGGGCAATGATATGACATGCTCTAACCAAAAGAAAGTCCATCTGAAACACTTTCTGTAACCCGAAACAGAAAACTATTTGCATCTTGCAAATCAAACCTGATGCAGGTGCAAAATGGAGGGAAGAGGAAAGCAGGGAAAGAGTATCTGCATGGCATGCTCCCCATACACCCAAAAACACTACTGGAGGCAGAAAATAAGGCCATTGCCTAGGAAATTTGCCCTATACTGAATATCAAACACCTCTAACGAGAAGGAGTGATCCCTACCACGTGCTCCCGGATGGAGACAAATGAGGCCAAGGACTGGTGAGGAAAGACTGAATCTCTTCTTAGACAGGAGATGGACCTCTGTGCCTGGCTCTACTGGGACAGGAGTGGCAGAAGATGACAATCATGCATCCCAATACAAGGTCTGTGGCTCCCTCACCCAGCTGGGAAGCAGGACCCAGTGTGGCAGAGCTTGACTTGCTGGAGCCAGCGTTTAACCAGCTGCAGCTTCAGCAGGTGGTTCTGGTGAACCAGGCTGAATCGCTTCCCGCAGGGCCCTGACAACAGATGCCTGAACAGAAGAGCCGCTAATGTTGCTGGAAAACAGTGAATTTTGCTTTCAGACATTGCGATACGGATACTGTGAAAGTGAGCTCCTCTTGTGGGGGAAAAAAAAAATATCACCATGAAAAGTTATATAAATTCAATACTGGCATGGAATAAATGGCACAAGACAAACAGCACAACTGCTACCAGCTGCTATTGAGAAGAATTACACCCCAGTTTTCTTTTTCCTTCCCTGTAGGTATTTCAATTGCTGTTTACAGGCTGGACATGACTCTGACATAACATGGTGTCTCCTGGGATGACAGCGTGCTGTGTTAAATGAGAGCGGCTGCCATTGCTTCCCTACTCCCCGGGCACCGGGTGGCTTTTACAGTGTGCAACTGATGAGCAAAGCCCATTTCAGACCGGGATGGGAAGGTGAGGGAAAGGGAGATGTCACTATTGGACTGATCCTCTGCACAAACCCAGCCTGAGCTGCAGCCCAGCCTCCCCAGCTCTGGCACTTTGCATTCAGGGGGGGTAACTCCCTTGGGAACAGGGGGGCTGGCGTCATGTGGCCTCGCATAGGGACCATCTGCTTCTGACATGAGAAATGAGCTCTTTGCCCAAAAGTGATGGCAGATCATGCAGACTCTGCTCTTCCTCCTGACCCTTGGCCACAGATTCACAGACAAATCACAGCCACCTCACTCAGGTTAAGTCCCCTCTAACCGGGAGGCATATCCAGGAGGAGGTGGCACACAGGCTTTGGCTTTCAAACTCTCCTGAACACAGCTAATACAAATTTTAAACTTGACATCTGATCATCTTTCATTCATCTAGCTTTTATGCATCTTCATACCTCCTCTCAACTCACTTCACATGTCATTTGTTTGACAGCAAAGGAGCAGGCAATTCTTATATTTAATTTCCACTAGTTTGAAGGGAAACAGCCAGTGTTCAAAACCTCTTTATTCCAGGAGTCTCAGTGTTGCAGCTGAAAAGTGCTTATATTTATAATTCATAAAGATGGGCATCTTGAGTGTAGAATCGTTGCTTGTCATGTTTCTCTAGCCTTGGTATTTCTAGCAAAATACAGGAGCAAATCTTATAACAAGCCCCTCAGCGTTTATAGAGGCCACATTCATCCATCCTCAGGGCTGGGAAGAGAGAAGCACTTTCCTGTTTCACTGCAGGCTGGTTTCAGACAAGGTGCGATACTTCACAGCAGTGCTGGGGTTAAAGGTGGATGGTGTTATCTGAAGCTAAATATTTTGCCTGGCTCCCGAAGGGTGCAGGTCTCCCTAGGCTGTTTTACACATGCTCCATCACTGCTATTGCTTCAGCAGTGGTTTTATTTACCAAAAGAGATTTCCTTAAAAATATATTCCGATTTTTCTGAACAGTGGATTGTATTTCGCAGTTTCATTGCTTTGTATAGCAGAATCCTGCAGTTTCTGTTGAAGCTAACAAAGCCTGTGTGCTTCCAAAGCCAAGCACATTCAGCCCCTAAATCATAATTCTGAATTAGAGCTATTGCCTAAACAACTAAACGTTGGACACACTGTGTCAGCCCTGGCTAGTCCAGCCTTGTTTTACTGATTCATCGAGGCATTTGCATCTGTGAGTCTGACAGGGTCAATTTACACACGAGAAATCAGGAATTTCTGACCAACACCCATGCTGTTTAACTGGAACGGTTATTTTTAAATTAATGAGGGCCTACTTATCAAAGTGACTGAGACGAGTCAGAACTACCAGTTGGTTGTAGTCAAAATAATACGCTCTGGAGATTTTCCCTAAATTTCTTCATAGAATTGCCTATGATTGCTGTTGTCAAATAAATGACTGTTTCATTCTTTATTTGCATAAAGCTTGGCAGAAGGCTCCGGGGGACCTTACAGCAGCCTTCCAGTACCTGAAGGGGGCCTACATGGAAGCTGGAGAGAGACTTTTTACAAGGGCAAGTAGTGACAGGACGAGGGGTAATGGTTTTAAACGGAAAGAGGGTAGATTTAGATTAGATATTAGGAAGGAATTCTTGATTGTGAGGGTGGTGAGACACTGGCACAGGTTGCCCAGAGAAGTTGTGGATGCCCCTCTGCTAAAGATGACACACAACTAGCTCCACCATGGGTGGTGATGGACTCAGCTGCACTCCAAAGAGGTAAAATCATGGTTCCCTCCAAAGCCACAAAACCCCTTGCCACTGGGCTTCAGAAGTCATTTTATTGCGTGTATGCAGATTCCCCAGGATCAGGTCACAGGGGATAACTGCTTTTGTGTAAAGTGAGAACATCACTTTTGTTATCACTTTACTTCTACTACTTACCAACTTCATCCCTGAGCTTGGCAAGATCGACTCCTAACTCCTTTATTTTCACAAGGACATTTTCATTCTGTTTAGGGAAAAAGAGAGAGAAATATGTATAGTCCCCAGGTTTATCCCAGATAAGCACTTTCACATGTTCATTCAGTAAGGCAGATTAGATTGATTCCTCGGATCCTTTTTTTTTTGCGGGGAGGAGGAAGAATAATTATAACGAACTCATTCAGTTTTTAAATCAAGCTTAGGAGCCACGACTCACTGGCTACAAATACCTTATATCTCTATGAATATATGTACACACACACGTGCACAGGACAGCACAGAATACTCTACTTACTCCTACGTGTCTAAAAAGACATTTGTATTTTTCTATCATTTTGTGTTCAACCTGTGTACCATTTACGTCTGGACTGCCTGTACAAGATGGCTTTATTAATTCTGTTAAAACACTTTCATCTACTTATGCCTGCATTTAACCACCTCTAAACATAGTAATATGCTCATGCACTCAAATCTGTAGAGCAGATTTCTGTACTTACACCATTCTAGGCATGGTGGGCATACGCATACAGACACCACTAATGGCCTGACGTTCATGCCTATTTCTACATTTATTTCTGGTATTGTATTGTCTGTAAAGGACAAGAGCTCCTCTCCTCGACCTCTCTCAAAAGAAATCTGAATACTTAAGGAATTAAACCAGATGAGCTGGCCAAAGAAAAACTAAAACATATTTACGTTAACAATGCTAAAGTGTTATTACTAAAATGCAAGGACTTTGGCAGCAGATATCTCATGAGTGCTGTGCAAACTGACAAAGAAAAGCCTCAGGAAAATCTACTGGAGTTTGGTTTACTACAATAAATCCCAGCATAATGGTTCAAGCACAAGGACACTTTAAATTGGAATGTAACCTGAATCACATTAGGAAGAAGGCAAAGGACTGTATCCTGCTGGGAAGATCACCAACAGTTAGGAAAACTAGATCAAGCTACTATAAATACGTCCTAGGTTAGAAAAGGCCAAGAATCTTTAAAGGGCACTACAGAAAAATCATATTCAAGAGATAAGGCAGTGTAGTAGCAAATGGAATTAAAAGGAGTCCTAGGAATTAAATCTTTCCGTAATAAGCACGCAAGGCTAATAAAAATCTAGAGCACAGAAAGGATTATTTCGGCAGCAGGATACATAGCAGATAGGATAGCAAATCAGTTCTGTCTTACCAAAATGAAAGTGGAAAAAAAAAGATTTCAGAGCTTAATGTTTCTGTTTATTTTTCCTGCATCTAACTTTTAACTCTGTTAGGAGAAATAGCACAATAGCTTTATTTTTAGCAATACCAGAAAATTTGAATCAATCCTTCACACACTGCCCTTTTGGGATGATTTCTACCAGTTCCAAGGGACACATTTTTCGGAAAGTTTTGCTGTAAACTGAGTGATTAACTGAGCTGATTTGAGAGCCTCTGGTGCCTGAGAAGACCCAGGTGATGTGGACATCTTTCTTACTCAGTTATGGGAAGAAGCCAGGCACGCAAGGCTAGGCTCCTCCAAGCAGCCAGCTCCATACACTGCTGAGTAACGCATAGGGGCTTGTGTGCCAGGACTGCAGAGTGCCCAGTCCTGACCAACTGCATTAGGCTCAGAATAAAACGGAGTGGGTTGTTTTGGCTTCTTTTTTAATTAACATAAAAGCTATGAAAAAATAAAAAGATCTGGATAAATAGAGCCTGGTATGTTAAAAAAACATAGCCCTTCACACAGATTCCCAGACCAGCAGACTTACAGAGATAAATTTTCCCCTTTTGGAGAACACCACTGCATCTGCCCATCCTGTTTAACTCACTGGAGTCATTTTAAGAAGTGTTCTTGACAGATTGCCAGGACTGGTGCCCTTGAAGGTGCGTGCACAGGGATATACTGGATACGGGACTTGCAGGTGGAAGGCACCCGCTCAAATTACCCGCTCTCACTATTTGAAACAAAAGCCATTTAAAGCAAAGGAGCTCTGTAGAAATCATTGCCAGCACCTACAGATAAGCAGAACTCATTGGGATTGTTACTATTCTACTCGCATGAAGAAAATCCTAACCATTCTGTGATTCTGTCCTGCTCTAGGGGAACCTGCTTTGGCAGGGGGTTGGACTAGATGATCTCCAGAGGTCCCTTCCAACCCCAATCATTCTGTGATTCCATTCTGTGAAATGGAAAGCAAGGAAAAAAATTTAATCTTAGGGAAAATAAGTTCTTACAATTTTCACAGAAGAAATATTATATACTCTTCTTTTTACTTTACTTTAGATAAGGTTTGTCCTACCCTTGAGGACACTTGGTGGTGAGACCCTCTCCAAAAGAGTGGAGAATCACCATGGTGCCAGGTGAAAAAGCAATCCCATAACTCAAACTCCAGCACAGACACCACCCCACCAGGACAGCAGACCTCCTGGCTGCCTCCCATCATGCTGGAGCTGTGGTTTCCAGAGCAGCTTCTGGGGCTATCTCGAGCAGCTGGTGTTGGCACAGCTCAGGTGCCTTCGCTGTCACGTGCCTGCCCTGCCAATACTTCTTGCATTGTATTTTATTTTGGTTAGAGCTTTCTGACTGCCCTTCGGGACCTCATATTTATGTTTCCTGGGAGGTCAGATGTGCAAGGGTTGCCCTCAGTGCCAAGGTCTCAATTAGTTCCTCTTTCTCAGAGGGTTCTTTTAGAGAGCAATAGCACGAGTCCTTATCTTCCTCTTTTGCAAGACAGGCAAGGTGTAGTTTCAGCTAATCATTGTCATGGTCTCCTGAATGCACAGTGAACTTCCAAATCCCTGACATTTTCCGTTACTGTAACCTGCTTTGTCAGCGTAACATGATAGGTTTGGACTGCACATGTTCCTGTGACCAGTATAAACCCAACAGTCATACAAAATGAAAACGCTCCTCCTTGTTACTATCAATGCAGCTCTGCAGATGACCAGCACTTCAGTGTCCATGCAGTCAGGGAACTGGGAACGCCAGCACTTAGGAAACCAAATGTTACAGTAGAGCAAAACTGTGTCTGACATGAGAAGGTAAAGCTATCAGGTCCAATGCCGAGATTCATATAGGTTCAATGCCAAAACATCAAAGCAATTAGAAAATTCACAAGTACATAAGGAAAAATCTGCCAAAACAAATGTGTAATAAACAAAATTAACAGGATATCCCATTGAACTAATCAATCTTCATTAATATTTATCTCAACAAGGTACTTGAAAGAGAAGATAGAGTAGGCAGGAACCTTTGCTGCCCTTCCAAGAGTTTTGTGTCTAACAGACTCAGCACATTGAAGGAGCTTTGCACGCACCCTTCACTAGGCACCGTCTGGAGTCGAGCCATTGAGGGTGAGTGACAAAGGGCCAAATCCAACCTTGGTTTAGAAAGGCTCAGCGACCATACTAGTGACACAGACGTTTCCAGTGGCTGAAAAGGTCACAGACACTGTAAGCAGATTGTGCAAATATTCAGCATTTCAGTGTGGCAGTTAAATGGCAAGTGAGAAAAACATCGCTTTGATGTGATTTGGGATTAATTTTTTTTTTGGCCAAAATGTGAAACCAAAACAGTGGCTTTTGTACAAATTGAAACGTTGCATTTATTTTTCAGGTACTTTTAATGAATGATAGATTTAATTATTGCTTGGAAAACTGATGAGAAAGGTCTGCCATTGGCTGCAACCCAAGAAATGACTCTCATACTGAAGTAATTTTCATAAAATAAAACTATGCTCATGATGGAGATGAACGAAACCGTCTTCCTCCAACCTGTACTCTACAATACAATGGTTAAAATTTGTGTCTGGGATATATCCCATCTCCTCAGACAGAACAAAAAATAGAACAGGTAGAATGATATGTTTGCTCTGTGCTTAAACTACTGCTCTGTTGAATAGAAGACACAACAGCAGCTCTTTTTCCTGTCATCAGCTTTACAACATACAGACCTCCCAATATTTCTCCCATGAAAGGCTCAGTGATGGACTGCATCTCAGCAAGTAAAACAGACACTGGAAAGGGCTCTTATGTATTCTCCGTTCAACTCAGAACTCCCTGAGGACAGACTGAGGTATGACTTATATTGGTGCAACATCCGAGCAGCTCCAGAAAAACTGGCAGCTAGTCAGGCAGGTAGGCAGAGAGGTAGGAAGGAAGGAGCAATTCATCTCATTAAATAACAGTGGCCATAACTTAGCAGTGTAGTTCAGAAAAAAAATCTGCGGGATTTAGATATAACTGCGTGTGAGGACCTGGAAGAATAACTTGGTAAAAGATGCCATGATATGGGCCTGAGGATGGGCAAGATGCTGGTGTTGTCCAAGCAGATTAAGAAGGGAAGGAGTGATGAAGGCTTGGGGGTAGAGGAAAAGCTCTGCTTCAGTTGCATGGAGCTTCAGTTGACAGTTAGACATCCTCGAGGACACATTTTCGGGGAGATGGGCCAATATTTTACTTTGGACCAGGAATAATTGTGGGATGGGGAGGCAGAGTTGAGGTTTGCCTTAGAGTATCTCTCCTCCGAGAACTGCAAACTACCTCAGAGATACTAATTCATTAGAAATGCTAAGTAATTAAACCCCCAGGTACTTTTTAACAATAGGTAAGCAATAGTAGATCCACTACACAAATGGGTCAGATCACGCAAGGAACATCAGAAAATTGCCCAGACCCACACAGGAAGTCAACCACAGCTAGGAAGTAAACACGGGAGCCTGGAGTTACCTCCCCAAGTCGATGTGTCTCTCCTCCCTGCCAACTTACATGCTTGCTTATATTCTGAGGTCCAAATATACGTACAGTATCTCCATGAACACTTCCCAGTCCTCTATGATACCTCCTAAAAAGATGCACTGCATACAGATGCTTTGTGGCATTGTTATTAAAGTTGCTCCTTCAGAATAGCTTTTCTGTATCCAATGCTTTCAAAATATTAAAAAAAAAAAGACTGACCTGCAAATGGTGCTTAGTCACTGTTGTGCTTTATTCAGAGTTCCCTGGGGCAAGGCCTTATATTATAATTGGAAAGAGAAGCATATACATTGGGAATTCTCTTGTACCAATAAATATTTCAGATGATACTTGTAGAAGCAATAACTGAATCCCACTGCAGCTGATGTTCAAGATGATCTACAGTGTTCCCTCAAAAGAGAGGTGTTTTAACGCTGCTGTTTCAATCATGCTGATCATCAGGTAATCCTCCCTCATAATACTCTTTAGGTTAAAGTTTACAAGCACCTAGATATCCCGCAGTGACTGCACTTTAACAGGTTTTATATTAAGCCATACATTTTTTCTCAACCTGGTTAGCAGCATATCTCAAGTTATATTGAACATATTATTAGGTAAATGAGAGACACTATCAGCTTTTCATTAGACTGAGTATATGAATATTTTAAAAAGCCAAACTCTAATGAAATACACTGCACAAGCATGTGTTTTTGCCAAGGTAATTTTCTATTAAGCAAATTAAATGCATATGTTCATTCTCTCCCTCTTCTGTACATAAAATCCCGGCAAATTCCAGAAGAACAGCGTGAAAAGCTATGTGTTAGAAATGTCCCACAGCTTTTCTCGCACATGATTCTCTCCTGCTGCCTGTAGCTATGCACTTACCTCTGCACTGACGTTCGTCACATGACCCAGTTTGGTGCCTGGGAATTTGCTTGGTTTAGATTCACCCTGACATAAGAAAACACATATTTTGCCTTGTTTCTCTTCTAGATTGGAGGATCAATCCTCTGTCAGAAAGGAGGCTTGTTAGAAAGGTAAAACTTTAGGACAGCTAGAGGTTGAATAATCTCTCTTCAAACTTTAAAACTCTGTGCAACTTTACAACTTGTACTCCACAGGGTTATTAAAAACAAGGTTATTAAAATTAAAGCAGAGCAAGAAATCAAGCCGGCTGTTACTACACAAGATACCAGTGGTCCCTCCCTGCTTCACAAAACTCCAACCCTTACCTTTAGACTGCAGGATAAAATTATGTAAGGCGCTGCAGCGCATGTGAAAGCGACAGCTAGACTTGTCCCTACTGAAGGGGAGTTTAGCACACTGTAAATCAGACGAGCATCGCTCCCCTCTCCGCCACCCCGGGATGCAGCACAGCGCCCACCGACGCCAGCTAGGAGGAGCAGCAGCCCAGGCTCCGTCCCGGTAACGGCGACCTTCCTGCCCTTTCCCTAAGGGATAAAAAGAGGCAAAAGTACCGTCTCGTCCTTGCACCGAGCGCGGGACAAACACTTGGAGCAGCATTTGCCCATCCTGGCAGGACCGCGACCAGCCGCACTTGCCACCAGCCTCGCCCGGAGCCAGAGGCTGAGCCCCGGCCGCTGGAGCGACAGTCGCGTGCCCGGTACCCGGACGCCGAGGCCGGTCTCCTACGCTACCGGATGCCTCCCGGGGCGCCGGGGGACGCCGGCGGTGCGGGGCCCGGGGGGCGCGGAGCCGGCAGCGGGGCAGGGAGGGCGGTTGGCCGGCGGCTGCCTGCGGCTGGAGCAGATCAGCGCGCGCGGAGCAGCCGCCGGTTTCGCCCCCCGCGGAGGACTGCCCGCTCCCCTCCCGGCCTGCGCGCCGATGCTCTCCGGCTTGCTCAGGCCTCTCCCGAAAAGCCGGGTCCGATCGCTCCAGCTGGCAAACGCTCGCCCAGAGCAGGGCACGTCCAGCAGCGCCATCGCAGGAGCGTGTCGGGGCGGCGGACGGCGGGGACAGGTTTTGAAACTTCCCAGCGAAAGCCACAAACGCGCCGAAATCCCAGAGTGAGCCCCGGCGGGAGGCGGCCCGGGCCCGTTCTCATCTTCATGCCGCATTCGCAGCCATTGAACACTGTAGTCCGCGTCCTCCGCGGCCACCTGGATGGTGCCTTTAACCCCAACGTCTCCCCGCTCGCTGCCGGCGCCGCTGCTCGCCCGCACCGGTCCCGAATTCACCCCAGGGCGTGAGACGGGCAGTGCGGCTGCGATGCCCCCGGCCGGCGGCTCGGCCGCCCTGGAGCCCTCCCCCGCTGCCATGCGGGGTCTGCGGCGGGGCACGGCCGGTCCGCGGCTCTGCGCGGTTTGTGCGCGGTTGCGGGCAGCCCTGCGCGGCGCTGCCGGCGCATCCCCGGGGCGAGCGGACCGCACCGGCGCGGGAAACAGCCGCTGCCTGCCCGTGGGGCGGGACGGGCGCACGGGGGGGCGGGGACCCGCTCCCAGCCGCCGGCTTTCCCTAGTGATTTTCAGGCTGGGTCGCTCCAGCCTGCGACTCCGGCCGCCGGTGCTGCAAGCGCCTACACTGTCTAGACTTGAAGAGCATTATTTCCCTGAAAGCCAAATCACTACCAAACCTACAGAAAAACTCCATTGCCCTTGATGCTGAACAGCCCTGCCTTCTCGTAGGAAAGCTGTAACGCTCAGACCTGTGCCTCTCTGGATAGGCAGTTTTGTTTAATTGCATTTTCTGCTGTGACTGGTGATGCACGAAGTGATTTGGAAAATAGTAGGAACTAACCAGAATCTCCAGCAAAACTCTGTGTTAAATCACGTTTAAACGCTGAGGTAACTTCCCGGTTTGTGTCAGTTTCTTATTCCCCGCTCTTCCTCAGCCCAGCCAGGACTTCAAATAAAGTTCCAGAATATCACAGACAAGTAATTAAAAAAAAAAACCCCAACAAAACAAAACAAAAAAACACCAAAACCAAACCAAATTTAAAATCTCACTCAACATACATGTGTTTTAACATGTGTGTTCAAGATCTAACTTTACAGCACATGAAAATTAACTTGGTTGGCTACTGAACAGCTACAGAGTGGAGGTAGAAAGATACTTCCATGTATGGTGAAATCTTTTCAGCCTCACTGTAGGAACCTGTTTTGCCACACAACCTGAAGTCTGTGATTTGGATCTTTTACAGTCTAAATCCTGACTGGAAACATTTTAACTAACATATAATAATAATTACTATTATTATTGTTAATAATAATAATAATATCCTTCCCACTTCTAGACAAATTACCACAGCCATTTCTCTGAGCTGCCCATTAGAACTACAGTATTTAGATCAACATGTCTGATATCAGGCAAGGAAAACAAAAACCTGTCATTACTACTTTTGTTATGCTTTTAAAGTAAAGCACCCATCTTCTTCAGTCACTTCACTAATAATGGTAAATTTGCTGTTTGCCTGTAGTGATAAATCTAAGCTAGAGATCAGCTAGCAAAGTCTATGTTACCACTTTAGTATCACTTAAGCACTAAATTGGAAGATTAAATATTTAAGTGGAACTTAAATTAAGCAGGAGCCATGTGTTGTCCTTCTGGCAAGGGTGAATTGGGCCCCCAGAAGCTGATTTTACTTGGGATGTAGCACTGATAAGGGATAAGAACATGATGGGGGAGTTGCTGGGCTCTTTGGGCAGTTTAGGTCCTTTTGAAGAAAGGGAGCCCAAACTCATTCAGTTTAAATTTAGACTCATCTTGCAGGTCAAAGTGTGTAGCATTAACGTGAGAAAAGACCCAAGCTGAGAAAGCAAAAGGAAAATAGAACTATCTTAAAGAGCAGTTTCTCAGTCAAATGCACAAAAAAGGAGGATGAAGAAAGAAGAATTCAGGAGTGATCTCTGTGGTGGGAGCATGCTCCAAGTTGGAGACAGGTTACTACGTGGAGGACTTCAAACACACACTTGAAGGCATCAATGCCTATGGGATTAAGGATATGGAAATGGAAGTAAGCATAACTGAGACAGGAGCAAAAAGCTTAGCAAAGCAGGCACGTCATGGGAGAGGACAACCCCTAAACACAAATTCTAGGAGAACTGGCACTTTAAACAGCAGGTTCAGACCAAGGTTTTACATTATCAACTCGTTTTTTATTTTAAAATGCTAGAGTCAACTGCCTGATTTCAGTGGCATGTGGCACTTGGGTCAAATACTGAAAGGAGTCATGCATTAACAAAAGTGTCAAGCACAACAAAGCACCAAAGGCAGATAGATCCCTGCCCGTGCAGACCACTGCCTGTGTACACCAAAAGAGCTAGTATTTTCAGATGAGGGTAATATGTAAGTCCTATCAAGTGACTTCAGATATGGTACCAACCATAACGTTGCTCCTTAGGGTGGGAAAAATGGGGAGTCACTGAAGAAGTGTTAAGCAGGGAGGAGCTGTTTGGGGGAAGATGGTAAGGAGTTATAGCAAATGGAACTACTGGGGTGAGTGGAGATAATTAATGGAGCTGTTCAAAGATCAGTCCTTGCGGCAAATTACCGTCACTTTTGACCTTGGCCAAAAATTAGGGAAGTGCTAATGAGATGCTGGGATGCACTGTCCATCAAGGGGAGAGTCAAAACACCATGCTTGTCAAGCTGGATGATATTTAAGGTTATAGCAGTGGACATGAGAAGAAACATAAAACACTGGGAAGTCCAAGGTCACAATCACAGGGACAAATAACATGAATTTCAAGTAGAAGATGGAGACTCATCAGCTGAAAATAATAGCACAAGAGAGTAGTGCTTATTCAATCATAGGATGACTAAGAACTATGTGTATGGTACAGCTCTGAATAAAGCAAATACAACCGTAGGGTGTAGGAAAGAGAGAAGAGGGAAGTTTAAATGCTTGATGGAAAGCCCCAGAGAGATCCCACCTGGTACCTCACACAGTCCTGGTCACCATGTTTTGGGGGTAACAGTTCTGACTCAGGGAATATCTAGCCTATACCACCGGAGCGGTGCCATGTAAGTACACATCTGCTTCTGACTAAGAAAACAACAGTAAAGCTGAAAAATGATAGCTTTCTACAAATATATCAGCGAGGAGAACACTAGGAGAGGGAGAGGGGGCTGGATTTGATGACCTAGGATGAACTTCGCTGATGTTGTGTTCCTACCCATGCAATATTGCTTGTCTGTGCATTGTCACCAATATATGGCTACACATCTTGGTGGTCCACACCTGAAATGTGAGTGTGCCTCTGCCAAACTACACTGCGTGGAGCTCTATCCCAGCAGATCTGATTCACATTGCCCTTCAAGGCAGAAAGGAGAGGTCTGTGGATAAGACAGAGACCAACAGGGCCTGGGAAAACCTGTGCTGTTAGTTAAAAACCACCTTAGACATAAGTTGTACCTTTGTTTCCTGATTGGAAGCAGAAAATACAGGTAAGTCAAGTCCCACAGAGAGAGGTGTTCTTTGTTATGTATAGGATTAGCAACAGGGATAAGAAGGACAAAGGCTGTTAAAATTAGATTTTAAAACATCAAAACAAGTAGCACTCAACAAGCCTACTTAACAGGGTATGTTTTACAAGGTCCTGAATACTCCAACGTTTATTAACTTCAGTGGAAACAAAACATAGTTAACACCTCAAAGGGTAAAGCTCATGGGCAATTAAAGCTCAAGGAGGACAGCTATGTTTTCTTAAAGGGGAGTTGCTTAGTCTAGAAGCAACCTAT
Organism: Nyctibius grandis; assembly: GCF_013368605.1. NCBI lineage: Eukaryota > Metazoa > Chordata > Aves > Nyctibiiformes > Nyctibiidae > Nyctibius > Nyctibius grandis. The sequence goes on from NC_090659.1 coordinate 103,068,312, forward strand.
TCTAATAGTGAAGAGGCACCACGGGCACTAATTTTTTCCTACGCTGACAGAATCAGTGCTTTCCTCTGCAATGGGCATAATACAATTCCTATGTACCATTCAAGCAATTCCAATATTTTACATCTATCCGAACTAAACTGGGAGAGATAGGGTTTAATTAGCTCTTTTTTACTATTTACTAAGGTCCCCAAATGGAGCACACATTATTCTCTTTAACTCCATAATAGTCTTTATGTATCAGTGCATAGACTCTGTTTTATAGAGGATAAATAATAAATCATTTCAACAGGATTTTAAACATATATTCTAATGTATATAAGCAGGTTTGGGTTCTTAACCAGTAGTATCTGATGTTTCCCTATTTTATGGAGGTTGGCTACCCTTCTCAGGAGAGACATAGCGCTTCCCCTAGATTTCCACAGTGCTGGTCTGCAAAGGTTTGGCAAGTAACATTTGCTGTGAAGATGGAGATCTAGGGAGGAAAACACGAGAATGAAAAACAGAGCCAAAGCCTTGTGAAAGCTCTGGGAGATAAAGGTAATAACACTGTACTACGTGTGTCACTGAGCAGGAGAATCCTTAAGTGAACAGCATATTGTCCATCTTTTATGAAACACTGAAAATGCTTGCTGAGAGGCATAGCACGCAAAGTATGTCAAACAAATACTTAACTTAAGCTGAACAGATAACAGTCTGAGGGCAAGAGCTGCAAAAGACAGTACAGGGAACCTCAAGGGACACAAATGTATTTGCAAGAGGACTGCCAGCTCTGGGAATAAGTTGATAGGACAGTACTAGTGGTTATGGCAATAAACATAGGAAACTAGAAGAAAGCTGAAGGAGACAGTGGTTAGAAGTGAGGACCAAGAAGGCTGAAGACAACACCATAGTGATATGGAAAGAGATAATGGGGAGAGAAGGCTGAGGTGGGGCATACCACAAGTTGAAAAACTGCTTCACCTGGTAAAGAAACAAAAGCATGGATTCAAAGAAGAGATGAACCAGAGGAGAAAGGAAAAATTGTTCTGAAGAAGGTGTTTCAGAGGACTAAGGGCTACACAGCAGAGAAGGGAGACAGGGCACAGGAGACTGCAGGAATGAGGAGATAAGGAGAGACGTGAAGGTCAGATTCAGACGACCTGGTGCATAACCGAGACACTGCAACCTCTGTGATGTCTCAGCTTGAGAGGGTGACAGACAAGTCAGCATATCAGCAACTGCTGCCTCCTGGCATTCTCTGCGGTCAACAGCGAGAGGCGACCATGACACTGACATTAAGCACCTCCAAAGGATGATGCGAGGAAAAGCCTGGTGCGGCATTCAGCGAGGGCCAAGGTTAGTCCAAGGCAGTGCCGAGGTAGGGTAGAACAAAGGTATTCCAGTAATGTGTTTTGAACAGCAGGCTCAGCAGATGACTGAGTGGCATGCCACGCGTTATCATTCATGACAAAGATGGGAGAGCAAGGCAGGGAGAAGGCACATCTAGCACTGCCTGCGCGATTACTGCAACCTGTTTCTCTGCCCGTACTCTTTTCAGACCCTGTTAGTTATATTTTTTTGTGACAGAACACGCAGGTGGATTTCCTCAGAATTTTGATACCTACAAGACAGAAGTTGAATATACTGTGAGAATTGCAGACAACTAGGGAGACTGAATTTATTTTTCAATAAGCCAAGCAGGGACCTCAACGCCTGCAATCCATTGCTAAAGGTATTATCAGTATTGTTAATTTTTGAATGTCTGCAAGCAGCGTAATTCGGAAACAGTCTCAACTAGTCCTAAATTCTCTTCCCAAGTTTTGCTTATTGAAAGTGCTAGTCACACTGTATTTCTGTGAGCGCTTGAAACCAATAAAGGTGAGTGCTGCTGTCAAAGGAGAAGATTTCATCTTCCCCTCTCCTGGTCACTTGTTTTGTCCCTGTTTCATTCCTTATGGTCACACAAGTGTTTGGGCAGTGTGATCAGGGTTAAAACTAAATCGGGAAGAAAGTGGTGGATTTGGGGAGAGACAACCTCCCTAGCGCAGAGTCCGCTTCCCTGGACCAAATGCATTTGTGGAGTTTGCATGGCAGCCTCCACGCTCTGCTGCCAGGAGGAGAGTCCTTTCACAAGCCCCTCTACCCCTAGTCCTGTCAGATTAAAAACCACAGTGGCCCAAGGAAATGAGAAAAGCAAATACATTCACTATTGCATTTCACCTTCCTTGTTGAAGGTGCATTACAAATTTTCTCTGATGCAGAGAAATTGGTCTTTAGACAGACATTGGTCTTTAGACAGACACATGTAATACATTATTTTCCAGGTTGGGTCTGTTATTTTTATTCTTATCTAACTCAAAAAAAAACCCCAGAAGATGTAATATAGTGATTTGTGTATTTCTGAAGATACGAGCAGTCAGTCATGAGTTTCAGCTAGATGATTCAGCTAGAGCTGAAGGTCATGGAGATGTCCTCAGAATGGCAGTTTCCCTTGGATTTACAGTAAGGTTTCACATTTTGTGTATTACTCAGTACCATGAGGTTTTAATGATCCTTGGGCAACTTACATGGAAGCAAACATTTTTAATACAGTTTTTCAATTATACAATTACACTATTGTATATCTGGAAGAATAGAATGTTTACCCTAGAATTTAACAAATTAGCACGGACCACATGCTCTCTGTTTCTCAAGTGAGAGAGCCCAGCCAGCTGACTCCATTTTTAATTCAGTTCTCATATGAAAAGAATGTGATTCCTTCAGACTTTTGTTATTTCTGCTAGTGTAGCCTTACATTTATTTTTATGTCAGTAGCTTGTAAGGCCATGGATTAAAACGCACCAGAGAACAATAGTTTATTACTATGTTTTCTAGTTCTTGATGTCTGAAACAGTACAAAGGAAGCATTTGCAGCAAATTCCAAATTAACTAGCTCTTGCTGACAAGGAATTCATGTTTCCTCATATGAAACATCATGTATACACCAAGATCACAAGAAAGTAAAACCAGTGCATGTTTTCATTGAACTCGCCTGCCCTCTGCCCAGGAATACATGCCCCCCAGGGCTATTTCTAAATTCCAAACCTCTGAGTATCTGGAAGCAGATGGATGTTTTCTTAAATCAGCTTTGTAGAGAATGTTCCCTTCTTCTCCCAACAAACAGGGAATCTCCTCTCCTGTCTTCCACTTTTGAGTTATTCTGGCTCAAAGCCAACAACAACTTCAAGCTGCTGTATTTTGAGGCCAAGCAGAGCAAGGGATAAGTGCCGACGTCCTGCAACAGCAATGTCAGTGGCAAAAAATGCCAGCAGCTTCACATGGACCAAGGTTTCTCCTATTGGGAAGATTCCCAGTGCTCTGATGAGAGGAATCGCACATACTCCTATTAATGAGAATCCAATCTATCAGTTGTGGGCTTGGGACGTTTTTATACAAAGAAAACCTAACTCTGATGATTTTTAGAATTCATTTAAAAAATGTAACATTTATACTAATTTCTCTGTCTTCAGCATCTGTGTAGTTAGACCTGCCTCTAAGAAGAAATCATAATAAACACTTCTCAAAACATTATATTAAAAATCTCACCATCTTCTGAAATTATTTCTCTAATGTATGAGAAGTGGTTGTAGGAAGCAGCATTTGAATCAGATCTCAGGGGTGAGAGCAAGGACAAGGAATTCCAGGATATTGCAGCTGAAATCTTTTAGAGTTCATTTCTGGGACCAGAAAGCACAGACCTGAAGGAGAAGTAAGCGAGAGAAAGGCTGTGTTTTGGGTATCTAATTCAAAAGAACAGCTACATGCTTTTGAGTGGCTGTGAGGACACAGAACAAATATCAAGTGGATATACTTTCCACTTGAAAGGACAGCAGAAACAAATGTCAGAGTCATTGGAACACAAGAATTACCATGTGGATATGTCTTCGAGTCATGGTCCATCTAACCCACATCCTGCATCTAGCAGTGATTACTGCCAGAAACTTCAGAAGGTGCAAGAAGCCCTGCATTAGAGTGTGTGATGAAAAGCTGTTCTGCACGGAGACCTCATCTTAATATCTATCTGAAAAAGTCTTCGAACCTTAAAATAGGTGTCTCCTCTCTAACACCTATTGCATCACCAGATGTTATATGCCCAGATATTCTTGTTGCCAACAGATCTTTGTAGAATTTAAGGACAAAGGGATGATTCAATTAAATAACATGATCTTCATATCACAGGACATTATATTTTATACAGTTACTGTTCTGTAACTGTATTTGATGAAAGCATCCCCTCTACAAAGGCATCTGGCTGTGAACTGCAGACATGAAGATGTGGAGCTTCTTCCTCTTCTCACGGTGGTTTGTTCTAATAACTGATCATCTCTACCATAAAACTCTGTACTTCATGTGTGCAAAGCTCCTGCTTCTAGCCAGTGGTTTCTGCTAAACCTTCCCCTGTTGGAGGAAGGAGCCTTCTGGTACACCGCAGTATCTTCTTACAGTGATTCTTCTGCTCTGGACTAAAGCCATTTTGTCCTTTTTTACAAAGAAAATCAATTGTGCTCTGCAGTCTCTCACAGCAAAGGATTTTTCCAGCCCTCACAGATGCCTATTGCTCTTCTCTGTTTTCTCCACACTTTCTCATTGTTTCCTGAAGAAGTGTGGGCACCAATGCTAAATGTCATATTCTAGTATCAGTCTCCCTAGCACTGAATGTGCAGGTGTTATCACCCTTTCACTTCTACTTGCTACGTCTCTGCTTATTCACCCAAAGATTTTGACACTTTTTTCATAACACATGTCCTGGAGTTACTCCTTTCCAGCTGACGCCCAGACCACAGTTCCGTAGGCTTGACCTGTATTCTGCATTTGCATTTATTCATTAACATCTAGTTGCATTACAACACATTTCATTTGAATGGGCCCAGCTCACTTCATGATCCAAATCACTCCATACTACTGTACTCGGCACTGGTGAGGCCGTACCTCAAATACTGTGTTCAGTTTTGGCCCCCTCGCTGCAAGAAAGGCATTGAGGTGCTGGAGCAAGTCCAAAGAATGGCAATGAAGCTGGTGAAGGGTCTAGAGAACAAGTCTTATGAGGAGCAGCTGAGGGAACTGGGGTTGTTTAGTCTGGAGAAAAGGAGGCTGAGGGGAGACCTTATCATTGTCTACAACTACGTGAAAGGAGGCTATAGCGAGGTGGGTGTCAGTCTCTTCTCCCAAGTAACAAATGATAGGACAAGAGGAAACAGCCTCAAGTTGTGCCAGGGGAGGTTTAGATTGGTATCAGGAAAATTTCTTCACCGGAAGGGTTGTCAAGCACTGGAACAGGCTGCCTGGGGAAGTGGTGGAGTCACCATCCCTGGAGGTATTTAAAAGATGTGTAGATGTGGTGCTTAGGGATATGGTTTAGTGGTGGGCTTGGCAGTGTTAGGTCAATGGTTGGACTTGATGATCTTAAAGGTCCTTTCCAACCAAAACATTTTGATGATTCTGTGATTCTATGATTCTGCTGCCAGGTCCAAATACCCTCTCTGAGACAGGCTCTCCATGCCATTAGTATAAACCAGTTATAGGATGGTGGGGGTGAAGGGATGAAGTCTTGGGCTTTGCTTTGCACAGAGGCAAGTCAGGATTGTACAGAAAGACAGCTCCAGGCAGAGGTGGTTTCAGCCTGGCTTTGCTGCATCCATCACTCATCAAAAATGAATCAGTGGGAATGTGAGCATGATGGTTTTAATGCTCAAAAGTGTAGGCAGCTCGCAGTCCACAAATCAAATATGTGGCTACCTAGCTGCTAAAATCTGTAACCACAATCCACGTGGAATGCAACAGGGATATGAAATTGCACCTGCAAAATTGAAGATCAAGTCAGAACTTCACTAATAAAGAAAGTCCGCCTTTTCTGTCAGCATGTCTATATGGGAGATTTTTTGCAGATGTGGAACACAGTCTGGAAAGGCTTAAAGGTGGAATTGTAGTGAGTCTATTTGTATTTTCAAGCCTTGTTTTGCACTGGAGCAACCTCGCATCTGTCAGGAATTTTCATCAAAAGGGAAAGTTCCACTATATTGATGCAAAATCCCTCTTGTACATCAGCTCAAAACGCATCTGCTGATGGATCTGCACAAGAAGACTTACGATATTTACACTCTCACCCCCTGGGGCTGCAGCAGTAATTTTGGAGAGACAGAGTTATATCAGCAGAACTTTCTAGCTAGGAACATGCAGTGGTGAGGGAATACAGCAAATAATCTTCTGAAGTCTTTCTGCAAACGACATTTAAAAATGTCTTTGAGGCAGGGGAGAGAAGACAGAACGTTTTTTTTTCATGTGTCTAAAACTCACTAACTTCCAGTACTTCATTTTAACTAAAGATAGGTGAAATGCTGTTTCACGTGCAACAGAAGATATTCCAAGACTACGGGAAAGAAGTTCAAACATTAGAGTCATATGCATGGGACCTACTCAAATATATGGTATATATTCAACTGTTCCACGCTTATTTCTAAATTAATCCTTGTAACAGGCTGGGGGAAGAGTGGTTAGAGAGCGGCCCGGAGGAAAGAGACCTGGGGGTGCTGATCAACAGCTGGCTAAACATGAGGCAGCAGTGTGCCCAGGTGGCCAAGAAGGCCAATGGCATCTTGGCCTCTATTAGGAATAGTGTAGCCAGCTGGTCTAGGGAAGTGATAATCCCTCTCTACTCGGCACTGGTGAGGCCGCATCTTGAGTACTGGGTTCAGTTCTGGGCCCCGCACTTCAAGAAAGATGTTGAGGTGTTGGAGCGAGTCCAGAGGAGGGCGACCAAGCTGGTGAAGGGTCTGGAGGGTCTGTCCTACGAGGAACGGCTGAGGGAGCTGGGGTTGTTTAGCCTGGAGAAGAGGAGGCTCCGAGGTGACCTTATTGCAGTCTACAACTACCTGAAGGGAGGTTGTAGTGGAGTGGGAGTTGGCCTCTTCTCCCAGGCAGCTAGCGATAGGACAAGAGGACACAGCCTCAAGCTTCGCCAGGGGAGGTTCAGGTTGGACATTAGGAAGAATTTCTTTTCAGAAAGGGTTATTAGACATTGGAATGGGCTGCCCAGGGAGGTGGTGGAGTCACCATCTCTGGATGTGTTTAAGAAAAGACTGGCCATGGCACTTAGTGCCATGGTCTAGTTGACAGGGTGGTGTCAGGGCAATGGTTGGACTCGATGATCCCAGAGGTCTCTTCCAACCGCATTCTGTGATTCTGTGATTCTGTAATGTACTCAGCCACTGCTTGAGTATGTTATGCTCCTTTGTAATGTGTTTGCTTTTAAAAATGCCAGTTAGCAAAAGGTGAAAGCAAAAAAATTAGGCCAAAGATCTGGAAGCTTGTCCCAAATCTAGAGGCGATCTCTGTTTCTTTACAGTCAGGGCAGAGAGAAACCCTGAAACCTTTTTCTCTTGCAACATGGATCCCGCTGGAAATGCAGAGAGACACGGACAACATCCAGTCCCTCCTGAACATTTTCCTCCTACTTTCTATGACAGAAAACTCTGCAGGCGCTTATACCTGTCAATCAACCATCTCTTTCCCTAGTCTTGAAGTTACCTGTGGGTTGTCATTGCCGCAGCATGCTCAGAGTGCCTCTCCAGAGGGCTCTGGGGATTTACCTCCTGCCTGAAGTCCTGCCTTGGTGCTTATCTCCTGCCTGGAGTTAAATGTGGGGCAGCTTAAAGCAGACAGCTCAACATTACACAAGTTCTTTCAAGAAGCTTCAAAAGCCATGTCCAGAAATACAGCCAACTTCTGCTGAAGGGATCGCTACTTAACAGTCTTGTGGTCAGACCAATCCTCCAAGCTAAGGTTCAGCCTGAATGAGGTGACTATGCCAGGTACAGGAAGAATGTCCTATGTGCCAGGTGATGCAGTACTCCCGATTAAGCGAAAAACTACTTTGCTCTGCTCTTCGGGAAGCTGAGTCCCTGAGCAGAATAGAAGAGTCATCGGACCACGAGGGGCCTCCTGCAACGTGCAGCCAAGTGCCTGGGGCACCAAACCTCAGATGTATAAAGGCATCTCAAGCACAGCCCCAGAACAAGGCCAAGCTCAGGCATCTCTCTGGTAAGTGATGGTGAACCCCAGCGCTCCCCAGCCAGCACACCGGAGGTGCCAGGGCTCCTTGTACGATCCGTGGGCAGACACCTCCCATATGTCCCCTGAGGGGAAGCGTCAATGGGTCTGTCCATTGACTGTAGACCAAACGTGGGTGCTCTGTGAGAGGCCAGACACCCTTCACCTGGCTGACACCCACACTGTGCCCATGGCTGCTGGACTGAGCCCCACACCGAGCCCCTTGCTCCGACTGGCACAGGAGGCCCATCACAGAGCAGAGGAGAGCCCTCCAGTTTGCTTTCTAACATTTATTCATCTCTAGCTCATTAAAAAGTGAAAACACTTCATTAAGGACTAAGTTTTGCTCACATCACATTAAAGATTTCTGGGACTATTTAGTCTACTACTATATATATATGTATTTGTCTATAAAGGTATATATTAGCTTTCCTTTACAACACTTAGTGATTGTCTCAATGGACAAGATGTTGGTGTTTATGTTTGTGATAAATGTATACAATTTCAATTTCATCCAGCCTCCTTGTTTTAGCAGTAGCATTCAATATACACAATTACACAACACGCTCCTTTTTTATGTCTCTCCAAAACCAAAATTCTCTACACTATATATATCAAGGTCCCTTTCCTCGGTGTACTAAGCAATGAAAAAAAGGAAGAAACGTAGCTTATTTTTTCCCTGCAGATGCAATCAGAGTGAGATGATAGAATAGCTGTGCAGCCTGCTTGCCTCGGAGGCAGCTATCAGCCCAGCAGTGCTGCCCAGGACACGTACTGCTGCTCATTTCTGCAGCAGCCCAGAGACACGTGCTGCATGGCAGGAAGCACCACCAAGGGCAAGTGGGACAAACTTGTGTGGGATGTAAAATATTCATCACACCTGTTTGGTGTAAATGAACATGAACAGTGGGAATATCCCCATCTGTAGAAGGGAAACTCTGCTCACTGGGCTCTCTTCTACAGCTCATACAAAGCTGCGTACACACAACCATTGCTGCCTCCGCACCTCCTGATGTATGTGGTTTTGCTTTGACTTCTTGCCTGCCCTCACTATTGCACTTAGGTGATACACCGGCAGGACACCGTACTCTCCAGTCCTTCTCCAGTGGTGCCTGTCACTGGGACCCCATTGGTGATCCCAGGCCCTGCCATACTCCAGCCCTGTCCTCCGTACACTCGCTGAAAACACATCTTCCCAGAGTGTATTTGAGACAGCAGAACAGATTGTAGACATGTGCTTGCATGCAGGTGTGGGTATTCGTGTTCAGGTACATAAACACATGACTATCTTTGCATATAAATCCCCGAATAAACTAGACATATGGTATTCTTCAAGACTTGGTCACTTTGACTCCCCAGTTTTAATTGGGCTATTGCCTAGTTAGGTGCTAAGCACTCCCAGACTGGAACATCATCTTTATACCATCTGCAAAATGTCTAGCACTCTGTTGGAATAACTGTGGAATAATAAAAATGTTCATGTCCTAAATTTTAATTAGATTGTTCTATAGAAGTCAAATATTAACTAAAAGGAATACATTAAGTCAGACAAGTGCTTTCTCTTTTTAACACACCCAGTTCAATCCAGACACCATCTTTTTGTTCCTTGCTCTGTGTAATTCAATTAAACACAACAAGCTAATGTTACTTAAACAGATTCTATTGCACTGGCAAATAAGAGGATAAAAATTGATTTTTCAAGTAAGGCTAGCCTTTATGATTTGTGACGGCAAAAACCAAATCAAGGCAATTATACACTGAGCCTGTTATTTCTGCAATCAAAAAGCTGGCATGTAGCTGGACTGATGGACATTTAGCATTGCCAGACCTTTGTTATGGATAATAACTCATTCCTCTTACTAGGCTGAAGAATCAGTAAGATCCCTTAAACAAACTTAATTTCTATTGCACTGATCATTATTGCCATTATTATTATGATGCCTATATATGTCATTATTGGACATGTCTATATTAATGGAGCCATGCCACTTTGCCCTCGGGGTAATGGAAAACCACCAAACAAAAGTATTACTGCCAGAGGTCTAAACGTACAAGCAGGGAGAAGGTAGGGGAGGCCACAGGAGAGCCACTGGGATGCTACAACAGGCAACTCCAGGTGAGGCTGCAGCAATGGACTAAGCTATCAGGTGATGCCTGAGGTTGGCCACATGGGTGAGAGTGACATGGATTTGCCAGAGGGACAGGTTACTGGAAAGTAACCACCAGCATGTAAATACGTGTCAAGTAACTCAGTGGTCACTGCCTCTTCTGGGTGGGTAACATTGTATTTGCCCTCTTTCTAGGTTGATTGTGACTTCCCTTAGACTTTTGTTCAAAAATTTGGTCTTGAAATTACTTCTGAACACTATCTGTGAATCGGGGCATGCACTCCCATTTTACAGCAACTTTACAGACTGACATTTGGTGTCATCGTACACTGAAATGAAAGTGAAATCTTCTGAATATGTATGAATATGTGTATGAAACAAGAGCTGTGCTGAAAGGTTTGTCTCTGAAGGGAGGCTCAGCTTTGTGACTCCCAGAGGACGGTATCCCTCCTACCCGGACAAGCGAGGGCTCATCCACCAAGATGGTAACGAGTGTTACAGATTCTTTATTTGCTCCCTCTTAGTGAAAACTTTGTCCAGACTCGCCAAATTCCCTGAAAAGTATCTATAAAATTTAATTTGTTAAATATTTCTGTTCTCTCATGAAAGCAGAAATATTCTTCAATTTCTGGTGTGATTAACACTTTCATGTATGAACCTTGCACCTATTGATCTACAGTGAATTGCAAAGCCTTTGTTCTGTTACATTCTTACTAGAAATCTTGGTAGAGTATCTGTGGAGAGCAATCAATGAACCCATCAAAGAAAACAAAAAAAAAACCCCATGATGATCGAGCTGAGGAAATGCCTTTGCAGTATGTGTCCAGCAGTAGCTGCTGTACTGCACTGCTTAACATGTCTGTGGGCCCTGTATGAATTCTGGAGCTACCCTGCTGGTGTTGGATCTGCCTGATTTCAAGCACTTTGTGAGGAAGGTGCAGGTTTCTCACCCCTTCAACTGCCCACAAAAGCTAATTTAGAAACAACTAGGATTACAGCTCCTGTTCAGATAATTTTGAAAATGAAAATTGTTAAGTCAGAGACAAGAAAGTTATTAATTCAGAGAAAAGCATGCCTACTTCCCAGGCAGTTCACAGTCATTTCCATTTATCTGGTGAATACAGTCTGATATTATAAATGGATTTAAAGCACCTAACAGTTCTACAGGTACTCTGCCACAGGTCTAACCACTGCACATGCACAACAGACACACAGGGTCTATGAAAGTGCCATTCCAGACTGCCCATACCAAGGTCATACATTCACATGTTTAGAGCAAATGCTGCTAATACATTTCTGGCATAAAGTACTGATCCAAGAGTGTCAAAGTCTCTGGATGCTAGAATTGTTATTCACTATTGGTTTTATTTCTGATGAAACAAAGTTTCATGGAAAAATGCAGGCACCTTGAGTCCAAAATATATCCTTTACACAGAATCACAGAATGTTAGGGATTGGAAGGGACCTTGAAAGATCATCTAGTCTAATCCCCCTGCCGGAGCAGGATTGCCTAGAACATATCACACAGGAACGCGTCCAGGTGGGTTTTGAATGTCTCCAGAGAAGGAGACTCCACAACCTCTCTGGGCAGCCTGTTCCAGTGTTCGGTCACCCTCACCGTAAAGAAGTTTTTCCTCATATTTATGTGGAACCTCCTGTGTTCCAGCTTGCACCCATTGCCCCTTGTCCTGTCAAGGGATGTCACTGAGAAGAGCCTGGCTCCATCCTCATGACACTTGCCCTTTACATATTTATAAACATTAATGAGGTCACCCCTCAGTCTCCTCTTCTCCAAGCTAAAGAGACCCAGCTCCCTCAGCCTCTCCTCATAAGGGAGATGTTCCACTCCCTTAATCATCTTCGTGGCTCTGCGCTGGACTCTCTCTAGCAGTTCCCTGTCCTTCTTGAACTGAGGGGCCCAGAACTGGACACGATATTCCAGATGCGGCCTCACCAGGGCAGAGTAGAGGGGGAGGAGAACCTCTCTCGACCTGCTAACCACACCCCTTCTAATACACCCCAGGATGCCATTGGCCTCAGTCCAGGAGGTTCCTCCAGTGCATTGATGATAACTTTCTGATGCAAATGGTGGATGAGCCAACTAGGAGAGGAGCGTTGCTGGATCTTATCCTCACTAACAAGGAGGGTCTGGTTGAAGAGGTGAAGGCTGAGGGCAGCCTTGGTTGTAGCGACCATGAGATGGTAGAGTTCAGGATCTCATGTGGCAGGAACAGAATAGCTAGCAGAATCACAACCCTGGACTTCAGGAGGGCCAACTTTGGCCTTTTCAAGCAATTGCTAGGGGAAATCCCATGGGACAGGGTACTAGAAGGTAAGGGGGCCCAAGATAGTTGGTTAGCATTCAAGGACTGCTTCTTCCGAGCTCAAGATCAGAGCATCCCAACAGGTAGGAAGTCAAGGAAGGGTACCAGGAGACCTGCATGGTTAAACAGGGAACTGCTGGGCAAACTCAAGTGGAAGAAGAGGGTGTACAGATCATGGAAGGAGGGGCTGGCCACTTGGGAGGAATATAAGTCTGTTGTCAGAGGATGTAGGGAGGCAACTAGGAAAGCTAAGGCCTCCTTGGAATTAAACCTTGCAAGAGAGGTCAAGGACAACAGAAAGGGCTTCTTCAAATACATTGCAGGTAAAGCCAACACTAGAGGCAATGTAGGCCCACTGATGAATGAGGTGGGGGCCCTGGAGACAGAGGATACAAAGAAGGCGGAGCTACTGAATGCCTTCTTTGCCTCTGTCTATACTGTTGGAGGCTGTCCTGAGGAGCCCCGGACCCCTGCGGCCCCAGAAGAAGTCAGGATAGAGGAGGAATCTGTCTTGGTAGATGAGGGCTGGGTCAGGGACCAATTATGCAATCTGGACATCCATAAATCCATGGGCCCTGATGGGATGCACCCGCGGGTGCTGAGGGAGCTGGCGGAAGTCATTGCTAGGCCACTCTCCATCATCTTTGCTAAGTCGTGGGCAACGGGAGAGGTGCCTGAGGGCTGGAGAAAAGCGAATGTCACTCCAGTCTTCAAAAAGGGCAAGAAGGAGGACCCGGGTAACTATAGACCGGTCAGCCTCACCTCCATCCCCGGAAAGGTGATGGAACAACTTGTCCTTGGTGCTGTCTCTAGGCACATCAAGGATAGGGGGACCATTAGGGGCACTCAGCATGGCTTCACCAAGGGGAAGTCATGCTTAACCAACTTGATTGCCTTTTATGAGGACGTAACCTGGTGGATAGATGATGGTAAAGCTGTGGATGTGGTCTATCTCGATTTCAGTAAAGCGTTTGACACGGTCTCCCACAGCATCCTCGCAGCTAAACTGAGGAAGTGTGGTCTGGATGATCGGCTAGTGAGGTGGATTGTGAACTGGCTGAAGGAAAGAAGCCAGAGAGTGGTGGTCAATGGGACAGAGTCCAGTTGGAGGCCTGTGTCTAGCGGAGTCCCTCAAGGGTCGGTACTGGGACCAGTACTATTCAATATATTCATTAATGACTTGGATGAGGGAATAGAGTGCACTGTCAGCAAGTTCGCTGATGACACCAAACTGGGAGGAGTGGCTGACATACCGGAAGGCTGCGCAGCCATTCAGAGAGACCTGGACAGGCTGGAGAGTTGGGCGGGGAGAAACTTAATTAAATATAACAAGGGCAAGCGTAGAGTCCTGCATCTGGGCAAGAACAACCCCATGTATGAGTACAAGTTGGGGGCAGACCTGTTGGAGAGCAGCGTAGGGGAAAGGGACCTGGGGGTCCTAGTGGACAACAGGATGACCATGAGCCAGCAGTGTGCCCTTGTGGCCAAGAAGGCCAATGGCATCCTGGGCTGTATTAGAAGGGGTGTGGTTAGCAGGTCGAGAGAGGTTCTCCTCCCCCTCTACTCTGCCCTGGTGAGGCCGCATCTGGAATATCGTGTCCAGTTCTGGGCCCCTCAGTTCAAGAAGGACAGGGAACTGCTAGAGAGCGTCCAGTGCAGAGCCACGAAGATGATTAAGGGAGTGGAACATCTCCCTTATGAGGAGAGGCTGAGGGAGCTGGGTCTCTTTAGCTTGGAGAAGAGGAGACTGAGGGATGACCTCATTAATGTTTATAAATATGTAAAGGGCAAGTGTCATGAGGATGGAGCCAGGCTCTTCTCAGTCCCATTGACCACCACTCTTCTCAGTGACATCCCTTGACAGGACAAGGGGCGATGGGTGCAAGCTGGAACACAGGAGGTTCCACATAAATATGAGGAAAAACTTCTTTACGGTGAGGGTGACCGAACACTGGAACAGGCTGCCCAGAGAGGTTGTGGAGTCTCCTTCTCTGGAGACATTCAAAACCCGCCTGGACGCGTTCCTGTGTGATATGGTCTAGGCAATCCTGCTCCGGCAGGGAGATTAGACTAGATGATCTTTCGAGGTCCCTTCCAATCCCTAACATTCTGTGATTCTGTGAGCAGTGGATCTGAAAAAAATCTACGTCTAATCCTGCCCAAGCCTGAAGACACTTAAATTCCACAGGTATATTATTTTTTACCTCCAAGCCCTCCAGGCACTCAGAGGAGTATTACTGCAAACCCCCAGCTGGGCTGTTAGCGCAGAGGAGCTGGGAACATGAGGCACAGCTATGCCCAGCCAGGAGTCAAAGAGGACTCTATTAAATAAAGTCCCCTGAGGTGTTCAATTTAGGAGGTGTTCTCAGGACAGATCTAACACGCACCAACAGGATGAGAGTCATCTCAAAGCTCAGCTGCAGCAGCTGTTCTCATTTAAAACATATCCAGAGGAGACAAAGGACATATGCCCAAGCTTCCAAAACTCCTTCAGGAAATTGTGAATGATGCATGAGACGAAAAATCTCTCCCCAGTGGACAACAGATAGACAAAGCTGAGCAGACACTGCTCTGCCCTTTTTTGTTTCCCTCTGCTTTAATTAAGGACACTCCACAGTCAGCTCCAAAAAAAAAAAAAAAAGCAAAAAAATGCTTTAGAAATGCCCATCAAGACCAGAAATGTCAAGACTTAAGAAAAATAGAGGGGGAAAATCCCCTGGGAAGGTATTTAAAATATTTAGTACTTTTTAAAAATTCCCTGTTTTTTCAGTTCAGTGAAGCTCCCCCTGGCAAGATCAGCTCCTACTTAGGGAAAAGTGTGAACTACGGTATTTGTTCAAAGGTAACCTTTCCCACTAATATAAAAAAATAACTGAATAAAGTATTTCAGAATTTGTAAAGACTGTTCGTGCTTTGTTTTTTGGTTTTCTTTCTCTCATTTAATACTGAAAGTTTACTCTTGTCTCATCCAAAAGCAGACAAACAGGCAATCAAGGACATTATCCAAACCTTGGGTCCTACTGCAGGTGATTGTCTGCCTGTTTACAAAGTAGTTGGGACACCAGCTTAACCTGGGATGGTACAAAATACATGGGCACCAGGTGAATCAGGTCTGGACCTCAGAGCCCAGCTTGACTTCCCAGATCACTAAAGAGCTTCTGAAACAAGAAATACCTACAAGTTCTTCATGGTTACTGTGGTCGTCTTCTAAACTTTACTGATTTTGTCTCGAGTTTAGTGAACAAATAAGCTTCTCTAATTATTGACATTTTCTTTACGTTCTCTATACCTGCTGAATGTAATCTCCTAAATGCTGAGATAATGTCATTCTAATGTCTTCAGGAATTGGTACCTCTGTAACAGGGACCACTCTGCCTGACCTGTGGTGAACAGGAACAGTAGATAAGTACTGTGAGAAAGCAAATCTTTTCCTTCATCCAACATCTTTGGTTGACTAAATGCATGGATTATTTTTGCATTTGTTCGCAAGTATCAATATCTCAGTTACACCTTCCATTTCTGCTGTAGCAGTTTGGGACTGGGACTTCTAAGTTTCTGCACCTGCTTCAGTCCCAAAAACATCCTGAAACCCCTCCGTGCTTGTGTCAAATGCTTCAGTCACAATTCTTCCTCTTCCAAGTTCCTGAACTTTGATTTTCAAATACATGGCATCAAATTATAATTCCCTCCTCATAATAACTGTTGCAAAGAAATTACATGCTTTGCTCCCAAGAACAAAGTTTCAATGACCATGGAATAAATTTGGGCAAATGACTGGTGTAAAGGCAAAGTATCTTTCCAATGGTAGAAAGTACCCATTGCACTTACCTGCCTGAAAAAGTGCTGTGTTGTTATAGCAAAGACATCAAAGCCACAGCTGGCCCTTTTAAGCTCATCTCGAATATTGCTTAATTGCCGGGACTGCTCATCACACTTTTCCTTCAATCTCTGAATGAACTGCTTTTCAGCATCTCGACTCTCTCCTGGTTTGGGGGAGAATCCATTCTTTGGGGTGGTTGGCCTTTGCTTGGGATGTCCTACAAAGGAGAGAAGAAAAGACCATCAGAGTCACTCACTTTATATGTATGGACATGACCTTCATGTGTTTCTAAGGCCTTTGGGACTCAGCCAAAAGAAAAAAATGTCTGTAGCATTCACACAGATCTGTAAGGGCTTTCAAAGAAAAAGAAAGAGCACAGCGAAATATGTTTCCCTAGGGGACAAAGCTCAAAGCTTTGTAACAGTCATCTCGCCTCAGGATCTGAGCCTGAAGGTCTGCTACGAGCTGAGGAGAGAACTCCTAAGAGTGTCTTACTGAGAACTGAGGTTGTTAGAGGAAGGATTCATCTCACCTATGTTAGACATCTACAAGAACAGAGGTCTGCATCTTGACATGGGATGCTGGACTCTCTTGAATGGCAGTGAGACAAGTGGGCACTTCCAGGTTGAGATTCATCTTATTCTGATGTGAATATCCAGTGTGCCCAGGTGGCCAAGAAGGCCAACAGCATCCTGGCTTGTATCAGAAACAGCGTGGCCAGCAGGACTAGGGAAGTGATTGTATCCCTGTACTCGGCACTGGTGAGGCTGCACCTTGAATACTGTGTCCAGTTCTGGGCCCCTCACTACAAGAAAGACATTGAGGTGCTGGAGAGAGTCCAAAGAAGGGCAACAAAGCTGGTGAAGGGTCTGGAGAACAAGTCTTATGAGAAGCAGCTGAGGGAACTGGGGTTGTTTAGTCTGGAGAAAAGAAGGCTGAGGGGAGACCTTATCACTCTCTACAACTACCTGAAAGGAGGCTGTAGTGAGGTGGGTGTCAGTCTTCTCCCAGGTAACAAGTGATAGGACAAGAGGAAACGGCCTCAAGTTGTGCCAGGGGAGGTAAAAATGTAGAAACATTTTTTGTTATCTTTTACGACAGTGGCCAGAGTGAGTTCTAGCCACCTTTCTAATTTTCTCTCTGCACGCCCTGACAGCATCCTTGTACTCTTCCCGAGTTGCCTGTCCCTTCTTCCAAAGGTGGTAAACTCTCTTCTTATTCCTGAGTTCTAGCCAAAGCTCTCTGTTCAGCCAGGGCGGTCTTCTTCCCCGCCGGCTCGTCTTACAGTACATTGGGACAGCCTGCTCCTGTGCGTTTAAGATTACCTCCTTGAAGAATGTCCAGCCTTCCTGGACCCCTTTGCCCTTCAGGACTGTCTCCCAAGGGACTCTCTCAGCCAGCGTCCTGAACAGGCCAAAGTCTGCCCTCCAGAAATCCAAGGTAGTGGTTTTGCTGACCCCTTTCCTTACCTCACCAAGAATCGAAAACTCTATCATTTCGTGATTGCTATGCCTGACACAGCCTCTGACCTCTCCATCTCCCACCAGTCCTTCTCTGTTTGTAAACAGCAGGTCTAGTGGGGCACCTTCTCTGGTAGGCTCACTTACCAGCTGCATCAGGAAGCTATCTTCCACACACTCCAGGAACCTCCTGGACTGTTTTCTCTCTGCTGTATTGTATTCCCAGCAAACATCTGGTAAGTTGAAGTCGCCCATGAGGACAAGTGCTAGCAATCGTGAAACTTCTCCCAGCCACTTATAGAATGCTTCATCTGCCTCTTCCTCCTGGTTGGGTGGTCTACAACAGACTCCCACCAGGATATCTCCCTTGTTAGCTTTCCCCCTGATCTTTACCCATAAGCACTCACCCTTATCATCCCCATCATTGAGCTCTATACAATCGAAGCACTCCCTAACATATAGAGCCACTTCACTGCCTCTCCTTCCTTGCCTATGCCTTCTGAAGATCTTATAGGCATTCATGGTAGCACTCCAGTCATGAGACTCATCCCACCATGTTTCCATGATGGTAACTATGTCATAGCTTTCCTGCTGCACCATGGCTTTCAGCTCTTCCTGTTTGTTGCCCATGCTGCGTGCATTGGTGTAGATGCACTTCAGCTGGACTATTGATCTCACCTCTAACACTGGTCTCCCGCCCCTATGCTCGTCCTTAGTGCACCTGGTTTTGTCCCCTTCCCCCTTCGAACCTAGTTTAAAGCCCTCTCAATCAGCCCTGCTAACTCATGGGCTAGAATCCTTTTCCCCCTTTGAGAGAGGTGACCTCTATCTGTCGCCAGCAGGCCTGGTGCTGTATAGACCTCCCCAGGATTGAAAAAGCCAAAGTCAGACTGATGGCGCCAGCCCCTGAGCCATGTGTTAATCAAATGAGTTTTCCTGTTCCTTTCAGTATTCATCCCCGATACTGAAGGGATTGAGGAAAACACTACCTGTGCTCCTGACCCTGTGACCAATCGCCCCAGCGCCCTGAAGTCCCTTTTGATCGCCCTCGGACTTCTCTCCGCCACCTCATTGCTGCCAACCTGAAAGACCAACAGCAGGTAGTAGTCCAAGGGCCGTACCAGACCAGGGAGTTTCCTGGTGACGTCTCTTACCCGGGCCCCAAGGAGGCAGCAGACTTCCCTGTGGGATGGGTCCGGCCGGCATACTGGGCCCTCTGTTCCCGTCAGAAGGGAATCACCTATGACAATTACCCTTCTTTTCCTTTTCTCAGAAGTAGTCATAATGCGTGGGGTAGACTGACTTGCCCCAGGCAACCCCCTGGATGGACCTTCATCTGTGTCCTCAATTGCGTGGGCCTCAAGTTCCAGAGCCTCGTACCTGTTGTGTATGGGCACCTGGGAAGGCGAGGGAGGCCGGTAGGGGATTCGCCTGCCTCTCCGAGCAGGGACGCGTTTCCATTCCTCCTCGTCTCTTAGGTCCCCTCCTTTTGCCTGGTGGCACGAGGATATGGGATCCTCTGCTTCTTGTGGAGCATCCGTCTGCTGTATCTCCCTCAGGGATGGTAGGGCGTGGCTCCACCGGTCTATTTCCCTCTCGCACTCCCTGATACTCCTTAACCTTTCTACTTCTTCTTTCAGCTCTGCCACCAGCCTGAGCAGATCTTCCACCTGTTCGCACCGCACACAGACGTTCTCTCTGCTGCCCGTCAGTACCAGTGGCAGGGTCAGGCACCCCCTGCAGCCGGAGACCTGAGCAGCTGCATGTTTACGTGGCGGCTCCGTCTGGGTCGCCACATTCCTTCTGGTGACAGTTTTCCGCCGAGTGGAAACCATAGTCAGATCTCCTCCTGCTGGGCAGGCAATGAGCACCAGCTGACCTGACCTCGGGAGCTGGCGGGGCTTGCGCGCCCCGCCTGCGTGCCCTCCCTGCGCGCCCCGCCTGCGCGCCCTGCCGCGCCGCGCTCTAGCTGCCGCGCCGCGCTCCCGGCCGCTCGCGCTCCCCACGGGGCTGCTGCTGTCCGCACGGGGGCGCGGCCGCCGTCACGCTTGTCCCCGCCCACGCTGGGTCAGAGCCGCCGCTCGGGGGGGGGCCTGGGGCAGCCGCCCTCTCCCTGCCGCTTCAGGAAGGGTTCCCCGTCGCTGTCCGCCGCTCCGGAGCCCTTCGCCTCAGTGGCTCCGCTGTAGCTTGTGTTTAGGATATCAGCTCCAATACAGTGAACAGCACAAGAACTAAAGCTTAAGCCACTTCAGGGCAGTGAGGCTTTTATCCTAAGTTCGTATCCTGCTTGAGTCAACTGTCCATGTCTCTGGATATACTCAGTCACGAGGATGAAGCAAGGTGGCGTCGTGTTCTGGTAGTGTCAGGTTGCTCAAGCCACAGCTTGGACAATCTGTTTTGTCTTTATCTTCGCTTTCTGAGAACTCTCCTCTGCAAACATTTATGGTCAGCTGGGCAACACCTTTGCACAGATTACTGATTCTTTTTGCTACCCTCCATCTCTCCTCAGCTGATGCTTTTTAGCTCATTCCTGAATACTGGCCAGGAATCTCTGATTCTGTTCCTCAGCTCCTCCCACTAGTCCCAAGCTTTTAGCCTCGGAGCTGGAGTCAGTAAGCAAGAAGGAGAAAACAAGAGTCAGACACCTCGTCCCATGTGTTACTAGAGGAGGTGGACATTGGTCTGGGTACAGATGAAAAACGAACATTTCTGTGGTAGCAGGAAGCGTTGGGTATACAAGAATCTAAAAAAAAGGCTATCTTGTAGTTTTATAGTCTTGTATACACTTCCTGAAAAACAATACAGAAACAATGTCTCCAGCCAGTCCTCAGCAATTAATGTAACAGGGGACAGTCTTCTGCCATGGATGCTACCTACGCCTTTCCTAAATGCATCTGATGGTATGAGTTGGAGCCAATTTGTGAAGTAGAGCATTGTTCCAGAGGTAATTCTGTCAGATGTGCTCTATGTATTTTGATCTTAAAGACTGTGACCTGGGTGTGCAAATGGATCCTTAAGCAGTTTTACTAGATCAGGCAGGGAAGCAGTATGGCTTTGCCAAAGCAATGCCCCAGGAGTATATTCCTAGTTTTTGAGATCCCCAGCTTGCGTGGAGCCACTGGGAACATACCTTCCGACTTGCTCGACTATGTTCTGGCTCCAGGCTAAGCTTACAGGGAGCTAGCTCCAGCAGAGATGCTCCCTCATGTCTCCAAGTATCTCAGGCTGCAACTGCAAAGAGCCACAAGTGCAAAACAGCCTTTGAAACTCTTTGTGCCCATGACTTGCATTTGCAGGTTTCAAAACATGTCAAGACTAGCTTCGTGATGTTGCAAGACCTAAATCACACAATGCGGGATGTTAGAGAGGACTTTCTGTCATTAAGAGAGTTCAACCAGCATAGCTATTGCCCTCTGTCCATTTTCATGTCAGTAAAAGCCTGTACACCTTTTTGTGCAGGAATGATGTTTTCTTACAGATTCTTTCATGCATGTAAAGGGGCTCTTAACTGGGCAGTAGGTATTATCACAAAATAAGAAATTCATAAAAGCAACAGCCATAAATATCTGTATTTTTAGTATAAAAATCTCGGGTTATTTAGGCAGCATGGTGATGTTACAACAGAAGGTATAGGGAGAAGTGTAAAGGGAAGCCCTTGAAATCTGTCCAGTTTTAATTAAAATAGCTTTTTTTCCCCTCTTTCTAGCTTTCCCATTCCCTGGAACATTTGAAGTGCACATCTCTATGTTGTCCTTGTCAGTATTATAAGATGTCCTTGTAAATTAAACTGTGCTACTCTCCTCAGGGATAAATCTGAATTTCTCGGTTCATTTGGGTCTGAAACGCAGCTTACTGAGCTTATTCTGCCATTGATGTCTCTCTTCTGTTGCTCTGCACAGAACAGGGTATATATTAACGATGCTGGTCCTGATCCTGAGTGTCCTTTTTGCTGATGATGGGACTGGGGGGCAGACCCAGCATACTCTGAAATCACTGAACCCCTTTGATCCGCTTCAAAACTCCCAGGTCTTTTTTATCTATCTGAGTGTTTGAACTAAGGAGACATAACAAGTATATACTCATAATTAACACAGTCCATGAGATTTAGATGGGGAATGCAATTTATTTGCCTTTTAACTGTCCAATTTCCAACATTTTGAAGAAAAGTGAGGAATTTGCTTTGAGAGGATTGATAACAAGCTATCTATAGAGTGACACATGTCAGAAACAGATGGCACTGTCCTGCGATGGGGTGGAAGGAGAGCACCTGCATCTATGTACACCTGCTCCTATACAGAGATTTCAGGAATGGTATTGCATCAATAGATAACATTGAGATCCAAGACACTGCACCTCAAAACTCCCTTGCAAGTCTTCAGGAGGACTGATTCAAATTCCAAAGATCAGATTCAAGGCTAAAAAAAATTTGTATGATAGTCAAAAACCATCACTGATTAAAAGGAACTGCATGTGAGGAGGCCAGTAACAGAGGGAAAACAAGCTAGAAACAGCACTCAGAAATTTTAGAGCCTGTTTCATGTCCACATGTAGCTGTGCTGGAGTTAACTGGGGGACACATGCTCTCCCATCACAAAGTGTAAATGCTGCACGAGTTTGTGATCCTGACAGAGGAAAGGCTGTGCTACTACCCCTTAGCCCCAGCTAAACTCACTCCTTGTCCTGTTTAATGGCTGCTTTGATTATTTTTTGAAATTGTTAAATAGGTGAAAAGATTGTTTGTCTTTATTGCTTTGTTATTGCTGTTGTTATTTCAAGGAATGCTAAAAAAAGATGAGGTTTATTTTCCTATTTGATCCTTCCAGTCATGAACAATTTTAGGTTGCCATAATTTCAGACAACCAAGCTGAAGAAATCCTAAGTCAGTCTGATGGAGAGAGGGGCAGTTACTTAACCTCTCATAAGAATGAAGAAACGTTTGAGGCCTCATGAATGGGATATGCCAAAAATTTAAGCCTTGAAAATCATTAAGTCACCTATGGAAATGCAGGCCTCCTTAACACAGTACAAATTCACAGTACAAATATGCCCATGTTTCATTTTGCTTTCTAACTCTGGTGGAAGCAAATCAGCTGTGCTGTAACATGCTGCTACAGCCACCACCAGTGCTGGTGCTTAAACTGGATTCCCACCGTTATAAATGCTGGTGAGATGCTGGTCTGGCACTTTCCACAACAAATTTTTCTTTGGATTTGTCTTGGTGATCTCACCAGGTGCAAAATAGCCTGAAAATTATGATTCAGGGGACAGTGTTAGGTTCATCTTTTTACCCTAGTATCTTAGTAAGGGGAAGAATTCTGAGTCCTGTTGGCACCTGTGAAGATTAAATTTAACCTTTTGTTTTCTTTACTTTGTTGGTTGGGAAGGAGAAGAATACGGATTGGGTTTAGTAAACATGAGGAGACTCTTGATGCAAGTTACAGGAGCAAAAAAGCTTTTCTAATGTTTTATAATTTACCATCAAATGAAGAAACATGGGGTTCTATCCCCCATAATTATAACTCAAGTATCATATAGCTGTAGACATGACATTTAAAGTGTTCAAGTAGAGTCTGAAAATGAGGTAACAGAACAGAAGATAAACTGCAAGCACAATGAGATCAGTGGGACCATGCCCACTCATTTCAGAAGCATTTAGATCAGCCATAGTCCAGCCTTACAAAAGCCTTTAGGTACCTTATACATTTGTTAATGTACACTTAGTAGACACAAATAGAAATAAGTTCTCTACATTTTAGTAAGCAAAGGTATTCTTTAGAAATGCTAAAACCGTATGTTTGTGCCCAGTATTGAGGGGTAAGTTGACAATGCCCTAATAGCACTTTGAAGGTTATTTCTATAGATAAACCTTTTTCCAATTATGCACAGAAACAGCCCAGGAAATTTAGTGCCTCTGCACAACAGTCAGAGTAGATCCTGCGTAATATACTATCACTCCAGGTAATCGTCTGAGGTGTCTTTTATTTCACTATATCTATCTGTTCCCTTTTATATAAGAAAATTATAACAATTGAAAAAAAATGTTCCCATGCCCTTAAACATGTAATAGCAGCAACTCTTTGTTTTGAAGGAGAGATGATTGCATGGTTGTAACAAAGAAAACAAAAGTCTATTCAGCTCATGCATTGGTACAATAAAGCCTGCTGTACTCACAGCCAGCTTAATGAACCTTGGATACAATCAATCTTTGCTTAACAATAGTAGGTCTCAGATTTTAGTGTGTTAACACGAGATGCAAAGCCCAGAAGTTTAAATCTTCCCTGAAACAGTGCTTTTGGGTTCATAAATACCTGGTGAATGGAGCTTGGTGGCTGTTACCGCTGATCTCTTAGGGGATGAGACAGCTGGTCTGTTAGCATCCTGATCTTTTTGTACTTCTTTCTTCAGACCTGTTTTAGAAAAAAAATAAAGGCAGAAAGAAACCCATTTTATAATTCTGTTTGCAATTGTGCAGAACTATATCACTAAGATCCATACCAGAATGGCAAAATATAAGTATTTCACCAATACACATCATGGCCTTTGCACAGAATGATGCTACACTACTTCTGTGTTGGGTGCCAACCGGCCAAGCATGACTGTATGCATGTGGCTGAGCTGACATGCACAGCACTAAAGAAGGTCAGAAGAAGGCCTTACATGCTGTCTTGGTTCTCCATCAAGTGACAAATGCCATTAAGGCACAAACAGCTACACAGGTAGCCCATCCTATCTGTTCTGAGCTCTGTGTTCTGCCTCTTTACCTTGCTGTGCATCCTCAGCCAAGGATTTTCTGGGATGGAGGAAAAGCTGAGCAGGACTGGGCAAAACTGACTTCAGTTACCTTCAGGGCCCTGCTCTATCAACTTTGTCCCCAGGTTAGGAAACTGCCTTTTCTGGTGACCAGCTTTCCCAAGAGGGTCTCATACAAGCAAGAGACAGGCTTCTGCAGAACAAGAGGCAGGCAGGATGTGTCAGGGCTGTGCTGGATGTGGCGCCCCAGACAAGAGAGTGGGTCTCTGCCTGAGCAGCAGGGACAGAGAGGTGCAGCACATTCAGTGCACAAACCTCCAACACACTGTACCAATGCAGAACACAACATGGCCATACCACTGCCTTGCTGTCCACAAGGCTGAACGAACACCTGGTTCGTGTTCATCTACGACCCAGGCATGGGCCAGGCTGCCTGCCCTCCTCTCCTCTCCTCTCCTCTCCTCTCCTCTCCTCTCCTCTCCTCTCCTCTCCTCTCCTCTCCTCTCCTCTCCTCTCCTCTCCTCTCCTCTCCTCTCCTCTCCTCTCCTCTCCTCTCCTCTCCGTGTTTGTAGCTCTCCAGATTACTCCTGACCTCTGCATTTCTCCTTTTTTCTGCAGCCCCTAATTCTTCCCACTGACAGCGTGATGCCCCAGAGCTCTTGGGTTATGGTCTCCAGAAACGTTGTGCTAGCCTTTCCTCTTCTTTTAATTTTTCAGTGGAAGGCAACTCAGTGTCTGTTATTATCCCTCCCACCACTGGAGCTCTCTGGTTAGGGGCTCAGGATGGTCTGTCAGTTGTCCAAGCTCTGCAGTCACCGACTGCCTCTTGTACCAGGGAGATACAACTTCATCTGAAAGCCAGAGCGGCCACCCAAGCTCAGCTCACCCCTCCTGCCCACCCACAACTCCCATCAAAATAGCTGTGGGGACCATGCAGTAACATGAAAGCCCTGCCCTGCTTGTTTGGCTGTGGTGTGACAGTCACAGCCACAGGATTTCATGCAGAAAACACTCACCAAGGAAGTAAGAAGAAAGAGCAAGAAAAAGTAAATCCCTGAGACATTGTGTTTTCCTGTTTGCCTTCCTTTTTTACTATTAGTGTTTGTTGGGGGCTGCATTTTAGCTCGCAGGACTGTGTCACAGCCCCTGGATACACAGGAAAAACAGAGATTTAAGGAAAATCACGTCATAAAGGAAAAACAACGTTTGTCTTATTAACTTTCCCTTCTCTCATGAGTAGGTTCACGGATGTCTTGTAGGAAAGTGTCCCACAGAATCTGAAGTATCTGAAGCATGAAAACAAAACCATATTTTCTTGGTGCTTAAAGACAGTGGCACTTCAAAATCTAACACTATCTTCCATTTTGCTTGATGTAAATGTGATCTGGCTATTTCAACAGTGAAGAAAAGTGATAATTTTATACAGGGATCATAATCTTCAGGGACACTTACAGGATGACTAGTTTTCTGCTCTCTCCAAAGCCACAGCTAGTCACAGTTGCAGTATCAGGCTTTTTTTTGATGCATCATTCACCCTTCCACTTCTGTCTGCATCAGGACTTGCAAGCAGCGAGCTGCAGACGCAGCATTTGCCATGCACCAGAAGCCGAGCTTCATATCTTCTAGCACTGTCTCTCAGCATTCGCTTGCAGAGTGCTTCTGTGAAGAGCTCATGCACACGCACAAGCCCTGTGTCCAATGGTTTGCAGGAGGATGGCACAGGAGAAAGTCTAACACCCTCTTTGACTCCCTCCGACTGTTCATAGGCAAATCGCACCATCAGTTGTCAGGGGCTGGTAAAGACTGAACCCTTCTTCATACCTTTACTTAGGTCCATCTCCATTTTCTCTGCTGTTTATAAATTCGACATGTTGAGGCTACGATTCTCATTTGCAATTAATACCACTGAGGATATAAATTTCCTGTGTCTGCCACCTACTACACTGCACTCTACTATGGAGCAGGACATAAAATAAGTTTATGGTGCCATTTCATTACTAAGGACCAAGCAAAAGCAACCTGAGATGGGAGCCGTGAGACAAAACCAGAACTTGTTTTATAACGTATAGTTTATACGGTTACAGATTTGAGCATTACTTTTTCATGGCAACGAGGCCTTGGTTTTTCTGTGGTTATCAAAATAAAAATATGATGCACAAATGGGCCATATACCAAGCTCCTCTGTAAATTTCACTATGGCAAATGTCAAACACAGACAATGCATGGTAGGGAAAGTGTGTTTTCCTTACGCTTTCATCAGTAACGAGACATATACTTGCCTACTTTTGTTTTTGAGACATTTTCAATGAGGAACACGTGGGGAATTAGTTCAGTCTCTTAAGCACAAAGTGAGGAACAATTCCCCACTTAGAGCTCAGTCAAGAGAAAACAGAGCAAAG
The DNA here is from genome assembly GCF_013368605.1 of Nyctibius grandis. Lineage (NCBI taxonomy): Eukaryota > Metazoa > Chordata > Aves > Nyctibiiformes > Nyctibiidae > Nyctibius > Nyctibius grandis. The sequence continues at coordinate 103,095,237 of NC_090659.1, forward strand.
AAGCAAAGAAGCCCAGCGAGCACCATCGTTCTGCCGATGGCAAGGCGAGGTCTGCGGAGAGCAGCGAGAGTCATGCGCAGGTGCGGACGGTGGTGGCCGGCAAGGACGGCTGCATGGGAGATGTTGGCCCTGGAAGGTGGGAGATCAGCAAGGCCAAGGTGCAAATAGGTATCTTGGCAAGGACAGAAGAGTAAGATTAATAACAAGGTGGGGAAATGAGTATAACTGCCCTCCTTCAGTTTACAAGATTAGGAGAGCTCCTAAGGTCTGGCAGGGGCAGCAATACAGCAACTGGGGAATCAAGGATGGGTTGTGCAGCAAGGGAAGAGCCAGCGCACAGCACAGCTCTGCTGGGATGGGGCTGAGGAGAGGGGCATGTGGAACTAGCAATTATTCGGCTTCTCCTTCATAAGCAGAAAGGTCTTGGTGGCCACTCTGTGGCCCTCCTTAGTGAGGAGGGATTTAGGAAGCACACAGCAGGCAAAAGAAAGGACAGTCCGCAGGAGCAAATTGTTATTGTTCTGCTAAGCTCATCACCCACAGGGAAGTCTTAGGGGAAGAGCCATCCCTGGCATCAGACCTCAAACAAGTTTGTGCTGACTGTTTTTCTAAAAATGGGGTTTGATCTTTCTCTTCTCTTTTGAAACAACAGCTGTTAGTTGGTTAAAAGAGAAACATTCAGAAAACATGTTGATTTCAACAGAAGTTCCCGCAGGGAAAATCTATTTCTAAATGACAGGAGTTTGGGCTCCGAATTTGTCATTTCACAGAAATCTAGAATTTCAGGTTTAAAAAATCTGTAGGAGATCGTTGGCGTGATGATCAGCATAAAGCTGTACTGCAGGGTATGGTACAGCAGGAGGTTATACAGTTTGATCTTTTCTACTTCAGAGTGTACTAGAAGTAACTCAAAGGTTATAATGCACACCTTATCTGGGACGTCTTCTCAAGAGCTGCTGCAGAATCAGTGCTTGTATTTGCCTGTACCTTTCTGAGTCTTTAAAAGCCAGTTCAGTGGGATAGGCTTCAATTTGCTTTCACACTTCAGCTTGGAAACATGCTAACAAATTACACATTGAGTATTTATTCCAAAACAAATCCTAACATGCTGTAGACATCATTAACAATGCAACAGGACTGACTGCATTCAGTTGGGATTCCAGCTGTTCCCAGGTGTATTTTATAAGTTAATGAATGCAGTCTGCAAGTTTAAAAAAAACCCAAGGAAGTGTTTTCAGTCACTCAGAGACACAGAGAGCCACTTTGAGCTTTCTTCTGCCTTTCCCCCTGATACCCATGACTAGCCGTGTCCTTGGTGAGTAATGACACATCCATGCACGCATTGTCTGAGACAGAATGAGCAAAGCTGGAAATATGATGGATTCTGTAGAGTAAGAGCAGCCTAATTCTCTCTAGAGACTTTCTGCTTCCTGTGATCTATGAGACACTGAAAGACTATGAATAAATAAGTATATGTAGAAGAAAGACTATGTATCTGTTGAAGTAGAAACTGTTAACGCTTGTGCTTTTCCCTTTGTGTTTGTTTCAAATTTAAAGTCAATGTGATAGAAAAAAAGGACAAGGACTCTTTCATTGAATTGCTGAAAGTGTTTGTTTTCTTTCTATACTAAAAAGAATAGTCTCTTTATCTGGTATTAAAAAAAAATAAAGGAAAAAATAAACCTGACAAAATGAACCGTTCTTTGGACTGAATAGAAAAACTCAGGGTAACTTAGAACCTCCAACGTTAGTTGCAGAGTTAAAACAGCTACTCCTTTTCTTCCTGTCATTTGACATGGATCCCATGGCATTTTATTGTCGCTTCCTCACAGAGCAGTGCTATGGCATGTTGCAGAGTGGTTCCCAGGACAGAGGTTGGAAAATTTGCAGTTGAACGTCTCGCTTTCACCTGCAGCGTAGTGCTGCATATCCCTACGTTCAGTACAGGAACAACATGAGTGTAACCCACCGCGTATTCGCTATTCAGCTTTTAATGGAAAATGTTTGCAAAGGGGAACAAAGCAGCAGCAGACTCTTCTCCCTCCGTCCCTGTAAGAGCACTGGTGCTCACTTTTTGCCCCCTCAGCTGACCTTAGCTCATCCCTCTCCCTCCTGCTGAGGTTGTGTTGTCTGGATTTTGCAGAAGCTGATTAAAAGAAGCCCATTTGACACTGCAAGCTTGCTGGTGAGAGATGTGATAACACTGTCCTCCTATTTGTCATCTTGACTGATTGTATTTAACAGCCTGCCCTGTTACATATGATTTACTGGTACTTGTAAAAGCACAGGAATTGACTGGGTTAGTTTTTTGAACAATGCTTTTGACTGTCTTTAATTTAATGGACCAAGTAGAAACAAGCTGCTCAAATGAATTCTTTATTGCTACTGTCATTGCACCCAAATTATGAGATTTCTTATGTGGAATAACAGTCACTTGTCAGTGAGATAAACATTAAATAAGAATAATAACCAAGCTGAAATGGGTATGGTGTAACACACACCCCCCAAATCCCACAACAAGGCACAGGGAATATAAAATCCTTCAGCTCTTTATTTCATAGACCATTGGGTGGCAAGTCCAGCCTGGTGGACAGAGCTGAGGTCTTGAACAAGAAGCAACCTGATGCTCAGGAGTTTGGATCAGGACTGCAGGCACAAACAAGGGAGCCCAGAGCTGCATCGATATCCTGAAGGTGAACCAAAGTTTCAAAACACAGCAGAGTTTAGAGGTACCAAGGTGGATTTTCTCTGGGTTTCTATGTTCTGAGAGAAGGATGCGGCTGAACCAGACCAGACAGGGATGACACCATAGAGGAAGCTGTACTACATGAAGAGAATAAAAACTATGCAGAGCTGGTCAGATGTAAACCAGTTCTCAAATCCTTACACACAGTGATTCAGCCACATTTTCTTTTTTTCCTGAAATGCGTACAAGTCCTTTTGCCTTTGTGGGAGCCATGCACTCAGCTCCCCAACACAGACCTACCCTTTAGTTAGACGTTTCTGCTCATGAGTTACTCCTTCTGAATGTGCAGAAGAGGCCACAGCACTACGAAACAACACATGTGCGACAATGGTGGCACATTTATTCACCTGTGGGCGTAAGATGTTTGCAGCACACAGAATTGCACAATGAGCTTTGTCAGAAGGACCTCTGAAGTCCTCTGGTCCAGCCTCCATCTCAGAGTGGGTGGCACTAGAGCAGGATGCATAGGGCTTTGTCCAGCTAAGTTATCTCTAATGACAGAGGATTCACCACCTCTCTAGTCAATCTGCTCTAGTGTGTGACTGCCTTCACAGGTGAACAAGCGATGAGAATTTCCTGGGTTCCAACTTGTGTTTGGTGTCTCTTGCCCTGTCACTGTGCACCTCTGAGAAGTGTCTGGCTTTGTTCTCTCTGTATCTTCACATTAGATGACTGAAGACTGGGATAAGATCTTCCTTTGCCTTCTCTGAACAACCCCAGCTCTCCCAGCCTCTTCTCCTGACCTGTCTTGTCATGTGCCCCAGTCCCTGATCATCTTGGTGGCCCTTTGCTGTTCTCACACCAGTATGTCACATTGTTCTCCTGGGATTCCCAAAACTCGACAAGGTTGTGAGTGGCTGCACAAGTGCTGCATAAAGGGGTAAGACCACTGATGCTGCAGGCCACGCTTTTTCTAATGTAGCCCAGTATGTAGCTAGTCTTTCTTGCTGCAAGGGCACATTGGAGGTTCAGGTTCAACTTGCTGTCTAGCAGGACTCCCAAATAGGGCCTTTTGGCAGAGCTGCTTCCCAGCCAGCTGTCTCCAGCCTATTCTGTTGCACGGCATCATTCCGCCAAGGGGAAAGACTTGGCATGCATTTGCCTTTTTGAACTTCATGAGGTTCCTGCAGGCCCATTTCTCCAGCCAGATGAGGTCCCTCTGAACTGCAGCCCTGCCCTCCAGCATATTGACCAATTCCCCGTGATTTTCTATCATCTGTGAGCTTGCTGAGGGAGTGTTCTATCCCACTGTTAAAGTTTTTAATGAAGATGGTAAGCAGTATTTGCCCAGTATCAATCCCTAATGGATGCCAAAGTCTGCCAGCTGGACTTTGTACCTCTGATCACAACACCCTGAGTCTGATCACAGAATCACAGAATCACAGAATGTTAGGGATTGGAAGGGACCTCGAAAGATCATCTAGTCCAATCCCCCTGCCGGGGCAGGATTGCCTAGACCATATCACTCAGGAACGCGTCCAGGCGGGTTTTGAATGTCTCCAGAGAAGGAGACTCCACAACCTCTCTGGGCAGCCTGTTCCAGTGTTCAGTCACCCTTACAGTAAAGAAGTTTTTCCTCAAATTTAAGTGGAACCTCCTGTGCTCCAGCTTGCACCCATTGCCCCTTGTCCTGTCAAGGGATGTCACTGAGAAGAGCCTGGCTCCATCCTCTTGACACTTGCCCTTTACATATTTATAAACATTAATGAGGTCACCCCTCAGTCTCCTCTTCTCCAAGCTAAAGAGACCCAGCTCCCTCAGCCTCTCCTCATAAGGGAGATGTTCCACTCCCTTAAGCATCTTCGTGGCTCTGCGCTGGACTCTCTCTAGCAGTTCCCTGTCCTTCTTGAACTGAGGGGCCCAGAACTGGACACAATACTCCAGATGCGGCCTCACCAGGGCAGAGTAGAGGGGGAGGAGAACATCTCTCGACCTGCTGACCACACCCCTTCTAATACACCCCAGGATGCCATTGGCCTTCTTGGCCACAAGGGCACACACTGCTGGCTCATGGTCATCCTGTTGTCCACTAGGACCCCCAGGTCCCTTTCCCCTACGCTGCTCTCCAACAGCTCTGTCCCCAACTTGTACTCATACATGGGGTTGTTCTTGCCCAGATGCAGGACTCTACACTTGCCCTTGTTATATTTCATTAAATTTCTCCCCGCCCAACTCTCCAGCCTGCCCAGGTCTCTCTGAATGGCTGCGCAGCCTTCCGGCATCTCAGCCACTCCTCCCAGTTTTGTGTCATCAGCGAACTTGCTGACAGTGCACTCTATTCCCTCATCCAAGTCATTAATGAATATATTGAATAGAACTGGTCCCAGAACCGACCCTTGCGGGACTCCGCTAGACACAGACCTCCAACTGGACTCTGTCCCGCTGACCACTACTCTCTGGCTTCTTTCCTTCAGCCAGTTTACAATCCACCTCACTAGCCGATCATCCAGACCACACTTCCCCAGTTTAGCTGCGAGGATGCTGTGGGAGACCGTGTCAAACGCTTTACTGAAATCGAGATAGACCACATCCACAGCTTTACCATCATCTATCCACCGGGTAACATCCTCATAAAAGGCTATCAAGTTGGTTGAGCAAGACTTCCCGTTGGTGAAGCCATGCTGAGTGCCCCTAATGATCCCCCTATCCTTGATGTGCCTAGAGACAGCACCAAGAACAAGTTGCTCCATCACCTTTCCAGGGATGGAGGTGAGGCTGACTGGTCTATAGTTACCCGGGTCCTCCTTCCTGCCCTTTTTGAAGACTGGAGTGACATTCGCTTTCCTCCAGTCCTCAGGCACCTCTCCCGTTGCCCACGACTTAGCAAAGATGATGGAGAGTGGCCTAGCAATGACTTCCGCCAGCTCCCTCAGCACCCGCGGGTGCATCCCATCAGGGCCCATGGATTTATGGACGTCCAGGTTGCTTAATTGGTCCCTGACCCAGCCCTCATCAACCAAGACAGATTCCTCCTCTATCCTGACTTCTTCTGGGGCCTCAGGGGTCCAGGGCTCCTCAGGACAGCCTCCAACAGTATAGACAGAGGCAAAGAAGGCATTCAGTAACTCCGCCTTCTTTTTATCCTCTGTCTCCAGGACCCCCACCTCATTCATCAGTGGGCCTACATTGCCTCTAGTGTTGGCTTTACCTGCAATGTATTTGAAGAAGCCCTTTCTGTTGTCCTTGACCTCTCTTGCAAGGTTTAATTCCAAGGAGGCCTTAGCTTTCCTAGTTGCCTCCCTACATCCTCTGACAACAGACTTATATTCCTCCCAAGTGGCCAGCCCCTCCTTCCACGATCTGTACACCTTCTTCTTCCACTTGAGTTTGCCCAGCAGTTCCCTGTTTAACCATGCAGGTCTCCTGGTACCCTTCCTTGACTTCCTACCTGCTGGGATGCTCTGATCTTGAGCTCGGAAGAAGCAGTCCTTGAATGCTAACCAACTATCTTGGGCCCCCTTACCTTCTAGTACCCTGTCCCATGGGATTTCCCCTAGCAATTGCTTGAAAAGGCCAAAGTTGGCTCTTCTTGGATTACTAACTGCTGTGGCATGTTATGCTGAGGTTTTTTTATGCATCTTGAAGGGCTCATCAGATACACCACTAAGTGTACCATGTCAAACTGAAGGGTTTTGTCCAAATTATGACAGAATTAGGTCCTGGTTTGACTGAGGATCTGAATTGTCCCATGGTGAACATTAATCTAAGGGGTTTGTAAAACAAATCCTTTGTAAGGGTGGGAAGTTGTTAATCTGCTGTCTCTGAACATTGCCTTCTGCAGATATTCCCACATTTTCAGACAAATTTAAAACAGAAAATGCAGTGTATGTGTGCCTCAAAGATCAAATATTTTTATCAACATCTGTGGAAAGAGGAAGCTTATATGTCTTTTCAGAGGTGGATCTTAGCTGCAAAGTTCCTGACAGAGAGCTGCTTTCACCTGTCTTTAAACAAAATACAAAACAATAGTAGAAATGGTAAATATTAGTTAGGTTATCACTGTATTTCTCAAAGCAGCTGATATGTTTAAGTGAATTTAAAGGACCCGCCTTAGTTTTTCTATTAAGTATGCTTTTTGCCCCTCATTTTCTAAACGTTGACAGGTGTGCAAATATGAAAGGGGTCTAATAACACACAAAAAGGGCTGTGCAACACACTGAAAACAAATCAAGTGCATTCTTTCCACAAAGTAGTCAGAAAGCAATCAGTTGATGTCTTTAAAACAATTTGTGTCTTTAAAACAATTTGCGTGACAATGATCTTCAACTGCTATTATCCCATGCCAGAATTTTTATTTTGGTCATCTGAATCACTGCACAGCAGCAGCTATAGGCGTCCACTTTCATTAATTAAACGTGTTTTATACGCTGTAGTCCAATTTATTTGACAAGCACTTTTAGTGAAATATCAGGAGTATAATCTCTCTCGAGCAGTCATTTTTTTTTTTTTTTTTAATGAGAATTTACAGCACAGGTGGTCTTCTCAGGTAACGTCTAACATATGAAAGCTTTCATGTGATTTTTGTTCGTTATTTTCCACTCATTAATATAGGTAGATACGATCCTTTGTGAATGGATTTCCTATTCATCCACAGTTAAAATGATGCACATCTCTGAAATACAAATGCAATTCTTACATGGCTTGATATTCCACTCTTTCAGAAATATTCTTTATATTTAAATGACTTCCATCCCTTTGTGAAATCTTTTATCCCCCTTTTACTTTTGTAAAAGATGCTGTATACAATACACGTAGTGTCTGTGCACTTTACCTGTAACCATGGAGTGCTTTAAGCACTTTAGTTTAGTAACTGCAATGTCTTGGCCAGGAGGTTGGACAGATGCAGTATGCGTTTATAAACACATATGCAACATCAAGCACTATAGCAATTACTACTAGGTGATTGCTAGGAGTATTATACATGAATGTCTATCATATTATTCTCCAAATATACAGAACATATAGAAAGAATCATTGTGGTTTCCCTACTTTTCAAAAGCTTTACTATATGTCTGACTTCAGTAGGGCTGCTCATGGGACAGCCTGGCCTTCTGACTTTGACTGAACAAGGCTGGTGACTTCTTCCTCAAATGCTAAATTCACCCCTAAGGTCATGCTATTGATTCACTTCTTATGGAAAAAATACGCCTCACTTGCAAGATGGTGTTGGTTTGTGTTGTAAGTCCTTCCTGCTGGAGGCAGGGATTTCCCCGCCCACAAGGAGGGGCACGTGGTATGAAGATACGCATCTCTCACCCCCAGCTAATAAGTTCCACCCATGGAGGAGATCATCCCTCTCTCCTTGGTTACAGCCTCTGTGCAGTGTCTTGTCTTCTGCCATGGGGTGAAAAAGGAACAGGAAATTGTGGTGGTTTTATTCCTTCCAACTGTGACTCCACAGTGGGGCTGGGCTGCTGCCAGCTCAGCTATGGAGAAACTGGGCTGAGATGGAGGACAGACATGTGTCCCACCATGCTCTTCTGTCCTTCCATATGTCTGTGCATGCAATTGCCATTACATGATAGTTTGGAAGAATATTAGAAATGTATGCATTCCACTGTTTTCAAAACATTGCATCCCTTCAGTTCGGAGCACTTGTGAAGGTTTCTTTGGTGTTGCTGTTGCAGTGATGAAGCTGGCTGCCTCCCCAAGCATGACATTCATCATCTTTATGACATGCCATGTCACAGACTCAAGGTAGGTGGGGGGTGGATTAATTTTTGGTATACCTTCAAATATTTTTGAAACACTGATTTTACTTCTGTTTTCCCTTATTGTTATCCACCTGCTGCCCTGTGATGTCCTGAAATAATGACAGCAGACTGGTAGCCTACACCAACGATTGTTCTTTCCACTTTGCAACAGCACTACAAGCAGACTTTTTACAGTGTCTGTACGTGCAGACTTTCAACCTTTACATCCTCTGTCTGCTGAAGGACATCCTTTTGGAGACTGGCCTTTTCAGCACACCCATGCACTTTCTCTGCCATGTTTAAAACATGGCATCTGACACAATTTTAAAGAGCTTTTGTTAGATGCCTTTGTTCGCCTGGGATCAGAAAGCCCAAAGCAATACGAACACTTCACTGCCCTTTCTCCACTTGCTTCATGGGATCTGTAGCATCTTCCTTCTGATTTATTAAGGAGTTCAATTTTAAGATGATGGTTTTGTGCTTCATCATTTAAAAGATATGCAAAACTGTTCAAATGATACTTAAACAGAAGATTTTACATTCTATAGGGCTCCCTATCACATTGAGATCTACAGACAGCGTTTATATATTATTGCAAGAGAGGCAGGATTAGACTTGCTAAAAACCCTTGTCTTTATCTTTGCTTTGATTTATTTCAGCCTTTGCTTCCATCAGATACTGAGCACTGTGAGGAACCATAACACCGTTTTAATAAAAAAAAAAGTCATGACTTGACCACAGATACATCTGCTGCTACCTTGGCTCACATCAAAAGTAAACCAGAGCATTGGACTAACATAGGGGTTTTTTTTGCTTCTGTCAGTTGTGTACAATAACAATAACTTCCCAAACTTGCCAGCTGTCCCTGTTCAGGATCTGTGTCTGACTGTTTGCATAACACAGTCAGGTACGCCCTACTTCACATGTTTATTCTCCTTCCAGAATAGAACAGGGAAGTTTAACCTCACCTGACAGAGTCTCCTTATCAAGACCAGATTATAAATTCAGTGAGGTGGTGGCAATGGGCTCCATACACTGCTGCATCCAGTCTTTGCTGGTACAAACAGAGGTGCCTTGCTGGGAAGAGACTGGGCAGGTGACTGGAGCCCCTGACCTCCAGAGTGGGAGAGAGTAATTTCAACTGTTTTCGAGTTATGATGGATCTAACACTTCCCAGCAGCATCCCTCCTGGCTCTCTGCTACTGTGGCTTGCATAAGCCATCCCCATCACATCCCTGGCATGGAAAGGCCATGGTGGGCTGCTGGATTTAAGCCTGCCTCCTGTTCTGCACACTGACAGCTTTCCAGCTGTGACAAAGCTTAGGAAACAAGAATGGAGTCATGGGTTTGTGCTAACTACGGCCTTGCAATGGGAAGAACAAAACTGACTGCTCTCCAGTGCAAGCCTGAACACTGCACTGCCTGCATGGGGCACACCTGTATGGACCCATGCACCCACAGACACAAGGACTGAACACCGCACTCTACACAGCCTGGAGGGAAGTAAATCCACTTCGAAAGCTATGCTGCTCTGTCTAGACTGGGCCTATTAACTCAGACACAGCATGGCACTAACAGCTCTTTATGGCTCTCAGCCCACAAGTTCACTTACGGCCAGCTTGAAGCACAGGCAAAGAGCTTCCATTTTTGTGCCCCCATGGAAGCAGACATACCCAAGGTTACTGGAGGGTCATGCAAAGACAATAACAAGCGCTCTGAAGGAAACTATGCCGAGCCTGACTAATGACGTAGAAAACATCTACTGACAACCTCAGGATAACGAGCAAATGAAGGTTGTTTGGAAGGAAAAAAATGGGAGGATTTGTCATAATGACTAAAATTGTGTATGGACTTTTATTTTTCAGCTTTGTGTCCAGAGATAGTAAAATTCAGCAAAAAAATAGTCTTTCATTTCATAGATTAAATAATTTCATAGATTAAAAACCCAAATTAAAAGTCAGCTTCAGCTTTCCACCAGCCTCAGTAATTCTTTTCCCCTTCAATGTTTATGCACCGATGTGATCACAAATATTATCCTCTTTCTCGAAACCTACTGCTTGATCAATATTGTTTTGCATTAAGTTGTAATTTCTGCTCTCCTGTGTGGCTCTGAGATTTGGAACCTGTGCAACCTCAGAGGTCACAGCCTGAACCTTTCGATTAGTCCTGCCTATGCTAGATTTAGCATGTCCACATTTGCACGATTGCATATCAAACACCACGGTTCCAGCTCATTGCAATGCTCCCGTACTGAAACCTCCCTGTCAAGGACTCACTCGTGTGAGGCTGTGCAAGTAGTAAAAGACCCAGGACTTCTAGCAGTCTTCTTGCCTGTGACAAAAGAACTCCGGAGGCCAGAAAAGCTCCTCTATAGAAACTTGGAATAGCCCTTTAAAGCTTATCATGCCAATGCCACTAGCTGGAAAGAAAAGGCTTTTGCTGGAGTTGTCTAGGGGCAAATCTGATACTAACCAAATACTGCTGTAGCCTGAAATGACATAACCTTGCTAGAGACCAGAAGAGAGGAAAGGAAGCTCAAAAGAAAAGAAAAAAAAAAAAAAAGGAAGAAAACTTGAAAAGGAAACAAAAAAAATTGTACCACCTTTTATCCATATATTCTGTTGATTGGTGCGTTCCCCAGTTAGTGACTGCAGACGATAGAAGTAAACAGTTTTCTGACAGTAAGAGACAGTGACTCCTGACTGTGCTGGACAAAAGACCACATCCTCCTGCCTTCACTTTCACTTAGCTGGACTACATAAGGTGAATGGTTTCAGCTTCATCTTCCCTGCCAGATTCTCCAAGCCACTGATTATAGCAGTAAGTCCTTTTCTGCACATGTTAAGTTAACCAGGTGTAAGGAAACAATTTGGAAACAAGCCTACGGGGTTTTTTTGCATTATTTACTTTCCTGTTTCTCCCTCTCTGACTGAAAACACCATGAATTGCTTAAACTTAGAGGACAGTATTCTCATCCTTACAGGCATACCTAGCAATGAATTATCTGCTCAAAGGAATGCTTTGGTCTCTAAAGCAATGCAATGTTTTCAAAAAGCTGTTTGGTGTGAACCAATAATATATACACTAATTCTCTGGCATGTGTAGTTAGGAGCACTAAATGCCTTCAACTGCAGACACAGTTCACAAAATGAGATTATAGTCATGTTGTTGACCGTGTTTTAAAGAGACTACAGCAAACAGAGTCCAAATCAGCACAGGGTTTAGAGGGCATGTCCTAGGGTCTAGAGTGTATGTCTTATGAGGAGCGGCTGGGGGAACTGGGATTGTTCAGCCTGAAGAAAAGGAGGCTGAGGGGAGACCTTATCGCTCTCTACAACTACCTGAAAGGAGGTTGTAGCGGGGTGGGGGTCAGCCTCTTCTCCCGGGTAAACTAGCAACAGGACTAGAGGACATAGCCTCAAGCTGCGCCAGGGGAGGTTCATGTTAGACATTAGAAAAAATTTTTTCACACAAAGGGTTATTAGGCATTGGAATGGGCTACCTAGGGAGGTGGTGGAGTCACCATCCCTGGAGGTGTTTAAGAAAAGACTGGATGTGGCACTTAGTGCCATGGTCTAGTTGACACAGTGGTGTTAGGTCAAAGGTTGGACTCGCTGATCCCAGAGGTCTCTTCCAACATAGTTGATTCCGTGATTGGCAATGTGCCCAGGAATGGCATGAAAATTAATCGAGTAAGCAGTAAAATAGCATCAGTAGAAGGTTTCTGCATTCCCTGGCCTAATGCAGGTGGTGTTGCAAGTATACAAGTTCAGAGCACTTACCAGCAGGTGCTGTGGCAGATTTTGGTGCTGGAAGTAAGCTCCTGCGTGGAGTTGCTGTGCTGCTCGATACCTGTGTTGCGCTCTTGCTGCTGCCCTTGGGGACATCTTTAGAAGGTGCAGATGCCTTAGGAGTAGTTTGCTCTTCATTTCCAAAGATGGAACCTGCAGGAGACCAAAACTACTCTAATTAAAAGTTCATTAAAAATGTATGTGAACGTGACATAGACTAAGCTTGTATCAGCAATTGTAATCTACAAAGATACATTCTCATTGCAACTTGGGCTAAGTTACACAGACTTTCTCCAGTATGAATGGTTATGTAGAAATAAAGAGTTCCCAGCAATTTACTTAAACTCTAAGGCTTGACAGCTGTTGGAGTCTGACTCCAACAGGATCTTAACACCTGCTTTTAGGCTAGCTCCATAAAGGTATCTGGCTGCAAGGCTCATAAAGAAACCAAGGAATTTCTAAATACCTGTGTGGATGAGTTATTTTTGGCTTTGTAGCTGCTACAGGAGCCACTCTACCCTAACACTTGGGAGTTGCTGGTTGTCAGAGTAAGGGGGAATAGCAGCGCTCAGTGGTGCAAGGCATCGAATCCTCCTACCCAGGAGGGACTTCCCACAAACAGTCCCTCAGGCCACGCTCAGACATTTCAGTAATAAGATGGAAAACAAAAAAAAATCTGCTTAACTCTCACAGACACTTAAAACATATACTCATAATGAATCTTAGGTTGCCAAGGTTTCCAGTTTATATTGACCCCTTTCAAAACCTCTAACGGGTTTGGTTTCCTCCTGCATTTGCCATCTAGGGAATAATGACATTCTAGGCTCCTTGTAGATATAAGGAAATCAATCTTTTCTTAACATTTGAAAAAGGCAAAGTTAGAGTGTCTGCTTTATCTACAGAGTAGAAAGCCTAAGAGGAGCAAAAGATTACAGCACATCTGGACCTGAACATTTGCAGGATGAGCATTTTGTTTGAAAAAAAAAGAGTGGAGATAGTGGCAAGAAATACACAGGATTTCAGAAAAGCGCTATAATTTTTATTTCCATTATTTTAAAAAGATGCAATACAATACTATTTAGGTACTGCCTGCAGGAAAATGATAACATTATTTTAATAATTGGCATGTCCAAGTCTTCAGTATTTTTAAGATGTAGGCTTCTTAAATGTGTGCAAGTAAAGGAGAGATTTTTTTTTGCCTTTCTTACTGAAAGGCAAAACCAGGAAACTTTACACTAGGAAAAAAGTGCAGGTTGGAAAAGAAAATCCTCTTTTCTGATAAAGGAAGAATATACCTTTTGGCTCTGACAAAACAGCTTTAATTTTTGCTGTGTCTTTAAGGCTGCTTGCATACAGGTCTTAAAGTACATATCTGCAGTATACATGGACTTCTACAAACACATTTGACCTTTGTTCAAATAATAAGCCACATTAAAAATTCAAACAAAACAATTTACTGTACTCTACACAGGAACAGAAAAACCTGAAGCATTTGCCATCTTTACACTGCTGTGTGCATAACCACCCCTCAGCACATCAGGTCATTGTTTTATATCCAAACGACATGGGTTTTTCACCCATATAACAAACATTAAAGACTACGTGCTGAATTATCTGCTGACAAAACACTGCTGACTTCAGTAAAGTCACATCAGCAGAATGCCTGGAGCAGCCTGGCCAGGCCTCCTTTGCAGCTGTGCATGAGGACACCTCTACCAGGTGCCAGGCGGATGTCACAGCATGTGTGTCCACCTCAGTCCATCTGCATTATGCTCCTGAAGTTACTCCTGAAGTGGTCTCAGATATGCGCTCACCCAGTCAGTTTAGGTAGCACCGCTTGTAGAAAATTTTTTCTTTCCTCAGTTATTTGTTTTAAAGTTTCAATTGGAGAGACACTAACCTTGAAGAGGAAATTATTCCTATAATTTTCAGAGAAATGCTATTCAAGTGCTCTTTAACTGAAACCTTTTATTCTCTATTGTGAAATGTACTATATGGAGAACGGTTCAACTCACAAATCTGGCCAAACAGAAGCAATTCCTGCGTTGAAGAACGAGGTGTCATAGAATCATAGAATGGTTTGGGTTGGAAGGGACCTTAAAGATCATCTAGTTCCAACCCCCCTGCCAGGGGCAGGGACACCTTCCGCTAGACCAGGTTGCTCAAAGCCCCATCCAGCCTGGCCTTGAACACTGCCAGGGAGGGGGCATCCACAGCTTCTCTGGGCAACCTGTTCCAGTGTCTCACCACCCTCACAGTCAAGAATTGCTGGAGCCCCACAGCCACAGATTTTCCTGCCTGCACTCGAGGGCAATAAAGTCCCTTCTGTTGGAGAACTTGGGTCCTTTCTAGAAACATAGCTTGACTGACAATGCCTATGCGTCTCTGTTTTGTTGAGAAACAAACCCCAGAAGAGTATTAAAGCATGAGTGCAGCTGCTTCTGCTGCTCCCTGTCTCGTGGGCTGCTATGTGAAGCCTGTTGTAACAGAGTGAGTTTCCAGCTCCTCAGAGCAGGTCAGGCGTTTGCTGTGCTGGCAGTGGGCTTGGAGCTGTTAGCTCCTCGCCGCAGGTGTAATCGCACCAGAGACACTGGGAATGTGCTGGCATCGTGAATGTGCTTCACTGAAGCACAAACATTTACCCAGGGTAACAGCAAGCCCTTTCCATCTTGAAGATCCTTAGATACTACTTAGATGCCAAGTGTAATGACATCAAAGGTATGTCTAGTTGTTGCAGCGTCGAGCCCACTTAGCATCTCTAAAGCACTTTCCAGTCCCAGAACACAATGAGCTTTACAAACAAGGAAGGAGTTGAGCTGCTCTCCAAACTCACACAGCAAGGGAATAGCAGAGACAGACGGAGAAAGCGAGCAGGAAAACCTGATGATGAATGAGGCTGGAATGACTTTTTTCACTTGCAAAACATTGCACTTTATGATTCCTCTGGGTTTTACTAGGCTGCACTTCTGTGCCCCAGTTTTCAAGCACAAATACAAGCACAAAATGAAACCTAAAATCACTGCCATGTGTAATGATCTGATAAGGAAAATACGTAAACTACTGTGAATAATCAGGTGATGCTTAAAACAAAAACCCACAAGACACAATTTTGACTAAATTGGAACACTTGCCCATCCTTCAATAAATGTCCACTCTTTATTTCTGATGTTTACCTGTAAAGAGCTAAGTAACTTTTATAGACTGATTACAAGATATGCAGCCTGTCAGCTGAGCTTTCTATTTCACTATTTTAAGGGTTACTGTTTTAAAGTCCAACACTGTCTATTTCAATATAACGTTTCACAGTGTAATTATCAAGAGGCACAATTGAACGTACAGCTCTGTAGCTCGAGCTGAAACAATGCTATTGACCAAGAGGCACAGTGTGATCATTAGTCCTGAGGGGTTACCATGCTATTACCATGGGATGATAGCAGACGAGATTACTAGCTGGCTAATTTGTTTTTTTTTGTCTTTGCTGAGAGCCAGTGCCTGGTATTTCCTGATACAGCAGGCCAAATGTGCAACAGATTAGGGACAAACTGATGACAGGTTTCTTTTCTGTCCAGAACAAGAAGAGGCTTAAGGATTGACGTTCACACAATGCTTAACCCTAGCTTACTTACCTCTAAGTATTTTTTTCCTACTGCATTTTTTTGGCTCAGACAAAGGTGTTTGAGAAATAATCCCCCATAACATATTTATTTTAGAAGAGGTTTGTGCATGCCCACATGCCTTTATAAAAGCTGATTTTTCAGAAGTCTTAGCATTCAAAACTGAAACCTGAAATTTGAATTTTGAGCTTAATAACTTGCACCAAAATAAGGAGCCAAATCTGCAGCACCTGTCAGCACAGGAGCCAGCTCCCTGAGCTTTCTATGGCTTTGGGTCTCTGCACTGCAGATGACTACCTCTGAGACAGCCTCTTCATTGCTATGATAAGGGACATAATTCCTTTTTCTTTTTTTACTTGCTATTTGATCTGGGTGTGAGCTGTCCTGGGGGTTGAGAAATTCTTTAATTCTTTATCAGCCTGATGTGTAAATTAACTGCCTAAGCATATCTCAATAGAACAAGTAGCAGAACATTAAGGTCATACGAAACCCATGAGAACTGATCTTGCGGTTTGAGCCAAGATGTTACCACGCCCGTGCAAGAAGAAAAGGTGAGAAGTACACAGCGAGGAAGACATACGGCCTTCATCCCTGAGACCCCGGCCCACAACCACCAGGAGGAACTCATTATAATAAAGACTGCCTTCTCGGGGAAAGTCATGAATATGTATAGGTGTCCTTGAAATGATGAATATGTAATACTTTGGTACATAAATACAAGCTGAATTACTGCGAAGGGGCGCACGATTTTGGTGGGACTACCCCCCGTGCTGCCCAGCGCTGAATAAACATACCTACTTTACAACCTTGTCGGTTGTGGAGTCTATTTTCCGCACGTCAGCTAGGGAGGGAGTTTGGTGCTATCATTGATGATTAATGACAGCTATGTGATCAATCATGTTTTTTGTACACTACCACTTACATCTGTAAGAGATTGCTGCACGTCTGTCCTTCTCCCCATGCCCTCCAGTCCTAAAGACATGCACCTTTCTCCTATGACACCTGTTGTCGGATAGTTTTGGCCCCTCAGATCTGGCCATGCAGGTAGCCCTGCAAAGTCTACCATCACCAGAAGAGCTGAAAAAGCATCTCTGTGCAGATGCACTGGCAGGCTCCTCCTTCACCTCCAGCTGCCTGTGATTGCTTCTGCAGCCAGAGGCTGGATTCTGCACTTCCAGCTGATCCAGGCAAGCAAAACACGGAGGTGGTGTTTCTGGCAGGGCAGAGGGAAGTATCACCTCTTCAGGCTGTGCCTTCCTAAATCAACTGGCAGTTGCACTGCCAGGGCACCACTGGCAACCCTACTCACAGCAGGATGCCCTTGCAGACATGCCCTTTAGTTGAGGCTTGGTCTATCAGGCTGTATCTACGCTGATAAATAAAAGTTGGCCAAGTGGTGTAAGCTGGCTCATCCTAACACCACTCAGGCTAACTATAGCAGCTTTTCTTGAGAGAGCTAGAGCAGCCCAAACCACAGCCATGGTGTGAAGAACAGGCTGAGGGACCAGGAGACTGGGCTTAGCCTGGCTTCCAGGCTCTCCCCTGCTCACCAGTGCAGCTCGACTTGCAGCCAAGCAGCATCCACCGAGCTGGGCTGTGTGTGCTCCCAGCCCATGGCAAAGGAGGTCATCCAGCTTAGCCTCCCTTGCAACAAAATGGAGTTAAGACAAGTGGAGATGTTTTGCCTCTGCCAAGTGGAATTGAAGCTCCTTCCTTGACATGTTTTGCTGTTTTTGATGACTCAGAGTTTTTGAAATCTAGATGAATTTTTGCAGCACAGACCCATCTTCAGTGTTCTTCACAGATAATAGATAGTAGAAATACAGCCTTCTGCTGATGCACCTCCTTGTATCAATACTAACTTATTCATTTCACCTCACAAATTAAAATACACATTTTGGGATCCAACTAAATGGACTTCTTACTTGAGTGGAGTTACGTGCTGCTCCTTACTGAAGTGTTACAAGCCTCATTGGGCAAGGTGAAAATTTCACCACAAAGTAAAATTTCTGCATGTGTTAGTGGGAGTTGCAGACAACTTGCTGACTATGCCACACTTTGGAATCACATAACATGTTTTATTTGGGCTCTTGTGAAATGTTACACCTCTACCAGGCAAGATGAACATTTTGTTATATAATAAAATTTCACCATATGTTGGTGGTAGCTTTGCCTACCACTGACGGATTGTACAGCCGCTTGGCCAGGTGAGCTCGTTTGTATAGCTGGCTAATTAAAGGCCCATAGGGTATACAGTGAAGACAGCATAGTATTTTGCTGATCAGTCATCATGTTTGTCCGAAAGGATAACATAAGGTTATTGGAATCTTGCCAAAGATACTTGGTCTATGTAGACATTTTAAAATGGGTCTGAGACATCACTGCGTATCCACCTTCTGAAAGGACCATCTCTTGGCACTACTTGGAGCTGAACTGCCAGAGGTAATTCATGACCAAATCTTCCCTGCAAACTTTCCTCACTCAGTGTATGACTCTGATCACAGTGACAAGAAACATCCCACGTCATGAATACTCTGTTGAAGTGTCTTGTGTGGGTACCCTGAGGAGCTGAGGCAGTAGGACTATACGCTGGGGAAATGTTTGCTTCTCTAAATAACAAGAGAGAAACAGATCTGCTGTAAGCTTCTGCTAGGCATACAGATTAAGATTTCTAACAGATCAGATCATACCTGATCTTATTGTATAATTACTGAAGCCTATCAAGTAGTTGTAGGAAAGGCTGGTTCTTAACACCTGAGGTACACTTCAAGGCAAAAAAGTACTCATAGTGCTTTTGGAAGCTCTACTTGCTGACACAAGTTAAGAAGAACATATTACATATCAGTTAAACATTTGAATTCCTCTCAGCACATTCATTTTGGGAGAGAAAACAAGTAGCTATATCCAAGCAACAGATTTTTTAAAATCCCACGTTCAGTAAATTTACTGAAATGAACTGTTATTGAACGCTGAATTTGTAAGAAATACTGTATTTGATCCCAGTGAGGGCAACTGAAGTGTTGTCTTCAATGCAAGCCAAGCTTGACTTAGGGTGAGTGCTTTACGGCAAACACTACTCTCTATACTAAGCCAAAAGCACATGAAATAAAACAGGAGCACAGTTTTATTTCAGGTATTTGTCTTACAGAGGAGATGGATGAATACAGGTGCAAGGGCCACTTCTCCCCCTCATTGCCCAGCAGAGTAGTCCTCCACACCACAACAATTCCCAGGCACTGTAGAGCTGTCAAAGTAACACTTAAGCATTGATGGTATTTTTGCCAAGGACGCATCTACGTTCCAATGCCCTCAGCTGCCAGAATGGCTCCTGGGATCACCAGTGGTTGTCCAAAAGTTAGAACAACCAGAAAGAAGATACAGATAACATCCATTTTCTACTAGCACTAAAGCATTAATGGCATGTATCAGCCTACTTAGAGGGTATTTTCCTGGGTAGGAAGATTTTGATGTTCCTGGGTAGTACTTCAGTCCCAGCACCACATTTCTAGAAACACCAGTTTTGTAACATGACTTGCGCTCATGACCATCTGCTCTAATGGCACCATGCCTACTTCTGAACTGGCATGCCAGTTTTAACAGGGCGCAGGCACCCATGAAAGATAGGATTAGAAGTGACATCTGCTCTGCAAGAAATTCCTCCTGATGGCAAGAAGGGCCAAATTAGAGCCACATGCCTTATTAAAAGGAATGACATCTGTTGACACCTACAGCATTATATCATCAACAAATGCCTCTTTCCTGGAATTGCTGCTTCCAGTTTCCTTGAGCACTGGCTTGGAGTGCCATATTTGGACACTTAAAGGGATATAATCCTTGGTAAAAGTGTTAATGACATTCCAACAGTGTTAATGAATTTCCATCAGCTTTAGCAATCCATACTGGATGCCACAGCTCACGAGACTAGGAGAGGTTAAGCAATGCCCTAATAATTGTCAGTGCCTAAGGTCTGGTATCATTCAGTCCTGCTCCTCCCTGTCAAGGCACAGTAACGTGTGTGCTACAGTTTACGTGGAATTATGCTAGATCAAAGAGCTTGTAAATGTGTCTGCCTCCTTCCTTGGTATAACAATGACTTCAGAGCATGCAATATGGGCTAAGGAGGGGAGATGTCATACTGAAACCTCAAGGATGGAAGAGCCCTAGAGAGTCTCCAGTTAGTCACTAATTAATTGCATTTTATGAGCTCAGGCACAGATCCTCAAAAGTTGCTTAGGAACTTAACTCCTATTACATTTCACATTCAAACTCAACTCACGCTACTTATTCTTAATCACCGTCCCAGCCTTGAAGGAGTTTCAAACCAACAGATATCTCCATTTCAGAGTATGAAGGATGCAAGCAGCTGAGCAGAACTTCTCATGAATGCTGAGCAATGCTTTGGTTGGAGGAGAAAGGTGATGACAGGCACCAAAGCTGCAGACAGGCAGGAAGGCACCTAAGTTGTTCAGAGCAGCCATTCACTGTCTTCAGATCATGTTCATCCTCTTAGACAACATGTTATTCAAGAAAAAAATCTTGCCCATCTTTTATAGAATAGCTTGGGTTAGCCTGGCTGACTGGGGCACCATCTGACACTCCTTGAACCTCCTGAGCCAACCATATCCTGGGCTGCATCAAAAGCAGCATGGCCAGCAGGTTGAGGGAGGTGATTCTGCCCCTCTACTCCGCTCTCGTGAGACCCCACCTAGAGTAATGCGTCCAGCTCTGGGGCCCCCAACGTAAGAAGGACATGAAGCTGTTGGAGGAAGTCCAGAGGAGGGCCACGAAGATGATCAGAGGGCTGGAGCACCTCTCCTATGAAGAGAGGCTGAGAGAGTTGGGGCTGTTCAGCCTGGAGAAGAGAAGGCTCCGGGGAGACCTTCTAGCAGCATTTCAGTACCTGAAGGGGGCCTACAGGAAAGCAGGAGAGGGGCTTTTTACAAGGGCATGGAGTGACAGGACGAGGGGTAATGGTTTTAAACTGAAAGAGGGTAGATTTAGATGAGATATTAGGAAGAAATTCTTGACTGTGAGGGTGGTGAGACACTGGCATAGGTTGCCCAGAGAAGTTGTGGATGCCCCCTCCCTGGCAGTGTTCAAGGCCAGGCTGGAAGGGGCTTTGAGCAACCTGGTCTAGTGGAAGGTGTCCCTGCCCATGGCAGGAGAGTTGGAACTAGATGATAGATCTATGTTCTTTGACGAATAGAGCCTATTGGGGACAGATGGAATCCTCCTATCTAGAAGAGGCAGGAGAATCTTCAGTAGCAGACTGGCTGACTTAATGAATCATGCTTTAAACTAATGAACTTGCGGGGGTAGTGTCCGCATCTGCAACACCTGTATATCCATAAGCAACAAGGTGGATAAGCGCACCTGCCAGAGTAGTGAGGAATGCTCCCCAACCCTTTCCAAAGGCAAGTATACACATAATCTGGGGAACAAACAGAAGGAACTGGAACTCTGTGCCCAGTCTGAGAGTTATGATGTCATAGGAATCATTGAAACTTGGTGGGAAAATTCACATGACTAGAAGACCTCAATGGACGGCTACAAACTTCTTTCAGAAAGACAGGAAGGGAAGAAGAAGTGAAGTTGCACTTTATGTAAAAGAGAAATTTGAGTATATAGAGGTGAGCTACGCAGTACCATTTCCAGTTCTGTTCTCCACAATTCAAAAAAGATGTGGACAGACTGGAGACGGTCCACAGGAGAGCCATGAAGATGATCAAAGGGCTAGAGAATTGCCCTATGAGGAAAGACTGAAGGAGTTAGGTCTTTTCTTCCTAGAGAAGAGAAGGCTCAGGCAGGACACCGTCACCATATTCACACAGAATCACACAGAATCACACAGAATCAACCAGGTTGGAAGAGACCTCTGGGATCATCGAGTCCAACCGTTGCCCTGGCACCACCCTGTCAACAAGATCATGGCACTAAGTGCCATGTCCAGTCTTTTCTTAAACACATCCAGAGATGGTGACTCCACCACCTCCCTGGGCAGCCCATTCCAATGTCTAGTAACCCTTTCTGAAAAGAGGACAGAGGCTCTCTCTCTTCACAAGGAGTCACATGGAGAAGACAAGGGGCAATGAGTACAAGCTGCACCAGGAGAGGTTTCATCTCAACAGAAGAAATAAATTTTTCACAGTGAGAACAATCAATCACTGGAACAACCCCACCAGGGATGTGGTAGAGTCCCCATCACAGAAGGTTTTCAAGATGTGACTGGACAGGGCAGCAGATGATAATCTCACCTAGGCTCCCTTTCCCACAAAAGGTTGGACCAGATGATGTTTCAAGGTTCCTTCCACCTGGGCTATTCTATGATTCTATGAAAGGGAAGTAATAAAGAACCCCAATTTCCGATGCCAGACTTAAAATAAGGACAATACACCACTACTTGCTCAGACAGTTGAAATATAAATGATGGTATGATAATAACATTATGCTCTAGACATATATTTCTTGCTGGGTTTGTAGATGTGAAAGATATCAGTCTGATTACTCATAAGACGGAAACCTACGCTTCAGAGAGCAAACACAGGCTGGGCAGCCAGGCGTGAAATTCCTCATCTGACCGCAGCGCCCCAGGGCTCTTGCCACGTGCCCTGGCATGGGGGAGTCTTCTCCGAGCAAGTGGCTTTTGTGGGTAGGAGCCATGTTATGCCATGTCAGCATGTTATATCATGGTAGCTGCTACTTTTATACAGATGTTATAGTTACTCTTAAATCAAAGGCTGCTGAATTGAAAATACCTTAAGGTGCCAGAGGCGATTTGTGGGTAGAATTCTTACTTCCAGAGGCTAATGAATACATCCAGGGGCACTGGCAATAATGTCATAATTTCCTGGAATAGCACTGGTTGCTTGGATTAAAATTACACAAGTCATAAAAAGGTCATTAATCAGTTCCTGGTCTTCTGCATCAGCGGGCAAATTGCTGCCAGGCAGGGATCCATGACTGCAACATCCATTTTGACATGACACAATACTGTGACATGCAGGTAAGAACTTTTTTAGGATTTAGGATTTTTTAGGACTGTTACTAAAATGGCGGGTAAACTTGACAAAGGAAATGACATTCTAAAAAACCATGTTTGTACATAAAAGACCCCTCTGGTCTATTCCAACAAGCACTCGGTCCCAGCGGTTTTATGATTCTTCTTTTTTAAGCCAGCAAATCCACCCCCTGTCAACACTCCTAAGTGGAGCATCATTACACTTTTATGTCAGAACAATACTTAAAGGCCTCTCTGAAAATAACTTGGATGGTGCTTTAGTCACGACAGTGAGTTAAATTGCTAGGACATTGTCAGGCACAGATAACTAAACACCATTCACAAAACTAAAAGGTCTCTTATTTGGGAAAAAAACATTTCATTTTTCAAAACTTCAGATTCAGTAGGAGAGCAGGCTCACGGTTTGTAATGAAATCCTCATCATCCTTTTCCAACAGCACTCAGAAACCACTGTAAAGAAGCACAACGAAATTGTATTTCATTGGATGCACCAAACTGCCCTCAAGCAAGGCCTTCCAATGATGCCAATGGAAGATGCATGTCCCACTTAGTCTTTATGTGTCAAACAAAACTATATGAGCTTTGTATGGCTTGAAGGCTGCACTTGTCCTACAGATAATACAAAGTTTGTTTCATTATAGGTGACCAGGAAAAATATTCAGTAGTTCAAAAGACACATTCTGCTGCTATGTGTTTGCCCTTACCACACTACAGCTGTGTGTCCAGTCAGGAGGAGAGGGGAAGGGTGAGCACATACCACCTGGATACCCCTGACAGCCCGTAACTGAGCCAAGGGCAGATCTCCTTTCCATATCCTTTCCAACAGCTTCTGCTTACAATATCTGCTAATAGCCCCATGAGCGGGGGTGGGGGTAATACAGCATCCTTTCTGAAGGGACAAGCTTCACAAGAGGAGAACACAGCTGTGTAGATTGGGCTGTCTTGCATCTGGCTGGGCTGGGACATCTGACACTGCTTGGTTGCACTGACCCCATGTTCCTGCAAGGCTGTTCCAGCTCCATCAAGATGACATGCAATGTCCCTTGGAGGTGGCTATTTAAAAGTAACTACCAGGCTTTACACAAATCTGAACACCAAAAGTGTTGAAGCTTTGCCATGAACAATACTTACTTAGCCATAAAGCACCCAACCAATGTTATTTAAAAACAAGTGGGAAGTCCTCCTTTGGTTTTGCTTGGTTTCAGCAACCTGCAGCAGAATTGGAAACCCTGAGGGTCCCTGCCGACAGAGCCAATGGCCAGGATGTGAAGGATTCAGGTAATTTCAAATTAGGCAATGATATAGAAAGTAGAACTTAAATCCTCGTTGTGAATTGTGATTCTTCACGTGTTCTGTCACAGTCAAATCCATGAAGACCCACTGGGACCATTCAGTGCTTCCAGGCCATGGTGTTCTAAGGTTTTGGGTACTTAGCTGGATTTTGGGCTTAAGATTGGGGGGTGAAGAGGTTATTTCGTTTTGCAAAGAGTCTCTATAAGATCATGTTTCTAAAACCATTGCTTCTCAAAAGTAAGGTTCTGATGTTACAAAGAGGTGTAATTACCTGCACCCTTGCCATTGCTCTTTTTCTTAATTAGGACCGTTGAAGATAAATTCTCTTGCCCGTCTCTGGCATGTGAAAACTAAACTGCAGGATTAACCAGAAATATCCGATTAATTTCACCTCTGTATGAATCGTCCTGTAGTTAAGACCTGTAAGAGACTACTTAAATGAAAGCTTTTTAATCATAAATCTAGTACATGGGCTATTGAAGTAGGAGAGCTGCTCATTTTGTACAATTTTAAATCCCAGTAAATTTTTTTAGGACACTTGAAATTATTAACAGGATCAAGAAAGGGTATGTGTATGTGGGGAGTGGGGTGAAGGGTGGCTGAATGTGAGGGCGTCGAATTATTTTAAGGAGGCATAAGGTACAGCCAGAAGTATGATCTGTAGTGTTTTATACCAACACAAATAATGTCCTTTCGTATTACAAGCACGTTTAATTAACTGTGCATGTATTGTACACGCACAGAAATATTAAACCAGAGCGTTGTCTACTGCAAAATTGTAATTCAAGTGATTTCCACAGTACTTCAGTTGCAGTAAAAGGTCTCCAAAGCCCCCATGCTCTTGACGAGGAGTTGGATAGCCCTTAGCACTGCTAACAAATGGCAGAGGCCTCAGCAGAGTGTAAGTGGTAGATCTGCCTTGGAGACTCTCATGTTGCTTTACCGGCTCTGCAGAATTTCGTCCTCCTCCACGGTGGCACAATCTGACAGGCCCATCACATGCCCTTGGTGTTTCTGTTACATTTCTGAGCCCTGAAGGCAGGTGGTTATGTGAAAATCTTAGCTACTATTACTGTAAAAAAACCCTCTACTCCTTTTTTTTCTTCCCTTCTTCAGCACAGAAATGTAGCCTGAGAGCATCTCCAAGATCTTTCTTTTAAGGAAATACCCTGGGGTTTTTTGAAAGTGCATGAACACTGATATCACATTACACTACTGTGATAACATGCATGTTAAAGGGGCATTTGCTCTGAGAAGTGCTTAAAAAGCTCCTCCTTCTCTCCGTTAAATATAAACAAAGATCTCAGGCCATTTGAGTCCTGGTCCCCGACATTTAAACATGTGGATAGCAGCACAGCTTTGGAGCAATAATACTGAAGACAAAGAAGGAGGCTCTTAGAGGTGATAGAGCAGGTTTCCTACTGCAAAAAGGCCAATATTGGTTAAAACTCCATGTGTTTTCTTTGGAAACTACTTAGGATCGGGGAGACAAGAATACCACCAAGGCTGTCTGTGTCTCCTTCCAAACTTCCTAAGTCCTATGGATGCAGGAGGGAGTGGAAGATATTGCTGAGACGCTTTGCAGAAAGGATATGACTCCTTTATGCATCAAAATTAGAAAATGTATATATGAGACCTGGTTTCACCAGGACCTAGACATAATACAGGCACCTTTTATTTCACCTCTTGTAATTTTGGCAGTCACTAGATGGTCACCCAAGTGATCACAAGTGTTTTACATGCTGGTGGAGAAAAGGGGGTGAGAAAGAGTTGCTGTTCACTACCTGAATTCTCCAAACAGCCTTCAAGGAAGAATGGTCCAGCCTGTCCCAGCCTTACACCCCATATCCCCAGCCCTGCCTAGAAGTGAGGGAAGGATGCAGGCTCACAACAAGTGCTCACTGGAAGAGTGAACTACAACTATTGGCCAAAAATAAGGCGAACCCACAGCTCCTCTCCTCATCTTTTGTCACCTTGTGGTCATCTTTTCTTTGTGACCTAAGTGACAGTGGGTCATGAATTTGACATAACTGAAGATGCTGCAAGTTTCAGCTGGTACCCTCTATTCAGTTTCTTTCCCTACAAAGGTAGCAGAGAGCCTGCAGTACGATCCCACAGTCAGTGTCCTGCAGTCACCATACAAGGTATCATCTTCTGCAGAAATTCAGACTACAGGTTATTTGCTATCAAGATTTTTCTTCACACTGACAAATGGAATTAAGTATGTGATGATTAGTAAGACAGCACTTTCTGTTAGAGGCAAATCCTGGGCAATCAGCCTAGCTTCTCCAGCATCGTTTTGTCAATGCTCTTCTTTTAGCAAGAGAGTTATGAAGATTAATTAATCATAAATTGCTTGGGATGAAAGGTATTAGGTAAATATTAGATACTGTTATGAAGAGCATTTGAGAAAAAAAAACAACTTTATCTGCAGATTCGGTGAGGTTTATCTTCTTTCATTTGCACCCATGCAATTCTGGTAAGTGTGAGAAATCTTCGTTAAAAGTCACCTCCAACCAAGCTGCTAGTGCCTGCAGTGCAATATCAAAGTAGTTATTCATTAAAGAAACCCACCTTTATCTTGACAGCTTTCATTTTAAAACAGTATGGCAACCACTGCTGTTTGCCTACAGGAGGAAAGATGTGCTAAGTAATGAGTAATTCATGGGTGTAAATACGAAGGGAATAAATTGCACTTTAAAATATTTATAAAATGCTACTAGAGGTCTATTACAAATTTTCAGAGCAAAACACCTAGCAAGTTATACTCACACTAAAAGTGGATGAAAAAGAAATTCTATTACATATATGTAAAAATACATATAAAACATACACACACTACTTTTTTAAAACAATGGGAAATTTTGAAAATTAAAATTATTTGCATAAGGGATTTAAGAAGAAATATATGACACACAACAGGAGTACTGGGTCTGGTAGCAGTATTGCTCTGTATACTTACTCTTTTAATAATCAGTCTTGAGCTTATTCCAGTATTATTTTAGCAGAAATATTTTAAGAAAGTTAACATGGGAGCTGCCAGAGCAGGTTTTCAGGTAGAATCTGAGACCTGAGACAACTGGCAGAGCAACAGTGAAAGCTGAATTTCTTTTGAGTAAACCACCTAGAACCCAAGCTACGAAATCCCTGTTTCCTGACCTGAATTTCCCAAACCACATGCTGTTTCCCTAAAAGTGAAGCTGCTAATGGGCTCCTAGTGGGTGGGGGGGCATTTACACTGCACACAGGATATTTTTCATATTACAAAAAGCAGACGCTTGACATACAAATGACCTCCAATATGGTAAGCATGAACATTCACATGTTACTGCAGCGGAGCATTTCCTTGCAAAAGGTTGGATGTGAAAAAAAAACAAGAATGATCCTCCTCTGCCAGGACTGAGCTGAATTTGGGCTAACAGGCCTGCTAGTACTGCTAATTGGAGAGTTCACTCTCATCTCTCATCTTTAAAAGCAAAAAGTCATTCACAGTTACATCCTCTTCGAAATTTTGCAGGCTAAAAGGATCGTCATTACAGTCCCATAGCATGAGACACTACTGCTGTCCAAATATGAGGTGGGCTAACTGCTACTCACTACCAGCTGTCCAGGCTGCTGACAAAGGACAGATTTTGTTTGTGGTGCTGGTTTCAGACCAGACTGTGCCTGGCACCCTTCCCTACACACAGCCTCACAGTTTTCTGGAGTTAATGAACAATGAAATAATAGCAGAGTAAGGAGGAAAAGAAGGCTCATGCTTTGCAAACACTTCTGATGCTCCCTGTGATGGACAGCAGCTGCTTTATCTGCTCACAATTTATTGTGCACTTCATGCACGGTAATTAGGTTTGGTTGGGTAGCAAAGAAGGTGGCTGCTGTTGACCTGGGAGAGGGAGAAGCAATCCTGCTGTGACAGAAGGGTCATCTCTATGGAAAGGCAGGAAGAGAAGAGTGCAACCTGACTTTGTGGAGACAGCAGGAGACTCCTGAGAAAACCAGGGGGGAGTGAAACTGCCAGGCCCGGAAGATGACAATGTCCCCAGGCTGCCGGGGGCTGGCAGAGCTCAGAAAGTCACCAAAAGCAGCTGGACTAAGCAAGACTGGAGACAAGGACTCATCTGCAAGTAGCATGGAACAAGGGGATGTATCTATTTATGCCCTGTTGTTTAAACCTCTCTCAAATGGCATTGTTCCTAGTTTGTGTTCTAACAAACCTAATTTAGCTATGCAACACCCGTCAAAGAGCTCATTCTAACAAAAGTTGTGACCAGCACACTGTCAAACCAATGGCCTTGGTGGGCACTGCCAGCTCCTTCAGCGTGACCTGAATTCACCAAGCACCTGCCAAACCCAAGATGAAGAATGAGCTGGTAGAATACAATGCATGGATCACCATAACAATGTGAGATATTCTGTGTTTAATCTAATGCTGTGAGCAAGCATTTAAAGAGATTCAATACTTGGTGGTCAGCAACACAACTTCAGATATTTTTCTTTTTCATGACCGGGAATTACAAAGAATTTTGTCTGACAGCAAGAAACAGTACTGGCCCTGCAAGACACACATGGAGAGAGTATTTTGTATTTTAGACCATATGTCTCCTAGACAAAGTATAGCCATGATTAGAAATTAAGATCCACTCCACCAGAAACCCAAGCTCAAAAATAGTCAGTGGCTTGTCAGTAGCTGGGAAAAAACAAACAGCTTCAACTTTTACAAGTGGTAACAAATTTCTCTTCTGGATTTACATGACACAGTTTCATGAACTTCCTTTGGAGTTTGTTTTGGGTCTTGTTTTCTTGTTCAGACAGTGAAAGGACAACGTAAAGCTTGAAAAACATACTGACTTTTTCAGATTAATCAACACACCAGATATTGCTGGTTTCTCTGGAAGGTTTGTGATTTTGTTCCAGTTCAAAATGAAATTTTAACTGTTACACCCCACACGGGGTTTTTATCCTCCCTGTATTCTCTGGAATTGAGAAAAAAAAGGCAAGTTTTAGCAAAGGGTTCCTGTGAGTTTGGAAATGTAACAGAGTCTGCTGAAAAACCTCTAAATTAGAGTAATTGGGCAGGGGGGCTGGATTCTTCAAGAGTGTTTCACCTGGTTCTTGTTAGCAGAATGCAGGGAATTGCAACAACTCAGTTTTTGCTCTTTGGGTGATCTGGAAGATAATTTCCATTTAACAATGTTGGTATCATCGCCAGCTTCTGCCCATATATTTATCTTTTCAGCAAGCTGTTTCATGAATAGAAGGACTAATGAAATCTGGTCTCCTTTGAATTTGTGTGCTGTGTGCTTTATACATCTCCACTGTAGTGATGATGACGGCACACCCAAGTACAAGTTATTCCCACCACAATGCTCCCAGCTCCCCATCAGGTACAGCACGAGCCCCTACCACAGTATGCTTGGATCCTCCTTCTGTTTGCAGTCTCAGCATTCCCCTCCTGAAAAGGCTCCATAAATAACACAATAGACTTCTATTGCTCTTTCACAGCCTCTAATTACTACTCAGGCTCTGGTGTTGTGGCAGGTGTTGTGCCAGCAGGCCAAACAGGACCTGCATCACTGAGCCCACAAGATAGATAGGATTTTTCTTAGCAGAAAGCGCTAATTGGGGTCTCCAGCCTTTAGCGAGCTGCCAATTCTTATGAAACCTGTAGGATCTGGAATGCCTCCTGCCCTCAGAGCAATTCAAAATGCAGGAAAGATGGACAAATTGCAGTTTATTAATACAGGACTAGTCCCACTGGATTACACAAATTTTGTTTTCTTGGGAAACCATGAAAAAAAATGAAAGTGAGAGACAACCCAAATACTTAATGTATTACAATAGCACTTAAAAATGGAACATCTCCTGGAACAACAGGGATGGCTTTTGGGACCCAAGGAAGGAGGAAAAGCCCTTTGCTGTCTCTGTCAAAATGACTGCAGGGTTCATAGAATCATGGAATCATAGAATCATTTAGGTTGGAAAACACCCTTAAGATCATCAAAGTCCAACCATTAACCCAGCACTACCAACTAAACCATGTCCCTAAGCATCACATCTACACATCTTTTAAATACCTCCAGGGATGGTGACTCCACCACTTCCCTGGGCAGCCTGTTCCAATGCCTGACAACGCTTTTGGTGAAGAAATTTTTCCTGATATCCAATCTACTGGAACAGACGCATGGATCTGGGTTTTCCAACTGGTGAGCTGTGGAAAGCCTCTCTAATGCTATATGGACACTCCAATTTAAGCAGGAGTACAGTCCTAAATTAGGAGGTTTGACAATAAATTCAGCTTTCATACATCTGCTACTAAAATATGAACTATTTTTAAGAAACATATTATTAACTTAAAGGCTACATGAATCCTTCAAAAGCTAAGACTCTGAGTGGATTACTGAAGTGGGAGCACTTTCAGGCTATGTTTAATACATGTCTTATTAATTTAAAGCCTCATGATTGCCTTCAATGTGTTTATGACCCAAAATCAACCTCCATTGTATTTGTCAAAGTTGTTGTTAGACTCTTTATGTGGTGGAACAATTACTTCCGAAAGCCTGACTGTTTTTCAGAAGGTAAACGCACAAGTCTCTTACTCAGATTACTTGAGCCTCGAGGTCTGGACTCCCCAGGGGCTCACTTCACAAAACCAGGACCACACAGCATGACACATTACACATAAACAAACACACACTTGCATACAAAGAACTTGTACAGAGTCATATTTTCCGTTTGCAACCCAGAAGCAGAAAATTGTCCATTAAGAGATGGGGAAGATCTGCTGACAGGTCCTCCTGCCTGGGGTCTTTCAAAGTGCAAAGGGGACGGTGACCGTTTGGATCCCCTGCTATCGGGGAAATCACCACTGGGTTTAGAGCATAGCAAGCTAATACCCCAAGCCTGAATGGGAGTAGATGGGCATGTACAGCACAAAGTGTTACTGGGCTGCCCCAGGGGGTAGATAACCCCATGAGGTTATCATCTACCCTCAACCAGCAAGGGATAGAGCCACAAGCTAGTTGCTGTGGAATGCACCACAGCCACGGCTTAGCCAAGCAGTCAGAACAGCAAAGACTTGCTGGTTCAAGAACACTATCCTTCCCACAGTCCAGATCAGATAAGACAGTCTGTCACCTATTAATTTTACGACCAAGTAGTATCAGACTATATTTAACACAAACACAGCATCTGACAACTGCTACTAGCCTTCAAGATAAAAGTTCTCTTTATTTATGGCTTCCCTTTCTGTAAAAATTTAATTGCTTGCATATCAAGCAATTTTGCAAATACAGCAGTCTATACAACGTCTTTTAAGTATTTATGAAAGGTGTCCTCTGTCAGGGCTTACAGGATGCCTTGAAACAATTCAGTCACAATATGAAACAGAGATAGAACACAGTCACAATTACAAAGACATCTGATATCTAGCAACAACTATGACAATGGCAATTCTTTGAAAACTGTGTAGGTGTATCTATGTCATAGTTTTAAATGGGAGCACTCAAAGGCAGCAAACATCTCAGTAAGAAACAAAGCTGAATTGCGAAAGCTCTTGAGTTTGTAAAGCCCTTAGCACAATGAGGCTGAACCTGGCTGTGCTCTTTTTTCACCACTGCAATATGGATACAGGGCAATAACAGATAATCGAATCTTTTCATAACGCCAAGCCCCAGCTTTGGGGAGGTCACTTAAGAAAAAGGCATCAGACCTGTTGTCAGACAACGCATCCAGGTAACCCAGTTTTCTGTTTTCAATGGTGATCAGCAGCAGAGGATGAGGAAAAAGCACAGAGATAGAGCAAAATAGAGTGAAACCTCCTCTCCTCCCAAGGCTCTTCCAGCATCAAAAGCACAGTGATCTGGGGGCTTCTGAGCCCAAGGTGCATTCTGTGTGCAAAGTAGCTCTCAGTGGCTTTCTTTTCTGTGGACTTCTCCAGTCTTTGCTTATGCCTACGTAACCTTTTAGTACCCATCACAGCAGTGCCACACTGTAGCCCCTCCTTTTTTTGCTCCATACCCACATTTTTGCATTTGTGAAGATCTTGCCCTTTCAGCGTACAATCAGCATGCTTATGCCGAGGCAAGCACACACGGTCGGGTTCAATGGAAGACTGCTGAAAGCAGAGGCAGGCTGGCAGCCACTGCACAAGCCCACCCGGGCAGCTCTCCCACCAGTGTCACCGTGCTCTGCCCTGGCTGGCAGCTGTACGAGCGTGGTGCTGCTTCACCAGTCACCCTGCTCGCTGCTGCCCAGCCCCAGAACTTGCCCTTCCCCTGCCCTGCTGCCTCCCCATCTCTCTGCTTCCCACCTTTCAGCAGTGGATGTATTTTTCTGGCATTCAAGTTAGCCCAAATGCCTCAGTTTAGAGCATGTTATGAGGCTGGTTCCTCAGAAAGTAACAAGCCACTTTTGGAAAACAAATCCTTGAGCAGTATCCCAAATGAGTAGCTAAACTGCACCTAGGCACGTCCAAACTGCACCTAGGCACCTGGTCAGTGGCCAGTCAACATCTCCCCCAGAGTGTACAGTCAGTGCACAAATGATGCAGAAGTATTTGATTTACACAGTCACCTCCTACTTACATTTTGATCCCATGCACTGTTTCTTCTCTTCTCCTAGAAAAGATGCTTGGCTCCCAGTCAGCTGGAGCAAATCCAATATAAAAACCAAGCCTTAACGACCAGGAAAGCCTTCTGATAGAGAAAAGGTGGGTGGTCTCCCCTGACTTTCTTTTTGCCTTTCTCCGGCTCTCTTGGTGTGAAGGCATATGTGTGTCATGAAGGGGTGCTGAGTGTAAGGGATGAGTCAGTCGCTTTCCTCACTGTGCCCTGTTCCATCGCAGATTTCAGGCACAGAGAAGAAAAACAGACCTTTGTGTTGGAAATGGCCTGGGAACCAACCAGCCTGAGCAGAACTACACAAATCATTTGGATACACAGAGCCTGTTGCAGAGAAATGTATTTCTTTCAGGTCCTGAGTTCCTTATTGACTTATACCCATTGATGTTCATCAGCAATTGACTCTGAAAGTTTTATTGTAACCCTCTGCCTCCAAGAAAAATGATTTGTAAAGGCAACTGAATTCAGGCTCGGCCTCATATTCCTTTTTAATACATTTTCCATTCCATTGATTGATTTTCATTTTTCAACAATAACGCACACTAGACAATTACCTAAACGTTTGCAAACCGCTTGGTTCCCAGCCGAACCCGAGGGGATCCACTAGTAATTTATTTCTATTGCCACTAGAGGTCACCCACTATCCTGACAACATAGCGTAAAGGCAGAGTAAAATCCATGGTTACATCCTCCAAGATTACGTCTTCCGATAAACCCAATTAAGCCTAAAAGAAGACTTGAGATCTTAGTTTACCTGAGGTAGAGCTCGGCCTAGGAACAATACAGGATTATTTGTTTTCCTGCTGGGTAGTCAATCCTGGTTTTACTACTTACTTCTGTCTGTGTATCTGTAATGCTTTTACATCAGTTATTGGTAACATTGGGAAAATATTTAGATGAAAATTCAGACTAGGTAATCTCCCTGCCTAGATAATGGGATGAGAAAAGAATAAACATGGCAAAAGTGCTAGAGGGTAAACTGTTTTCAGTGAAGATGAATTCAGCATTTGATGAAGCGTGAGAGTCCCGGAAGTATGCTGAAAATGGTTCTTTAGTTACAAGTTACACTGTAAATTCATAATTTTGTGAAGAAAACAGGCGACATTTAGTGAACTGATATTAGTTGTCTTATATGAACAATGGGGTTAAAAGAAAATCCTTTCTGTGGAAAAAAACCCCACCACATTAATCTGTTCAATCTCTCTTATCCACTGATCTAGGAAATTATCAACCTGACCCAGCTTTGCTGATCTGTGCAGGGCTCCTCCTCTGTGCTCTGGCATGACACGATCCTGTGAGAATTGAGACCACAGCCCAGCACAGCACATTGCAGTAAAGGAAAAAGTATGTTGCCATGGGTCAGTTACTGGCTTTTATTTTTGGAAATCAATACTGTCAAGAAGATACATGTTTTATTTCGCTGCTGCACCATCATCAAAGCCTTAGACTAGAACAACAACATGCGTAGTGACACCATAAAATACAAATGTGACCTATAATGTAGTTGGTGGGAAGTGCAGCAATGCCTGAAGTGAGGTTGTGATGAGGATGCTGGACCTCTTCTTGCCCCATGCATCTGTAACTGCTTCACTGCTGCCCTTGTCCCTGCATGGTCAGTGGCCAGTCAACATTTCCCTCTACTTGTCCCACATCTCAGGAGGACCTATGCAAAATGCACAGAGACCTTGTTCACTCTTAGTATCATACTATATCTAAAAGGAGCATTCCCTATGATCCTGGAAGCAGGAGAGAGAAAAAGAAAAGGAGAGAAAAGAGGTGACATCTACTGATTTCCCTCTCTTCAGCCCCTATTGGAATAAGGAAAAAGTGATGATATAAAAAATCTGCCCTGACAGGAGCCAAAAGTCAGGAGACACAGAGTCATGATGTTGCCTCTATAGGTAATGACATGATGTGACTCCATACGCAGGCATAAGTGACCAGCCCTAAATACAATGCCAACTATTAGGATCAACTGTTTGAAACACTGCAAGTCTATGTCATGATGTAAAGGGGCTTTTGGGGACAACGGTTGTCTCACAGTCCAGTAGGAGAAATCCATAACCCTGAACTTGGCTTCTTCACCATCACTTTGCCATATGGGAAAATCCGTTTTGGCAACTCCACTGGACACATCAGTGTCTCCTTCACTGGGGATGAGGGAGGCACTGAAGGTTGCTTTCTGGTTCTACGTATCAGAAAAATTAAGTTTAACAAAAATGAAACACACACACAAGGGCAAAACAAAGCGGCAAACCTCATAATAATAGTTTGCACAATTAAGTTTTTAGTAGGAATTACAAACTCCCAGACATTTGATATCGATATACCCAACCGTAGTCATACAGAGTGGATGTACCCCAAACAGTGCAAGATTCTGCAATAGTATTTATCTTCAATGGCTTACAAATATCTCTAAACTTGGCTACAGTTAAAGTACCAGTCTCTGAAACCTCGTAACATTTTGTGGTCTTTTGTGGTATTGGGCATTCATGTCCAATCTGAATTAGCAAAACATGACCAAGTCAGGGTCCTGAAATGAAATACCCTGAAATCAAATACAAAGCATAGATCTAAAAGATAGAAAAAAAGCCAAACATATTCACAAGTTTGCTACTGACAATTTTGTGACAACAATTAACTCAGCAAAATGGGATTCATTTACCCTAAGAAACTGGCTATCTGAATTTGAAGCAGTGACTCCACAATCTCTTTATAATCAGCAGAGACATCTGCAGAGCCTCTCTTCTAGGAAGACCTGAACCACTTTCAAGAGGTGCCTGTTCCTCTTTGCTGATTAGAAAAGAAGCCTATGGTGAGCACTGCAGACTGAGGAAGCCTAACTTTGAGATATCTAATTAGGACAGATGAATCCCAAACCTAATCTGCTTCAGCCTTTAATTTCTTATTTGCAAAATAATACAATGGGCCATAATAATAAAAACAATGATAATGATGCTATTAATGCAGAGATGACAAAACTTAGCTCTCTATTCAACTGTAAAATACCATATGATCCAGCAAGGCATGAAGTATTATAATATTTGATTTCATTGTTTTGCTAAGCAACAAAGAAACTAAAAGGCAGTGAAGTGCCAGTAAAAGAGAACAAATACGTGCTGCTGATACGGCTATTTGAAGCTGAGTTGACTAACAGTAAGTGCCATTTACCACCAGAAGGCTCTCCTCCAAAGGAGGACATGCTTAGCTCTTTAGCACATGCTTACAATACAAATGCCCAAATAAGTTACTGATTTAAATGGGACTTCTCAGGTACCGCTTATAATTAAGTGTTGCCTTAAGTGCTCTGCTGGATTGTGACCTAAGAATGGGCCTTCAAATTACTGCACTTCCATGAGAATATAGGATCTGTTGCAGTTGGTCAGATCAATGCTCCAGGTAGGTTTGTGTGCAACTATAATAATGCACAATTTCAGGGTAATTAGAATTAGGAGAATTGTGCTGCAACAGTACATGAAGAGCTCATTTTTTTTTTGACAATTTTAGCATTGCAGATTTATTAACTTTTATTCATGCATGTGTACTGTAGATTCATAGAAAATGTCACATCTTCAAAGGATATTGGCATAACATAACTTGATGTAAAAAATTTACAGGAACTTATTAGCTGTAAAAATAAAAGTCTTTCATCAGTTATTCTGTCTGACCAAACAAAGCCTCCTAAGTCCCTTATGTTATCAAATGTAATTCGCATGAGTTGAGTTTTACCCTAAAGAGATAATCATCTTCCCTAAAATCTAAGATATTTCATGGATTAATTCTTTGAAAGCATGAAGCCATTAAGTGAAATCACAGCATACATTTTCATTTAACGAGTCTAGCTTTTTAACTATAAAATATTAAATAACCAAACTGAAGCTATGAAAGTCTTATAATTGAAGACTATGAAAGTAGGTGCAATGTGAGGAACAGGCCACTTGTGACTGTCTAGTTTGATTGGTATCTTATCTGGGACATATATAGTTGTTGATCAACAACATAAAAATTTTTAGGAAAAAAAGGGTAGAATGAAATGACCAGCAACTTACTTCCATATTTCGGTAAAGCACAGTTTACTTCCCACCCATGAAAAAGATACATTGCATGATTAGATGTAAGAGATTAGACTAAATTAATTGGATATTATGGGATTAAAAAACAACCAAAAAGCATACATTTGTAATAATCTGGTTGATCGGGGGAATCTAATTTTTGAAAGAAGAAATAAGCAATTTCCCTTCTTATAGTAGTCTCGCTGAAATATGTATACATGAATATGTATTTTCTGCTCCCAAACTGAGAAATATATAAATAAGTAGTAATAAAAAGCAAAGCTTCTATCTTACCAGAAGATTCTGTATGTAAAATGAAACCAGAGCTATCACAACTGGAAAAATTGTCACCTTTACAATACATGCTATTTCATGAGCAAAGGAGGTGATAACTGTTTTTTTTCTTCTGGATCTCTATTTCTATGAAAAGATAGACTAAAGCTGAAAGTTTTCTAACAGCTGGGGTATTTATTAAAAGCCTTATCCCATGCAGATCCTCTTGTGCCTAACAGTGTGTGTGCTCATACTTTTGCCCTTCTCTCTGTCCAAACACTTACAGGGTAGCTCTCCCTTTACATAGATGTCCACTTTCAGGAAACTTGAAGGGATTTAATAATCTTAACTCTCTGTCAAATTCAGATTTCAAAGGAACTAGGAGAACGGCAGATACACACGACTGCCTGAGCTACATTTCCATAGGAAGCCAGGCCAACGGGAATGTATGTGGCCTCAGGTATTCCTTCTGTCCTCAGCACCTCTGCCATCTCAGGTGGATGTCCTCTTTCTATCTGCAGAAACAGTAACTGTCTCTCCCCTCTAGCTGCATGGAGAACTCATACAAATCAGAAAAAAAAATAAATACACAAAACGAACTATGAATAAGATACTGTCAGCCACACACAAAAAATGTGAGCCAACAATTAAGTATTTTGCTTTATATTTCATTGAGGTTGAGGTATTCTAATAAACTATGGATTTTTTTTTAAATAGAAGTAATTCAAGGTCATAATTTCTAAGTTATATGTGTTCATGATTAAGCACCAATTAAGAGTATGATACTAAAAATATAAATTGTTGGAAGGTCCAGGACATCTGGTACAACCCTTTGCGTTTGTCTGAGTGCATAGGCTTACGCTTACGTTGTACCAAATGCTGTGTAAGCAGCTAATGTTGCAGTATGGATGTGACATAGGAAAGAAAATTTCAGGTCACTGTATGCTGAATTCATGAATTGCAGAACATCTTCTGAAGCACAGGAACCCAAACAAATCTTAAAAAACTTACAGTGAAAGGTACTCACTTTGTGAAAAGAAAAAAAGTTTCATTTAATAAATTGGGTCATTTAATAAACAATTGAATGCTTCTAAAAAGGGAGCTATCTTTGCAAAGTGATAATATTAATGATGGTATTCTCACTGGCATGAATATCAGGCAGCATGTATTCAATTTAACTAAAAAAAGTAGCAACCTCCCTATTGTCAGGAAAAAAAGGCTTTACCTTTAGAAAACTGCAACTGAAGTGAGTGTGGATTGTTTTAAAGTAAGCACCATTCAAGAAGCACTGTTTAAGGTAGACAACATGTAAACCATGATCAGTGAAAAAACTCTATATTAGGAAACCCAAGATTATTTAAAAGGTTAGTTGAGGCAAATGATGGACTTTCACTTTTCATGCAATCAGAAATACATCGTTCTGAAAAAATTGCCATCAAATGCATTTGTTGTGAACTAGAATTGAAGAAAGTAGAGACTGTTCCAAACTTGCAGTTTAATATTAGACCTAAAAATGTCTCTGATGAAGCCTGAGAGAGACATCTTGACTCAAAAGTCAGAAAGTCCAGCAAGGCAAACAATGAAAGTCCATGTCACATCCAGTTTTAAAACCAAAAGAAGATGACAGAATGACAAAAAGAAGAAAAATGAACAGGAGATGCTGCTTTGCAGTTCAGTTCTTACTACATGGCCTTTAACATACCATTTTACTCGAATCCAATTTGCTGAGCAAATGTCTAAGGTCAGAAGGGACCTCTGGCCCAAATAAATTGACCCCAGGCATGTTACAGATCCTGTATATGCCCCCCAGAGACCTCAACATTGAGCCCCAGGACTTGAGGCAGGCATACACAGTTCTTCGTTCAGCCAAATGACTGTTTGTCATAAGCGGAGAGCAGGCAACACCATGGTGCCATCAAATGCCTGCAGCCATGGCAAGGAGCTGCAATCTGCCTGTAGTTGCCAGGGTCTTTGCCGACTGGATCTGGGGGAAAATCCTCACATCTAATGATCACCTAAGGCAGGACTGTTGTGCCACTTCAGGTCACCATCCATGTTGAATTCAGCGGCACTGACACCTTTAACACTTCAGAGGAAGGAGGTTGAGGTACATGCCCAGAAAGCACACAACCAGCTGTGCGTTGAAGGTGGTGATGGCTGGCGGGGTGCATGGGGGAATCCTTGCTAACTGCTTGACTGCTTCAGGCAATGGGTTAAACCCTTGTGTGTCACGGGGCTAATGCGGAGTGTGGCTAATTGGGGATTACAGCTGGCAATGCAGAAACACTGTGCTTTTGTGGTCCATGAAGTGAGAGGACTTTACCAGGACAGAAAGTGTAGGTAGATTAGGGTACAGCGACCAGAAAATCTCGGGCTGTAACGGAAGGTAGGCGTGGCGAAAGGAGCAGGATGTGTCATTATCGTGCGAGTTCGTACGGGACAAGACGACTATATAAGGCTGTTGCGCAGTTAAATAAACGCCATTTGTTGCATCCTCACATTGGTGTCAGTGCTCAATGGCCCTGGGGTGCGGATAGCCTCAGGCCAGCCAGCAACCGAACGGAGCTTGCTGCAGACAAGCGGCAACAAGTGGTGACCCCGACGTGATTGCTGGGCTGGCGGACCGCAGGCGGTCGGAGTGGGTTCGCGAACCATGGAAACCTTGATAAAGGTGATTTCGTTACTGGGCGGGGAATTTAAGATTTCTGTGAAATCGAAAGACGTAGCCCAGTGTGTGGACCGTCTCGTTAAAGGGGGGGGCGGTGGCAGGACCGGCTGATTGTTTACAGCCGAATACCTGGGAGCGGTGCTCGATGCAGCTCGCTGAGCGAGCTATGGCAGCGGGTTCTGCCAAAGAATTAAAAACATGGGGAGTTATCTTGTGGCTGCTACGGGCTGCGTGGGAGGACTGGGCGACATGGGATGCGGCTCGGACGTGTTTACATGGGGTCTACCCTGACCAAGACAGAAGTGGCAGTGGTGAAACTCCTCCAACATATACTCTCTGAGAGAGGAATTAAATATGACGAAGCTGCGTTAAAGCAGTTACTGTTTTGGGCAAAAGATAAAGGACATTTTACAACCTTTAATGATGTCTTTGAAGTGCCTTTATGGGAGAAGATTGGTGACTCTCTCTGGAATGCGGTATCAAATGATGATAAGGAAGCCTTTAAATTGTCTGCTACATGGAGGCTGGTTAGTGAAGCGTTAAAAGGAATAAAAGCAGAGAGAGAAGTCACACATACAGCTTTTATGGCTTTAGGACCACAGGCGCCTACTACCCCCTCACTGTTTGCGGGACCAACACCTCCCATGGCCCCGGTGGCTGTACCGGTGGCAGCTCCTTTATCACCATGGGTACGGACGGCTCCGAAAAAAGCTGAGGAGCAGGGAGCGAGAAAAATAGATACAGATCCGTTAGAACCGGTAGTGCACCCTAAAACACAAACTTGATTTGAACTAATTGATTCAGACGCTGAACAGGAGACTTGGCAGAAACCCCCTCCGAAACCCCCTCCCTCTCATTGATCTCTCTACGGATGAGGCTGAGCAGGAGGACAAGAAGGAGGGTAAACATGCTTTGTACCCACCTTTACCGGATTCGCCATTTACGGAGTCAGCAGTACCAGAGTCACAAGGACTTAAAGGACTGTTACCATCACGAAATGGACACGAACTTGACATGACAGAGCTTGGTAGACGACTGGAAGAATTAAAGATGGAATTGCAGCAGCATCGTTCAGCCAACGCCTCGGGACACGTGACTATGTCTCCCCCAAAAACCCCCCTCTGTGTTCGGGACAAGTATTAGGGCCACCTCAACCTCCTTTACAACTCCCTACTCCACCTTTAGATCAGGGCAGGGGGGAGGTTTGCGTCCATCTGGTAATGTGGAGGTGAGGGAGAGGGTCAGCTTCCGCCCGCGTATACAGGGGAAGAGGGGGGAGGTGAGGGAGGAGTGAAATGGAAAGGGGTCATTCGAGATGCGTTATTAGAAGGAGTTATAATTCCACAAGCATATCCAGTGATTGTGGGTGCGGGTCCTGAGGGAAGAAATATTTGGCAACTGTTAGATTGGAAAATTGTAAAAGCAGCATTACCACTATAGTTAGCGAAAGACAACATAGGTGAGGACTGCAGAAAAGTTGTTGCAGGGATGGCAAATAGTAATGCCACCTTAACTGAGCTAATGGATGCTTGTGAGAAAGTAGGAACCACCACATTTCAGATGGAGCATTTAGCAAAAACTTTTGCGGCGGCAATTAAGGTAGTTCATCGTTGTTATACATGCGAACAGGAAGGTCACTTTAAGAAAAACTGCCTTAAGAAGTTGAAGCTGAGTGGGAAAGATAACTCTGTTTTGATGTGTCATTGCTGTGGGAAGCTAGGGCATTTTGTGAAGCTGTGCAGGTCTCAGTATAATGCTCAAGGTCAGCTGATAACAACCAGCTGCAGAATACAGGGAAACTGGAGAAAGAACGTGGCGGGGGGGAACTGTATGCTGACACAAATGAATCTTCCCAACCAGTTCCAGGCCTATGCAGTTAACTCGCAGCCCAAACCGCAGGGAGCGCAGGACTGGTGTTTCCACGCAGGGTTAACCTGTGCGGCTGCCAAGCCTTGGACCTGTGGCAAACAGGGATAATGCTAATGCTGATTGTCAAAAGATCATTGAAGCTTTACCTGGAAAAACAGATTTGAATGCTATGATAAAGGCATGTGCAAAAGTGGGTACTGTGGAACATAAGGCTCAAGTTATGGCTGCAGCCATACTTGGGGCTTACGTCGTCACAATTGCAGTCTCTATTCCAATTATTAGCAGGGGACACAACTTTAACAGCACCACGACACACTACTTCAGAGATAGAGCAACTGATTACAGAAATAGAAAGCAGGCTACATTCCAAATTTGTACATCGTATTGATTTGAATCAGGAAATACAAATTATCACTTTGTTTGATAGGCAAATTCCGTATGCAATAATTGGTCAATGGAATTCAGAATGATCAGATTCGTTACAGAGCTATTGGCACAGATTATTCATCAAAGGACGGATGCGATGTCGGGAGCTTGTGGCCAGAGATCCCTGCATCACTAACCGTTCCTATTGCAGCTCAATATTTTGAGTAGTGTATGGCTAATAGCTTTGCTTTGCAAACAGCTATGGAGAATTTCTCGGGACAGGTTGTTTACCACTTGTCCTCCCATCCTGTTATAAAATTGAGTGCGGAACTTCCAGTTGCCACAGGAGTGTGGTGCGCAGACACTCCTGTGGATGGAACTACCATTATTACGGATGGATCTGGGAACACAGGCAAGGTGGGCCTTGTCTGGTATTCTGACGGCAAGTGGGAATCTATGGTAGTACAACAAAAGGGTTCACCTCGGTAGAATTACGAGCTGTATTAAAAATATTTCAGAATTTTCCCATTCCCTTTAATTTGATTACTGATTCAGCATATGTAGCTGGCATTATAAAGCAATTGGATAGATCTGTTATAGAGC
This sequence comes from Nyctibius grandis, assembly GCF_013368605.1. Taxonomy (NCBI): domain Eukaryota; kingdom Metazoa; phylum Chordata; class Aves; order Nyctibiiformes; family Nyctibiidae; genus Nyctibius; species Nyctibius grandis. The sequence continues at coordinate 103,137,841 of NC_090659.1, forward strand.
ATACATGTAATCAGTGTGTTTTTGAATTGCTGCGAGCTCTGTGGCAAGAAATTCAAATCCGAACTGCATTGTTTTATGTTTTATATGTAAGAAATCATACTAATTTGCCTGGGTTTATTGCAGAAGACAATGCTCGAGTGGACTCTTTGGTTTTTCATCCTAAAACAACACTTTGTACCAGAGTGGAAGCAATAGCACAATTGCTTATCAAAGTACATAAAAGGATTACAGACATTACCGGACTAGACTCAGATGCTATCTATTTACCTATCAGAAAGGAATATCTACAGTGGTTAACAAATCAGTCAACTCTTTTTCAAATGGCCTTACAGGACTTTACTGGACAATTGTTAACACATTTGCCAAGAAATAAAAAGCTACAGTTTATTTGAAAACAGGATTGGCAAGAAAAACCTATCAGATCAGAGATACCTGTGACTGGACTAACTTTTTTTACTGATGCAGGAAAGCGATCACATTCAGCAGTTATTACCTGACAAAAGGATGGACAATGGAAACATTGTAAATTCTCAGGAATTTACTGAGGACTCATTGCAGACACTTGAATTTTTTGCGATATATCAGGTTTTTGTAAAATGGAAGGATTTACCTGTAAATATTGTAACAGACTCTCTTTATGCAGCAGGCATTGTAAATCGAATTGAAAGAGCTTTTATACGACCAATAAGAAATATGCGACTTTACACCATTTTGCTACAGTTGCATCAAGCAATAAACCTCAGAGAGATACCTTATTTTGTCACCCACATTCGTAGTCATCAATTTGATCAAGATTTGAGCATTGGAAATAATAAAGCAGACACACTTGTGTCCTATACGCAAATATCAACAAATTTATTTGAACAAGTACACCTATCCCATCAATTCTTTCATCAATCAGCGAAAATGTTAGCGAAACAATTTCACCTCACCATGGCACAAGCACGTGAATTAGTTAGTGTTTGTCCTAGTTGTCAGAAAATTGGCATGGGAATTGGAATAGGGGTAAATCCTCGAGGATTGAGTGCGTTGCAACTGTGGCAAATGGACGTTACTCACATTGCAGAATTTGGAAGGCTCAAATATGTTCATGTATCTGTTGATACGTTTTCACATATAATATGGGCAACAGCACAAACTGGGGAAACAGGTCGTCATGTCAAATGACATTTACTTGCTTGCTTTACAAGTCTTGGGGTTCCACAACAACTTAAGACTGATAATGGACCAGCATACTGTTCATAAATTTTTCGTCAATTTTGTCAACTATGGGGTATTACACATGTCACCGGGATTCCTCATTCGCCTACGGGTCAGGCGATTGTGGAACATGCTCATAGTACATTGAAACAGCTTCTGCAAAAACAAAAAGGGGGAGAGGAAACTGAACCTTCTGAGAGACTTGCAAAAGCTGTTTATGTACTTAACCATTTAACTTTAGCAGGAGATAAGGAGCGACCCCCAATTGTAATACATTGGGAGGCAGTTCGACAGGGAGCAAGCTATGTGCAAAACAAAGGCAAAGTGTGGTATAGGGAACCAGGTACTAACGAGTGGTTGGGACCAGGGGAACTATTACTAATGGGTCGAGGTTATGTTTCTGTCTCTACAGGCTCAGGAGTACGGTGGATTGTTTCTAAAAGGATGATTAGCCACATTATTAGAGGGAATAGTTTATATAGTTGTGATTATAATTATCATAGGGATCTGCGTGGGTTGTGTTGAGGCAATCATTGAGAATAGTATATGGAAGTAGTGAGATAATAAATCTAACTACTTCCAAAGGGGGAAATTGATACCGGATGGTTTAGCAACGGTTTAGCAAGAGTAGGCCTCAGAGAAGGCTCTAAAAGGCCTGATCTGTGTTACCTTTAAACAGAATCAGCTTTCCTGTCAGTAATTTTCCTTTCAGCTAGAATAATAGAGAATAACAGTATGTTCTGAAGTAAACTGCATGTTTTGTAGATAGAGTCTGCTTATGGGAATGTTTATAATAGGCATTATCCTACTTGTGTTACCCTGTTTGTTTGCATGTTTGCAGAAAACTGTGCAACGAATGGTCAATACAACCTTTGTGGCTCAACAACAGAGAGCAGGATTTATGGGTAACCAAGGCTGGGATTCTCTGACTGGGCTCTGCGAGACACACGGAACCAGGTTTGAGTAAGAAACAAAAAAACAGAATTAAGATTTTTGGGGAGGGGGAAGGATTCCCAGACATAATTCCTGTCAACTACCTATCTCACATTTTACATCACGCTCTTTATTCTTTAAATCATTTTGCCCAGGGAGACCAAGAGCGTGCCCCAACTGAGCGACATTGGGGTCCAGGGGTGCCAGAAGTGGGCCCCCCAGTCAAGGTTCGGTTCCCTGGGACAGCGGAGTGGGAAACAGGTTGGGAGCTGCTACATCACGGGAGGGGGTATGCCACCATCAAACGGGATGATGTTATACAGTGGGTCCCTACACGCTGTTTGCGCCCTGATTTAAAACAAAATCCTAACCCGAAGTAATATGTACGCTGTCCGAGCTTTATGTTTTGCAGGAGTACCTGTGGGGGAAGCCGAAACAGCACCAGCCTCGACCTTCAGACGTGAGGAGTCATGACAGTACAGAGAGTCTGGTAAAGCGGCGGGGTGCCAAGAAAGATGAGGAACGGCGGCCGTTGCTGAGTGAAACAAAAGCTTTAAACAATGCGCTCATGATTAGCTTGCTTTTGCTTTGCATCTCAGGAGTTGCAGGGGAATCTTACTGGAGAACCTGGGCTCGGGATGTTGTATCCGCCAGCTACGCTTACGCTTTGACGCAAGGCTCCAGAATCAGCGATATGCTTTACTTCGCATGACTTGAAGCATGGGGAGGGGGAAATGTAGGTAGATTAGGGTACAGCGACCGGAAAATCTCGGGCTGTAACGGAAGGTAGGCGTGGCGAAAGGAGCAGGATGTGTCATTATCGTGCGAGTTCGTACGGGACAAGACGACTATATAAGGCTGTTGCACAGTTAAATAAACGCCATTTGTTGCATCCTCACATTGGTGTCAGTGCTCAATGGCCCTGGGGTGCGGATAGCCTCAGGCCAGCCAGCAACCGAACGGAGCTTGCTGCAGACAAGCGGCAACAAGAAAGTATGCCTATAGGCCTCCAGTCTAAGCCATCCCCTCCTGCTCCCTCCTTCCCCTACACATTCCCACTTGTTAAAAGGATGCAGAATTTCTCACAGATGATGGGTTAAAATGCTTTACTTAAAAATACATATATTAAAGATACTCACGCTAAATTATTCAGGTACTGGTGAGTTGGCCTCTTCCCCTATCCAGCTATTCTGACATTTTATTTTACTTCTACTAAGCTGTTACATTGCTTTACTACACCAAAGCATTGAAAATCATACCTCATGTCTAAGTTAAAGATGGCCAGATCCACCAACTATGTCACTTTGCTATCCTTTACTCTGTAAGATTGATTATAACATCCCTACTCCACATGTAAGTACATATACACAATAAGGAGTACCTTCTATTATGTAAATCATTCCCTTTAAGCTTCGCAGGGTAAGGCCTGATTCCCAGCTTCTGCCTCATTGAGAAACACCTCAAGTTGAAGTCTCCTTGGCATCTCCGTGCTGTTCCTGAAGTGATCTAAACTAATTCCATGCAAGGTAACTCTGGGAGATTATACTTCTCGGACAGCAGCCTCAGAAAAGCTGTTAGAGTAAGCAGGGAATGGGAACTACTTGCAGTTTCTGTAAACCGTCTGAGAAGTGTTACAATTCACAAATTCTTCTTGAAAAAGATGCACGCAAATTCCTCTTCTGAGCATTGTGGTGTGTCTAAACATACACCCCTGAAAAATTGAGCCAAAATCTGTTTTTTAATAAAAAAAATACCAATAATTAAATATCACGGCAGATCCAGTCTCATTTTTGTAAAAATATAAACTGATCAGGAATGCAGTTCAGCAAAACCGAAGAATGGCTGATGCTTTCCCAGCTCCCCAGAGTTTCTCCTGAAGTTTATTTTTACAAAGGTACATCATCAACATAAATATGATTAAGCCCAGCTTCTTCTACCTAAGTGGCACTCACACATTTGAATTATTTTTACAACTATTGCTACTTCGCAGTTTTTAGCTGCCCTCTCTCATCAATCCTTCCTTCCACCAGAGTCCTGCCACCCAGATACTCTGTCCTCTTTCCCAAAGTTTTTTAATGAATCTCTCCCTCTGATACTCAATTTTGTAAATGATCCTGCCTTGATAGGTAAGTCCTTCATGTGAAAATTCTTGATTTAAAACATAATATTTTTTAAATTCTTAAAGGCATAAATTGCCTTTTCCTATTTCACCTGGTGAAATCGATCTTGGAGCTCCCTTTAATCCTATGAATGTCTGTTTACACCTGTAGCGTCATCTCCTGCTACATGTCCTGCCCCAAAAAAAGGGCAACGAAGCTGGTGAAGGGTCTAGAGCACAAGTCTTATGAGGAGCGGCTGAGGGAACTGGGCTTGTTTAGTCTGGAGAAAAGGAGGCTCAGGGGAGACCTTATCACTCTCTACAACTACCTGAAAGGAGGTTGCAGCGAGGCAAGTGTTGGTCTCTTCTCCCAAGTAACAAGTGATAGGATGAGAGGAAATGGCGTCAAGTTCTGTCAGGGGAGGTTTAGATTGGCTGTAAAGAAAAATTTCTTCACTGAAAGGGTTGTCAAGCACTGGAACAGGCTGCCCAGGGAAGTGGTGGAGTCACCATCCCTGGAGGTATTTAAAAGACATGTAGATGCGGTGCTTAGGGACACGGTTTAGTGGTGGACTTGGTAGCACTAATTTAACGGTTGGACTTGATGATCTTAAAGGTCCTTTCCAATCAAAACGATTCTATGATTCTATCTCCTCACACTCCCGTTAGCGTGGCAGGTACCACTCTTCACACTCAAGTGGATGTGCCTCATGTTTGCCTCTGGGCCTGCAACAATTCCCTTAGTCATAAGCATTAAAACTCCCTCATCTCCCTTTCCAAAAGTGGCAGAGATCACAGCTGTGAAAACTGCAAACAAGCCACAGAGATAACATCTCCCACCATGACCACCTTCAAAGCAGTTGTCCTTACTGGTTTAGAAGCTATTTGTTGGGCCTACAGCTCTGCAATATGAGCTCTTCAGCAAAAGCAGATTCTGGTTTCTGTTCCAGTTATGATAATGACCTGCGTACCCTTAATGCAGCTCTATGAGATATAAAAGTCTTGCCATAAAATGCCATTGTCTTGGTACATCCTTCCTGTGCTTTTCCTTCTTTCCTCCTCCCCTGTCTCATCACTTGGTAGCTCCTGTGCATGCAGAGACTGTAGGGCACTATGCAGAGGAGACAGCTACGGGCACCACACACAACCTCTTTCAAAGCTCCTAGTAGAACATTTTTGTCTCCTTGAGGCCAGAGTCACTCAAGTCTCCCATAGCTATGCCATTGGCCCTGCTGTTCCAGACCAATACATGATCCTCAAGCCAGCGCATCCATAATATCTGGGATGAAATCCTATGCTGAAAAATTCAACAGAAAATGCCACATCAGATTCTGCAGGAACAGGGATTCACTCTGTCTCAGCCTTCGAGTTGATAGTTTAGCGATATGACAAGAGGACATAGCCTCAAGCTTCGCCAGGGGAGGTTCAGGTTGGACATCAGGAAGCATTTCTTCTCAGAAAGGGTCATTAGCCATTGGAAGGGGCTGCCCAGGGAGGTGGTGGAGTCACCATCTCTGGATGTGTTTAACAAAAGACTGGATATGGCACTTACTGCCACAGTCTAGTTGACATGGTGGTGTCAGGGCAATGGTTGGACTCGATGATCCCAGAGGTCTCTTCCAACCTGATTGATTCTGTGATTCTGTGAGTCCTTATGGACTTCTTAATTCCACATGTGCTTTACTTGTATATATTAGCTTAGTTTGATATCTCTGAAGACAGGCCAATTCTCTGTCTATCTTTTTAAAAAAACACCTTAGCAAAAATAATTCTGCATTCTAAAGAACTATATTTTCAAAGAATTTTACAGGTGACCTTTGAGAGTCCTCTTTGGCATTGAAAGATGACTTTGCAAAATCCAAGAACAATGCAAACCACACATGGCACAGCCACTATTTTATCTTTGCTTCTATTTTACTCCCTTTGTTTTCCTCCACTGCCTAAAACAAATCTCACAGCTAAGATTTTTGTTGTTAGCTGTTTCCCATTTCTGGAATGTACAGTATCTAATTTGTTTGTTGGTTTGAATAATTTACGCATCTGCACAGCCAGGATCTAAGAGTGAGGTGTTCATGTAAGGTTGCAGGCAGGAAAGAAGATGATGAGACATCCTCTTTGATCCAACCATCTTTCTGACTAGTGACTCATTACCATGACTCTTTTGCCCTTGTTTGATTTCTTAAACTGTGTGTAAGGTTCAAAGCAGTGACAATCTTTACAGAGCAAGGAGTCAGGAGCTCAGAGGCTTTGAAACTGTGTAAATATCTGTGTAGACATCAGCAATATTTAGCAACCTAAAAAGTCAGAGCAAGCAGGTTTCAGACAAAAGCTAATGTTGTGACAACAGAGAAACAAAGGAAGCAAACCTTCTCTGGTGTTACTACCAGCACTCCTGAACCCAGCACCCGTTCCCTGCCACAGCACTTGCAGCATCACTCAAATGATAGAAGGGGAACATAAAACTATCATTCATTTATTTTTCAAGGAGACTAGAAAGCTAAGAGCAAAGACACGGCAAGAGCAAAAGGATCTTGAGACACAACCTCATCTGAGTCACCGTCTGGCAGTGTGCCCTTGCACTGACCCGGCCCCATGGTCCCCCGACTGTACGCTGTGGGGCTGTAAGTGTGCATGAACAGGCAAATACAATGCATTTCTGCAACAAAAAGGTGCAACAGCTGCTTAGACAACCCAGGATGTAAAATTCTGTCTCCTGACCCCTGGGGTTGAAGTGCAAGGTTGCAGGCTTAAAGGCACCCACCTTTTCTCATCGTCTGGTATGTCTTGCTGGAGCAGCGGATGCTGGGTGGGGACAAGGTGGGCCAAGGGCCCTGCTGCGATGCCCAACGGCGTGGTGCCCAGAGAACACCAGCACTGCCTCAACGCCACCACAGACTGCCCTGTAGCTGCAAGCTGGTGCAACCATCTGCATCTTGCAGGGATGTTTGTACTCACCAGCTACTTGCAGGGAGTAGGGAGGGTGGCTACGGCAGGATCTATGCCTCTTCTGCAGGGTAGTGTGCTGCCGGCTGTTTGAGCTGGACTTTCAGCATTTCCCTGCCTGTATCTTCCTTCCTGTCCTCCTGGGTGCGCCCCAGGCAGCCGTCTCTGTGACAGCACTGACCATCCCATTGCTCCTGCCCATGATACTAGTGGTGCACGTCCCTTGGCCCTGGTAAGGACCCCCGCTGTGGGCTCTGTCAAATTGAGATTGCTGTCTTGCACTTACCAATACGCTAATAGGTTGGATTGACCTTCACAGTGAAAGAATACTTCTCCAGAAAGTGATAAAACCTTCAGATGTTGCATCTGATTCATTGCAGCACTGTACTCCTCAGTGTGCCTGCTATACGTGTTTGTAATTAAAGCATGGGGGTTATTAGGAAAGTAATCTGTCTATGAAAAAGCATTTTAAAAAGAGACAATAAAGAATACACAGCCAAATAAGTGTATTTTTCTATGAGCAAAGTCCTTGGAATTAAAATGAGGCTCAAGTCATAATCCTGCATGAAGCCAGGCATCTGTCCAACGTGCACAGGGAAGGTGTGCAGTCCCAAAGTGAGGTGTATTCCGCTTGAGGATACAACATCAAAATTTCGACTGTACTCTACTCCTAAAAGTAGAAGACAATGATTCATCTTTTACTGGGGAAAGTAGCCTAAGGCTTAGAAAGGATGTTTTTTATTCAGTCAGCCTAGAATGGGCTAAGAAGTCATTGTTCTGATGAGTGAGTGAACCTGAGCTGACTCTGGGCTAGCAGATACCCACACCTCAAAGGTGAAACTCCACCTTTCAGCGGGCTCATTTCAAACAGCATTTAGGATCAAGGCACACGCAATGCACAACCTGTCTGTGGAAGCAGAGTGCTGGGGACAATAAATAGCTGCCAGGCTTGCACTGTGGCTGGAGGGAGGACCTGAGCTGGCCAGAGCGATGTTGAGCAGGGGAGGAAAGGGCTCCTTGTCCCTCCTGCTCCCCCCAGCCAGGTTCAACAAGGCTCCTCCCTGTCTCTCTTTCTTCCCTGGCCCACTTTCACTGTCTCTCTCTCCCCTGCAGCTGGTCCTGGCCCTTGAGGCAGCAAAACTCTCTCGCTGATGCTGCTGCAGTACCTGGAGGTGGCTCTTTCCCAAAGCTTGCCTGTCTTAGGGCAAACTGAACCCTGCCCAAATCATGTGACCAGATGGTATTACATGATGCAAATAAAACCTCCCAGCTGGGAGGTTAAACGTTCAACCCTCGTGTGCTCCTAGGGCTTTCCTGCAAAGGCAGCGCCGGCCAGCGCTGCTCCGAGGCTGACCAGTGCTGCTGGCCCCCGGGACCAGGTTATGCCTGTTTGCAGCTTGCAATGAAAACTGAAAGCAGCCTCCCTTCACCGTGGTTCAGTCCTTGTCTTCTTCAGGAAACTTTTGTAACCACAGGTATAACATGATGTACGCTTGCATTAAAATAAAAAAGAATGTAAATGTTCCAAAATTACACAGGGCATTATTTTGCATTACAGCGCAGCTTTATCTGAAGTTCTTCCTCCTGAGCTACCGAGAGCAATTATTAATGTGGCAATCCCTGAGGACTCTCACATCCCATCCTACAGCACTTCTTCAGCCTCTGTGTGACTAGTCAAGTACTCAAGCATGAAGGAAACCTCTACTAGTACATGGCCTCATCTTTGTCTGGCTTAGGCTATACAGAGAATAAGCAACTCTTTCACTGACCATTTGTTTAGCCAACCCATTCCTTCTCCCCTCTCCATTATTACCAAAAAAAGTAAGCACCATTTACAATCTTAGAAAAAAATCAACATATAACCACACCATGACCTTCTCCTCAGTCACTCTCCTAAGAGAACTATATTTAAACAAGCTGATTTTAACTCCTTTGGTAAACTGCAAAAGACCCCAGAAATCTTATTTAAATTCACACACTTAAGGAAAGAAAATCACAACCCTTGCAGAGGTGGAAAGGAAAATGAAACAGAAGTTCATGACATATTCACTGGACCCATATGAACCACATGGGTCTTGTAGACTTTTAAATATATCTATTAAAATAGCAGATAAATAGTGAACACTGCATCTAAACAAAAACGTGGACTCGATGAGGTAGAATGATCTGGGTACAAGGCAGAAAGGAGCATTTTAAAGAGTAAAATAAAGGATTTGAAAATATTTTTTTTTGAAATAGAGAATTTTTGGCAATACCACTCCTGTTGAATGCTCCCATATATACCATGCAGTATGTGACCAGTAACACAGCTTTAGCCAGCACCACTAGCTAAGGGTGTCAGTGGCTTCTGGATTTTTATAGGTCTTGTCATAATTTAAAGTAAATCTGTAGGACTGAGTAAGGTAAATTAAAAAACAGTGAAAATACGGAATATTACTAAGTGGAACACTGACACTGAATTTAAATTGTGTCCAAAATGTCTCATCAAGTAACAGGCAATTCATCATATCAAAATTCCCTCAACTGAAAATATTAGTAATTGGGCAAAGGCTGTTAGCACACCATAGCAGAAAGGATATTGGTTTTATAAATACCAGCTCCACTTATGCTAACAATAATGCCAGTAGCTATATTTAGTACTGTTTCTGACATGTATTTAAATTTCAGGGCATTCTATACAGGCAGAAGTTGGCTCATTTCAGACAGAGGTTATCCTCAATAATCAGTCTTTCCCAATTATGGTGCATTTAAGCTGTCTCCAAGCGGTGGACCTCAGGCCTACTGAGATACCATCAATTGATGCTTAAGGTAATATAATGTCTTATTTTTCAGTTATTATCTCTTTAAGCTTAAATGAATCATAGTCAGAAGAAATTTTGGGTAGGACACCACTGGCTTTGGGTAATCTCCACCCAGAAGCAGGACCTGCAGTGCCTCTCCTGAACTGCACAGGCTCACGCAGCAGATAGTGAGTGGATGGAGAAAGCAAGAAGTAAATGTATTCCAGAAAAAATACAATGGAAATGCTTCTTTCTGAGACAGCCGAGGCTGTGCTGCAAGTAAAGGGGTAGGCAGACATCGTGGGATAAATCACTGCAGCTCCACTGCAGTCTTTGATGAGATGGCACCAGTGGAAGGTCTGGCCCTATATCACTGCAGATGAGAAATTGCCAAAATCCAGGGCACGTTCTTTCTCCAGTGTTTACCCTTAAATGTGACCCTGCCAAAATAAGTCCCTCAATTCCATCTTCAAACATTTTTAGCTTCCATTTTGTACTTCTTTGTGCAACTTTACAGGCAGAGCTGAAAGCCGTAATCTGAAGTGACAGCTACGCTGTTCATAATTTTACCCGCTTCACTTCTGGTTTTCACTTCATGAAGAAACTCCCAGACAAAACAGCTCGAATGGAGAATAAAGCCATCCCCAGGATGGAAAAAAAAGTGACTGAAATGTAAGGATGAGTTAAAAACCAAACATAGCTTTTTATAAAGGAGGCAAAGAGGTGTACGACTTCAGAAATTCTTCAGGTGTGATTTGACCAATATTGCGTTCCCAAACCTCAACATAACTTCATTTGCTTTTTTGTCTCCACTAATATATAGTAGAACAAGGCTCTTTTCTTTTCCAGCTGTTTCTCGGGCTTTCTTACATTGTCACTTACAAGCACTGCAGGTGAGGTAGCTGTTCCAAATTCACTTTCCACTCCTTTCTAATCCAGTTATGGATTTGGTTTTGCATCTGTGCCAGTTTTACCACAGTGTCAAATGTTTAAACATTTTCAATGCCCACAGAGCAGCAATCCAACATCCACAAATCCAACAGGAATTGAAAATATACAAAAAAGGTTATGGTTATATCACCTGTGATGTGCCCTGAGGACATTGGCAACATCCACTTCACCACTTCATCAATCTAAATTTTCTAAAGAGAGCCACCCCTACTCGCAACTAGGACTTGTGTTTAGGGGCATGGACAGTGTATACACTTAATGGAATACAGAATGAAAACCTCAATGGTCATGTACTTCTCTTCATCATAAAGCACTCTATATGGAAACGGGGAAAAAAATTCAACAATTTGGATGATCATAATTTAAAGTAACTTTTCCTACTATTGACTTTCTTGGCGATCAGCCAATCCCCTCAACTTGTCAATCTTAACATCAGAAGCAAAATTCTTGCCAACGAAAATACAGCAACATATCAGAGATTCCTAAACCCAAAATCTGTCAACGTGTCATCAGCATGATGCAGCCCCATTCAGTAACTGCTTCCCATACCAGAAACATCACAGTCGGGGCACCCAACAGCCCCAGATTTTCTACCCTCTACCCAATGCACTGGACACCCTCTCAAAAAATGAGCCACTCTACACTGGAACAAGGACCCTTCAGATAATTAACAGAGGACAGAAATACCCAGTTGTCAGTGGGAAATCTGTTTTCACAGAATAGCCACTCCATCTCTGACTTCTCAGCCCTTGTTCCCATGTAAGTTTTAAAAATACCTTCAAAAGCCAAGTCTGGGAACTAAAATTTATAACTCAAGTGGACACTTAAAATTATGGACTCAGTGGGGAAGGTGGCTTTATGGCACATGACAATTTTTTTCACTCGCAGCTAGACTCTTGCTATTTCACAGCTGGTTATTACTTTTCCTTCTTTGTCCTAGAAGAACTAATGCCTTTTTCACCTCTTCCTTTTCTTATATCCACCTCCAGTCCTCAAGTGCCAAGGACTTTTTTTTTTTTAACTCATGTAGCTATTAACATAATGAACTTAAGCTTAAAGTAGTTCAAATACAGTTTAAAGTTTATGACATCTATATCAGACCTGAGGAAGACCTCGTGTGTCTGAAACCTGGCTTTTTTTTTTCCAATTCTGTCAGATAGTCTAATAAATAATATCAACGTTCTCTGTAAATGCTTTGCCCTTTTATATCCTCATACCATCTTGGCTATAAGAACACAGCTATGCACGTATTTCAGCTTACAAAAACACCAAATCATGTGTTTCCAAAACAATATTCACTGGATTTTAAGAAACACCAATGCTTTTTAGCATCTGCATTTACAGAACATAGAATCATGCAAATGAGAATGATGTCAGATGTGCTCACATCTAGCAAAGTCTGGGGAATACAAGCTATGACTGTTTACAGTTGAGAACCTATAAAACCTCTGTGCAGGCAGTGCTTACTCTTCAAAGCTGTGTTTGTTTTACAGTAGTCTACTTATCTGAAGCAAAACATGAAATTCCTAGGTGAAGATAAAGATAAGAGCACTTTGTTTCCATGCAAACACCAGGCAAGTCTTACAGGTGACAGGAGAACAAGATCTGAGACTATCCAAGCCTGTCATTGCGTCCCTAGTCTGAGCTGTGACCTGCCACGTATCACTCCCCTTTCAGTTTCTTCTTGGAGGGGTTTCACACTCCTAACATGGGACCTGCATTTGGAGGTGCTGTGTATAAGCATTTCAGCACTACTCAGACCCTTGGCACATTTTATATATTTCAGAAAATAACATGTCTGGTGGCTTCTTAACCCCCAGCAGTTTAAGATGTCCCATGCAGGGCTACCAGACTCCCTAGGGATGCAATCAGTACCCTCCCAGACCATCACCACAAAACACCCATGAGCCAGTTGAGAAGCAGCAGTTGTGGGAAAATACCCATGGAGGAGTCCAACACGCCCTCCCGCCTCACTGGGACAGGTCCTGGTGGCCATCAGCTTGATGATCTCCATCCTTTCACGGGCCCTGATGCCAGCACAGTTCTTCATCCTCCCTGACCTGAAATCTCCAGGGGTTATTTTTGCTTTTGTACTGCTCTCATCCCTACTAGGGGCTCAGCACGTCCTGCATAGGCGCAGTCAGATGAAGCAGGTAACACCCAAGAGTCTCCCGAAAAACCTGTGCTCTTTCATGATATAACTGGGATGATGCAGCCAGAGGATATTTCCAGGATTTTCCTTTTTGCCTTTAAATGTGATTTCTTACCTCAACCTGCCAGTTCTCTGACTGAATAGCATTTGCTAGTGCTCAGGACACAGTGTGAGAACTTGTAATTTCCCTAGTTTCCAGAGCAGAGAAGGGGAGAGAGAGGGAGCTGCTCACAGAGCCCCAAGGAGCACTGAGGACACGGGGAAGCTCTGGCAGTTGCTGACACCAGGTAGTAACAGTGGTATAAACTGAGCAACATAGCTAGGGCAGTAAAAGAATAAATAAATAGCGTAAGCTTTCTTTCTGGGTTGAATCGGATAGACGTTCTAGATCAGAAGGTAGATTCTTACTCCATCGTTGTCATCCTGCATCTGTATCATCTTTCACACCAAGTGAAAACAGACAATGAAGAATGAAAATGGTTTTACATAATGATGATGGCAGAGGCATTGTAGCCTATGAGCCCAATAATTAACGGTTGCTCATTTTGTCGAAGATGATCTTATTTATTTCCTGTGTTAGCTTTGACAATTATTTTTCCTCACTGTAACACAATTCTTTCTATTTACTGTCCTTGCAACCTTGTGTGACAATACTCCATTTACACTGTTTTTCCTGTACGCCTAAATGCGCTAGTCATTTTGTGAAAAATTATTACATCTCCTTTAACAAACCACAGTGATTGAGCAGATTTGTGTGCTTTTCTGTGGCACTGTGCACACTGGGTGTGTTCAGGGGAGGTCTCTGTTAGCAGCTGCCTCAGGGGATTCTCTCAAGAACATATAATTTTAATTAAACTTTCTTATTATATAAGCAATGAAATTAGAAAAAAATACACAATTAATTCTAATATTGGTATATTGCTGAGAAAGTCTCATTTAGTTTTCTGAATTTAATATAATTCAAGAAAACACCACAATTTAATGCAGAGAATCTCTAGCTCTGACCCTTCAATATTTAAAGAGCAAATTCAGTCTTCTCAGCCTCTGCCAGGCTCTGAAAACCTCTTGAAAACTCTCTGTCCAGGACCAGCTGTGTTATGTGGGCATAGATCTGGCATGCCACAATATTATTCAGAAATCTTTCCACCTCGCATAGCCGCTCTTGTACATTTTATATGTAGGACTTAAAAGGACTGTTTGTTATATTACCATTACTCTTTCAGTTATCCTTTCAATTTTTTGCACTTCTGCTTATAAAAAAACCCCCTGTAGTAATGTGTAGACGTTTGCAGTGAGGTCACTTATGCTCACCTGCAGCAGCCATGAGCATCAAATTAATCTCAGGGAGATTTTGAAACCTAGGAAGCACAAGGCTTATTCAAACCGCGTATATTGGCAACGCTTACTGACGTAGGTACCCGTTGTCAGAGCAGCGCAAAGTCTAGCCCGCTGGACAGATCTGCTCTAAGATTTTAAAACATTTCCTTAATTATCAATTCCAAAAGAATCACTTCTTGCAACTAAGCGTACATGGACTAGTGACTCCAAAGCCATGAACAAGAGAGGGAGTAACTGCCTGGTTCCTCAGATTATCGTTGATTCAACGATTCACTTATTTTTCAGCCAAATGCAACGCTTACACAATGGAGGAAAAAGAATATACACTAGGTTGAATAATTCTCTGAAACTTAAATATGTTTCAGTCCATCAGAAAATAGTATTTCATTTTTTCAGACCTTTGAACACTTACAGTGAAATGCAATGTAGGACACATTATACCATCATGCTTTTAAAAAATATTACCTGCTTAACTAAACCAAAACAGCACAATTATTTTGAGTCTATTTTACTAAGGCTTCCAGAAGATAAAGACAATTTATTTTTGATATAAATAAATCCTATCAGCGATGTCCATGGCTCGGATAAACTATTCAAGATCCTTCTTTCTTAATCATCTTTCCTGAAATAATCTTTCAGCTGGTGGCTCATGATATGATTCAGGGGAAGAATGTCAGTGGCAATTTCGTAAAAACATGATGACAGAGCAGAAGGTAAGACTGAAAGATTACACTGTCACAGAGCACTGTTGTTATGCAGAAGTTAATAAAGCGCATCTGCCACTTCACTTAATATCAATAACAGTCTGTGGATATTACTAGAGATTTTGAGCCACTTACTGTTCAATAAATTTCATATAATCACTCTGATTTTCACAGCTCCATCTATAGTCCAGAATGGAATCTGGAGATTATATGTTGTCCTTAGGGATTTTTCAAACAGAAGTCACTGGTCTCGTGTTGACACACGGTATTTGCTTTAAATTAGGTTAACGTGAGAAGCAGTCAGGGAGCATTAGAAACACAGCAAACACAGATCATGCACTCACGCATTCCCCGAGGATGCACACAGCCTGGTTGCAAGCTGGGAGGACACACGTAAAGCCGGTGAGGGCACACAAGCAAGACACGATGCCAGTGACGCAGATGGACGGATCACAGGAATATCACATGCTGCCCAATCAGAAAAAAAAGCAGCAAGTGGTACCAAAGAGTATGTACACTCCTCAGCTCTGAAGGAAACAAATCAATGCCGCTGGGATGAAAGGGAGATGTCAGGAGTCATCATCAAACTCAAAAAAATATGGAGTTTCTGAATCTCTGTCAAACCAGACTGACAAAGACTGTTCCTTTGGATGCTAATGTCCCAGGCCACCCGTAGCAGCTCTTTCCAAACTTACACAAAACATACATGCATATAGGTATCACTAGTCTCACAGTACTAGAGAATAGTGGTTATTATGGGCTGAAATACAACTTGGTGTACTGCGGGAGGAGTTCATTTTTTGCATACCTTCAGTGAATATGTTTCTGACAGTGACACGGCCTTCCAGACTAGTGTTCAATCAAACCCACAGCAGAGGCTTGCAAAGCTGCTTTGTACTGATGTGGCTCATGACCTTTAATTGTGTGTTGAACAGGATTTGAGTGCCCACACAGAATTAACCCTACAGATGCTTTTGTGACTCTGGTTTCTGTCTCTCACACCTCTTAGCTGTGTTCCCCTTTTCCCTGCACCCATGATTTTTTTGCCTCCATGATTTTTTCTGATTCCTGTTTTTTCGGTATGTAAGGAAGGTGGGTATTGCTAGATGGGTGGGTATCACCTAGAGGGGTGATATGGGAGATATGTATGAAAACTCTTATAAATTACTAACTGCTGATATTTAAGTCGTCAGTCTTATTTTTGATGGATGTTGAGTTTCTTTCCTCTCTCAAGCTGAAGAGATGAAACCGGTTTTCATAAAAAGCCACAGGATCTAAAATAATTACGATTTTTACTAGTTCTCCTTTGAATTTAAACCAGAACTTTGTGTCTCTTCAAATCTGATCCTTGCATTTCCAAAATGCCACAGTCATTTTGTTACTGTGTCTCCCAATGACTTGTAGATGGGTCATGCTGCTAACATGCAAAGTATTACATTGAGAAATTACCAAAAGTCACATTTCTGCATCTCTTGAGACTGTGAAAAATATTCTGTTTGGGCCTTGTGGTTGAGCAACTATAAACCTGCTTGATTTTCAAAACAGTTGCTGAAAACTGTAACAAATATAAAATAGATCACAGGCTAAATTCTCTAGATTGTTATTGTTCACTCCCCAACAGGCTACAAGTCATAATTTCCAAAGACAATATGCACATCCCTAGGGGATGACATCAATTTGTCAGAAGGAAAATCCATGAATGTCTGCTGAGTTATGAAAATATATTGAGCAACTAAGATGTATCCCTGCAAATTATCAAGGGTAAATACGTACAGAGGTCACTTCTGTAGTTTCTCTTTAATCATTACTCCCAGCCACATGAAACCCTTAATCTAAATTAGATTCCCACAATGTCCGCTGTCAACCATTCATACACACCAAAAGAAATGTGCTTATATAAATAATTACACTTTGAAAAATTAATGCAATTTTAAAGATGGGAATCTTAACCTGCAAACAAGCCACTGAAGTCAAAATTAAGGTTTCCACAGCAACCTGAGCTACCTTTTTATTCCATACCACTGAGGTAGGGGAGTCCTTCTGGAAGAAGGATGCAGCAACGCAGAGACTGAAAGCCAAGACAGCAGGGAGATGAGAGCGGTGCCCTGCGCTTGAGCCCCTGACACACTGGCATAGATTACAAGCTCTGTGACATATAGACATGTACAAATTAGAGGCTTCACATAAATATTATGGCATACTGAATAATTAAAGATGAGAGATTTAATTTATCATGGGTTTTTTTTCCCGTTCCCTTCCATTCTTTCACTTCAGAGCAATAATTCTTCTGGTCAAAAGATTAACTGCTTTAGTAGTTTAATTAAAGCAAAGACAGGTTTATGGTTTTAATATTATGTGAAGTCTTCTCGTATGTATTATATCACTGGGTCCACTTTCCTTTCACTGTTTAAAACAACAAAAAAATATTTTTATTTAAAAAAAACAGGCAAATGTTAAATTTTTCAAAAAATAACAGACTTTTGCTTCTTTCTCCTCACCATTTCTTTAAAAGAGTATATCCAATAAACTCTCATTCCCTCTGTTGTTACCACTAAAAGGTCTGTGGAATGTTCCCTGCAAAACACCAGCAAGTTGGAACCTCATAGGCAGCAATAACAAAACCCAACCCAAATCTCCAGGGAAAAACAAGCCCTAAAATGCAGAATAGTAACATAAGAGTCCTGTGGGCAGTGAGAATGACTGGAAGTATCATCTCTAGCCTTTGGGAGGAAATACTGGTTTCTGTTACCTTTGACTTTTTCTTCTGAAGTGCCTTTGTACAGGAGACCAGTCATTACAGCAATGTAATGCTGTGTTGCTTTGAAAACAGTAAAAATAAAGTTAACAAAAAATGTGGGATTCATTCTGTCTTTCAGCATTAGGTTAAAAGGACTGCTGCTTTTTCAAAGCATTTATTCTGTGTGCTCCAAAACACAGCTAGATGAAAAACACGGTATCAGGGACAAATCAATTATTTACTACATAATCTTGAACAAATCTCTTAAAAATTTTTTGAGCATGGAAATAACTCATGTGTGACAATATCAAACCGGGGTCTCTAAAATGTACAGATATGGAATGTACGGCCAGAGAAATGACATTTCCTAAGCAGGGATTTCAAACCCGTCAGGTTTTACAGTACTCACTACTAGGAAAAGGTGTTCCTTTAACAGTGTGTTTTTTCAGCTCTCAAATGTTTCATTATGCTCTGAAATCCCTTTTCTACCTTCCGTGGGAAGAAAAATATCCCAGTTCAACACTCGCGACCCTGGGTAGGGAATTCACTGCACTGAGGTCACACAGTAACAGCTAGGCTTTGAAAGCCTACTTGTCCCAGATGCCACATGTAAACTATACCCAGAAATCGAACCGGGTCCCCTGTGGGCTGTTCTGTGCTGAAAAACAGGGAGAGAAACAGAGAAAAGCAATCTAGGTTGAACCACAGAGCAAGGCTAGTGCAGTGTGTGTTATAGGTGGTTTGCATTTCAAGGCAGCAGGCACAGCGGGTTACAAAGCAGGCAGGCTCCCTTCAATCCCCAAAAGGGAAAGAGAAGCTGTCCTGCTCACAGCCCAGCGTAATCAGGGGAGGAAAACACATTTGTGCAACAGTTATTTTCTTTTTATCACTGTAGTCATTTGAAGCTCTCCAGAGAATGTGATGCTAGTGTAACTCCCACATATCTCAGACTGATGGGCAAGAGGTTATGAGACACTGCTGTAGCCTAACTGTGTGTGCCTAGGCATGGTTATATCCATACCGGGGGGGCAGTCTGTCAGAGGGACTGGCATCTCTCCCCTCAACTGCCCCTCAACTAGAAAAGTGTGTATATAGGCCAAGATGGCAGTGCTGCTGAGGATGAGCAGACACCTTCTATTGGAAAATCCCCATTTTCAAAAATCTATCACTTAAATAAGCTTTAATAACTTGGAACATTTTTTCCCACCACTTTATTAGAGTTCTTTGTTTATTTTAAGCTAAAAGGGTTCAGTGTTTTTCTTCACCTCAGCAGTGCTGCCTCCCCCAGCCCACGGGCTGGATTGTGCTCAGGGAATAAATACAGGCTGGGCAGCGAGAAACAGCTCTGTGCAGCATTTTGTTCTGTGCAGACCCCCAAGGTTTTCCTGCAGATGCCAGAAAACACATTTCTACTGGTACTTGGTGGGATGAGAGGGTTGACCAACACTATTGGGAGGCTGGCAGTCAACATGGCAGGGGATTAAAGGATGAGAAAGGACAACAGTTTTATGGTCAAGGCAACTCAGTGCCAGTCTGGGGAGTGACCTGGCCTCCAAACCAAATGTTGTACAGGCGGTTGCTATTTACATGTTCCTCTTCCTCGGAACATCCGACCCGAGACCTTCTCAGGTGACTTTTGGAAGGGTTGCTCAGTCTCTGCAAAGGGGTCAGTGAGAAATGTCCTTCCAGCAAATAATGAGAAGATCGGTTGTAAAAAGTTCTCCTGCATTTGTGTTTGGAGCTGACTACAGCTATTCATTATGTATCCATGATAGGGTTGGAGAGCAGACAGTGAATAAGGACTGAGGCCACACTTCACACAAGGAAACTGCCATAAAATGATGAAGAACTCTTTTTGTTTTGAAGTTTTAAGTTGTTTTTACTGAAGTGTTGGGGTTTTTTGTGTACAGCTATAAGTATTCTTCTATCTATAATTTGTGTGCTGATATACGGTCGCAGAGCTGAACAAGCAGGCATGTAGTCTGCATAAAAACTGAAGAAAGATATGCATCTTTTAAAAATTGCCTCTACTCCAAACTGTTTTCATCTCTTGAAATGAGATTTTTATTAATTGATGGTGGCTGGATTAAATGCTGCACTCTCAGTTTTTCTTCTAGGGTATAAAATATGAAGCACATTTAGTGTGACAAAAATTTCACATCTTTATCAATATTTTATTAGTAGTGGCATGTGTCTTCCTCAATGCGTTTTGGCAATATTAATTTACTGTACCCTTCATAGTTAAAAGGAAATCACCTGCTGTTTCATATCAATGCAAAGAGGAAAACAGAAGTCTTCAAATACTCATTATCAGTTCCACTTCATAAAGGACATCTTGTTTGTTTGATTCCCTTATTAGATTGCTCTTTTCTTTGTTTTACAGAAAAAAGCACCCAACAACAATAATAAATCTAGTTAATTGTGTGACAAGCTTTTATGTACTTTTTGTGTGTATAAGAACAGACAGATCTTGTGCCTCTCAGTGTTTTTCTCATTTAAGTACATTAATATTTTCAAAGGTGATAAATAAAATCTTGATTTCAAAGCCTTATAGTTAAAATACTAGTCTAATTTGGAAGATTAAAAAAAAAAGATTGAGAGGGAGCTGCAGAGCTAAAGCAGCAGGTTACAAAATGTGTCTGATGTTGGAGGTCCTTTTTGTGTGGCAGCAGGAACACCACATATTTTGTGACCTTGCTTTGTGACCAGTTCATGCAATTTGGTAGAGGATATCATTGTAGTAATTACATACAGGTTCCCTGCTGCCATAGTTATCCACGCCGTTGTGGTGCTCAGAGGAGCAGTGTTTCAGTGTGATGGATTGCTATGGAAAATTGCCCATGCTAGAAAGCAAGCTGTCTGATAAAAAGAGGCAATCATACAATTACTTCCTTGGCCACAACTTCAGGGATGGGGTTCACAAACGCAAAACGCATTTTAGTGACTGGAAAATGATGTTTCGCACAATATTGTTTCATGCTGATTCTCATCAGCCACTTTGTTTTATTCGAATGCCAAGTTCCCCAAAACTGATGGATTAAGATACAAATAAATAATACTATTTTACACGGCCAGTGCATCTTTCTCCAGTCTTTTGAGAATACCAGACATAACCCTGGAGGATGGCTAATCTTTGGTGCCTGCAGCAGAATGGGGTGCTAAATACGACCTGCCCTCTACAGTCACCACAGAACTGACGTCTTCCCATGTACGAAAAGAAAGGCTTCCTAACAATGAGAAGACAGATGATTTCCTCCTATTTTCAGCTTATTACAGGTTGACGTGCAGCTAAACCTCTGTGTTGAGTATATTTTAATTTTATAACACCACTCTCTTTAGAAAGACCATGATTATTCTTTCACAACAATGGACTGCATGTAGGGAGAAATATTTTTTCTCATTACTCAGTTTTTATTCATGAGCTCAGCTTCTTTCTACCTTACAAAGGCACAGCCCATTTACAGCCAGGTTTCCAAAGTCTCAACATGAATCTCCACTGAATTCTTTCTGAAAAAAAAAAAATTTTTCTGTTTTTCACCACAAATATTTTGTTGAAGACAAACATTTATTTGCTTTCTTATTTCAAGAGCTTGCAAACGCCATGGAAGTATTGTGATTTAGTTCAAAAAATCCCATTTTTGAACAAAGATATTTTAAAGAAAGGTTCATTCTAAATTAAAATGTTTATACATTTTTTAACTATAAAAACAAGAGTTTAGAAAAATGATTTTTTCTACTTGCAGAAAGCAACTTCAACAGAGTCAACAAACTGTTTAGGTTTGCAAAATGGAGAACATCATTGCAGAAGAGGTTGCCAAGAAAATATTAACTCTATCCTCCTGTGCAAATGGATTATGGCACAATCTTTAATTACACAGTCACACCCTGGTTTTCCACTCCTCCTTTCAGATCCCAACTTCAACAGTGTGCCAGAAACAAATCTGAAAGAGTGCTCACTGAGCAGTGAGTGCTCAGTACCAATTCATCTCCTGCCTCACGTGGCGGTCATAATGCAGGCTGCCCACCTGTCCTGGTTTGGCCCAAACCAGGCCAATTAGTCTTAGAGAAACCAAGGTCACTGCTAAATTCCTCACTGCTTATGAGTGAAGAGCCGAAGGGGGCTCGCACCTGCAGGGAGGAGCAGACAGGGCAGGTGACCCAAGATTGACTAACGAGGTATTCCATCCCATACATGTCATTCTCACTTTCCTATTTATCACTAACCCACTGCCTCCTGGAGGTGGGGCCCAGGAGGGAGGGGCCCTCCTGTCTCCCACTGATTGGTACCAGCTTTGCCAATTTTCCAGTTAAAAGCCTGCAGGTGTAATGGCAGGGGAGCCTGTGCTGGGGGGAGCAACTCTGCCTGAGGAGGATTTCCAAGCTTTCAGTCTTGGTTTTGTATATATTTGTATATATTTGATTATTTCTATTATTATTGTTATTATACTCTTTTTCATTATTATAGTTTATTAAAACTGTTTTAACTTTCCAACCCATAAGTCTCTCTCCCTTTTCCCTTTCCTTTAGCGGGGGGGAGAGGGTTAACAGAGAGCATCTGCCACCTGGTTAATAGCTGGCCCAGCTTTAAACCGTGACACCACCAAACGATAACAAGCATAAAGCATTACAGAAATATCCTTTTATAGGCTGCTCACTTAAAAATACTGTGCCTTGTTCTTCCCATTCATAGGACCACCTGTAGGCCATCAACCAAATGACCAGGAGTGCCTGTAAAGGTTTCTGGAAGAGCCAGCCTGTTAGCTCATACTGGCAGGCACCAATGCTGAGGAGTTCATGGTTTAATGTTTCAGCCCTTAAAGCTGAGCCTGAAGGACATATCCAAAGCTGGTAGAGAAAGAAAACTGGAGTGTCCAAAGCTTATGGAGAAATGTTGGAAATTTGTCTTCTGATTTTTCTCAGCTGGATTGATCAGAAATGGGTTATACAGAACACTGTGCAGAAAGACTGCCACACAAGTGTCTGGAGTTGGAAACCCTTAATCCAGCAATTCACAGACAATTAAGAAAATACACATACGGATAATGCAGATTGTGAATTTATAGGAGTGTTTGCACAAGGAGGCGGCAATATCTCATTAGGGACTGCGAATCTGCACAAGAAAGACAAGGAATAGCTAGAAGGGACAAGTTTAATATGTAAGTAATTTCTTTGGGAAGTAAATAGAGTCAGTTCATCAGAAATAATGAAATTGAAGATCAATGGCAAAAATAAACAAGGGAATACCCCAAGCAGATGTCAGATGATTTATTTGTGATATGAATGAAGCCAGTCAGTGCCTTCCGTAAGAGCTCTACAAGCACAGCCAATGCTTGTCCAACATGTAAGTACACATCTAGGAAAGTCATTAGCAGGAAGGTAACAGGAAGATTTGCTAAGGCTCACAGCCAAACAGGTAATTAATAATTGGGGGGCAGTTGGGTATATATATATTTGATGCAGATCCACTGAATTTTAAACAATTAACAACACAGAAGAGCTCTGCAGACAACTAGCACATTTTGACAATTCCTCTTTTCTCTTCAGGATGCAAGTTTCTGCAGAATAACTTCTGCATTGCTGTGTGTGCATGCATGTCAGTTGCATGTGTGTGTGTGTGTTCCCAATATCTAGGAGATTAGAGGTGTGTGCACTACAATTTGAATGTTATTAGAAGACAAGTCATAACTGAAAGCCATTAGGGAAAACTACTTTGAAAAGAAGTAGTAGAGAAAAAAGAGAAAAATCTTCAAGCAAATAGAGATTCACAGAACTATGAAAACTGCTGAAATCAAGGAAATTTGTAAAACAATACATCATGGCTAATTAGACACAACACGAAAATCTTCAGCCAGTATAAGTATTCACGTGCAATGCATTTTTATTGAATGGATTCAGTCATTCCTTTGTGCATTTATTTCTCTCCTATAGTCAATGAAAATTATACCCAGGAGAAATTAGACAGTAGTATTGCTATGTTAAGATGGTGCAGACTGAAACATGTTCTCTGTAAATCAGGATTATACCTACTTAAAAGATGTACAGCAAGAGTTTCCTAACCATTCTACAGAATTGTTTGTCATATAAACATATCTGCTTTACTAAACCAGGACACTAAAAAGTCATAAACACCAGCTCAGGGCAGCTCAAAGAGCTGTAATATGGATGTAATTTTTTTAATATAATTTTTTTTCCTTTGGGCCATTTAAGATATCCTGGGATATCATTTCATGTGTCCATGACTCCATACAGACACACATGTGCCTTAGCTGGTGGCTCTGTACTGAAAATCAATGGGCACATAACAGCACGCTGTTATTAAAAGTTATTTGCTAGTAACAATCAATCACAAATACAGCAAGTGGAAGAACCATTTCTATTTTCCTTGCTATCACAATGGTTGAGAACAGCTGAAATAGCTTTCTGATAAGACTGTCCAGAAGAAGATCTCTTCACAATGAACCAACAAAGTGAAACATTAAGACATCTAAAAGAAATAAGTAGTTATGCTTTGGAGGAAAACCACTTGGGAAGCACTAGGAAGTGCAACCCTGCTTTCTGCCTGTATACAGTGTGACTCATAATCAAACAGTGATGAATATGACTGGTATGACCAGTTACCAATTTATGAATGAGAAACTGGAGAGTGAGGAAATGTGTGCTGAGGCTGTGGGAGAGATCTCCATTTCTGTTGTTTTAAAAGTACCAGAGCTAAGTGAGATCACTGGTTGTGTGCTTCACAAAGGCTTCTCGCTGTGTGCAGAGGAACCCATTCAAACATGAAAAAGCAGCCAGGAAATGCTGGCCTTGAAGGAATAACTCACCACTCCAATATTAAATGTGTAAATTATTTAGCCTTCCTTTTACACAGATTTTCAGTTGAGGCAAAAGCAATGAAAAATCACCAGCAACTAGTTAGTCACGATTAAAAATATTTATACATAATCCTAAAACCTGAATGTAATTGAAGTAAAGGATATTCTTTGCTTTGTCTAACACTTTAATCCGTGTGTGTGTTGGTGTTACTAGCACTGGCATCATTGTGTGTCTCTAAATATTTCCATAATAAAGCAAATTTGAGAAATGTAGGTACAACTCGGGCCTGAAATAACGTCCTTAGGCCGAGTCCAGATACATAACCTTATTCTGGGAAGAAATACCCGTTTTTTTGACCCACATTTGCATTGGAAAAAGCAAACACAAAAGAAAGTTTGCAGACACTGACTGATGATCCTTTACATAAAAAGTAGCCATGTTACGAACACAATTCTTCTGTAGCCCAATGGATTCATTGTGTGGGCTGAGGTGGGTGGAGGGAGAGCTTGGAGGCTCACCGCCATCCTATCCCATCCTGCTGCCCAGGGAGATGATGGGCAAGAAGTGGGCACAGCTCACATGAGGGAGCAGGACAAGGGCTGCCATCAGGGCAATGGTATGTTAAGGTGAACACATGAAGAGGAGGTCACCAGATGCCCTGGCAGAAAAAGAGCACAAGCCACATGGAGGAAAACGGGCAGAAGATGTGCAATACGATTTTTACCCTAATTAGCAGTTGTTTTTCTGCTAGCCCTGTCTATGCTAGATCCTGCAGTGAGAGTTAAAAAAATGTCTATCAGAGGAATTGTAACTATTTAATATCGCAAATTCTGTAAGTCTTTGTATATACCAAATATATACATTTATATCAAAAATTCCAGGGCTAGAAAGCAACTCCCCCATAAGTAGTCTGGCTATCTGCATAAAATGTTGGCTCACATCTCACTCTTCTTTTTTTTTTTTTCTTTTATCTGGGAAGCTCTAACACATCGTAACAATCTCTTTTGCCTAATAATTTCATTGCCTATACAAAGTCACTGCTAATAAAGTTTCCTAATACCTAATTCCTTTTCAGTTCAGCCCACTAGTCCCTGTGCGATGATTTTCATCTGTCTTAACTATTACTGCTCAAGCAGTTTCAGGCTGCGATTACATTGCCTTGCGTCTTTGCCACAGAAGATGCGGATGTGTTAAATTCCGTCAATCTCCCTCCTTAAATCATTCCCTGACAACCCTTTTATGTTTGTATCTGTGCCAACTGGACACCCACAAGGCTATGGGCCCGGATGGGATTCACCCCAGAGTAATGAAGGAACTGGCAAACGAACTTGCCAAACCACTCTCGATTATCTACCGGTAGTCCTGGTTAACTGGAGAAGTTCCAGCTGACTGGAAATTAGCAAATGTAACGCCCATCTACAAGAAGGGTTGGAAGGACGATCCAGGGAACTATAGGCCTGTCAGCCTGACCTCGGTGCCAGGTAAGGTGATGGAACAGATCATCCTGAGTGCCATTACACAGCACATGCAGGACAATCAGGGCATCGGGGCCAGCCAACATGGATTCATGAAAGGCAGGTCCTGCTTGACCAACCTGGTCTCCTTCTATGACAAAATGACCCACTTAGGAGATGAGGGCAGGGCTGTGGATGTAGTCTATCTAGACTTCAGTAAGGCATTCGACACTGTATCCCACAGCATCCTCCTGGACAAACTGGCTGCCCGCTTGGAAGGGTGGACTCTTCGATGGGTTAAAAACTGGCTGGATGGCCGAGCCCAGAGAGTGGTGGTGAATGGGGCAAAGTCCAGCTGGCGGCCGGTCACTAGCGGTGTTCCCCAGGGCTCAGTTCTGGGGCCGGTGCTGTTCAGTATCTTTCTAGATGATCTAGACGTAGGGATTGAGTGCACCCTCAGCAAATTTGCAGATGACACCAAGCTGGGTGGGAGTGTCGATCTGCTGGAGGGTAGGAAGGCCCTTCAGAGGGATTTGGACAGGTTAGATAGATGGGCCGAGACCAACGGCATGAGGTTCAACAAGAACAAGTGCCGGGTCTTACACTTCGGCCACAACAACCCCATGCAGCTCTGCAGGCTGGGGGAAGAGTGGTTAGAAAGCGGCCCGGAGGAAAGAGACCTGGGGGTGCTGATCGACAGCCGGCTGAACATGAGCCAGCAGTGTGCCCAGGTGGCCAAGAAGGCCAATGGCATCCTGGCCTCTATTAAGAATAGTGTAGCCAGCTGGTCTAGGGAAGTTATCGTCCCTCTGTACTCGGCACTGGTGAGGCCGCACCTTGAGTACTGTGTCCAGTTCTAGGCCCCGCAGTTCAAGAAAGATGTTGAGGTGTTGGAGCGAGTCCAGAGGAGGGCGACCAAGCTGGTGAAGGGTCTGGAGGGTCTGTCCTACGAGGAACGGCTGAGGGAGCTGGGGTTGTTTAGCCTGGAGAAGAGGAGGCTCAGAGGTGACCTTATTGCAGTCTACAACTACCTGAAGGGAGGTTGTAGTGAAGTGGGAGTTGGCCTCTTCTCCCAGGCAACTAGTGATAGGACAAGAGGACATAGCCTCAAGCTTCTCCAGGGGAGGTTCAGGTTGGACATTAGGAAGAATTTCTTCTCAGAAAGGGTCATTAGACATTGGAATGCTGCCAGGGTTGCCCAGGGAGGTGGTGGAGTCACCATCTCTGGATGTGTTTAAGAAAAGACTGGCCATGGCACTTAGTGCCATGGTCTAGTTGACATGGTGGTGTCAGGGCAATGGTTGGACTTGATGATCCCAGAGGTCTCTTCCAACTGGTTGATTCTGTGTGATTCTGTATTTATTTGCACTGCTTTGAATTTTACCACACTTACCTTTTAAGAGAGAGAGAGAGACAACTACCACCAAAGAGGAGCTCAGAATTGCATGATCTGCTTTGCACCTTGCTTCAAAGGAGTTGTTTTAAAAGGGAATGGTTGTTTCCCTCATTGTACTCTGTAGTGATAACTTACAGAATCATAGAACTTGCTCTTCAGTAAGAATATTCCTTTCTTTTTCAAAGCCCCTACACCACCAGTTTATGTCTAATGTGCTGCTGCTAATATTATTTACAATAACATCGTAACACCCACCAGGTGTTTTACAGGCCAATATGACCAGAAGACAATGTTTATTATAAATTACTCCTAGAAGCTATCTC
Source organism: Nyctibius grandis (assembly GCF_013368605.1). Taxonomy (NCBI): domain Eukaryota; kingdom Metazoa; phylum Chordata; class Aves; order Nyctibiiformes; family Nyctibiidae; genus Nyctibius; species Nyctibius grandis. Next base: position 103,165,663 of record NC_090659.1, read on the forward strand.
CCAAAACATTAACTTCAGGAGAAATTAATGTATTTCTCTACATTAAAGAAAGGGAAAAAAAATCTTGTCTATCATTTATTTGTGTTGCTTTCAGCCAGAGGTCCTGTGGAGAGTCTGGTTGCCCAAGTCTGCAAGGCACTGTTAAATATATCTGCCCATAAAATAGTAGAAGCTCATTACTTCAGATCTCCCTTTAGGCTTCTGAGCCAAACAGCTGGAGAACTTGGCAAAGAGATGTTTTTGGGGTGATCGAAGCAAATTGCATACCAACTTGTGGACATCGTAAAATAAAGAAACGATAAATATAAAAAATCTTGCCATTAAAAGTAAGTGACAAAAGTATATATAGGAGATTAAATCAGAAAAATAAAGGATGTAGAAGGATGCATTTTTTGTGGTCCATATCTCTCCAATTTCATAGTATTTACTGAAATGGAGGTGGGGAATATATATATGCATATGTGTGTATACATACATGCAGAGTGACTTCTTAGTCCTTTCTGGCAGCAGGACTAGGTCACAGCAGCGTCCATTGAGGAGAGGCTCTAAGGAGGCAATGATTTTATGGGTTGTTGGGTGGGTTGTTTTCATTTCCAGCCTCTGCTCCAGGGCATGGACCAAAACCGGAGCTGCAGACACAGCCATGTGGGTGAGGAGAGTTGACCACAGTTGCTCTGGAGGCAAATGACACAATTATACTGCTGTAAGGTGGGACATGGACAAACTGTGATGGGTCTTCAAAGCTGGATGAGAGAGAGGCGGACATTTGATGGGAAGGGGAGGGCAGAGCACTGGTGAGATTGATGGACTGTGCTGGGTGGCTGGGAGAGACCAGTGGGGTCTTTGCTGTGATAAGCTCTCCATCCACAGTGCTAGAAACCCCACTGGGATGGTTAAGCAGGTTTCTCCGCATCACAGTGTCCCTCTATTGTTATTCTGGGTGATTTTAAGCACTCCTGTATTTATTTACTGTGGCTGAATGGCACGCTGTAGCCCAATTCGCAGCAGCAACATAAGGCCAGCACACATCTCTGCTTTGCCAACTGCTCACTGCAGCAGTGCACGTCATAAGCAGCTCTTGACTATTTCTCTGACATCCCAGGGAGCTCAGGTGGCAGGAGGTAGGAGAAGCAGCTGTGAGAGGAGGTGTCCTGCACACCACCCCACTTCATCTCCCATTCAGTCCCCCCTGATGGCCTGACTCTGCCATGCCCCCGGGCAGAGTGCCACCTGGCAATGTCCACCATGGGCACCCATGGGTGCCTTCAGGGACTGATGGGCACTGCAAGATCTCAGTGTTTCCCTACAGCTCCCTATTTTTACATTTTTGTCAACTTTGACCCTTGCTCTCTTCTCTTGTCTCCATGTATGGTCTCCCACAACCAGTGGCTTTCCCCAGGTCAGTCCTTCTGTCCTGTCCTTCTTGGAGAGAAAAAAAGGTACAGGAGTATTTAGCTTCCTTAAGGGTCATCCAGGCCTGCCCCCACTGGGGAAACCAGTAAGAACAAGCCAGATGTGGGTTCAGAGGGCAGGTCTCCAGTCTGAGGATGCTGAGTCCCACGAGCCTTCAGTGGGGACCTCAGGAGAGTTTCAGCAGTGGACAGTGCTGATCCCTTTCTCCAACTGCCCTGGGAGTCAGCAGGACCCCCCAGGAAATTCTCAGTCCCCCTATGCATCCTGGTGGTGCAGGTGGTTTACATACCATGGGATGAACCTGGGTTGCAAGATGAGAAGACTGAAAAACTGCAATGCCCAGAGGAAGATGTCTCCCCCTCTGCCAGGAGAATTACCCAAGCAGAGTTTCTATATCCTTACTTGAGCTTCCTTCTTTTATCCCTTGAGAAATCTTCTCAGTGTTATGTTATTTCACTCTCTTTATTTTCCTAACCTTCCACTTTTTATCTTCAAGTCAAACTCTTGGCTTTCAGTCACATGGAGTTGCTTTGTTTTGTCAGTGGCATCCAGCATAGCTGTGTATTTCTCCAGCTGGGTAACTAACCCTCTCAGCCTGCTCTCTTCTTGCTGCTGCGACCTGCACTCCGAGGCTCACAGCTCAGGTCTCATCACTAGAAGCAGGAATGCTCCTGCCTTTGCTGCTCCACGTTTTCTAAGGAGGACACTGTTTCACGTTGGGTCTGTTTTGAAATCTCTGGCAGATTGCTGAGAAGATCTGAGTATCAGAACCATATTTCTGCACCATTGCACTTGGTGAAGGGGATGCCAAAGCAGTATGATGGTAATGCCTGTTCTTTCTCTCCAATATCTCCTCATGCCTGTGCTAGAACAACATTCTCCCCTGGGATGTGGGGGTGGGCTCCAAACACCTTCCCAGTCAGGTGGGGTTCAAACCCATACCCGCTGAGCAGACTACGGGCAAGGCTGTGCTGGGAAGTCTGCATCTTTCCTGACACAGAGAGACATAAAAGACACATATTGCTCATGAAAAAGAGCCTGATTTGAACCCAAGGGTGAGTACATTCCCTTGGCCTTGCCTTGGGTTGAGGTCCTGCCAAGGCATGCTTCAGGTAGTTGGTATCTAGGTCATTGATTAACATACATGTAGACTATTGGGAGCATGAAGCTGAGTTGCAATGAATATCCATGGTCTGTATCCAGTGCGACTATCCTAGGCCCCTGTCTCAGGCAGGGCTGCTCTTCTGTTTTAGGTTCTTACCCCAAGAGAACACAGCAGTTGTCTTCAGAGTCAACAGGGACAGCCAGGTAACTCTGATGTCCTCCTGAGGGCCGTCACTTCTGTGGGGGGCAACCCATAACAGTAGACTTGGGCCCAAGCCATCTCTGCTTTTCCCTAAATCAACTCAAATCCACACAAAGGGGGTGACTCCCAGAAACAGTTGGGTGATTGGAAACCATACATCTTTGCTACCTCAACTTTTCAATTTTTTTTTTTAGATTTTGCATTCTTTCTTAGCAGTCCCATTATACTTGAAAAAGATTTGCTGATCCAATTCTTTGTAGGAGAATAAATAATTACAATACATCCACACTATTAACTTAAACTAGGGTTTAAGAGCAGAAGGCCAAAAAAGGAAGAAGAAAGCAGTGCCAGGCAGGGCTTCTTAACCAGGGGCTCCATTTCCCACAAGTGGATTAAAAAGAATTAAAGCGATCACTGCTTTTTCTTAAAGCTGGGATAGTTTTGCAGGTCATGATCTGTGGTCAGGGCTGCCCAAGGTGACAGTGAAGCTATGGCTGGAGACCAGAGCAGGTCCCTGCTCATGCACGAGAGCAGGAAGGTGCAGGGAAATCCTGCTGGGGCGAGGGGAAGGCATGGGACATGGTAACTGCGAGCGCACTGAGGGCTAGGATCAGGGTTAGGGCTCAGTGTTGTTATGTGGATGAAGAGGTTAAATCTATGAAGAGGCGTAAATCTCTGAAGCAATATTCCCTTTCTCTCCATTCGATGATCGGTTGTGATTGCAAGCCCAAACAGTCTGAACCGTAGCAAAAGCTAGATGTGTTTGTCCAAGCGTGACTCTCAGCCTTCGTCAGGCACGTCTACAGTTATGTCTAATGTAGCAGTTATTAAAAGTGGTCTGCAAACTGTTGATGCTGCAAGTAATGCCAAACAGGGAAGATGTGGAAAACATCAACTAATTTTGAAGATGCATTCAGTTTCTATTTGCCTGGCACCAAAAGTAATCACAGTGTACTTCTAAACTAGTATCTCCTGTTGACAGCATTACAACCATCAGCAATTGTTGAAGAGCCCTTGGTGTGACTTCAAATGTTTGACCAGGAAAAAGTCTTACTTGAGAATAAGGTAGTAATTCAAAATATGACATACTAAATTCATAGCAGCCATCAGTATTCCAGCTTAATTTCTAACTGTTCTATTCTCTCAGCTCTGAAAAGATTATATGCTGTAAATATCCATGAAATTTAATCTCCCCACAAAATGCAGTGTTATTAGAAAAATGACCCTAAGGTATTCCAACGCAATTACACAAGGAATAGCTCACTGCTGAAAAACAGTAACATATCAGAAAATGAGCAAGGAAATAAAAATGCTGGACTGTCAATTGCAGCAGGCTGAGGTCTCTTTTCCCTACGGACCAGATCCTTTTATCTTCGCTCAGACGATGAAGTACTTTACCCATTGACTTTACTGGAATAATTGAAGGACTAAGGTACTGTTTGACTGGAGTAATGGTGTCAGAATTGAATGCTCTGGGAAGCAAAACCCATTCAAATAACACGAAAATCACCCATGGCATAGGACCAACCCCTCCACAGGATGAATGAAAGCATTATGCAACGGCCACGCGTTATTATTTCCGAGTTCTCAGTTAAATGTCTCAGAAGCAGCATGTTAACACTTCTTCACTCCACAAAGACTTCAGATGCTCAGATCTTTTGCCTGTCTTTAAAGGATCTACATGACTGGGTGGTGTTAATCACTGTCACACAGCAGCATTACGCATAAACCCTTAACAGTAAAGTAGAAATACACCCTTCTGGCTGCAATATGTCTGAATCTAAATATATCATTATAAGCAAGTGAAATATTTTGATAGGTCTTGTATCTTTTCCCTCCGTAATGTCTCTAGGAACCATTTAATAACAGGGATCTGAAACTCAGTACTTTTGTTAAGCATTCAGCAGCTCTAGTGGCAAGGTCAGTTTTTACACAGAAGAATCCCCAAGTGCCATGCAAAATGTCTTTGCTAGTCTGGGAAAACTGAGATATGTGCTTAATTTTGGTATTAGGAATAGCCCTGCTGGTAGCGAAGTTAAACAAGTAGATTAATTTCTGAAGGATCAAGACTAATCTTCCTGAAATGCCTTGATTACCTGCAGTTAGGTACAGAACAGTGGTAAATTCAAAGACAAGCTAAAATCCTTTTTTAAAATATCTTTATATTTGCAAATAGAATAATAAAAAAAACAGAAATGGGAAGGACTCCACGGAAAGGCAGACCCAGCTGCAGCTGTGCCACTCCTCAGGACCTCCCTCGAACAACAACACTTCCACAACCTCCCACGCAACCTCCCTTGCTTACCACATCTGTTACTTAAAAAAGAGGTTTTCCAATGTCTCACTTGAGTGATTCTGCAATTTTCACGCATGACTACTTGTTTTATCCACTCTGGGCATTGAGAACAGTCTATTACTTTTTGCAATGGCTTTTTATGATTTGAAGACTTACTGCATCTGACTAGTCTTTTCCTCCTTAGGCTGAAGAATCCTGTTCTTGTCAAAATGACAGCAATGTTTCATCATAAGGAATGGCTTTTTTTCTGCCTTTCTCCTCCCCATTTTTCAGCACAACACTACTTTTGTTATTTCATCTATTGCACCAGCCCTTTTGTTCTTTTCCTTCTTCTGCCTACCTCTTTTCCTTTTACCTTCTCTTTCAGTGAAAATAAGTGAAGAAGAAAAAACACAAGGAATTCAAAAGTCAAAAGCCTAGAATAAATTTATTGCAGAAAGCTGAAAAGCCTCTGCCAAAGATAATTCAATTTTTTTCCTTTGAACATGTGAAACTACAATTATTTTCAGATTTTCTGAAAAAAAACAGAAGTAGTTTTCTGCCATCTTAACACACAAGTTGGACACATGCAGCAGCATCTTAAAAATTGTTATGAATGTGCTATTTCTACTCAGTGCAAAAATAAGAGAGGGGGTACAGCTACAATTATGATGACACATTTGTAATTCTGAAAAGAAAATTGTGTAAGTGTAGGCAGCTTCCATTATACTTGAGCACGCTGAGATGAATGAAAGCACTGATGAAATAATCTTGGCTATTATATGTGTGTAAAAATCAAAGCAATAGAATCTCTGTTCACTCATTGCTGCTGAGATGTTCCTATGATGCTTAAAAATATTCTGGCCTGACTATGCGTCTTGTACCTTAGTAGGAATATACAGTAGAATACAGCGACTGACTGGATAATCTGTGTATCAAAATTCACTTTCCTGATAATGGCGAGCAAATGTATCACATAATCCCATTCACAGGCTGAACAACCCCTATCTTAAAAGTTGTGGGGCTTTTTTAGCTACTTCTACATAGAAGCTCTTCCTGAACCTCTCTCCTCCTATATTAACCTGATTTCTAAATTTATTAAAACAGCAGGTCTAAATGTCTTCCTAGCCATATGTACCATATGTTTTCAGGCCAACACTGTCCTTTTCTTTAAATTGTTCTTTTTCCTCACCCCAACATTTACACACAGCACTTTGTAATGCTCAACAAGCTGAATCTTTAACTCCTATCTTATATATCAGGCTTTTTACCCCCCGATCATTTTAGTAGCCCTTTTTCTGCATGTTTGGGGTGAAGCACACATTCACGTTGGAAGCCAGGGGAAACGAAAGGAAGCCCAGAGAGGACTGGCTGTCATTTCTCTCCAGCCACCAGCTCACATGCTCAGCTGTAACTGCAATGTTTCCTTGCAGTATTTGCTAACACTCCTCACACAAATGATAGTGAAATGAAATAAATGCATTATAACAAAGAAACCGTCACTGATCACTAAATGGCCACCTGTATCTATTTATAGGCTACATCTCCTCTGGGCTTTCACTTTGCCAAACTAGATGAGACAAGGGAATTTCACTTCTCTTGCTGTAATGGGCTGTTTCCTCCCATAACCACACTGGCAGCACTTTCTGCCTGTGTCCTGGCTGGAGTTAATCTCTTGTGATGAAGATGTGATTCTAAAGCAAGTCTCACAGAAGTCTAACAAGATGGAGTTCATATCCTTCTACTGAAACAGTCTCTTCAAGTATTTTCTGGGATTGTTTCTGATATTTTCAGGGCCACATGCCTTTGATTATATTAATAGTCACAGGGTATGCAATACAACCAGATCTTCCTGTTCAGGTTTTTTCAGCTAATGATCTCTTAGCTTGTAGTAAAAATTCCTCTTATTAGTTTCTGAGTGCAGGAACTTGTATTTGTGTACAACTGAATTTCACCTCACTTCTATTACTACAGTCTGCAAGGTCATCGGTCTCTCTTTGTATGATAACCAAATCTCTTCTTTATTGATGCAGGTTTCACACTTGAGATTGTCAGCAAATTTCATTAGCACACTCCTACCAAGGTCAGAAATTAAAATACTAAATAAAATTAGCCCCCAAATCAGTTTTGGAGGGACTCTATTAATACCTTAGCCTAATACTTGCCTTTTCAGTAGCACCTGATCTTGTCTTTCCTCTGGCCAGTTCCTCACTCATAATACAATTGCTGTAGTAATCCCACTTTCTCCACGTAAAGCAGCACTTTCCTCAGTGATGCTGTATCAGCGATTTACTGTGGTTCAGGGAGCTGACACCTCCCGTGCCCATAGGCCCTGTTGCCTAACCAAAGATCCATCTGACTCCTTTGAAAGGAAGTGCCAGGAACTAGAACTTGACTCTCCTGGACATCCAGCTGCACTCCTGTCCCATGAAATACATGGAAAAATATCACCCAGTCTTAGTCAGTGTGGAAGAAAGAGGAATAACTTTTCCCAGATGTCAAAGAAAGCAATCAGCACAGTGCCCCTAGCAGATGGCCATACCTCATCCTCTCCCACCACGAAGATGTGTGCGGGAAGGGCGGTCAGAACTGCTCTTTGCTTGGGAGACAGGGCCTTGAACAGGAGATGGGAATATAATTCCTACCCCTCGCTTGCTGTGCCTAAATGACTCCCTCAGGGATGTTTCTCTGCCTGCCCTTGTAAAAGACCCTGATCCCTTGATTCCTCTCTTTTTCTTCTTGCCAGTAAGACAAAGCACTCTGCCACGACGCACGCACTCACTCATCTTGGCTCTTTCATCTTTAATTCACGATTATTTTTTTTTTTGACAGAGAAGATTTATTCAAACAAGAATCATTTGAGCACCGGCTGATAGCGTCCTTCATACAAGGAGCCAGACTAGAGGATCACAACAGTCCCTACATGCTAGCATTAACTTAATCTAAAGGATGCTTCATGAGAAAGCCTGGAGTGCCTTCACCTCTTATATTACACACTAAAGACCATATGGAACCTCATTTAAAAGGAATGAAGCGCAGTGACCTTCTGTCTTATTGCAATGCTTCCAAAGATCATCAAAAGCCAGTCAGTACAAAGCCATCATGACAGATATATGGAGCATGGTGTATTCTTTTATTGTTACCAACTGAAAGCAATTTTGATCAATTACACACACATCAAGCACAGATTACACATTGGCTACAAGTTATTGCTGTGCTTATTGTTATTGTCAGTATTTTGCTGTGTTGGAGCTGACAATATTTTTGAGCAGAAATAAATGGTTTCATTTAAGCAGTGAAGGACAACAACCGCAGTTAGTACATACAAGCAGTTAAATGAATTAAGACTGCACTCCGTAGAGATACTCATGAACACCATTTATTTAAATTTTACTTCTCTCCACGTGAAAGATGTAGGCAGACTTCAACCCTGATGACACTGTACAGCGACTTCAATGTGTGCCAGAAAAAACAGCATGAAGGCATGAACAGTTTTCATTGTGATAGCTAATAAGCAGAGTTATGGGCTGAGAAAAACACAGACAATGATAAACATCAACAAGAATCAACTTTAATGGACATTTTTGAGGGCCACAAAGATATCGTGTAGTGCTCAAGACATTTTATTTTTTAAATAATATATTTTAAGATGTAAAGTTAGTTTCACAAAATGTTCAATAGTTCATTTACTTGAAAAGAAAATAGAAAACACTCTCAAATACATGTAACATTTTACTGATGTGAGAGAGGGGGAAAGGAGAACAGGAACAGGTTTGTGAGTGACTTGGATCATGCACTGGAAATTTTAGAGTATTTTGGATTCTCTGCTTGAAGTAGCTATTAAATTATTTCCTCAAGGCTGAGTTAATTTAATGGCAAGGGAGTCCAAAACAATGTCAAAATTATGCATTTTTAAACAACTCTGAGTATTTATGCATCACCAAATAGTATACAAGTTTGATTTATCTTTTGCTGGTACAGTTAGGATTTAGCATCAAGCCCAGAATTCATCCTTTGCCTCCTCAGTTTAAAATATTTAATGTTTCCTAATCCAACATGGAGAGCTGGGAGACAAAAATAAATGGAGCACGCTACTTGCTGCTCTATTTTTGACAGCTCACTGATTTTTTTGAACACTACTGCTTACAGTGTGTGAAGGATTTCTTAAGGATAGAAATATGCAAACTATAATGAGGCCCTTCTCCTTTTGTTGTCAGTAAATTGGTTTCCAATAATCTCAGAGGTAAAGAAAATGCAAGAGAAGCATGCACCCCAACATGCTGTATGGGAAAAACCAAAAGTGTTATGCAAAGTAAATGGTGCATGCCCCTCGTGATTAAAAGGATGCAGGAAAGCATCTGGACTCAGTGAAGCTCATCTTCCAAAAACGGAGACAATGAAGTGACTACTGGGGAACAAAACAAAGAAAACAAAGACATGTGTGCCCAGATTTCCCTCAAAATTAACAAACGCTACAATGACAGCAAGCACCTGCCAGCTCCCCAGCACAGACCTGCACCAGCAGACCAGCGCCTGCAAACAAAAGCTGTGACACTAAGCATGAAAGTGGCTTGATGGAGGAGAGCTCATTTCAATAATACTCCAGTTAAGCCCCCACGTTCTACCTCCAGGCTCCTGTGGATGGATATATGTCTATGCTGCAGCTGGGAGATGAGGCTGATCTGCGTGTTCAAGAGAGATTTAATCTAATAGCAGTGCCAATGTGATGATTATCCAGCTAGCTTGAGCATATCAATCCGTGTGACAATCATGTGTCCAATGGTAGTATTACTGGAATCACAAGCAAGTAATATGACCTTCTTAAAAGAAAATCCCAGTGCCCTTGACCAGCAATTGAAGTGAACGCAAAAATAGACATGACCTGATGTCGAACATTTACTCCGCAAGAGAGAGAAGAGTGGGATTCAGCTGCAGATGAGACACCTACACATAGGTATGGCAATGCGGGTGTCTCTGTGTGAGCTGAGTATGCTCCCAGTATATCATTGACAACCTAGACAACACAGGTGGAAGCGTTCAGTGGGCTATCCATCTCAGTTTCAAAAAGACACCTACATATGACCAGCTGAACAGCTTTCTGGACTGTCCCTAGCTTTCGCTGTGTACCATCTATTTTAACTGGTTAGAGGAGACATTTTCTGATGACAGTCCATCCTGACATAGAAAGGATTTGCTTTTGCTCTGATCCTCTGAATGTTGTTGTCTTGCACCAGTATTTGGGAGAGCAATATCTGGAGATGGAGCTCCCTCAAGGATGGGGGGATGCTGACCTTATCTGTTACATAGAGAGGCCATTCTGTACAAATCTGAACTGAATCACCCTCTTGACTGTGTGAGGGGCATCCCAAAATCTCTGGGTGGATGACATCTCATAGTTCAAAGAAGCAAGAAGAGGGAGAGCTCCAGGAGTAGTCCAGATACAGGAGGCAGTGGTGTTTTCCTAAAGGTCCTTTCACTTCACCATGGGATAGACTTGGCCTAGGGGCTATACCTGGGTTCTAGGCAGTGTCTTTAAACAGTAAAATAGAGTACCAAGGACCAAACTGAAGCACTGTGTCCCCCGGCAACGAATCAGGAGAGGAGGGGGCGTAGCACCACCCCCCGTGATCGGGTGATAAAGAGCCTCCTGGAGGACAGGGACTAGTCCCTGCCCAGAGGGGACAGGGTGAGTCAGCAGTGACTGGGTGTGTCCCAGGGCGGGGGAGGCCACAGCCGTTTGCAGCTCTCTGGGCAGGACGCTGACTCCCTCCCAGTGCACAAGGAGAGGAAGGCGCCAAGGAGCTGTGAACCTTCTGCTGTCAGTCGGCAGCAGCGGTGGCAGCGATAGCGACTGAGGTGAGTGTGGGCGAGGGTGAGATCAGGCTGTACCAGGCGGGTTCCGTACTCAGGGCCACCCGAGCAGCAGCCCCTGAGTCCCGTCCCAGGAGAGGAGGGGGCGTAGCTGGAGGCACCGTGGGAGATTTGAAGAGCCCCTGGGGAGTGCGAGCGACCCGGAGCGCGCAAACAGGGGTGTGGCAGTTTGCGCAGCAGTTCTCGCAGGCAGGGCGGGCGAGCAGGGTAGGCGGGCAGGCAGGTATGGTTTCCTCTTGGCGGGGCCCTAAGTCCCTTGCGGGTGCCAGAAAAGACATGGCAACCCAAACAGACCTGCCACGGAAGCATGCGGAGGTGCCGGTGGCAGGCTGCAGGGAGTGCCAGAGCCTGGCCCTGGCACTCGAGGGTAACGGAGACCTCACCTGTGTGAGGTGCGAACAGGTCGACGACCTGATCTCCTTGGTGGCCCAACTCAAGGAGGAGGTGGAAAGGTTAAGGAGTACAAGAGCATCCCAGGAAGAGGATGGCGGGCAGTGCTGTTCCCTGCCTGTCCTGGGGAAAACGGACGGGCCTAATGCTCCCCGGGTAGTGGAGGATCCTCTTCCTCCTCCACAAGGAGCAGGAAGAGACCTAGGGGATGGGGGGGAATGGAGGCAGGTCCCTGCTCAGGGTGGCAGGCGAATCCCATCCCGACCTTCCTCCCCTCCCCACGTCCCCCTGCAGAATAGGTATGAGGTGCTGGAGCCTGAGCGTCTTCCTGAGTGTCAGGAAGACCCAAATCTAGGTGAAAGACCCTCTACGGGACTACGTGAACAGAAGCAACCAAGTAAGAGGGTTGCAACCAGCTCCAAAAAGGAGAAAAGAAAAGTAATTGTTATAGGCGACTCCCTGCTAAGGGGAACGGAGGGCCCCATATACAGGCCAGACCCGACTCACAGGGAAGTCTGCTGCCTCCCTGGGGCTCGGGTAAGGGATGTTGCCAGGAGCATTCCTCAACTGGTGAGGCCCTCTGACTACTACTCACTATTAGTATTCCAGGTGGGTAGGGATGAGATTGAAGAGAGAAGTCCCAGGGCTATCAAAAGGGACTTCAGGGCGCTGGGGCGTTTGGTAAAGGGGGTAGGTGTGCAGGTGATATTCTCTTCAATTCCTTTGGTATTTGGTGAAAATAGGAAAAAGACTATGAAAGTACAACAGATTAATATGTGGCTAAGAGACTGGTGCCGTAGGTGGGATTTTGGGTTTGTTCACCACGGGGCGGCTTTCATGGCACTGGGCCTGCTTATGCCGGATGGGGAACAGCTGAATCAGAAGGGGAAAAGGGTTATGGCCCAGAAGTTGGCAGGGCTGGTTAAAAGGTCTTTAAAATAGCTTCGATGGGGGAGGGGGATAAGACCAGGGCAGCCACAAATGAACCTAGGGATGACAGGCCTGCGTCGGGGGCAAGGCCGCTAGCCCAGCTGAAGTGTGTTTACACCAATGCACACAGTATGGGCAAAAAAAAGGAAGAGCTAGAAGCCACTGTACAGCAGGAAGGTTATGATGTGGTTGCCATCACAGAAACGTGGTGGGATGACTCTCATGACTGGAGTGCAGCTATGGATGGCTATAGGCTCTTTAAGAGGGACAGGCGAAGTAGGAGAGGCGGTGGGGTAGTGCTGTATGTTAGGGAGTGCTTGGACTGTGTTGAAATTGAGGAAGATGGTGAGGATGACAAGGTTGAATGTTTATGGGTGAAGATTAGGGGGAAGGTCGGCAGGGCGGACATTACGGTGGGAGTCTGTTATAGACCACCCAACCAGGATGAGCAGGCGGACAAGGAGTTTTACAAGCGGCTGTCAGAAGCCACCCGGTCACAGAATCACAGAATCACAGAATCAACCAGGTTGGGAGAGACCTCTGGGATCATCGAGTCCAACCGTTGCCCCTACACCACCATGTCAACTAGACCATGGCACTAAGTGCCATGGCCAGTCTTTTCTTAAACACATCCAGAGATGGTGACTCCACCACCTCCCTGGGCAGCCCATTCCAATGTCTAATAACCCTTTCTGTACAGAAATTCTTCCTGATGTCCAACCTGAACCTCCCCTGGCGAAGATTCGAGGCTGTGACCTCTTGTCCTATCGCTAGTTGCCCGGGAGAAGAGGCCAACTCCCACTTCACTACAACCTCCCTTCAGGTAGTTGTAGACTGCAATAAGGTCACCTCGGAGCCTCCTCTTCTCCAGGCTAAACAACCCCAGCTCCCTCAGCCATTCCTCGGAGGTCAGACCCTCCAGACCCTTCACCAGCTTGGTCGCCCTCCTCTGGACTCGCTCCAACACCTCAACATCTTTCTTGAAGTGCGGGGCCCAGAACTGAACACAGTACTCAAGGTGCGGCCTCACCAGTGCCGAGTAGAGAGGGACGATCACTTCCCTAGACCGGCTGGCTACACTATTCTTAATAGAGGCCAGGATGCCATTGGCCTTCTTGGCCACCTGGGCACACCGCTGGCTCATGTTTAGCCGGCTGTCGATCAGCACCCCCAGGTCTCTTTCCTCCGGGCCGCTTTCTAACCACTCTTCCCCCAGCCTGCAGAGCTGCATGGGGTTGTTGTGGCTGAAGTGTAAGACCCGGCACTTGTTCTTGTTGAACCTCATGCCGTTGGTCTCGGCCCATCTATCTAACCTGTCCAAATCCCTCTGAAGGGCCTTCCTACCCTCCAGCAGATCGACACTCCCACCCAGCTTGGTGTCATCTGCAAATTTGCTGAGGGTGCACTCAATCCCTACGTCTAGATCATCTAGAAAGATATTGAACAGCACCGGCCCCAGAACTGAGCCCTGGGGAACACCGCTAGTGACCGGCCGCCAGCTGGACTTTGCCCCATTCACCACCACTCTCTGGGCTCGGCCATCCAGCCAGTTTTTAACCCATTTAAGAGTCCACCCATCCAAGCCCCAGGCAGCCAGTTTGTCCAGGAGGATGCTGGGGGAGACAGTGTTGAATGCCTTACTGAAGTCTAGATAGACTACATCCACAGCCCTGCCCTCATCTCCTAAGCGAGGTCGCGACTAAGGTCGCCGGCCCTTGTACTCGTGGGCGACTTCAACTTGCCAGATGTCTGCTGGAAATACAACATGGCAGAGAGGAAGCAATCTAGGAGATTCCTAGAATGTGTGGAGGACAACTTCCTCATGCAAGTGGTAAATGAGCCCACTAGAGGAGGGGCCCTGCTTGACCTGTTGTTTGTGAACAGAGAAGGACTAGTGGGAGATGTGAGGGTTGGTGGCTGTCTTGGGAACAGCGACCACGAAATGTTAGAGTTTTCGATAGTGGGGGAAGTAAAGGAGGGGCAAGAGTAGAACTTCTGCCTTAGATTTCCGGCAGGCTGACTTTAGCCTGTTTAAGAGGCTGGTGGACCGAGTCCCTTGGGAATCAGTCCTGGAGGGCAAAGGAGTCCAGGAAGGCTGGACATGCTTCAAAAGGGAATTGTTAAATATTCAGGAGCAGGCTGTCCCAGTCTGTAGAAAGACAAGCCATCGGGGAAAAAGACCGGCCTGGTTAAACAGAGAACTTAGGCTAGAACTTAAGGGAAAAAGAGAACCTACTTGCTCTGGAAGAAGGGTCGGGTAACTTGGGAGGTCTATAGGGACGTGGCCAGGTCGTGTAGGGAGAAGATTAGAAGGGCCAAAGCTCAATTAGAGCTCGATTTGGCTGCAACAGTCAAAGATAACAAAAAAAGCTTTTACAAAGACATCAACAGCAAAAGGAGGGTCAAGAAGAGCCTCCACCACTTGCTGAATGAGGAGGGTAGTGTAGTATCAGGGGATGAGGAAAAGGCAGAGGTGCTCAATGCCTTCTTTGCCTCGGTCTTTAATGTCAAGACCGGTTGTCCTCAGGAGACTCGGCCCCCACAGCCTGAAGTTAGGGACGGGGGGCTGTGTGAACCCCCCGTAATCCAGGAGGAGATGGTTAGTGACCTGCTGTGCCAGTTGGACACCCACAAGGCTATGGGCCCGGATGGGATTCACCCCAGAGTAATGAAGGAACTGGCAAATGAACTTGCCAAACCATTCTCTATTATCTACCGGAAGTCCTGGTTAACTGGAGAAGTTCCAGCGGACTGGAAATTAGCAAATTTAACGCCCATCTACAAGAAGGGTCGGAAGGACGATCCAGGGAACTATAGGCCTGTCAGCCTGACCTCGGTGCCAGGCAAGGTGATGGAACAGATCATCCTGAGTGCCATTACACGGCACATGCAGGACAATCGGGGCATCGGGGCCAGCCAACATGGATTCATGAAAGGCAGGTCCTGCTTGACCAACCTGATCTTCTTCTATGACAAAGTGACCCGCTTAGTAGATGAGGGCAGGGCTGTGGATGTAGTCTATCTAGACTTCAGTAAGGCATTCGACACTGTCTCCCCCAGCATCCTCCTAGACAAACTGGCTGCCCGGGGCTTGGATGGGTGGACTCTTAAATGGGTTAAAAACTGGCTGGATGGCCGAGCCCAGAGAGTGGTGGTGAATGGGGCAAAGTCCAACTGGCAGCCGGTCACTAGCGGTGTTCCCCAGGGCTCAGTTCTGGGGCCGGTGCTGTTCAATATCTTTCTAGATGATCTAGACGTAGGGATTGAGTGCACCCTCAGCAAATTTGCAGATGACACCAAGCTGGGTGGGAGTGTCGATCTGCTGGAGGGTAGGAAGGCCCTACAGAGGGATTTGGACAGGTTAGATAGATGGGCCGAGACCAACGGCATGAGGTTCAACAAGAACAAGTGCCGGGTCTTACACTTCGGCCACAACAACCCCATGCAGCTCTACAGGCTGGGGGAAGAGTGGTTAGAAAGCGGCCCGGTGGAAAGAGACCTGGGGGTGCTGATCGACAGCCGGCTAAACATGAGCCAGCGGTGTGCCCAGGTGGCCAAGAAGGCCAACGGCATCCTGGCCTCTATTAGGAATAGTGTAGCCAGCCGGTCTAGGGAAGTGATCGTCCCTCTCTACTCGGCACTGGTGAGGCCGCACCTTGAGTACTGTGTCCAGTTCTAGGCCCCGCAGTTCAAGAAAGATGTTGAGGTGTTGGAGCGAGTCCAGAGGAGGGCGACCAAGCTGGTGAAGGGTCTGGAGGGTCTGTCCTACGAGGAACAGCTGAGGGAGCTGGGGTTGTTTAGCTTGGAGAAGAGGAGGCTCAAAGGTGACCTTATTGCAGTCTACAACTACCTGAAGGGAGGTTGTAGTGAAGTGGGAGTTGGCCTCTTCTCCCGGGCAACTAGCGATAGGACAAGAGGACACAGCCTCAAGCTTCGCCAGGGGAGGTTCAGGTTGGACATCAGGAAGAATTTCTGTACAGAAAGGGTTATTAGACATTGGAATGGGCTGCCCAGGGAGGTGGTGGAGTCACCATCTCTGGATGTGTTTAAGAAAAGACTGGCCATGGCACTTAGTGCCATGGTCTAGTTGACATGGTGGTGTAAGGGCAATGGTTGGACTCGATGATCCCAGAGGTCTCTTCCAACCTGGTTGATTCTGTGATTCTGTGATTCTGTGATTCTGTGATTGTCCTTAATGATTAGCTCAATTTACTAACTCTATTTTTTGCTATTCCAATGAGTTGTCTCCAACATAGACCTGCTACAGAGGGAGATAGATAGTCCCCAGTAGTACATTGCCAGTTCACACTACTTGAGTTCTGAGACAGGAATCAGTTCCTGCCTTCATTTTACTTAGAATTGTGTCAAGCTCCCAGATCACTGCAGCTCACTAAATCTACAGCCAGAGATGCTGATTGCCCAGTGACCAAACACCAGGGCCTTGGCCACAAGAATCGCATCTGAACAGCATGAGCCACATGCATTTAAGAGCTAGCTGTAAGCCACGGTCTACATAGCATTGTTGAGTCTACAAAAGGGTTTGCTTTTAAGATGAAGTAATCATTGCTTAAGCATGTTCAAATGCTGCATCATCCCTTCATTCACTGTAGTATATCATCAGCATTTTCTTTCTCCACTGAAAAAACACATGGACTGTCACTCTGAATTGTAAATTCTCCCACGAAAAGGGAAAGAAATGCATTACATAAACTGTGGTATATCACACAGCCTGCTTGTCTTTCTCACTTACAGAACAGTTTTAAAGAATTGCTAAGACAAAGTAAGAACGATGTATCTGTCAATGATATTCTGACTTAAATCATCAAGGACACAGAAAATGATTAAGTCTGAATAAATATTTAAAGCTTTCAGAGTTAAAAATTTTCTATCTCACTATACCTTACAAGCACACAACCATGAAGTCTCAGGTGCAAAGTGACAAGACAGATGCCTAAAGTAGTTCATAGAAAAGCTCCGCAAGTATGAGTGCATGGTTGCCTAACATCACCTCCAGTAGAGTCTCTGAAAGGGAAGAGAAGAACCTCTCAAAACAATCTCTGCACATTTCAACGGGAGTTCACAGTTGTGTCAATAAAAATATCGTGGACCAATAGCATCAGCTGTGTCAGGCAAATGTAAAATGGTCATCACAGACACTTGAACTTCATTTTTCGATAGCAAGGGATCATGAGCCAATTCAATCAGTGGACTTTTATTTCTTTGATCTGACTTTGAACTATGTAGCTCCAATGCTTGTTTTTTTTGTTTTACACAGAAGCTGGAGCTCAGGATGGGAAAACTCAGTATTTAGGACAGTGTTTGTCTCCACAGCAGAAAGATCAGTCCGATGTAAGAGATTTTTATCCCCAAAGGAGCACAGCAATTATTCACAGTCAGAAGCTAGTGCAAGCAGTGATAACAGCCTCCCTGGGCAATACTGTGAGAATAAGTGAAGAACGCTTCCTCTTATTTCTGTGCAGTGACAGTTCAAGACCTTCTCATCAAAACACTCATGTTTTCTTATTGAAAGCATTCTCGATAAATCAAAGATACAACACTAATTTCACTTTATAGATGAGAAACTGGAGCACAGAAAATTTATTTTTACCTCCTTACATAATGAGCCAGCAGGTGCCTTGATTCCCAACATATTTGCTACCAGCGCACCTTGGTGTTCCTACCTTATCATAAGAAGTGTCATCAGCCAATAAAGAGTCCTTCTGTACAAGCAGGAGGAAGGTCGTGATACCTAATTGATTGCTGGTTAGATGCAAAGAGCAAGTTTAAAATTAGCTAATACTGATGTTAACAACGAATAAGGGAAAAAATGGAAGGGCTGAACTGAAAACATAATACTTGTCCTACCAGCACATTGCCACCAGACTACATCTTTTATTAAGAGAGAGATATACAGGACTATGGTACTGCTTAATCATGCACCAATAGTTGCCTTTGAGACTTGAGAGCAAAAATAATAATAATAATTGGTGTTAATTAGCTTCACTCAATGACTCTTCTACACAAGTTTCAAGTTGGACTCAATTGCAGGTTCTTTTTACGCCAGTCTGAAACTTATGAAGAGCACTCATCCATGCGCCTGTAGGCTCATTTAACTAAATAAGACTTCCTATTGTCACTGTCTTATCTTTGGAATTTATGGCTGTACATGTAACAAAATACAAGAAATGATGTTACTAAATTTAATGTAACTGGGAGAAGAAGACATAAAAATATCTATCGGCAGATGTTCTTGAATAGCAGACATAAGAATGATTCCTGCTTTCAGTTAGCTTCCATTAGCTACTGACTCTGGAAACTAATAGGAGGCTGTGCACAGCGGAAACATTTTTCAAGCCCCAGCAATATTTCATAAGGATCCTTCTCACAGTACTTCAATGCTAAAAAAAAAGTTTTTATTTGTCTGACAGGAAATCAGAAATCATTGTCCAGAGCTCTAACAAGGAGCAAATAGTGAGAGGCTACAGTCAGTCATGGACTCCTTAGAAGAGGAGGTAGAAAGCTTCAGTGAGGCCATTTTTAAAAATGTTCTGAGCCACAGACTTTCCCCACCTCCTTCATAGACAGCTACGTGGCCGTACATACGTCACTCCTGGATATTTTATCTCCTCTGACTGTCACCTTTATTTGTCTTTCTATAATGTTGCTTACATCCCTTAGAGAAGTTACATATGTCTTTGTCCTGTCCTGAAACAATATTTTGTTCTTTTTCTGATACTTGCGGACAATGATTATTGTCCTCATGTCCTTTGATTTTGTTTTCACATCATCCAACTACAAACAATTAGTTTAATCCTCTGATACACTGCAAATTCACCTTCCCAATCCTTATTTTTTTCTGTCTGTTCCTCTGGGTTTACAGCCAGTGAGGGCAGCTGTGAAGAAAGGGCTGGAGGAAGCCTGCACAAGGGCTGCCCTCCTCCTCTTGGGAGCTGTCTTCAGGCTGAGGCTCTCACCCTTGGTCCCCACCTGAGCTACATCACAGTGGCATCACAGCCATGCCGATCGCTGGTCATGGACCCGACTGGTTCAGACCAGAACCCTGGCCAACAGGCTAACTTTGGGCTTGACCCAGACCTGCTAATCACTATGGGCTTGCCTGGTGATCACTGTGCTGGGCCTGGCCCTGGTTATGGTTTCCAAACCTGATCCTGACCCTGTGTGTTCCTACCTTGAGCTCAGACCTGCCTCATCACCACGGACTTGTCTTTGGACTTTCCTAATTACATAGCCTGCACAGTAACAAGGGATGGCTGGAAAGATGGATGAACATTAGATGTTAAAATTTTATGAAGTTCTACTTAATATTTTGACCTATATGTAGACTGGGTACACTTTAAAAGCAAACTATCAGCATAGTTTCTGCATAACTATGAGCGGCTCAACTTTTTCAGCTCTGAAATTAAGCTAATGGTTATAGCACTCCTGTGGTTTGCTACAATCGCTACAGGAAGTCCAAAAGAACTGAAACATTTTTTGGGAAATTAAACCCTTCAGAAAAAGAACATAAATGAAAATAATTGCAGTGGACATGGCAGCCTTCCAAAAACAATGCATTAGGTATTAATCAACTGAAATACAACATGCAGAGTTCTTTAATGGTTGCAAACTATATCTAGGAGGAGGTGGGAGAAAAGGGTCCATCCTGGACTTCATTTTGTTTCTCTGTATCTTTTTTTACCAATCTTGAGCTATTGAACATCTTGCAAAGAAGAATCTTGGATTGCCTGGTAGATTTGAGAACTCTTCAGCTTCTGGTCTTTAAAAATAATGGTCCAAGCATTAGAGCTTCTGGGACCTCAAGCTGCTCCATCTTTATGAAGATAGATGTATCCAGGTCTAAATACTCCAGCTAGACCATTATATGTACAAGCTACAGTATCTTTTTCCTCCTTCTCTTAAAATAAAAGTTACTCCATTCGGTTCCAATAGCAGCTGTAATACAGCCTACCTAAATAAACCAGGGCATACAAATTGTTGAAGTTAAGATTACAAAGTTTACAATGGTTTCCCACTATGACAACTACAAGGAAATGAAACCTCTTCTAGTTTTCTTTCAACAGCTAATGTCAGGAAGGAAAGCGTTCTTTTTGCCATACCTTGCTTTACTGAGAATTTATCTACAACCACTTTTGAAGAGAATCTGATTACACTTTCATATTAATGTCTGCAGTTGAAGATATAGAGTACCAGGTGATTCTCATAACAATAATGTTGATTTATAACTGAGAGTATGCAAGATACAGAATAATCAGATAGAGTTCTACAATACCAAGAATAATTTAAAGTATTATTGTAGAACAGCTCCTGCAAGCGAATGCACAAAGAAGGCACAGATGGGCAAAGGGGATGTTCAGATAAGGAGAGAAAAAATCAGTGGAAAATACCTTGCAGAATTTCCTCACTTCTATTCATGAACAGATTAAAAAAAAATTAAAGACAGGATGGTAATTAGTTGCTTGCCTCACAAGACATTAAGGAAATTGAAGTAATTCTTACCTTCAGATTATTAAAGCTAGAACATGAGCCTGCTGACATTTAAAACAAGATTTCTAAGATTTACAGCTCCCAAGCATGGAGACCTCACGGATATCTGTTTGTTTCTTTCTTTTGTACATATATATGTAACACAGGTACCTCCATTTGTCTGGTTAGCGTGATGTACTGAGAGCTGGAACTGCAGGGAGAGCTCTACGCCTGGAGGACCCGGGATGCACTGCTCCTTCTCCACTTTCCACAGAGCTTATCAGATGTGCTTGGTCCCATCCTCCGGCTGCAGAAGGTGCTCACACCTGCCTGGCTTCCAAAAGACAGGGTCTTCTTTTTGGGGATGCAACAGGTAGAGAGTCTGTGGTGGGTCAGCTGGTAGAAAAACCTGTGTTAAGCTGGATTTGTCTGGTAAGGCTGATGGGCCTTTTGTTATTTTACCTCTTTTCTCTGCAATTTCTCTGCTCCTATGAATAAACAAGTACCACTCGGTTTTAAAAAAGCTGTTCTAAGTGTAGCTCCCAAGTGAAAGTCTACAGGTCACAGAATCACGATGACTAAAGAAATCAATAAAATAGAGTAAGGCTGAGGACTGACAAGAGTGAACATGTCAGGAAGAAGGACAAACCCAGAATAAAACCAAATAAATCACCAGATGCCCCAGAAGGGCCAAGGCTTAGGTACTAATGGGACATGTGCCAAAGACAATAATGAAGGATCAGGAGCACAGAAGTCAAAAAGATCTGAAGAATACATCAGCTTTCAGACTCTAATAGACAAGCAGACCCAGACACTGTTGTTCCCCAGCATACGTTGTAGAACAAACTCATGGGACAACATTATGCTTCTACCATTTCTATTTGCCAGTATACTGGAGGAGTTACTGGGAATTTTTTTTATCATAATAGTTGCTTGGAAGCTGAGAGATGCTCTGCTGAGAGATGCTGAGTGGAAAGCAACACTAGAGTTCCTCTTAGATTAACAGCTGAGTGATTGAAAGACAAGATGTGCCTCGGTCTTAGGATCAGAAATCCTAACAGAAAGCAGTACTTTCAAAGCCCAGCTTTCTCAGGTACTGTGAAATTCTAGAATGGAGGTCCATACATGTCTCCCATTCATTTTTCAACAGCTTGATCTCATTGGCATTACAAACATGGCTTGGTAAGTGTTCAAATTTGTTTGTTCAGTTATTGTGATTTCTAAGATGCATTGAGTTCCTGGTATGGAAATAGGTAGAAATGTTGCAGGTTTAATTTAAACAAATTCTGACAGCACTAATAAACCATTCCAAAGGATGCCATAATTTGTTATAATCACTTAGTCAATCAGAACTTGCTCCATTCAGAAATGAAAAATTACTTTCAATCTATTAAGACAACAGGGCAATGCTAAAACCCCATTGCAATCTACCCCACAAAACACTGCACAGAGAAGGCTGGGACACCAGTATCAACCCAAACCAATTTTATAACTTTTTTGTTAAAAAAAAAGTGTGAGGCCTTCCACATGCAAATACTACAAATAAGCATTGATCAATAAACACAAACTCTCCCTTTATTTGCTATTACAGACAGGCTATTACAGGTACATTTGCTGGGTACTCTTTCTTTTGCAGGTGCAAAATGTTTAGTCTACAAGCAAAGCAGGTGGCAATATTTCAGACTGTGATTCTTTTTTCATGACTGTTAAGACATTATTTGCCATTACATTTAAATGGTAGCCGTTTGAGCCGCTGTGAGTATGAACTGTGCTGAAGTGGCATATTCCCAAGCCAGCATGGAATCATTTGTGGCTAAATCTTGAAAATAGTCCAGTAAACAAATTTCAAGAGGTAATTTCCTCAGAGACGAACATACAGATGAAAACATTATATTACAGTGCTCACTTGCCCATGTAACAGCAAAAAAAAGCCTACTGAAGTAGTTGGAATCATCTTAAATTGGTACTCTGATGGCTTTTGAGGAAGACGAAGCAGGGTTTGGGAGGGAGTGCTTTCTCCAAATTAATCTTTCTGAGTTGTGATGTTTTAAAAGATTGCCAGGGGACAGGATGCTTATTCTGGCTGAACACTTCACTCACAAACACCATACACCCTAGGTAGCAGGGTGACTCAGTTACTAGCCTTTTATTTCTAGCAGCTGAGATTAACAGAGCTAAGAAAACACAGAAACTTATCCTAATGCAGCTTTTCAAATTCTTTCAAATTTGGATTTGAAGATTTCTTTCTGCTGTGGAACAACTGGTGAACCGCTGCTCTGACAGCTCCATCTCTAGGGTGCCAAGATTATTTTCTTTTTCATTTTAGAGACCCAAAACATGCCTTTGATGCCATTCATCAGACAATGAAAACGCACCCACAGCAGAACAGGTCACACCAACAGCTTTGAAAGCCAGCACAGCACAAGACCAGCTGTATTAATCTGCCTTCCATGCAACTGGCAATTAGCCCATCCATGCTTCTACAGCTCTTCCACCTAAAATGAATATAATCACTATAGAAAAAAAAAAATTGACTTTCTAATTCTAAATTACTTGTACAGCTCCTAAAATAACCATATATGCAGAAAAAATAAATCATATCTAGCCATTGTTGGGTATCCTCAGACAGCTTTGGTCCAGTTTTCTTTAATAGCATGTAAGCTAAATATGCAATCTCCTAATACTCATTAATCATGACACAAAGGAAACAACTAAATAAATGCTAGGTGACAAACTGCAAATACTCTTTGAAAAGAGCAAAGACACAAAGACAGTATTGTAAGTGAGAGTATCTGGGACTTCTACTAATTGGATTTTCAGTAATGCCTATTCATTTACAGAAATAATGCTGAGGACCACCAACACTGTGGCTTTGTCTTTTTAATATTTCTATTGCAAGGTACATATAGGAATCTGTTGTCTGTTTTGCAACACACTTTTTCTCACTCTGTGCTGTAAAATACAAACACTCAACTAAACATAAAAAAGATCATTGAAGACATAAATAACTCAGATGGTTAAACATAAACAGAGAAATAGCAGCAAAATTTCTGTCAGAGTACATTATCTGCAATAAACCTGTCAGAGCTCTACGAAGGCACAAAGTTACTAAGCCACACGCTTACTTAGTTTTACCCCAGTCTACTGGGAAAGTCATCCATGGGAGAACATTAATGGAAGCTTGTAATTGTACAGGGAAATGCAAGAGTTTTTAAAAAGAGAAAAGAAGGGATAAGAAAGAGTAAATAGTTTTATTGCCAAGCTGAACATGTAGGTGTTCTCTGTATCTCTGCAACTCAACAACTTTAGTTATAATCTTGAGAAGGAAGCAGTATGCCAGGTGGTGAATTTGCTGAGGACACAGAATTCTTTAAGTTACACAAAATGACTGAGAATGGAGAGGAATTCCAGGAGGATCTAATCAAAGTGGGTGATTGGGCAACATGACGGTAGATAAATTTTAATGAAGGTAGGCATGAGGCAATGCTTAGTAGGTAAAACTGTTCACTTCAACTTCATACTTACTGATTAGTCAGCACACTTGGGGGAAATGCAGTAGCAATGATGAGAATATTGTCTACTTTTTTCTCAGTGTCATAAGAAAAGGTCATTGAAGAAACAATTTTGCTGTGTATTGTTTATTTTCCTCTCCTCTGACAGTGTCTGCTGTCAATTTCTTCAGTGTCTGTGATTTGTGTGAAACAGTAGTTCAGCTTTTCAGGAGGAGAGCAGGGAAGAATAAAACTCCTGACAATGTAAAAAGTTTAAGCGACATCCCTTTTTTTCAGCTTTCTAAAATGTGTGGAAGGAACAAAATTGTGGAGAGTAAAGCGTTAGCTGGTGGCAATTAGGCGATTTCAAACTCATGTGAAAGAAAAAAAGAGTCTTATCAGCAATGGAGCTAATGCAGTCTTGGGCCTTGTGTCTTCTGGCTGGACCTTCTGGTGTCTAAGAGGGCTAGTGTTTTTAATGAAGGTTTCTGCTGATAGGGACACTTCCATTGCCGTTCTCCCATGAGGATTTCCTGCTATTAAAGATGATGAGATCATTTTGCAGGCTTTTCCTCAGTAAGAGCATCAGTAAGATCTTGCCTCCCAGATGAGGTAAATTCATCAGAACTTGTAGCAGTTTATGTTTGACATTTCTGTGGCTCTGATAAATTTGGTTGGCCAACAGCAATGCCCCTGGTTTTGGCAATAGGACACACAGGGCCAGAATGAGACAGCCTGCATGGTCAGAGCAGACCCTTCCCAGACCTGGGCAATGCTGGTTCCTCAAGATGGGTCCAGAATACATTACCCACCAAAATGCTGATCAGACATGTCAGCAAGCTACAGCCCCTTTCTATGGGAAAACTGGCCACAAGTAGCTCCCCAGGGCTGCTTGTAGTGCCAAGATTGACTGATTTACCTGAACAACAATAAGCAACAATGTCACCCTTGCTGGGACCAGACATGGGCTGCTGTATATCAGGGCATGCACGACTGCTACGGAGTAGGTAGTCCTATTGATAGTCCTCCTGGCAGAGGTAATAGATACCGGAAAAGCTACTAGGGCTCATCCTGCTTTTGCTCTCCAAACCCAACAATTTAGTCACTGGTATATTGATTTCAGCTGTACAAAGCATATGCTCCTGCTTCAGCTGGATATACCTCAGTTCAGGTACAAATGAGAAATCCTCCCTTCAGGAAATCAGAAGTGGCCTTTGGACATGCATCATTAACCATACCACAGGTGAAGCAGCAGAAGACGTGCTCTGCTGCGCCCGCACTGCAGAGAACAGCAGCTACAGCAAGCGACAATGCCTGAGCGCGTCTGTGTTTTGTGTAGAGGAAAGTGCACGGTATATGGCAAGGCCATCAGTTACTCTATGGAGAAGGGGAAGAAAGCTGCCCAGTGGGAACATCCCGAGAGGTATCATCATCCTAAAGGAAGCAAGAAACTGTGGCTCTGCCTGCCCCACTGTCGTGGTTTAACCCCAGCCAGCAACTAAGCCCCACACAGCTGCTCGCTCACTCCCCCACGGTGGGATGGGGGAGAGAATCAGAGCAGTAAAAGTGAGAAAACTTGTGGGTTGAGATAAAGACAAAAGCCGTGCACGCAAGCAAAGCAAAACAAGGAATTCATTCACTACTTCCCATCAGCAGGCAGGTGTTCAGCCATCTCCAGGACAGCAGGGCTCCATCGTGCATAACGGTTACTTGGGAAGACAAAAGCCATCACTCCGAATGTCGCCCCCTTCCTTCTTCTTCCCCCAGCTTTATATGCTGAATACGACATCATATGGTATGGAATATCCCTTTGGTCAGTTGGGGTCAGCTGTCCCAGCTGTGTCCCGTCCCAGATTCTTGTAGAGAAGAAGCTGGGAGGACAGGGGCAGTATGAGAAACTGAAGAAATCGTTGGCTTAATGTAAGCATTGCTTGGCAACAACTAAAACATCAGTGTGTTATCAACATTACTCTCAGCACAAATTCAAAACATAGCCTCATACTAGCTACTGTGAAGAAAATAAACTCTATTCCAGCTAAAACCATCACATCCACAAGTGCCCTTTCACTGGGGTGAGATTTGTGGAGTGGGACGAGAGGTACGGATCTGAATTCAACATCTCCAGTATCCTTCACTGCAGATTCTCCTCCAAGGATAACCAAGCTATTATCAGCCCTTATCAACAAGGGTCCTTGCTGGGGTCCAGTGTGTTCAGTGAGAAGCTCCTTGTTTTTAAAAGTACAACTGAAAAATGTGCATTTCCTCCAAACTTCTCTGGTGATGTTACATGGCTTTGTGGGTATTAGTTAGGGCTCTCAGTGTGCTGAAAAAAGTTCCTGCCCTGGCCACCTCGAAGCATAAAAGAAAAGATCCTGGAACAAATAAAATAAGAAAGGGAGTACAAGATAAGATGTGTTATCAAATATTCACTACTTGCATCAACCAGAGCTGGGGACATTAAAAAGGAAAAAGGAAAAAAAACAACCACCAAACCAGGTTAAATATGGAATCATTGAGACCTGCATCAATGGAAGTGTTACTGGATAAAGCTTCGTTATCCAGTCTAGCATCTGACATAGTACTGCACAATACTCAAACCACAGGGCCTTAATGTAAAGTCCTGTACTTCTTTCTCAGACAGAGACTCAAACCAACCTCAACAGCAAGATTAACCTGAGAATACTGTTTGACTGATTTGCTCTTGCCCCAGGACATACATCTTATAGAAGGTCTGTGGACTAGGAAGCTGTAATCAGTATAACCATGTTTTTATATCAAAAAGGTATGAATGGGAAATGATATGATAAGGATTCACTTTGCTTAGAGAACACGGTAACTCCCTAGTAGAGCAACCTGCACCTGAAGGCACTCATAAAAAAAGGGTTACACAAAGAAGGTAAGTGCAACGGCACTACAGCAATAGGATATTGAAGAAAAGATATCAGAGGGAAACAGTAAGGCCTTCAAAAACATCTATTTCATAATAAATACTACATTACTTACATTTCCTCAGCTGAATTTTCTTGCTGTTTGTGCAAACATTTTCAGCCATTAATGGAAGTAAAGACACAACATGAAATACGGCAAATATCAGAATCTCAAGGATTTCATGCATAAAAAATCCATCCCAGGAAGCTGCAGCTATCATTATTTTTGTCCCTTATTTACTGTTTCCTAACTCAAAAACACCATGCTGCTACTCGGCACCTCTGAACTCTCTGTTACCATTTTCCTTCTTGTTAAACATGCATCTAGAAAATAATCTGCTTAGCAACCAGCACAAACATATTGCACCAGAAGAAAAGAAAGGTTACTTGACAAGCAAACTTGGCTAGAAGCCAGCTGAGAGACCCAAAGGCACCTCAGTCAAATGTCTGTGTTTTCTGAATAAACTATAAATTAATAAGAGGAAGAGCAGGGACAGACTAAGTCAACAGTGATTTCGGGGCATACCCATGCAGGTGAGCCATTGCCCCTGCATGCTGTTGTTATGGCATATAGACAGAATAAACGAGAAATAGTTGGTTCCTCGTGCATATTTTCCACCGTGTAATCTATGTAGCTGGAACAAATAGTTTGGCCTCCTGCCCCCCCAAGCCACCGCAGCACTGTCCCCGCAGCAGCAGAAGTGCGTGCCAACAGCCCTCACCAAGAAGGTACCAGGTTGCCCTGGCATGGCCAGATGCATGTGGCACATGCTAAATGAGATGAATAATTTATGGCTTTAAAAAACATTCCCTGCGTGAGCAACAGAATGCCATTGCATTCGGGGCATTCTGAATAAAAGCAATGCAACAGAAGTGAAGGAGCAGATTTAGGCATCTCTTACAGAGCCAGACAGAGGAAAAGGAGAAGGGACTGTTGGTACCGATGGAGCTTCTTACTTCCTTTGAACCCACAAAGACATTCAGTCTTTGAGGATGTGGCCTCAAATCCTTCCAAAGCCAACCATATGCTACCTCAGCATAGCTCTCATACTTTGCTTGCAGCCTGTGCACAGGGGGAACATTGTGTGACAGGCAAAAACATCTCCCCAGCAAACAGCTGCTCTAGCCAAGCATGTCCCTCTAGCCCACCAGACCATGTTGTTGAGCTCAGCGAGAAATCACGGCGCTGTGCGTGTTTTCCCACTGAATCCATGCCCAGGACCTGTGAGGACTTGGCCATTTTTTACTGCCAGTCTTCGAGGCCAGGAGGCAGCAGCAGAAAACATGTAGGAACCCTTCACTGCAGTAGGGAGGGCTGAGAGGACATTCTCCAGCTACTCTTCAGGCCAGTCATCGACAACATACTCTCACAATTTTATTTACACCATGTCAGAAGACCCAAGAGCTTGTACGGCATCACTTTGGGACACAAATTCATGAAAACTCTCCCAAGAACTGTCGAGATCCACACTCATTCTACAAAATATGGCTGAAAACTTAAAAGAGGCTGGGACACTTCTGATTCAAAAATAATTGGCAATGATGCAGCATACTCAGAATAAAAAAAAATCTTTTGGATTCTATTCTGACCAAAGACCAAGACAGAAATGACTCTAATGAGGCAGAAACATCCAGGAAGTCACTGAGATAGGCTCCAAATGGATCAATAGCATGTAAGACAGGTCATATGCCCTGCTAGAATAAAAACATATGCTTTAAATGACAAATGGCTCATGAAGAATTGGTTAAGCAGGATACATCGTGTGCAGGTACAGAAGTGCAGGATTCTGCTGCTACAAGCAACTGTCTGTGGACAGATCACAGCCCAGTATCATCACCTCTACATGGGAAAAAAAAAAGAGGACAAAAAAATAGCAGACTTGGGGGTGGCAGAATTGTGATCCAGTTTCTGCATATATTAAAATAGAAAACATAGTATTCCAGGAACTCTGGAATCAAACCCCTCAAATTATAGAGACAACTTACTGGGCAAAAATGATTTTTTTCTGTTCCAACCCAGCCAGAGACCACCACCAGGAACTCAAGCCTTTCACACCCTCCCACTAGGAAGCAGACACACAAGTTATTTTGGATGCACTTAATTTTTCAAAGGATCCTCGCAAAGATTTCACAATCATTGCTTAAAGCAGACATGAAACCCTGGGCATGAGGTAACGGTAAATCCTACCTATTGTATCACAGAGCTAGAAGATAGAAATGGGGCAGATTGACATGGCTCTCCTGGGTTTGGTGTGCGTGGACCCATGGCAGATGTAACATGGCCCTATAAGCACCCACACTGCCCGTACTCTGTGAGGCCTAAAATCAGCAGCTACTTCAGGACGAGGCATGTAGCTCTGCAGGCTTCTCTGACCATACTGAGCCAGCTCTCATGTAGCTAGCACCACATGTAGCTCACACGTAGGGAGTACTTCAAGTACCAGAGTCTGTGTATCTGAATCCTTGAGATGAGATTCATCGGTGCAATCATAGGTGTCCAAGTGTAATTTTTAGACATTTTAATGCACCTGAGACATCTGCATGGCATTGCAGACATCATAATGGCAAACAAGGCTGAGGGGATCCCCTGGACTCTCAAAGGGAGCACCAGAAACCTACAGTTACACAACTGAATCCCCCCTCCCCGTGCATTCACCTAGGCACTATCCTTCGTTACATGTTCAATACAGCTCATCTATCTCATTTGTGATAGGAATCTTTCTTTTGACAAAAAAAACCAAACTGTAAAATCTGCCACAACGAAAAAGTATGTTTATGAGAATAAACTGTCCCTCAGCCAAGGCCACCCTATGCAAACAAGTCCTTTCCCAAACAGGCCTTCTCAGACAGTTCTTAGACAGACCTGGGCAGGTGGCTGTGAGAGCTGAACCTTCAACTTCATTTTATAGGATAAACATGTCATTTTAATGCCTCTGACAAGGCCATGCTTCACTGAGCGCATGAGCAGCATCCCGTCCCTGGTACTTACAGGCAGAGCTCCAAGGCACTGTAGGTTCATGGCACTGGTTTTTGTTTATGGTACTTTTAAGGACAGAGCTTGGTGCTACAGAGGTCCTGTTTATATTTCAGCTGGTTTGGAGGCCAAGATGTAACACGGAGGTTTTTAATGACCCTCGTGCTGGAGCAAGCCGCTCCAGGCTTTTGCAAGAGGAGGGCCTGCACTTGTATTTATTCTGATCACACTATGACTAACTTCAGAGGGTGTATGGAGGAGATGACTGTCTCTGAGTTAAAAAAAAAAACATGAACAAACTGAGCTGGTTAAATTAATCAAGAGTACCCTGCTCTACCTGTGGTTTCTGAGTTAGATCCTAGGAAAAAGTGATAGTTTACCTGTATGCAAATATGCTCACAGTTTCACTCCACTTTTTTCTCCTTAAGAATTCTCCATCCTACAGTGCAGTTATTTGCAAACCAGCTTAAAGGGCTCATTCACTGCCAAAGCCTACTTATATGAGAAGAAAAAAGGTCTCTTTGCTCTTGATAAAAAAAATACATTTATTTCTATTCTGTTGGATCTGTTTAGCCCAGAGAAGAGAAGACTGAGGGGGGATCTTATCAATACTTACAAATACCTTAGGGGCGGGTGTCAAGAGGATAGGGCCAGACTCTTCTCAGCAGTGCCCAGTAACAGGACAAGAGGCAACGGGCACAAACTGAAATATGGGAAGTTCCACCTCAATATGAGGAAAAACTTCTTTACTTTGAGGGTGACAGAGCACTGGAACAGGCTGCCCAGGGAGGTTGTGGAGTCTCCTTCTCTGGAGATATTCAAAACCCTCCTGGACGTGACCCTGTGCACTGTGCTCTAGGTGAACCTGCTTTGGCAGGGGGTTGTACTAGACGATCTCCAGAGGTCCCTTACAGCCCTAACCATTCTGTGATTCCGTGATTTAAGACTGGATGACAATGGATTTTTGTGCTACACAAGGTGACTCAGTTCCCTCTTTCAGCTCCAGAGCATGTGAGTGTTACGTGACAGCGAGGACTGCTGGACTGGCCTGTAGTCAAAGGAGAACCTCAGGTGACACACCCACAGTGGGATGGGAGGAGGATGGTGGGATGTGTCTTTAGAGGACGAAGTACCTGGGGACAATATTAGGGGCAGGTGTACCCTTATTACAGCTGCACTATACAGCAGCTTGCAATAGGCAAACACAAATCATGGTGGGCTTTCCAAGGTCTACCTGCAGTGCCATGACCCAGTCCAGCATTGCCAGCTGCAGTGGGGACCTGGAAAAGAGCATTTTGCTTCTCTATAAATCATTCTTGTTCACCATGCAAAGTCATCAGTATATGATAATTAGCAGCCATCACTGGTTATGCTGCTTCTAGAAAGAATCATCTTCCATCTGCTGATGGAAGTTGATGAGGTGAGCCCAAAATTCCTATCACCTTGTAAAGCCAGTGCTCCTTCATCTGTTTAGGCAACCAGGATCACACTACTGCCAAGATTGCTCCTGGGGTGACGTTCCCTCTTTCATCTCCCTGTAGCAGCTTGGGACACTTGCTTGGCACGAAAGCATCAGTGCTGAGGACCCAGGGACAGGAGTGTGTGACATGTTGGGTCCCAAAGTGTGCATGGAGCAGGTAAACATGGTAGTGGAGTAAATAATGGAGCAGCTTTTCACACAAACAGCACCAGGTTTGAGGACAGTCAGAAACCCTCACAGTGCTGCTGCAGGTGTGCAGTGCTGCTGTGCAGTGCACCTCTCAGAATGCTCTGATAGGATGCTTGAAATTAAATTGCTTAGATGACAACTAATCAATCCAAGTGGCTGGACTATTGTAGGCAAAACCAAACAGTAAGGAAATTAGACTTTTTTATTGCATTCTTTCATTTTAACTACCAAAGGTACCATTTGAAACATAGAGAAGGAACATTTAACATGACAGTGTCTCTCTAAAGACAACTAGTTTAGAGGCAAGACATTAAAATATTGACAGCTGCTGATAAATATATACATATTTTTGCCAGTAACAGATAATATTTAACGGCTTAATACACTGGGGTTTATGATGACTAAGATTGGTGCATTTATACCACTAAATACACCTCTATTGCTTCAGGAGAGAGAATTGCTAGGCATTATATCATTTCATATATAATAATTTCTTCCTTCCTCCCTGGAACAGAAATAATTCATAGGTAAGAGTATTACTGGGTCATACCAGGGGGTCCTAGCTAGTGTTACATGATAAAGCATTAAGAGGCTGGGACTACCCTGAAATGCAGTTTAAATC
Organism: Nyctibius grandis; assembly: GCF_013368605.1. Taxonomy (NCBI): domain Eukaryota; kingdom Metazoa; phylum Chordata; class Aves; order Nyctibiiformes; family Nyctibiidae; genus Nyctibius; species Nyctibius grandis. The sequence goes on from NC_090659.1 coordinate 103,198,015, forward strand.
ATGTTAAGACCACGATTGTACCTCGAAGAAAGGAAAAGCATTTGCTTTCTTCTGTACTATAGAGAAGATTTACATTTAAAGAAACTATTGTCTGAGTTCAAAACTTCCAGGCAATCTCCAGTCTGTTTCTTTGTCAGAGTATCTGATATCACTGAAAGTTTCAGCACACACATTTCCCAGTAACTACGATACATTTAAAAGATCTTTCAAGGGCAGAGCTCACTGCCACAGTGTACAACACAGGACTGTGCATCCGCTGCAGAGCTTCTGGATGGAGAACACCATTTGCTCAGGTGGCAAGCAATGCTCATTAGCACTTGCAAAGTCCTGAGTATGTTTACAGGGTTCAAGAATTATTTGTATCAATAAAATCCAAATCAACTCCCGCACATGGCAGTGCAGAGCACAATTGGGTCACTAGACCTCCAGTGTCTGGATCCTTAAGTCGTTATAAGTGCGTGTTTAAGAGATTAAGTAGCACTATCTAAGGATTCAGAAGGATTTTAAATGCCGAGATATTTATCAGATCAAAAAAATATATATATCTCAATTGTTTTCAGTGATGGATTAAACACATGCAAAATCTTTCCCTAATATAGCTTCAGCTACTGTTCAAAATGAAGTAGTCTAACAAATGTATTTAGGACAATGAAAAAAAAAATCCATGTGTGGAAATGGGACCAAAGGCTTTATCCAGAATCCTTTGAAGAAATGCCTCCTGTGTTTTTTAATCAGCAGTGTGCTGGTACGAGTGCTGCATGTTCATAAAGCTATATTAGTATGCCCTTTCTTGCACTGGGGTCCCTCTGGCATTGGATAGGTTAAGCAATTGCTGATATTAAATTAGCACACTGATTTCCATTGGTAAGAAAGTTTCTGCGTCTTAAATTATACATAAACTATTCCAATAGAGCCAAGGAGAAAATGAATAAAAGTACTTTTACAAAAAAAAAACACACAATAAAAAAGTAAACATGTCTGAGCAATTGCAAAGATACGATGAATAGATCAGCTGAATAATGATTAGAATATTTTTAAGCCAGATAGGTAAGTATATGTTTACTCAATGTAGCTGAGCTGACTTTCAGCAAACAGCATATAGCGAAGGAGAAGGCTGAACATTTTAATGTACTCACTACTGCACAATAATTAAGGAGAAATACATTTGCTGCAATTGTAGCTCATGCTAGGCAACTGTTCCTATAACCTCATTTTAGAGTTACTTGTATTTTTACTTCATTGGGTTGGTAAAGTGAGCTTGATTGGAGAAAGCAGAATATTCCAGCTTTTCTTTTTTAAAATGCTCTGGTTTTCTTCTCTAATCCATCACTAAAAGGCACAAGCAGATTTACTCTGAATACAGATTAAAGAGAACTTGGATGCTCACTTCCATTTATGAAAAGTTTTGAAGGTGACAGGGAAGAGGATAAAGCACATTCAAAAGTGTCATGCCCTCAACCTGTGAGAGACTAGAGCCTGTAGGAGTTCAGACGAGCTAAAGCTATACCAACAGCAGCCAGCGCATAAATACAAGAGGCATTACTACATTTCACCCGTTACAAGAAAAAGGATCACTTCCTGGGGGCAGTTCAGATTTTTTCGTACTGTTATGTGGTACCTTTCATTAATGAAAGGCTTGCACATAGTGCATTTGCCAAGGGACACCAGTCTTCACAGGAACATAGGGACTGGCCAGGGAGTTGCGGCCTTGGGTCCTCTTCCTGGCTCTGCTGTTTGCTTGATGGGTAGCCTTGGGCAAGTCATGTCAGCTCTGAAAAGTTTCATTTCCCTGTCCTTGTAGGTGATCAGTGATTGACTTCCATTATGAAAAGTTTTACAAAGTGGGGTTTACATTAGCTCTCTATAACTAGTCCAGTCTGGAAACCACACTCAGACAAAGCAGAAGTAGTCCAAAGATGAGGAATAGAAAATTATCAGAAGTCTTTGAAAGTATGGCCTGGGAAAAAGCTGAAGCACTTGGATTGATTCATTTCTACAGAAGGGAAATGAGATGAGACATGACAACAGTCTTCAAATATGTATTAGGCAGAAACAATTATCTGCATCTGTATTGAGCAGAAACAATTCTCTGCATCCTTTGCAGATAGAACAAGAGAAACAGGTATAAACTCCTGCGAGAGAAATACAGGTTAGACATCATTGATTATTTTCAAAAAGTAAAAAAGGAGTAAGCTTCCTAAGCAAGCTCCATCTTTTAAGCATGTTATAAACAACAGTACAGAAAAATCTGCCCCAAATCATGCAAGTATAGCTGATCACACTTCAGGACAAGGACATCTCACCGTGCTGCCCTGTTGTCAATGATCCTATGTCTCCGATCTCCCTGAGAAAGCTTTGTGAAATGTCTTACATATATTCATTACAATTTCTTAATTGAAAAAGTATCTGTTGTCAAATATGGTCCTTTCTGGCTGCACTCTGGCTATACAGACTTTTACTTGTGCACCAGAATACAATACACATTAGGACCACGTTTCTAGTTCCATGGTTTATGGTCCATATGAAAGCACCTTTAATATCTAACTTCCCTCTTCACTATACTTTGATTAGCTTGTTCTAATTTCCCTGCGGTTCACATGACACAGTTCTCTCTTTTCCCTACCCAGTGTTAACAGGGAGGCAGCTTGGCTGCTGGCTTTGTAGAAAAGGCACCCATGGGATTATCTGAGCTCCAAGAAACTGCTTCATAAATTTGAATACTTTGATATGATAAATACCAAAGCAAACTTTGCAGAGATGAAGGACTATATGTACTTCACTGCTGAGGCACTTCCATGCAAGTTCTCCCTCAGCTCAGGAAGTCTGGGGGGGACATGGTTGTGTCACATAAAGGCAAAAATGTTCCTATGACCTTCCCCAAGGAAGCAGAGCTTTGTGCCACTGGAGATGAGAACAAGTGGCTAAATGTGACATTTGTATCAAAACACCTCAAACACGGTCCTGAAGCGTTATCATGCTCCTCCCCGACATGGTTTAGGGAAACCATCTCTTCCAGCCCATCATTCCCACAGCTGGCAGTCATTTCCCCTGTTGTGCTCCCAGGAAGTATATCTCCACATCTCTCAGACTGACCTTCCTGGAACAGAGCGCGCCCAGAGGGCTAGAGGCACGTGGGCTCCAAATAACCCACATAAACCTTCTTCCAATATGCCCAAGATGGCTCATGTGAGAAATGTGGCACATTCACATGTTCTTCACTTCTCCTTTCCACAAGGCAGTGATAGCAACACTTGCCTGCCACCCAACAGTTTTCTGAAAGAAAACCAATTGATGTAAACAATATTCACCAACACCTTTCAATAGAAACTGCTTTAGAAGTATCAATATATTAATCTGCAATTAGAGCCAATGCATTGAACAAGTTTGTCCACTGAAAAGAAAGGTTTCTGTGTCTAGCCATATCATGCGAAACAGCAAGGACGAAATTTGTCACCACACTCCATCACTCCAACCAGCAATAAAGTGCAGGGCAATTTCTACAGAATCAGTGGTGCTGGCAGAGCTCTCCATATTTCAGATAACTGGAGATCTTTATGCAGCTGTAAAAAAAAGTTACCCTTCAAGTGGCTACTAATCTATTATGGGTTTTTTTTAAACAAAAGTGAGATATTTGCAAATGTAGGTTGTTTATTATCTGCTATTGCTGGAGTTCCCACTGGCAATTACAGTGGAAACACCTTGTTCCCAAGTCCCCTGAATGACATGGATTCCCAGCTGGTGCTGCAGCACAGTCTGCTGGAGACCTCTCCTTCTAAGGTATATGGCACTGAGTAGTCCCCATGAAGCCAATTAAAGAAATTATTCATGTCAATACGAGTGCAAGTGATCCTTAAGCCCTTAATTACTCCCTGTATTTTTTCTGTCTAATTCCTATGCACCACTCTGAGATCTTGGAGAGTTTGTCTCGAAACCCTGTGCTGCAAACCACCACGGCTCATGAGCAGCTTAGGACTCCTGATGTGGGGTGGGTGCCAGGGCCATCCCCAGCTAAGCCATCCCTTCCCATCTCTCAGTGCCCACACATTGCTCTGAAACTTTTTAGACCCTTTTATCCATTTCCTTTGAATCACTACGAGGAAAATTGCTTAATCTCCAGCACAATACTGCAAAGATAGAAGGAAAGTGTAAAACCTAAAGTCCCTCCCGCTCTACCAGATGACCAGTAATTTATATAAGTTGATTTGTTACCATATCTTTGCTAAAATGTTGCCAGACTTGAATAATTTGAGATCTGCTAAGGAGAATTTAGATTGCTGAGCAACAAAAGTCCAAAGTTAACTGTGGCTTATTTATCTCCAGGTCTGCAAGCTAATGCTAAAGAGAAATTGAATTTAAATAAATTTATTCCAAGCATAACCAAAATGCTGTAAATAACATATCACTTGATAGGCAGGAATATACAGCACATACTGCAGGACATAAAACACACTAAGTGCTGTACCAGTCTATCTTTCAGGGGTTTATTTTACTGCACTATGCTTCTACATCTCAGCTCTCACCCTCAAGGTACATTTGTATTAATACTATCAGGTCCAATACCAAGCCAAGGACAGGGATCGAGAAAGTTGAGAGTGTTTGGTTCACAGCTGGTCTCCTGCTTGCAGCGGGAGCCCCAGCTTCAGAGCACTGCAGCTGTGCAAGAAGAAATGTCAGAAGATAGCAGCAGCCGGTGAGCACAGCTCCTCGCCCCCCACAATCACAGGCAGTGGAAACACATCGGTGGCATCTGTGGCTTGTTAGCCACCAGCAGAATTTATGCATGCTCAGAGACCACGGGGTAATTTGATTGAGCAAGTTATCCACTGCCATCGGTTTGTTCAGCTCCAGCTGCCAATGCAAGATGCCAGCGTACCTAGCCTAGTTCCAAGGCAAACCAGGGCATTATTTCAAGCTGTGGGAGGACCCTGCGATGGAGACGGAAGCTGCGAAAAGTTCAGAAGGCTGAGGATGGACAAAGTCCTGACAGCTTTACAATCCACCCAGAGGAAAACATTTAAAAACTCCAGTGGAGCTTACCTCCCCGCAAAACTTCCCTCTAAAATGCCTTTACAATGAGGTAAAGTTTCAAGCAAGCATGCAGTAGTTCCCCAGAAGCATTATCAAAGCCAATTACATATGCATTTAATTAGCTAATTACAAACTGCAAATGAGCAGGGCAAAGCTTTGTGCCTGCTGTAGCGGAGGCAAATGTTACCACAATTCTTGTTTAGTGCCAGTCTTCCAAATCACGTACATCACTGGGAGTCTGCATGGTGCTATGCAAGTGATGGACAGCACCAATAAGACAGGGAGTCCCTTGTCTAAAGGCATGAGACAAACCAGCAAAACAGAGATAGTGCACAGGCATTTCAGAATGAAACACTAATTGAATGACCATGTTTTAAAAAAACTTAAAATAGGGAACATAGTGTATTTTAGCAGGATGATTACTCCAAATACATGGCCATATAGGAAGGGGAGAAGTCATAAATGGATGACTGCAGAGAGCAGAGGATCACTGTTGATGACCACAGAGAAAGCTAAACTGAGGAAGTGTGGTCTGGATGATCGGGTAGTGAGGTGGATTGTGAACTGGCTGAAGGAAAGAAGCCAGAGAGTGGTGGTCAATGGGACAGAGTCCAGTTGGAGGCCTGTGTCTAGCAGAGTCCCTCAAGGGTGAGGCCCTCTGACTACTACTCACTATTAGTATTCCAGGTGGGTAGGGATGAGATTGAAGAGAGAAGTCCCAGGGCTATCAAAAGGGACTTCAGGGCCCTGGGGCGTTTGGTAAAGGGGGTAGGTGCGCAGGTGATATTCTCTTCAATTCCTTTGGTATTTGGTGAAAATAGGAAAAAGACTATGAAAGTACAACAGATTAATATGTGGCTAAGAGACTGGTGCCGTAGGTGGGATTTTGGGTTTGTTCACCACGGGGCGGCTTTCATGGCACTGGGCCTGCTTATGCCGGATGGGGAACAGCTGAATCAGAAGGGGAAAAGGGTTATGGCCCAGAAGCTGGCAGGGCTGGTTAAAAGGTCTTTAAACTAGCTTCGATGGGGGAGGGGGATAAGACCAGGGCAGCCACAAATGAACCTAGGGATGACAGGCCTGCGTCAGGGGCAAGGCCGCTAGCCCAGCTGAAGTGCATTTACACCAATGCACACAGTATGGGCAAAAAAAAGGAAGAGCTAGAAGCCACTGTACAGCAGGAAGGTTATGATGTGGTTGCCATCACAGAAACGTGGTGGGATGACTCTCATGACTGGAGTGCAGCTATGGATGGCTATAGGCTCTTCAAGAGGGACAGGCGAAGTAGGAGAGGCGGTGGGGTAGTGCTGTATGTTAGGGAGTGCTTGGACTGTGTTGAAATTGAGGAAGATGGTGAGGATGACAAGGTTGAATGTTTATGGGTGAAGATTAGGGGGAAGGTCGGCAGGGCGGACATTACGGTGGGAGTCTGTTATAGACCACCCAACCAGGATGAGCAGGCGGACGAGGCGTTTTACAAGCGGCTGTCAGAAGCCGCCCGGTCACTGGCCCTTGTACTCGTGGGCAACTTCAACTTGACAGATATCTGCTGGAAACACAACATGGCAGAGAGGAAACAATCTAGGAGATTCCTAGAATGTGTGGAGGACAACTTCCTCATGCAAGTGGTAAATGAGCCCACTAGAGGAGGGGCCCTGCTTGACCTGTTGTTTGTGCACAGAGAAGGACTAGTGGGAGATGTGAGGGTCGGTGGCCGTCTTGGGAGTAGCGACCACGAAATGTTAGAGTTTTCGATAGTGGGGGAAGTAAGGAGAGGCAAGAGTAGAACTTCTGCCTTAGATTTCCGGCAGGCTGACTTTAGCCTGTTTAAGAGGCTGGTGGACCGAGTCCCTTGGGAATCGGTCCTGAAGGGCAAAGGAGTCCAGGAAGGCTGGACATGCTTCAAAAGGGAATTGTTAAATATTCAGGAGCAGGCTGTCCCAGTCTGTAGGAAGGCAAGCCGCCAGGGAAAAAGACCGGCCTGGTTAAACAGAGAACTTAGGCTAGAACTTAAGGAAAAAAAGAGAACCTACTTGCTCTGGAAGAAGGGTCGGGTAACTTGGGAGGTCTATAGGGACGTGGCCAGGTCGTGTAGGGAGAAGATTAGAAGGGCCAAAGCTCAATTAGAGCTCAATTTGGCTGCTACAGTCAAAGATAACAAAAAAAGCTTTTACAAAGACATCAACAGCAAAAGGAGGGTCAAGGAGAGCCTCCACCACTTGCTGAATGAGGAGGGTAGTGTAGTGTCAGGGGATGAGGAAAAGGCAGAGGTGCTCAATGCCTTCTTTGCCTCAGTCTTTAATGTCAAGACTGGTTGTCCTCAGGAGACTCGGCCCCCACAGCCTGAAGTTAGGGACGGGGGGCTGTGTGAACCTCCCATGATCCAGGAGGAGACGGTTAGTGACCTGCTGTGCCAGTTGGACACCCACAAGGCTATGGGCCCGGATGGGATTCACCCCAGAGTAATGAAGGAACTGGCAAATGAACTTGCCAAACCATTCTCTGTTATCTACCGGTAGTCCTGGTTAACTGGAGAAGTTCCAGCGGACTGGAAATTAGCAAATGTAATGCCCATCTACAAGAAGGGTCGGAAGGACGATCCAGGGAACTATAGGCCTGTTAGCCTGACCTCGGTGCCAGGCACGGTGATGGAACAGATCATCCTGAGTGCCATTACACGGCACATGCAGGACAATCGGGGCATCGGGGCCAGCCAACATGGATTCATGAAAGGCAGGTCCTGCTCGACCAACCTGGTTTCCTTCTATGACAAAGTGACCCGCTTAGTAGATGAGGGCAGGGCTGTGGATGTAGTCTATCTAGACTTCAGTAAGGCATTCGACACTGTCTCCCACAGCATCCTCCTGGACAAACTGGCTGCCTGGGGCTTGGATGGGTGGATTTAAACGCGGTGAAACCAGAACAAACAGCTGACAGTGGCGGCAGCAGCGACAGCGGCGACAGCAGCGGCAGCGACTTGAGGTTAGTGCGGGGGCGAGGGCAACATCGGGCTGTAACCGGTCGGTTTTCGTACTCTGGGCCCCCCCTGAGCCCCCCCCGAGCATCAGCCCCGAGCTGCTTCCCCCCCCACCCCGGACCCGGAGATTCCCGGCAACGAATCAGGAGAGGAGGGGGCGTAGCCGGAGGCACAGTGGGCGATTTAAACGCACCACCCCCTGTTGACTGGGTGATAAAAAGCCTCCTGGAGGGCAGGGACTAGTCCCTGGCCAGAGGGAAGAGGGAGACTCAGCAGTGACTGTGTGAGTCATCAGTGACTGGGTGTGTCCCAGGGCAGGAGAGGCTGCAGCCGTTTGCAGCTCGTTGGGGAGGGCGCTGACTCCCTCCCAGTGCACAAGGCGAGGAAGGTGCCAAGGAGCTGTGAACCAGGGGTGTCACCAACAGGTATTTCCCAGCTCAGTGAAAGAACAATGGTCTCTACCCGACGGAAGAAGACTAAAATGGATGTGGGAACCCAGACAGAGCTCCCACGGAAGGAGGCAATGGTGCAGGTCGCAGGCTGCAGGGAATGCTACAGCATCTCTGTGGTGACAGGGGGCTGTGTGCGCTGTGAGCAGGTAGATGATCTGCTCGACCGAGTGGCACAGCTGCAAAGCCAGGTTGAAAGGCTTCAAGCCAAAGTAGAAAGGCTTAGGAGCATTCGGGAGGCTGAAATGGAGATAGACTGGTGGAGCCAGGCTCTGCCCTCCCTGCAACAAAAATGGGAGCACCTGCCGGAGAGCTCCCAGGATCCAGGGACCCCTGTACTCTGCCCCTCTCAGGTGGAAAACAATAACCTAGAGGAGAGGAGTGAGTGGAGGCAAGTCGATGGCCGTGGCAAAAGGCGAGTGTCCTCCTTGCCTACCTTGCCTCCACAGGTGCCTCTGAGCAATAGATATGAAGCCCTAGTAGAATACAGCCGGTCCAATGGGGATGTGGTGGAGAGGCAACCTATATCAGAGGTCCCACCACAGTCAGAAAAACCTGACAGGCGTATAGCTACCTCCTCCACAATGAAGAAGAGAAGAGTTTTAGTGGTTGGAGACTCCTTCCTAAAGGGAGCTGAGGGCCCAATATGCAGAGCTGACCCCCACCACAGGGAGGTCTGCAGCCTGCCTGGAGCCCGAATCAGGGATATCACCAGAAAACTCCCCATCCTGGTCAAGGCCACAGACTACTACCCCCTGCTGATCTTCCAGACAGGTGGGGAAGAAGCTGCATCCCGTAGTCTGAGGGGGATGAAGAAAGACTACAAGGCCCTAGGACGGTTGGTGAAAGAGTCTGGGGCACAAGTTGTTTTCTCCTCCCTCCTTCCATTTTCAGGTGATGACGTGGGATGGAATAGTAGGATTCTCTCTATTAATGCCTGGCTACGAGACTGGTGCTACAGGCAGGGCTTTGGGTTCTTTGATAATGCCTGGTTTTATAAGACACCAGGTGTGACCGTAATACATGGGAAAGGCTTATGTCGTAGGGGCAAAAGGGTTCTGGGACAGGAATTAGCAGGGCTCATTCGGAGAGCTTTAAACTAGATTCGAAGGGGGATGGGGTAGTAGCTGGGCTTGCACCACTGGGGCAACGCTCTAGTGTTGAGGTAGACCAGGAGGCCTCCCATCCCCCTAGGGTGAAATCGGTGTGCTCAGCTCGCTCCCTGAAATGCCTGTACACCAATGCACGCAGCATGGGGAATAAACAGGAGGAGTTAAAAATCCGTGTTCGGTCGGGGGGCTATGATCTAGTGGCAATTACAGAGACTTGGTGGGACGCCTCGCATGACTGGAATGTGGTCATGGATGGCTATGTCCTGTTCAGGAAAGACAGGCCGCTAAGGAGAGGTGGTGGAGTTGCTCTTTATGCGAGTGAGCAGCTAGAATGTATTGAGTTCTGTCCAGGGGCGGATCAGGAGCAAGTTGAGAGTTTGTGGGTGCGAATTAAGGGGCAGGCTGGCAGGGGTGATACTGCTGTGGGTGTCTATTACAGGCCACCAGATCAGGATGAGGAGGGTGATGAGGCCTTCTACAGGCAGCTGAGAGCAGTCTCGCAATTACAGGGCCTGGTTGTTGTGGGGGATTTCAACTACCCTGATATTTGCTGGGAGGCCTACTCAGCCAGCCATCCTCAGTCCAGGAGGTTCCTCCAGTGCGTTGATGATAACTTTCTGATGCAAATGGTGGATGAGCCAACTAGGAGAGGAGCGCTGCTGGATCTTATCCTCACTAACAAGGAGGGTCTGGTTGAAGAGGTGAAGGTTGAGGGCAGCCTTGGTTGTAGTGACCATGAGATGGTAGAGTTCAGGATCTCATGTGGCAGGACCAGAATAGCTAGCAGAATCGCAACCCTGGACTTCAGGAGGGCCAACTTTGGCCTTTTCAAGCAATTGCTAGGGGAAATCCCATGGGACAGGGTACTAGAAGGTAAGGGGGCCCAAGATAGTTGGTTAGCATTCAAGGACTGCTTCTTCCGAGCTCAAGATCAGAGCATCCCAACAGGTAGGAAGTCAAGGAAGGGTAGCAGGAGACCTGCATGGTTAAACAGGGAACTGCTGGGCAAACTCAAGTGGAAGAAGAGGGTGTACAGATCATGGAAGAAGGGGCTGGCCACTTGGGAGGAATATAAGTCTGTTATCAGAGGATGTAGGGAGGCAACTAGGAAAGCTAAGGCCTCCTTGGAATTAAACCTTGCAAGAGAGGTCAAGGACAACAGAAAGGGCTTCTTCAAATACATTGCAGGTAAAGCCAACACTAGAGGCAATGTAGGCCCACTGATGAATGAGGTGGGGGCCCTGGAGACAGAGGATAAAAAGAAGGCGGAGCTACTGAATGCCTTCTTTGCCTCTGTCTATACTGCTGGAGGCTGTCCTGAGGAGCCCCAGACCCCTGAGGCCCCAGAAGAAGTCAGGATAGAGGAGGAATCTGTCTTGGTAGATGAGGGCTGGGTCAGGGACCATTTAAGCAATCTGGACATCCATAAATCCATGGGCCCTGATGGGATGCACCCGCGGGTGCTGAGGGAGCTGGCGGAAATCATTGATAGGCCACTCTCCATCATCTTTGCTAAGTCGTGGGCAACGGGAGAGGTGCCTGAGGACTGGAGGAAAGCGAATGTCACTCCAGTCTTCAAAAAGGGCAAGAAGGAGGACCCGGGGAACTATAGACCGGTCAGCCTCACCTCCATCCCCGGAAAGGTGATGGAACAACTTGTCCTTGATGCTGTCTCTAGGCACATCAAGGATAGGGGGATCATTAGGGGCACTCAGCATGGCTTCACCAAGGGGAAGTCATGCTTAACCAACTTGATAGCCTTTTATGAGGACGTAACCCGGTGGATAGATGATGGTAAAGCTGTGGATGTGGTCTATCTCGATTTCAGTAAAGCGTTTGACACGGTCTCCCACAGCATCCTCGCAGCTAAACTGAGGAAGTGTGGTCTGGATGATTGGGTAGTGAGGTGGATTGTGAACTGGCTGAAGGAAAGAAGCCAGAGAGTGGTGGTCAATGGGACAGAGTCCAGTTGGAGGCCTGTGTCTAGCGGAGTCCCTCAAGGGTCGGTACTGGGACCAGTACTATTCAATATATGCATTGATGACTTGGATGAGGGAATAGAGTGCACTGTCAGCAAGTTCGCTGATGACACCAAACTGGGAGGAGTGGCTGACACAATGGAAGGCTGTGCTGCCATTCAGAGAGACATAGACAGGCTGGAGAGTTGGGCGGGGAGAAATTTAATGAAATATAACAAGGGCAAGTGTAGAGTCCTGCATCTGGGCAAAAACAACCCCATGTAGCAGTACAAGTTGGGGGCAGACCTGTTGGAGACCAGCAGAGGGCAAAGGGACCTGGGGGTCCTAGTGGACAACAGGATGACCATGAGCCAGCAGTGTACCCTTGTGGGCAAGAAGGCCAATGGCATCCTGGGGTGTATTAGAAGGGGTGTGGTTAGCAGGTCAAGAGAGGTTCTCCTCCCCCTCTACTCTGCCCTGGTGAGGCCGCACCTGGAATATTGTGTCCAGTTCTGGGCCCCTCAGTTCAAGAAGGACAGGGAACTGCTAGAGAGAGTCCAGCGCAGAGCCACGAAGATGCTTAAGGGGGTGGAACATCTCCCTTATGAGGAGAGGCTGAGGAAGCTGGGTCTCTTTCGCTTGGAGAAGAGGAGACTGAGGGATGACCTCATTAATGTTTATAAATATGGAAAGGGCAAGTGTCATGAGGATGGAGTCAGGCTCTTCTCAGTGACATCCCTTGACAGGACAAGGGGCAATGGGTGCAAGCTGGAACACAGGAGGTTCCACATAAATATGAGGAAAAACTTCTTTAAAGTGAGGGTAACCAAACACTGGAACAGGCTGCCCGGAGAGGTTGTGGAGTCTCCTTCTCTGGAGACATTCAAAACCCGCCTGGACGCGTTCCTGTGTGATATGATCTAGGTAATCCTGCTCCAGCAGGGGGATTGGACTAGATGATCTTTCGAGGTCCCTTCCAATCCCTAACATTCTGTGATTCTGTGATGCTGTGAAACAGTGGATGAAGGAGAGGCTCTGTGCAGACAGGTGTCAGGATATGAAACCATTAAGAAGTGAAGCTAGTGCCTAATCTTTCTTCTGATATAGAAATATTTTTCATGTGGAAACAATAATAGTAGTTAGGAAACCAGCACTTCCATCAATAGTGATTAAATCTCTATTGCCCAAAGAAGAAGTCTGTAAATGCAAACGAGAGGCATTTACCCTCTGTTACCGCATGGCTTCTGTCATGGCAAACTGGAGGAAATAAAGGAAATCGCTCTCCCATGGGCCAAGGACCTGCGATGTTTTGTCCTCACCCTCACCAGGGCTGGGCATGACCTTGCTGCTTTGCTTCACCTCTGCCCAGACAGCAGTGGAGGAACACCTCCCACAGCCCCCCAGCTAAGGGCAGAAACCAGCTTATCACAGCTGGTGAGACACCCGTTAGGGAAAGGTTTGTCATCTATCCAAACCAATTAAAAAAAAATAAAAATGACATGGTTACAAAACTGTGGGCTCCATCAAAAAGTCAGTCTGTTTTAAAATGTGCCAATCTTTGATGTTTTAGACTGGTTTTAATAGTTTTTTTAACACAATAGCTGGCGTGCCCTAAAGTGGGGAATACCGAATTAATCCTAGCTGCAAATTGTTCAGCCTGACAGTCCATAGTTTAATCTTCCGACTCTGACTGATAGCAAGCTTGTATCACTTAGCACGTTGCTCGGGGGCTTCGTTCAATTAATCTGAATTTTTTATCTGCAGATACTTTTGATTCGCACAACAGGTAGATGGCAGTTTAGGAGTGCACACATTCCCCAAAGCTTCCCACCGTCACAGCGGAGCTCCAGCATCTCTTCAGTGCAGGATCCTTGGTAAGCCATGCATAATTCAGTACGTTCTTTTAGAGCAACTACCACTTTGCCAAAGGAGTGGGATTGACTTGTGCACGTAAGAGAGAG